>NC_045478.1:11993076-13193076 GCF_009650955.1 Corvus moneduloides | reverse complement strand
AGGATGTATCTGACCCATTTTTCACTGTGACTGTTACCATCATGAATCCATTTCAGTTCTGCTAAACAGAGAGTAGAATGCACATTTTCTAGAAGCACTCAGGAAAGCATGGGAGATCATCCTTCTATCTTGATTGTCTGAGAGATCTGTCAGTAGCATGAGACCCATTTATGAGATGCAATATCCCAGGAAACTGGAGTATGTTGCATAAGGGAAATAAGTGCAAGCTAAGATTCAACACTATTTGCTTAATCTGGTCACAATTTCTTTACATTTCTATCTGTGGAGAAGATTGCTTTGAAAAGGATTTTGTAGATACTTGAGTCAGTCCCTGACAGATACATAATACATGTATAAAATCTCAGGATATTTTGCAAAAGGAACTGAGAGAGGTAGGATGAATGTGTTGATACTCACCAAACAAGACATCTAAAAATGACGTTTCCTGTCTAAATAGTCATGTAAAAGCTGTTCCTAATCTTTGTATAGCAAGAACCTAGAAGATTATTGAGACCTTGTTAGATTGAGGCAGGTCCAGAGTTCACTTCCCCCTACTCATCTTAGACAACATCTTAGCTCTCCTCCTGTCTGTTTTAAAAATTGTCTTAAAATTATTTTGAGAGATAACTAGGCTGGAGATTCTGTTTCCCATAGGGGAAAAAGAGCCAAGGCATGAGGATTCCCACTTGTTAAATACTTGAAGTGCATAGTGCTCTCTATCTCTCACACACATCCCTCAAAGGCATGCAAAGATTCAGTATTATCCTACATATTTATCTGAAAATTATGTGATTTATGTGATGTAATTTACATTCATATTTACAGGTGAGGTGAGCAAAACCTAAGAGTCTTATGTGTCTTCCTTTTCACTCAAATATAAAGTGCCTTATAGCAATTTTGGTTTATTTCTATAGCTACTTATAAAATGGTCCTTATTAACATGTGATTCATGATAGAAAAAGTAATTTAGGGAATGCAAATATTTTTTTTCTGTAAGTATAAATAAACAAGATCTGTGGTATAACACTGGGGTACTATCCTAACAGAGTGACAATGCTGTAAGCCATCTATGCCAGCAGATGTAGACTGGATCCTGTCTGAATCAAGCGTCCTTTGAGTTCACACAGGCTTGTTGTTGGGAAAACCTGGTGGTTGTATACCAGATGCATATAACCCGCTGATTATCAACAAAAAGAAGGGGAAAAGAGGAAGGACTAAAATGACAATATACAGACTTCTTATGCCTGAAATAATTCTAAAGAGTAGTCAAAAACCTCAGCTCAGAAATGCCAGTCACTGTCACCAAAAAAAAAATAAAAACAACCAAATGCCACTTGAGAGAAAAAAATAAATATCAGCTTATCTTCTGAAAGTGACAAAAGTGAAAAAGTGCAACAGAGTAAATATCAAACACACCCCACAGAAAAAATTGTTCTATTCCAAAGCTCTGTTGCCCAAATCAGTGGGTAATATGGGATTTCCTAGCAGAACAAATTGTTTTAGTATGAACACAATTGAGCAGGTGGGTCAAATTACTATATTGGGCAGCTGAAGTACAGAAAACAATCTGATCTTAACTCCAGAAGAACAAGCATGCCAATATGTTGGTTGAGTCAGCAGTGCTTTGGACATGTGCTTGAATGGCAAGTTAAAACACATGGCAGAAATCTAGGCAATTTTGTTGGTCCAAATATTTACTAATATTTTAAGTCATAAAAAAATCAAAATTACCTATAGAACACTTTCTGTTCTTATTGGAAATGTTCCTTTTTTTCTTATTTGTATAGTCTAGACACTGTGCTCTAAGACTAAGAGGTCAAGAGCCATATTTTCAAGCTTTTCTGGCAACCTATTAATTTATTAATGAAAACTGAGTCACATGAACCCAGGCTTCAGAAAAACTCTGAATGGTGAACAGCTCTACATAGAGTACTGTAACTTACTCCCCTAGACATCAGCAGAACCATATTGGTGTACATCCACAGAACAGTTTGACATTGCACACGTAAGTGCAAAGATATGACTGGAATGATTTTAGAAGAGAGCTGGAACAGGGAAGGTAAAGAATTTTGGCTATATCTGCAATACTAAAGAAAATAATCCCAGGCCCTCCTCTTTTGTCCCCAGCTGTCACAACTTGGTTGTGTCCATTCTGTGAAGCCTCTTAGTCCCCTCCCCAGCAATCTGGATGCATTTCAGATGTGTATTTAGCCTGTGCCAGGCCCCTGTATTACACCTGGGAAATAATTTCGAGAGTGTTACTCTGCCAAAGTGAAAGGCCGGGTAGGGATTATTGCAACAATCAAATAAGGAGCATAAGCAACTGAGTTCTGGTGCCTGCATAAGAGGAATATTAATGCAGTTCTACCCTGGCTAAGATCTGCAGATAATGCTATTGTAGCTCATATAGCTAATGATGCTCTAATCATCTGTGGAGCAAAGCAAAGAGAGGAAACCAAACTACAATGTGGAGATGGTGAAGGAGAGAGAAAGGATGGGAACTGACTCGTATGGAAAGGGAAAATGCTGATTCTGCTGAGCCACTGCTGTCATTATTTGCTTCTGCTCTCCCATCTGGCTGTCAGGGAAGAACAGAAAAGTTCAGTCTGCACGTGAACAGTATTCACTAATTGCTTAAAAGCTCAGGGTTAAAAGGCTTTAGTAAGAGGCCAGGGGTTCTTTGGGGGACCTGAAACTGAGGAGCATCTTTGGGAACAGAAGAAAAACATGAGTTGATAAAATGGAGATCCTGAAAATATAAGGGAGCAATGAAGATGGTACAGACTTTAGGACTGAGGAGTTAAAATTCAGATGTGAGCAGTAGTTATTTGAGTTTTGGAGGGCTAAAGGGGCATTGAGACACAGTCAGAAGGCTCATTCAGGAAAGAAGAGGAAAACAAAGAGTTCAGGGGAGTGAGGAAAGATGCTAAAGATGCTAGTTGTGCCTAAGAGTTCTTAAAAGAATTCATTATATAAAAGAACTCTCCCACAGTTTGGAATTTCTTCCTGTCAGGACCTAGATGTGTAGATCTTTCCTACCAGTAATATTCTACACAGACAGACTGACCAGTCTGATAATCTCCATGCTTTCAACACAGATGATAGAAGGTTCAGCCAGGGGCCTGGATGATATTTTGAAGACAAGGGCAAAACTGTGTTTTCATTACGCTGGTACTCTGGTCCTTCTCTGCTGGTTTGGGGGAGGTGTGTGTGGGATTTTTAAAACAAAACAAAACAAACACATTATATTTGATGTCCTGAAGAAAAATAAGCATAGTAAAAATAAAAAAAATAGGATTATTTTCATTGCTTGCAAATGTTAGTATATAAAAACAGGGGAATAGTGAAACAGTCAAATCAATTTGAAATGCTTGGCTGCAAAAGTTATTTTCAAGCTGGATATACAAGAACCCAATCCCTAATCTCCTGACAAACTCTCTCCTGACATGGGCAAGAATATGCTTTCATCAATATAGAAAGCTTTCACTGAAATACTTGAAAGAAAGATCTGGATCCAAGCAGTAAAGGAAAATTGTAATGTGTACATTCAATGCAGTCTTAAATGGGCTCCCACAAGTCCTCATGGGTATTTAAATAAAAGCTAGATATTTTTATAACTGCCTGTATGGTCAAACAAAGCCACCTTCACAAAGCCACAGTTCACTGCCCAGATGGGATCAAATTATACAGCTTTTTCAATAGGACTAACTCTACCTACAATCCAAACCAGGATAGTGCAATCCAGTTCTGGTCCCAAAGTAAATGTGTTAGAAGTGCAGGAATACGCCTACAGGCTAGTAAGCCACCTGAGAGACAGAATACATTAACACTCTACACAGTCATGTCATGTCAGTGCACGTAAATTTATCTAAATGGTATCAGCACCAGTTTTGTCCCATGCCCCAGTGCTTTGGGACACTGGGGAACTGACCTATGACTATCAGCACGTAACAGTCTAAACAAACTGCATAGGATTTTTCTTATCTAGTTTGGGCACCTAAAAATTTGTTTTGGTCAGTAGTAATTCCCAAGGATGATTCAACACACATATTTAGGAGCCTAAGGTAATTAGTTTGGACTGTAACAGCTAATGCTTAGCTACCTAAATTAGATTAAACTCAGTATGTAACTGCAAATATCTTTTGAATATAAAACAGTTTCTTGCCCTTATAATAGCTACACTTTCATCTGAAAAGCCAGTGCTTTTTCTTTCTGAAGGAATAATCACTTAATATGTATTGTAATGAATTTTTAATGGGGCTGAATGAATAGGGAGGAAAAAAAAGGAGAGCTTTAGAATTATCCCATAGTACATAATACTATTTTGTAGAGTCGTTCTCTTCAGGGTGAGAATCTGACTCAGGTCAGATAGTGCTTGGCCTCTCTAAGGAAGACTGCCAATATACCATGGTGTCAATCAAGGTGATTTTTACTGAGCATATTCTTTGGGAACTGCAGCTCATTTCCTCAGAACTGAAGTAAGGCTGGAAAATCATTTTTTTGCTCCATCACATTAAAAGAACAGTCTGTTAGGATGGCCAAAGATATCTTTGAATTGGTGATCTACCAGTAAAATTGTAGTGAAAAGTCATTGTGCCAATGGAAGAGCAGAAATTTTTAACTACAGGCTTTGAAAATTAAGAACTGTGTGAGGAAAAGTTGTAAATCTGTGGATACCTAATAACATGAAACAAGGAATATCTGGCTTCTATAAGGCTCTCTGTCTACTTTTCAGGTATCCTCAAAATGCAGCTCATGTTGCTGAAATCAGCTAAAAGAGGGTTCCACGGGGTAAGATAAGGACAGGCATTACTGAAAATACACATTAACCTATACTGATTGATCCCATCTGCTTACGAGAAAAATGTTCTTCTGGTTTTGCATCCTTCACAGGAAAATATTGGCTTTGATTCCCTATCTTCTCTTGTATAAATAGTATGCTCACGTAATAGTTCCAAATGTAACTATTTATAATGGTGACATGAATTAGGTAGAGAAATGTCAATGACTGCTGCTTGTAACAAAAAAAAGTAAAATTGCGTATCAACTCCCTGTGACAAGCAATATCACAAATGGCATGTCCTGAAAAAAGAGAGGATGTACTGAAGTAAATTTTTAGGGCTGTGCATGGTAGATTAGACGTGAAGTTCCACTTAACATTAACTGAAATTATATGCTTAAGCTACCACAAGTGATGTTAAGATTTCTTTCTGTGCTATACGGCAAAAGCCATTGATTTCCACTAAAAAATAAAGCTCCACAGTCAAAGAAGTAGATGCAGAATGTACTCCTATGTTGTCAACAGTCACAGATTGTGAGCACCAAAACAGTCACAGTTAAAGAGAAAGGAAAAACTAGCTTTCTCAAGCGTGGCTATAACACCTTTTACTCACAGTTTACTATCACTTACAATTTAGTTAGTGCTCCCAGCCTTCAAGTAACATCTAAGTCCTCATCAGGCCTTTTCAGTTCTTTAGATATAGATATGGGACTAAACTGCAGAAACTAATAGTATACCAGTGATAAATTATGAAGGCTTTTTTATTAATAACCAGCCTTGTTGCAGTGGGGATACTGCAACACGCATATATCAAACCAGGAGTCCCGTGGAAAGGAAATATATATGGACAGACAGATTCTTGCTAGATGTTTCAGAGGTGTTTATTTCTCCAGCCACATGGCCGGGGCTCTGCCGAGGAACTGTTCCAGTCACGGGACCAAGGGTCCTTCTGCCCGCGCAGGGAACACAAACCAACCCATGGGAACGAGGCTGAGCAGGGGCAGGGAAACCCCGTGTCTGTGCCCTCAGGGCCCCTCTCCCAGGGCTACACGGCAGGGGAGGGACCCCAACACAGCCTCTCAAATGAAGCCTGGTGCTTGAAAACAACCTAAAAAGTGCAGTACAGCTAGAAACTGGTTTTCAAGGCACTAGTGCATAAGATGTACAATCTTATATTTTCCCCTTTTCAAATCGAATTTGTAATGGTTTTCACCACAGAGATAACTGAGAATGTAACAAAATTATCTATGCATTTAATTTTCTAAAAACTCCTGACTTAAACAATGTTATCCGCATTTTTTATTGAAGGGAATTTGAGCAAAATCTGCTTTCTCTGGGGAATGTAGGAAGTCTGCCAGAGATACCCATGAGAGTGCATCAAGGTCTGCCACTTTAACCTGGTGGCATTTAGACTCAAAGTCCTTTTCCTTTCTTCCCTGGCACTTTCTTGGGTTTGTGAACAGTTTGGGAATGCAACTTTGGCTCCTGAAGATTAACTGTGCTGCTGTGACTGACAGCTTCATTGATAACCTCATAATCTAAAGGCAGAGAATGATGGGTGCTGCACACTGGCATAATCTGCTCTCAGAAGCCTGTATTGATCCTTCTGCTGAAAAAGTGTACAACTATATTTTCAGGTGTTCCTGTAATGTGGTGTCACTGTTTAGTTGTTAACTGTTCTTTTGTTCTGTAAAAAGGGGCAAACATGCAGCACTTGACCCAGATGAATAAGCATTTTTGACATTCAAGCAAAGAATAAATAGGAAAAAATTGCAGGGCACCACAAAATACTATTTTTTATATTTCGACTATTATTTTTCTTTATTTGATGATTAATTTGCGAACTCTATGGTTACAACTGTGACACAACTGGAATCAGAAGGATTGAGGATCTGCAATTGATTTTTATCACTACTTTCGTGCTTTTAAACCTAATCAGGTTCATAACATTACAAAGGTGTCATGTAAGTTGTTCTGATATGCTAATTTCCGGATTTATAAACGAAATAATAGAGGAGTTAAGATTGATCAGTGTATGCCTCAGAAATGTGCAAACTAAAGTCATGATCCCTCTGAATAGGGTCTTCCTGTTGTACAACATGGCAACAGCAACAACAAACAAAAAATGTATAAAGGCACATAATGTTATTTAACAGTAATTAATGAGAGGGGTGAGGCACCAGAACAGGCTGCCCAGAGAAGTTGTGGATGCCCCATCCCTGGCAGTGTTCAAGGCCAGGCTGGATGGAGCCCTGAGCATCCTGGTCTAGTGCAATGTGTGCCTGCCCATGGCAGGGAGGTTGGAATGAGATTATTGTTGAGGTCCCTTTCAACCCAGACCGTTCTATGATTCTATGATTAACTAAAGAGAATTTTTTTCATTCCATTATTTTTTGTGTTTTTCCAACAATTCAGCTAGGAGTCTTTCCTCACCTGGAAATGTGTCTGCAGAAAATACAATGTAAGTATAATAAATGTACCACAAATTGTAGAGATCTCCTTGTTCAGAGATGATATATATTAATAACAACCACTTTTTAATTCAAAACTTTCCATTCACATATGATATCATCTATTCTTGCTGCTTATAAGTTAATACTGTCACAACACAACAGAGTAAATATCAGTAAAAGAAATAAATTCATCTTCCTTCTTCCTCACACTTGATTTTCCACCTGCTCTCCTCTGAAGTTTTCATGCATTTTTTTCATGTTTATAATTTTTTCAGAATTATTTTTGATCAAATAATTAAGAATCATAGTCTTTAAATCCTTGATGTAAATGTTATAAACATGAAGTCAGATTCTGTTTCTGAGTTTGTCTTCCTTTGGATCAGTGGTTTCCAGCTATTCCCATGTTATAGAGAAGTTTGAAATCTCTTTTGTTTAGCTGTAAAAAACTTTGGTTCTGACAACACCCTGTACTAGTGGACATGCAGCATTCCTGAAAATACATGTTCTAGGAGCTCTTTTTATGTTGAAACACTTAGAGAGCTGAACTAGGCATCCTTGTGCTTTCCACTCTGCCCTCCTCTGCTAGAAATCCTGGCAGAGAAACTAAACTATAAGGAGTCCAAGCTTTAGACTAAACTACCTTTATACTGTCAAAGAACTTAGTCCCCTGGCTCCTTCTCAGAAACCCATTCACTAATTGTCTTGGAGCCTCTTATGGAGAGAACCAACTAGTGCTTCCTGAGATGAAACTTAGGTGTGCTTCAGAGAATAATTCACCACAGGGCCATTCTATTGGAAATTTGATTACCTTTCTTACTATTTCAGTGACTTCTGGACCTCCAAATGGTTATATATGCCTTTGTGCCTCCCCAGAAATTTCATCAGCTGATCTTAGTTTCAAATTATTAAAAAAAAAAAAAAAAAAAAATCCCCCAGAGGCTTTCAGACATTTTAAAATAGATAAAATATATAAGCTAATGATTGTTTCTCACACAGCAAGAGATACAACATATGGTGCAAAGCAGACTTTTGCCTTCTCTGTTAACTTTGACTGCAGCAATGCTTTGGACACAGTCACGGCATCCATGAGCATACTTTTGACCAGAGTGTCCTTGAACACAAACTAAAGAGTCGGACTGGGTGGGTAACCTATGAGTTGGGTTGAAGTTGGTTTGTGCCCTGACTGAGCACAGGGCTCAAAGTGTCGTGATTGTCAGGAAAAACTCTAATTTGCAACTGATTACTAATAGGACTCCCTAAGGGCAGTGTCTAGGGATACTACTGTTTAATAACTTCATGCATGACCCAGTTTGCAGAGGACACAAAACTGATGTGGAAAGTGATCAATACACTGGCAGGCAGGCTGCTGTTCAGACACATTGACTGCACATGGCAAAAACTGACTGTCAGTAACCTCATTAACTCAGCAAAGGCAAATGCAGTGTCCTGCACCTGTGATGAAATAAACCAATGGAAGAGTAGTGCATCTCAGTATTATGAAATGTTCCTATTGTAACATACAGATTTGATTTTTCTAACTTGTGTTTCCACATATTAGATATTCTTGAAATTTGTTGGGCTTTGCTGACTGAGGAAGTTGGTCTAAAATTATTCTTCATTACTAAAAATATTACTAGTGTGTTTCATCTTTTAAACTATGTCTTTTAACTCACTGAAGTCAAAGAGTTGTGTTTGCATCCTTCCCCACTCTGCAGCCTTGGGTTTATGCTAGTGAACTCCAGGTCACTCACTGTAACTTAGTTGTCTACTGCTAAAATATTTTCATGTTTCTTGACATTATTTTTGCCTAAGCCACCCTCCCAAACAAGTCCTTAGAGTAATTCAAAATTTAGCTGGGTTGAGGGACATATTTAAATTGATTTAATTACTAGTAAACACACAGATTGAATGCAACTATCCTATATATTTGATCTTAGGAGAGTTTAGTAGCATTTATTTAATAAGTATTAGTCTGGCAGTCAGAAAATGAATACCTAAAAATTTAGTCCTGTATGTAGTCATTTGGTTGGGGTAAGGAAAAAAAGCAAACCAAAACCACACCACAAAACAAACAAAGAAATAAAAAAGAATCTTTCCAAGGTGTTTATAGCTTGGGTACATTAATTTTCTTCCTTGTCTAAATAATGATAATGGATAAGTGTAGTTAAATACACAAGCAATACTGCAGACTTATCCTCACATTAATGCATGCTGGAAAGGTTTTACAGAGGGAGAACAGAATAAAATCAGAATTGCACTCACACAATTAGAAGGACTGAGTGTTTCATTCCCATGAAAGCCCTAGATTTACACTAGTCCCTCATACATGATTTTTGTGATATTTCAAGCTGTTGAATTGGAAATGGCACATATTTTAAATAAATTCTCCCAGTGGGTTTTGGGTACTGTGTCCAGGAGTCCAATAGGCCCTCAGACTCCCTCTGGGCTCCACCTAAATAGAACGAAGATCAGCCTTCCCATACCTACAGAGCACAATATAGTTGTTGAGAATTTTGGGTATGAGTCACCCAATAAGTATGTTGGATCTGCAATTAATTTTTTATTAGCTTCAGTCGATGAAGTCAAGTCTTCTGTAGTATCCAAGACCTTTCTATTATTATATCTTGGAACTGTAAGTTTGAGAAAGCAGAGAAAGCCTTTTAATCAGAAAGGTTTTTAAATACTTGAGAAAAATGTGAGACCCCAAAATGTACTGAAAGGGCTAGAGTTTCACAAATGTTAATGCCTTTTATATATTCACGTACTTAATTCACAAATGAGCAATATTGATTGAGAGTGTTTCATTAGTGACAATGCCAGGCAGTGGAGTAGAGGTGACATGTAAATTGTCTTTTCCTCACTTGATTTGAAAATGGATTTTGCCATTATGAGCCATTGTTTCTATTCAGTAGGCAGTTCACAGCTGAAAGCATTAAGAACTGAGTTATCACAGAATAATGGTGACATGAACAAGTTCCACTTTTGTAAGATTGTACATTTAAGGTTTTTTTCTGAATAAATTTTATTGATTTAATATGTTTCACAAATGTTCTGACTTTAAAAGATTTATATAGTCAGTACTTCCAAGATGTAGGTTAACTGAAAGCTTTTTGCTGTTAAAATTATAGAAATGACCTTTGATTTCATAAACCTTAGCTTTTAAGTGCTTAGTATAAGGTACAGAAGGTATTTAATAGGCAGAATTTAATTTGACTGGTTTACTCTTAATAGTTCTACAAATCAATTGGTATTTTGACCATTTTTTCTGTTTATTTCTGTCTAATTTAATTTTCTGGAGGTTCTTTTGGTTTTGTTTTGTGGGGGTTTTTAAGAGTGAGGACCAAATTATGTAATTTCTTGTAGGGAGTTAATTTTCATGTCACAAGAAAACTTATGGATCAATTAACTCACAATCATAAGTGCAAGAAAATGCTGCTTCTAATAGAACAATACTTATTAACATATATGTTTCTGTGTCTCCCTGTTTTTGGAAGATTTTCTTAGTGAAAGACCTAATTTGTTCTAAGTGTTGTCAGTCTGTTGGCAAAATGCTTTGCACCCCTACTTAAAACACACTAAAATTACTGACTTGGTCTTAATTGTCAAAATCTGCTCTCAGTCTTGCTAGGTTAAAGTCATCAAATATTATTATAGTCTGCCCAGAAAAAAAGAACATCCACCCTTGGAGATATTTACAAGGCCACAAGCAATGTATTGGATCAGTCCTCAACACACTTCAGGCTTCCAGAAATAATTCCATTCTGATTCCTCTAGAGAAACCCACATCAGCAGAGTTAATGTTTGAGTTAATGACACAGGAAGACTGGTTCCAAAAGTTTCTTTGGAAATGAATAGCCAAAAATTCCTGATGAATTGTTGTTCCTATTTTCAGCATAATTCCCCTCAGAATATCCATAATGTACACCAAACTGACAAGCACCAACAAGAGAAATGAGAGAGCAGTTTGCAAGAAATTAAAAAATAATTGTCCAGAAGGAAGAGGAACATATGATAAAATGTGAAGATGCAAACTGAAGAGGTTAAAAAAAGGAAGAGTGGGGGATATGACAGACAGAAAGGGAAAGGAATATGAAACTGCAAATAGATGATAAATAATAGTCCAGCAAGAAAGGAAGAATATAAAGAATTGAATGGAAACAACTTACTGTTTTCGCCTTTGCATTCTAATCTTAGTAGCTGTAGAACTCAGAATTACGGCACATTTCCCTGTCTCTACTATCATCACTCTTTTAATCCACTTTCTGCCTGCTTATCTTCTTAACCTTTCATTCAAAAACTTGGCCTTTGACTGGCTGATTTGGCTTTGTCTCACTTAATATGACACTCTCATTTCATCTTTTCCCATGGATCAGATATGTTAGTATGTATGGCCGTACATGAGGAAGTATATATAGCTACTTGGTTTTACCGACCTGCCTGTTCTAAATTTAGTATGTGTATTTCAGAGTCTGAAATGTCTGAAACACCTCTATCAGTATTGTCTGGATCCTTAATGGTATTCACAGAATATACAAGATGAGATTTAGGAAGTTACTGTTCAAATAGCTGAAATATTAAAAATTCTAGCATGCACCTCACTGCTTTTCTTTACCTTGATCCCTTTTTGTTTTGACAGATGAAACATACCAAACACACTCCCCAGTTTTATCTCCACTTACTTGAAACCTAATAGCATTATAAGGAGATTTGCTCTCCTGGTGCCTTTACTGCTAATCTCAGATTATCACACACAGAGAAATAAAAGAAAGCAACATTTGGATTCATACCTATCTAATATCTACCAGAGGAAGCCATATAGCAGTCTTATCAATACAATAGGTGACATCCTGACCTCAAAAATATTTTACTTAGTACACCTATCAATAAACATTTACTTGTAATAGCAGGGCTCATTAAAAATGTGTTTAAAGACTCAAATCCTACCTAAGAAGAGAAAGATAGCATGACTGTTACTAGAAGAGAAATACTAAAATTTATTTATAACTCCAGAGACTTAGTACTGCACACTTGATATTGCCATGTTTGCACCTGTCTCCAGCTAATAAAGTCCATTTGAAGAGCAGAATGGATGCTTTTCACTCACTGGGACACATATACTGGGATACCGTGTACATATAAATCACATCCTCACTTGTAAATTAAAATCTTGGATTTGCTGTCTCGCCCTTAGGCCAGGCTGCATGCTGACTCCCACTTTGTACCAAAGGACAAATGCCAGCTGGCCCCAGTCCTACCCATAGTAAGGGCTGTTGAAATAATTTAGCTGTCTAGATGTGGGTATTTCACTGGTCATGTAGATCACTAGTTTAATTTGCTAATACAATAGCTATGGATTTAACAGCTATTTGGAACATTATCAGCAAAGGAGCATTTTTCTGTCCAGATTCCCTGAGCTTCTCATAGTAAATCAAGAAATAAAAATTTCTGTGTGTTGTGCATCTCAGCTGGAAATAGACTTCCTAATGTGCTAAAGAGATTGGGTTCTAAAATATTTTCTTTGACTACAAAGGAAGATGAAGTTGGTTGCCAGAAAGTCAAAGAATACCCTGCAGATTTCTAAACCGCAGTAGAATTAATCCTCTTCTGGATAGGTGATATCACCCACATTTCAGTTCATTCAGAGTTGGAAAGAAACTGTATGAGATCTTGAGCATTTTTTGCTAATTCTGGGAAGTTTGAGGGAAAGCTTTGCTTATTTGCATTGTTTAATGTATTTAAATATGTTGAATTTAAATAAGCTGTCTGTTGGGAATAAATTGATGTGAAAGCTATCATTTTATTCTATCACACGTGATGGAATCAAATAAAATGGCAAAACTCAGAAAAAAGCATTGCTGTATTTTAAGAGGTGCCTGTCAATGATTTGTAAGGCAATCCCTTCTATCCCCATTGACCAGGGTATAACACATTTGCAGTGGCACATCACTGTCAAAAGAGTAGTTTATGTTCTCACGTTTCAATGAAAGCAGTTCTGCAGCCTGTAACTGTTGTAACTATACCAACAAAATGTTTCTATAGCAATTTGTTGACTATATTCCCAAATGTTATATCAACAGTACTTAAATAAACTTCAGAGTAAAAACCAGAATTTTATTTGGTATCCATAGGTATATTCACTGGTATATCCATACTGTATATTGAGTCACAGAGCTGTTTTCCTCAAATTCAGTTTTACTCTCAGGAAAAAGATGGATAGGGAGCCTACACTGGATTGCACAAGCAAAATTAGGATCACAGGAAATTAAATATGTCTCTCATGTTAAATGGATTATGAAAAATAGGCATAGGACTCAATGAATCAGAAACACATTTTGTTCACGTTTTGCTAATATGACTCTTCCAAGTTAAATAAAGCAGTCAAGAGAACAGGTAGATATTAACATAAGCAATTTCAAATGTTATTTTCCTGCTGCTTAGGGAGATATAAAATTCAGCCAAAATGTCACAGTAGTTTTTTAGCCCAAATTTTTAACACAGAAAAAGAAACAAAGAGAGGAAGAGCACGGAGTGAAGCAGTCAGAAGTGCATAAATATCAGTTTTATCGATTCCAAAGGAAATATAATGAGTTGTCTTTTTTGCATTCAGATTTTGATACAGTCTTTAATTACAGGTTCACATAGAGCTTTTTTCTTTACTGTTGCTGTCAGGGCAGAGAATGGCAACTGTCCACATAATGAGCAACTATTCAATAGCTGTTTTCTCGTTTATGCCCAGTGAGTGGTTCAACAGATTACTTACTGTGTGTTATTTAAACCCTGCTCTGAATACAGAGTTATTCATTTCCTGTGGGTTTTTTTCTGATACTTGTCAGGGTAGTATCTGAGTGCTCTTCTTAGACTAATGACTACTTCCACAGCCATCTGATGAAATTATCATCCCCATTTTACAGATTGAGAACTGAGGCACACAGATACAAACGTCCAAAGTGCCCACTAATTTTCTCATTCAATCAAAGACACATAGAATCTGATTTTTTGAAGTACTTAGAATTAGACAGCAGTTTAGATGTTCAAAGTAGCATCCCACAGACAGTCATGGCAGCTGTGACTGTACACAATTTCTGCAAATCAAACTCTAGAGCCTCAACAGAGGAAGTCAGAAAATAAGGATCACACAATTATGTGTCTACATGGTATGTTGCAGATATTTGAGAGATATCTAGGGCAGGAATGAACAATTTGGATACAAGAAGCAGCATAGCTGTGCTTATACAACATTCTAAATTAACTATGTAGCTCTGAGAAGTAGGGTATTTCAAGCCTGCTGCATCATTTTGCTGCTTTCCTCCCAAGACCTTCTCACCCCCTCTCATGTCCTCCTGCCTCACTCGCTGTTCACCTGACATCTTCTGCAGCAAACTACTCCAGCGGGCCTATGACAATGACAAGGAGGGCTTTTTGTAACTGCACAGTCCTGGGCTATTCCCTGAGGTGCCTCCTTACTCTATGCTTGATGAAACAATGCTCAGTGGAAAAAAAACAGTATGTAATTATGTAACTCTATCAAAAAAGCGTAGTCACTAGGAAGACAAACTAAGATAGCACTGCCATTTCTTTGACTGCTTCATGGTCACCAATCCTGAGCAAAATACTCTGGTTTAAAAAATAAAAACATTCCCTTTTTCTGGTGGAAAAAAACAAACAAAACAGAACTGGCTGCATGAACACCTCTGGGTAATTTTAGCCTAAGTGACTCACTTAGGAAAAATTCAAGCTTAGCAAAATTATCAGCAACTAAAATTGAGTCCAACATTTAGCAGTCTTGAATTTTTATTTAATACTAATTAATGTTAATAAATAAGATCGATTTATTATTTAATTTTTACGTTTTAGAACTGAATTTAGTAATTTGACATATTAGACATAGGCCTTTGATATGGACTGATGCTTATTGAGATGGAGCAATCATCATTACAAACTAAGGATATGAACAATATTTCCTTTGCATCCAGTTAAACATATCTAATTGCTTGGTTAATGGTGGTCTAAAGAGTAAAGTGTAATTAAATATGGGACTTTCTTAAGTATATTTGGATGAAAGCATTCTGAACAGTGCATAATTCATAATGAAAAAAATTACTTTTTTTGTTTTTCACCTAGAATTTGGATTACAAAAATACAGAAATCACTAGAAAATACAATCTTCAGTGCTTTATTTTTCATTCTTATTTATCTTAGAGTCTTATGACATATTAACAGGGAGTTTTCAATCTTGCTTCCTTTTTTCCCAAAATCTTAAATCAGGAAGCTGGCAAATGTGCAAAGCAAACTCATGAATTTTAAACATGAGATAAATCAGGAATTTAGCTAAACTGCTGGCCTTTTTATTGTTTGAAATTCATCAGGTATCTGTTCCAGAGCAGTTTTAGGCAGGAGGATCATAGGGATTATCTAACTCTAGAGAACATTAATAAATTAAAAGAATTTTCAGCACTTAATAGCACTGTTAGCTTCAGCGTTTGGGACCATTAAGGAGAAATACTTCAAATACATGTTAAAATACTGTTAATTGTCACTGCAAATGGCAACAACAGCAGATAAACACATTTTCAAGGAGGAAAGAAGTGAAAGGAAATACTACATGTAATAGAAATATATTCATATTAAAATCTATTCCACTCAAAAGTAGATTTGATTTTGGGTAGAATTCAGCCCCGGTAATTCAGACACCTGACTGGCATGCAGTCTTACAAAACTCCTAGGTGCCTGTCTTGAGGGTGAATTGTGTTTGATGATCCAGTCTCCCTATCACATTCTTAACAGATGGAGAAAGAAACTGCTGAAAGAAGGGGGATCTCCCATCCCATTTTGTGTCCTTTCCTCTTTATATCAGACATCTCTGTATATATACATCCACTCCTTCTTGTGGAAAGTAGTGGAACCAATAGGAAATATCTCTGTGTTTGGGATGTTTGAGAATGGCATTTTTTGCCTCTTAGTCAAATTCCAGATTAGATAATAGCAATTAATAATAGACCCGTTTCCCCAAGAAACAGACTTCAACTGCAGAAGACCAAATCCACTTCATGCAGTTCATCCATAGTCACAAAGTGCCCGTGCCAGAATGCCAGTGTCCATGCCAGCCCTTTCCTTGAAACTGGAGCCCTATCCAGACAGATGGCCTACTGAGTGTGCAGCCTAGATCTGGGCTCTCCCTCTTGTCTGGGAAGTGGTATAGCTGACAGGTTAACTAATTACTCAAGGAATGACTCCCAGCACAGGGCAAGTTTTGCTCAAAAAGCCATTCATTTATTTAAGCAATGTGTCTACAAGGCTTTGCACTGCAGTGCAGCAGGTTGGCTGATTACTGCCGACTTCGAGTGGATTTCACAACTATAACTCACAATTTGTTCAGCGTTCAGGAGACACCATATTTTTTTGCAATTAGAAACACTTATTAATACACAAAACGGAGTCTGATAAATAATGAGCAGGATTATGAAATGTAGTAAAAAATAACTAATATCTGACACCAAAAAAAGTTCAAACAACGTACATAATGATGTCTTTTGATATTTACAACTCCTTTTTGCTTCCTTTAGCCTTCCTGGCAATGCCGTTTTGACTTTGCCTCAGCTCATGGGGATGTAGTGTAAAATAGGCAGTATTCAATTTCTCATATTTTGCACCTGGGAGTTAAGGGAACAAACAGACAGAAACTCAGCTGAGGTTATGTATGGGTCTCGAGTGGCTGCCTGGGTCAGGAGAGAAAAGAAAGAAAAGTCATGGGGGAAGTTTTATTATCTGGAAAGGACACTGGGAAATTGGAGGTGTTCTGTAAGGAGAGTTAGAAAGAAGGCATTAAAGCATATTAGAAGAGAGGTTATAATCTGAGTTTCAGAAAGGCTTGTATACCTGGAGGAGCAGGGTAGGTGTCAGAAAAGAGAAGGTGAACTCCTCATCTCTTTACACCCATGTGTGTGCACTGTTATTAGTGTCCCAAAAAAAACCCCCAACAAACAAACAAACAACAAAAAGAAGAAACAAGAAAACAACAAGAAAAAACCCCACCAAAACTCAACCAACACAACTTTAAATGGGAATATACTAACTGCAAATTCAGCCCCTGGGAGTGATTACTCTATAGAGCAGAGTTTCTTTATGAATTAAACCTTCCTGGCTCCATGCTATAGCAAATTACTCTCAGATGTGGAGAATCTTCTGGAAACGTGCCTTCCACCCACTGTTTATGACACTGTGAAAATGCTGAGTAAGCACTCCTTTAAAACTGGTATGTATGTGAGCTCATCTTTGGCATACAGCAGTATTGAAACAAATTCATTCATAGATATTAAATATACTGAGATAAGGAATATATGAGGTGCACTGTAAGCAGTATTAATCAGATGGAAGAGACATGATTAAAAGGAGATATTTAGAGACGAGGTATAAGGCTGGACCAATACTGTAAGAGGGAAGAAAATATAAAGGTTTAAAAAAACCACCGCACTTAGCACCATTTATCTGAGCAAAATTTAAAGTTATGTACTCCCTAGCTGTTCACGCACTTCTGGAAATTCTACTCCAGTGTGTCTGTGCACATGTTTATATTCAAATAAATAGAATTTTTATCAGAGTGAAGTAAACAAAAAAACCAAAAAACAAAAACCAAACAATAATTAAAACTGAGCTCTTTCTTATTCTCAAAGGATTTTTTTTTTTAATGTTTTGTAGATACCAGCCATACACTTTCTGTAATAAAAATCAGTTTTAATTCACTCTGAATTCCTTGGGACATTCCAACTTCTTTTGTAGTTTGTATGCTTAGGAAAAAAGGCCTTAATCATCTGCAGCTGACAAAAACAAAGCCACATCATAAGTTAAAACACAAAATGGAAATATATTAGAATAAATTAATCTCTGCTCTGAAATTAGTTAAATGTCCTGTGGTGGAATTACAGCAGGGTGGACATTACAGGTGTCAGCAGTGTCAGGATACGAAGTTATGCTCCACCTTTCCTTTATTTCTTTAATCTGTAGGAGTTTTCCCCCACACAATCTGTGCTGCAGTTAAAAAAAGCAGCATGTTCTTGCAAGCGATAGTTTGAGTAGACAGTTGTTTATTGAGCTGCGCAATTTTTCTGCAAAAAGTCAGTCCATGGCACGAACCGAAAGTTCTCAAAATTTTAAAGTCTCTAAAAAAATATTTGCTTTAACTTTTTTCTCACCCATCCTCCCCCTTACTCTACTTTTCTTACAGGCCATCAATCCTCTGCACTGAGTTCAGCACTAGGACCTTTAAAGTGAAATGCAACAGGTGTCAAATTCTTGGGGTGTGTTTGGAAAACTACTATTCTGGTGTGAAAACCATCCCTCTCTGAAATGGAAGAAAGAAATGAATTTTTTAAAGAGTCATCCACTTGCTGGCTTCACTTAAAATGAGCTCAGAAGCCCTCTCATGATTTTAGGTAAGCAGGCACAAATTTTTGTTTATATTTTTGCTTCATTTATCTTCAAATATTATTAAGTGCATCCCAACAGCAAAGCATTGCCAGTGAAGTCTCATGGATATATGGAGCTCATAAAGATACTGAATTTTCTTCTACTGAGGTGTGCTAAGAAAGCCTAGCATCTGCTCTGGTATTGATACCATCATTTGTCATCCCTTCAGCACCAGCTGGATTAGGAAAAATACCTTTTATTACAAATGAAAAACATTCAGTAACTACTTTGTTTTCCACCCATTGTTCTCCAAGTTTTGTTGAAAAATCTGAGACCTATCTTCATAGATCATTGTGTGTCAGCTATTGAGCTATGGAAAATCTATTGATAAACCAATAGACACCATTTGAAAAAAAGGCCCATACAGTTGATTTTGAATAGCAATTTGTCAAGCTCATTTGTACTAGTTTGAAAACAAACCAGTGGGAGATCACAAGTCAGAATTATCATTTAATAGGAAAATTAAAACAAATGCAATAATACAAGAACACTGACAGTGTCAGAACACAACCTGACACCCTGTTAGACCGGGTGGTGGTCCAGATGAAGTGGTTCTGTTCAAGCAGTGATCTTGTAGAAGGCTCTGGTCTTTCCCTGAAGGTCCAGTGGCAGCTCTTGCCCTCTGGGAACCCAGTAGGTAGGGCTACTTGTGCTTTTCTTAACCCCAGATTATATCCAGGTGGGAATGCTTGGCTCCTCCCTACTGGGCGGAGCATCTCACAGTGGGTTGATGTAATTCTATGAGTCATGTGGTGGGTCCTTGATGGCCCATTAAATAGAGGTAGTCCCCAGAGGGAGTTATCAGGGATGAGTCATGGTAGGAGATAATGAACACTGTCCCACCTGCTTTAACAGCTTGTGAAGATAATAGAATACATACTTTTGGTTACATCTTACATTGTAACCTTGGACAACATTATATACTGATTTTAATATGTCAGACTGTATTCCCTTAAATGTGAAATGTTTAGTATTGTTGACATGAGGGTTATAAGATTAGAGAATGGATTTCAGTGAAACTCCTTTTTTTCTGCTTGTATAGCTACTAGTATTGTAAATGATCTTATGCATGCTCCAGTTTTGTAGCTTTATAAAGCACTGCTTTTGTATGCACTCCTACACATGCCCACATGCACAGCCAACACTGACCCTTGTAGCTATGAATATTTGGCATGGAGATGTTTTATGACTGCATGATTCATTTATTTATAAACTAAAAATCTCATTTTTATAAACATCTAATTTACAAATTTAACACATTTGTTTTTATTGTCCAGAGAAATAAAATCAAAAACTTCAAAATTCGTCTTTTTATTTTGCTCCCATAAAAAAAAAAAAAGCAAAAATGCCAAATTTACAAACCCAACCACTGAAAACAGGAAGAACTTAGTCTTGGTCATACTTATAGCCCACTTATTGGGCTTTAACCAGCTGTAAAATCCCCTCAACAAAACGCTTATTGCAAATTGATAACATTATAACATTCTTAAGTCAAAGATGTTCTCATGAACACATAAGAAGGCAGTAAGACAAGAACAAGCTATTCTATTGAATTAAATTGACCTGATGATCCACTATATGGTATGTCTTTTGCACAACAGAACACTCCTGATATTTAATAAAGTCACATCAAATTTGTGGAAAAAACAGGAAAAAATGTTACGTGGATCTACAGCATACATATATATGTACAGATAATAATATAAAGCTGCCTGTTTATGCATATACACAATTTTTCATGTACTTATGTCTAGATACATATGAATATATATCTATATACATCAATGTTATGTGTGTTTCTTTATATTTCACATTGCTATAACCATAGAGTTGCCATTTAGGTCATAAAAAGTGGCTGTAGTTCAGAATTCTGGAAGGTGAGAGGTTATTACAGGAAAGCGTTACAGTGTGCTCACTCTATTCTTACAATTTTTTACTAGGCATAAGCTTCTGGCTGCTGTCAAAGACAGGATATTGGTAGATTCTGAGTCTGACCCCATAGTGCTGTGCTTGCTTTTACGTGTAAATCATTTTTATTTTTAATACCTCAAAGTAAGATCCTGTCCTATAGTAAAATATATATATTACTCACTGCATGTGATCTTCAAGGGCTGTCTCAGCCTTGGACAAATGTTTCATAGTGGTGCCTTATACTTCAGATCTTGAAAACCAAACTTTTGCTTATCTGGGTCTTCAAAAAGGGATGATCTCTCTTCCTTCATGGCTTTAACTCTATGTGACATTGATTCAGCCATGTATCAGGAGCAGTTAAAAGTTATTTCAGGCACCTATGGAACTTGCCCTTTCTTCCCCACTGATGTCCTTGCCACAGGAACACATTCCCACAGGATCATGACACGCCATTACTCTTTCAACAAAACAGGCTTTCAGCAAGAGTTCCTTCATTTTCCGGCTTCAGATGAATTCTACTTTGACAGCTTGTCCATAAAAGGCTCATAATTTTTGATTTTGGCTGCTAATAAAATTGCTTGTTGGCCTCAAATTGACATTGTCTGTTATTTAAAACAGTTAATTTTATATTTCTGACAAAATTCAGCATAATTGACTACCATCTTTCCAGACTGCTTTCTACTTTTCCATTCTCTTTATTTTTTTTTAATTTCTTTTTTTAATTCCTCTTTTAATTAAAATGGCTATGGAATTCTCTGAGTTAAATTCATGCCTGGGTTAAGAATTTACAAAAATTCCCTTAATTCAGTAACTTCACTGTTAATTTGATTAGTGAAGATGAATCTTGCAAAGATGGCACTCCTCTGGCTGAGCCATTCTGAGCTGGAGGATTTTTTCTACCCATACAGAGATCTTTTCTATTTTAGCAAGATGATTAGCTAGAACTAGGTATTTTCTCGTTGTCATCTATCAGTAGAGACCTTATATATATAAATGCACAAATAAATGTATATTATGTGTGTGCACGAAACTGTAATGATGTTACAGACTTTTCAACAGTAATTTTTCCAATGATTCATAAGCATTCTGGTTCACTAAGATGAACAAAATTTGAGGTAGAACTTAAAAATTGTATACACAGGACTTTTCATCCTCTGACTAAATTCAAACTCTGTGTTAGAGACTGCACACTTATTAGCATGCAATATACTTTGCTCTTTTCTTTCTAAGCCTGAGTCAACACAGCCATGCTGTCTTGAGTCAGTGCTGCAAACATTTCTCATTTCATAAAGAGACCTTTTAAATTTTAGGTAACTTGCATATTCTTAAAAGCTAGCAAGATGAGTGGTAATTACCACGTAGAATTGCAGACAGTAGGAGACTTTGGTCTTCTACTCCTGCTGATATATGCTAATTTAAAAAAAGGAGAAGTGATATTGTTAGCAGTAATCTTGAACTCTGTGTGGATATAAGAAATAACGTGACATTACTGGTTCTTCTGTGTTAAGGTTGAATAGCATGTTGCAGCAGTACAGACAGCAGTCCCTAAGTTAAATAAAAGAAGGAGATACTTTTAGAAGAACTTCGCTGGATTTTTATCTCTGTCTTCAATACTTCAGCATAAGTAGACTTAGTTCCACTCTAGCTAGTCATACTTGTGTCCAAGATGAAGATTACATTTTCCCTTTCATGACAGAATCATAAAGAATAGCTAAGGTTGGAAGGGAGCTCTGGAGATTGTCAAGTTCTGCTCAAAGCTGGGCTTGTTAATTAGCCAGATTTTAACATTATGAAGGCCATGTTAATTTTGTATTAGAATGCAGTACCTGACCAAGGTGAACAACTCACAAAATTGTAAGTATGTTATTTTAATCCTGTTGCTGCTATTAATCATGATTGTCATTTCATCTTTCATATACCCATGTTGGCCACTCTTCCTCTCACTTTGCATCCAGTACACGTTCAGTTTATATTTCCTGGGAGTACCTCTATATCCCATTTTATTATTTCAAATATTGTTGTAGACATTTTTTCATTTCTTAGTGATAATAAATGAGTGAAATTCAAATTATATTTTAGGATTAAGTTTTCAACTTGGCTGACTTAAAAATGCTGATTTTTTAAGTAAGTTTCTATTTACATATGCAGATTTAGCAGCATTTCTAAAGAGGGCTCTTTTTGCTCCACAGTAGCGTCCAGAGAAGTGTGCAAGCTTTAAATCCTGTGACACACTTCTGTAGATCTAGCCTGCCATGGAAACCTCAGAGAGAATCCTCACAAGGAAAACTGAGGAGCTGGGAAGGTAATAGAGAAGCATTACAACTTGCTTTTACCTCATCTTGTTTTCGTGGCAGAGGGTCATCATCTTCCCCCTTCCCTAACAATAATATCCATAAAATACCTTGAAGGAAGAAAAATATCAGACCTTGCATCCAACTGCAAGCTTCCCAAAAGAAATGTTAGCCATTAAAAAAAAAAAAAAATAGACATTTCCCTCTTTGTAATTTCTGCTGCTTTTCAGTTACCTATTTTTAATTTTCCTTGTATTTGCCAGAACATGAAGAAATTGTTTCTTTAGGAAGGAGTTCCTGCTTATTTTCTCATATCAGATTGATAAGGACTAAATTAAAATTTCCAGTCTCACTGACGTCTGAAAATGCATAGAGATGCCACTCACAGAAAGTCTAATCTTTTTCAGGCTGAAGGAATACCAAAAGTCTCAGCTGTGGTCTCTGGGTCACATCTAGCTTAGTTCCACCATGACCTTAAGTCATTATCACCTGGCAGATGTCTTCTGACCTGTGGGAAATCGGTTTGTTTTCAAACTTCATCTCCTATAAAATGCTGGATTTCCTATATATCCATGGCTTGACAGCTAAGGAGACAGGCTGAGAATTGAGCAAGCACAGGCACTGAACACCTCTGCTCTGCTAGAAATGGCTTCTTCACAGCTGACATGAAACCTGGTGATGGAAGCTATGTATAAAAAGCTTAATGAAAACCTGGACAGTCCTTTGCCTTTGGAGAGGCAGGAGAGGCAGGTTTCTAATGCTGCCATTAAAAATCACCCTAAAAATGTCACTGTATGAAGGAATGCAAATTCAAGGCTTGAGGGGAGAAGGGAGAACAGCCTTTCTATTTGTTTTATACCCATTTTGGAAATGTGAGGGAACTGTTTCAAAATTAAATTGCCCGATCCTAAAAAAGGCTAATAATCACCAACTGCTACTGAAGCACTTAATTCTAATTAATTCCTCATTAACACTCAGTTAGGATGCCACTCCACATATACCCAATAGGAAGAAATAAATGAGATGAACAATTGATATTCTGCACTACTGTACAGGGGTTTTTTTCCATTAAGCTCTGTTCAGCATCAAGAGTATCTCATCTAGTAGTGTCAGAAATCATCTCCGTGTCCTCTTTGTGTTGATCAGAATAGATTTTTCTAATATTTTGGAAATAAATCTTATCTCAAATGAGCATATTCTCACTTTGTAAAAGAACCAGATACTTTAAAATTAATTTTAAACTCCAACAAAGTGTTATGGATTTAGGATGATAATCATTTGTTCTCTAAATTGGAGGGATATTGTACCAATTTCTGTTAATTGCATTTTGTGTATGGATGGAAAACAAAGTGCTTTTTGAGAATCAGCATTGAAGTTGCACTGTTAATTTAATAAACCTTCACTTCTGATAAAATTTGGCATTGACTTTACAATATTGCTAGCTGCAGTGATTTTACTGAGAATCTCACAATGTAGGGTGTCTTAAATCAAGCCACAGCCACTGGAATCAAATCTGCTTTTACTCGATAAAGTAAGTTTCTCTCCCTCACATCAGGAAAAAAGAATTTAGGAAGGGGAAAAGGGGATACTTGTCACAGTACATTTGGCTTAGTAGCATTGTTTAACATCTGCACTGAAGTGATATTTATAGATATCTCTTTCATTTGTTTTTGTCTTATTCAATGGTTAACCATGGTTTTGGAAACTTTAATGTACATTACCTGATTCCGTTTTACCTTTGTTCAAAGATTCAAACTTGTATTCTAAATTCAGTTTCTAAAAAATCATGAGGCTTTGAGTCTTCACACTGCTTGAAGTCTCGAGGCACCATCACTGTCTCATAAGAAACAGGTTATAATGGTGCTACATGAATCATATCTGTGAATATCTGCTTGTACATATCCTAATGCATGATAGAGATATATCACTGTCAATTTATAGATTATGGATTTTTTATGTATGTGAATAAAGATACAAAGGTTTATACGTGTAAAACCTATATCTAGCTACCTTGATAGCTATGGACACTTGCTTATAAATGCCATATCTCATAAAATGGAAGACAAGGTGAAAAAATCAATCTCATGCTCAGGAATACCAGTATTATTAAAAATGCTTGTTTGTTAGATTAATTTTGGAAACAGTTGTTCAACCTAATTACTGTCTATATTGGTCTTTTGATCCAGAGTTAGTTACAATTTCTCACAATTCATCATACAATATTATTATCAAGTCTTTCAATTACATTTAATTAATCTTGTGTTTCTAGCTGTGGACATTTTTCAAACTATCAGATTACCAGAACCATTGAGAAAAAACATATAGGAACATCTGACATAGATAGTTGTTAAAATATGATACTTCTGGCAGTGAATTCAAATTTACTTTATTCAAAATATTTATTCTGAGACAAATAGTGTGCCTGGACCCTCAGAGATTTGGTGCATGCAAAAAAGTGGAAAGGTCTCATTTTCTTCATGGTTTTCCTGTCACCCTCCACAAAAAGTCCATATACACCCTTTTAAAAAACTCTATTAGAAACTAATATAAGTAGACCTTCTCACAACAATTCCCATAATAAGGACAAATTTTCTAACCAGATGGACCTTTTCAACTGCCTCAAACTACATTTTACAAGGACTATTAATTGAGTCTGTTGTGATTAGATAATTAATACAAGGAAAAGTACTTGAGGAAAAGGGTGGATTTAAAATTTTTAATGATGTATCATGAATTAGCTAGCAGAATGAAATAGTAGCTGAGCATCCTACTCCCCATATTTCCTGCTGAAAAAATTAACAGTCCAAAGGTTTTCAGTGGCTGTTTGGAACATCTAAATGTACAATTTCCTGGTCTTAATTTGAAGTATAATAAAACATTTTCATGGAGTGTCAAAAATGGAAATGCATTAGTTCTCTCAGCAGATATGGGCTTATATTTAAAAACAATATATCTATTGGATGTTACATTTTTCAGAGCTGCAGAAGTCTTAGTGTTATAGATTTCTCCTTTTCTTCATAAGCATTTCAAACTCATATACACCTATGAATAACTCTGTGGATTCCAGTGGTTTGAGTTAGCTACACTGATGCAGACCTGAAGGATGGTGTGAATTGTGCTTCTGTCAGGTTTTCTACTATGCAATTCCTTTGACAGCAGCCTGAATTTGATGGAGTAATTGGTCAACCCTACAGCTGTGACTGAAATACCTGCCCAAAGTCAAGGACAAATAGAAAGGTGTCTGAGACATTTTAATCCTCAGAGAATTGTGAATTTTGAACTTTGTTGTATTAAGGGTTATACTTTGTTTTTGCTCTGTCTGAATGATTTACCTGTTTAGATATTGAAAGATTTTTTTTTTTCATATATGAATATAAACTTTGGAAGCCCTAAAAAGGATTATTTATCTACCTTTATACTTTGTAAGGTATACACTTATGACAAAAACAGTGTCATTTCTATTATCCTGCAGTCTGATCCTGCACTATTTCTGAATGGAACAATTGAGGCAATTACTTTATAATCCTAGCACTACACCTTTGGGAATTTTTGGCATGTTTTGGTAGGGTGGAATTTTTTTAATCAGTAAGATTTATAATCCAAAATCTTGTTTGTGTAGCAGAAAAAATCCCTATGATCTGGTTCATGCTGAAAGCTCCTGATAGAGAGTGAAGTGAAAGGATTGGATACTTAGAGGTCTTGCATGATGTGCAGCGTAGACTGCAGGGGCACTTGAGAGTGTCAGGTATGCTCAGCAAGCAGGTCATGCCCATTTTGTGTGCATCCTACCTTAACCCCAAAGTTTCCTGTTTCTATGGGTTATTTCTGAGTGCTACAGCTCTGCTTCCTGTCCATGTTATTGACCTATGTGAATTAAGGAGTAAGCAGACACAGATGTCATGCACACCCATGGATGAAAAGAACTATAACCTCTGTAAGGTCTTCTGCTCATTTCAGAAGAAAACTATATTTCTTCTTTTTTCTATGAGGTATATTGGAACGTTCAGTCTTAATTAAAGTACCTAACTTTATTAACATGATAATATAGCAATAATATTTAATTTCTCTATGAAAATTATGACAGAAATTGATCATGTGCTCAAACACATCATGTCAGATTGCCCTTCCATTCCTGAACAGACAGTAAAAAAACATTCCAATGTAATATCAGGCTGTCTCTGATGATAGTATAAGAAGATCAGATAGAGTCTGTGTTGCCAAGCACAGGGAAAGAAAAATGGGGAAATAAAGGCCTCTGGGAACTGCCATCTACTTAGAGCTGCTCAGGAAGAAGCACATATATGAGCTAGGGCATGTGTCCTCTCTTCTCCTCCAAACAATTTCCAACAGTGTAAAGTAGACAAAGTACTTCTAGGAACCAGCTTGTGGGTTTCATGAACAAAAGTAGATCCTTTTCTAATTATCACCTTTCTGAGGCCCCTCTTCTTTGCACATCACACTAACTTTGTGGGCATGAATAGTTAATCCAGTCTTGCAGGGGAGCAAAAAGGCCTCTTTCCCCACAAAACATAGGGAGTGCAGCTTACCCAGCTGGAAAGTGTGTGTATCACAGATCTTTATCATTCAAAGGTTTTATGCTTAAATTCAATAATTATGCATGGTATGAGATCACAATTTATTCTTCCCTGACACGCAGAATGAAGAGTTTGGGGGAACCTGACAGATCCTTTCTGGGGCTTCCACAGCCAGTGAAGTTGACAGGGATTCATGTCTCTTTGCCCATGAATAACTTTTATCTGCTAAGATACACTCCACAGTCCTCCAAACTTTGCAGTGAACATGTTGCCTTTCCTCTGAGTCAGAGGCACATTCCTGTTGGGGCTTGCACTGCAGAAACATTGTGCCAATTTATTTACTCTGTTGCATGAGCATCTGCAATTGCTGAAGTCATATCATTTTGACCTATCATCCTCATTCATCAGCCAAGTTAAATGTCCAGATTGCCGGGACTATGAGAAATCTTAGAAGGCTCCATCCTAAAATATAGTTCCAAAACAAATGCCAAAGAAGAACCATGCAGGTGAAAATTTATTTAAAGTCTTTGGTTAAAGTGCTAGAGCCAGGTAAATCTTCTATGCAAATTTCTTGGTCTTCACCCAAAACAGGTATTTATCATAGCACCTACTACTTTTCTCATTAATGTTATTGTGTATCTAATACTCAAAATACCCTCAGTTCTCGTTAACCTCAGAAGAAATCTGTGATTTAAGTGAATTTATGTAGAGATTAATTTGGTAGGATAAAACCCAGGCGAGAGTGGGGGGGGGGGGGGGGGGGGGAGGATATTGGGAGTGGTGTACTTTTACTAAATCCACTGTTTTTAAAATAAGATTTAAAATTAACAAAAGTTGGAAGAAAATAATTTTGGCAATAGTAAGAATGCCTCAGATCACTTAAGTGTAGCAAAAATGTGGAGGTCTTATTAGCAGTTTTGTTAATTAAAATTACTAGAAATACAGTAAAATCAAGTTTGCAGGGAACTTGGACTCTGCTCAATTTCAGTGAAAAGAGTAAAAAAAAAATCAAACATATTGATTGAAGTGGGGGCCTGAATAATACATTTTTTGATTTAAAATTCTTGACTGACAGTAACCTATGCTATCACTACCAAATGTGTCCATGTCTTTTCAAAATGAAAGCTGAGATACATGTCTTAACAGGAATCTTGAAAAATAACATACAGTTAGCTGTTGCTTAACATAGAGTAACCATGCCCTTGTCCATCATTAATCTGCCTTTGCCACGTTGCATAACTGCACCTGGGAAAATACAGGCACACCCAGGCAAGAAATGAAAACACAGTGAGCAAATAAGCTTCTGCTAATCATGGAATAAGAATGAATTTAGAAAGCATGATGATTTGAACTCATCTAAGGCAAGCTCTGAAACTCTGTACCTTTAGTGGGGAGATGATGGAGATGGAGGAAAAACATTATGTGAAAAAAAATTAATTTAGAAGCCTGCCTGTATATAATTCTTCGCTTAGTGGGATAAATAACACTGGGGAGCACAGAAATACTGTAGAACACTGTGTCCAAATGTGACTGATTCAGAAGGAGCTTGACACATTTCAGGGAAGGGGAACTGTGCAGAACTGAAGTTCCCAAGCTGGAAGGACTGAACTGGTGTCAGGCTAGTACAGATCAGATGAGGAGTGGCTCTGACTCCTTCCTACCTATTGCCTCAGGCCCTCTGCATGCAGAAACTGCAGGGTTAGGAACAACCCAGCCATTTCCTTCACACTGAAAGCTCAGAAGGCGCTCCTGTTGGAGCTGTATTTTCAGTGGTCAGCTCAACTTCTGCCTGTAAGGCTGTGGACAGTAGTCTCAGTAGTAGGGAGATTTTCAAACAAGGCATATCTCACTGGGACAACAGAAAATACACCCTTTTCATACTTTTCACCAAAAATCTTGAAATCATAGGAAATATGGCTGATATAATACACAATGACCAGCCATAGTTTCTGATCTAACTTAGCTTCCAACCTTAAATGAGCTTCCATAAAGCTTGGAAGTTACTTTAGTATTCTCTAGTTTGTATCCTTATAGCTTAAGACAACTGCAGAAAGCTATCCAGGAAAATGAAAATCCCACCTGGAAGTAAATCTAAGCTAAAAACATGGGAGTAACTGCAGATATTAACAGAGTAGGAGTTGACATCTGAACTGGTGGCCTAGACAGTGAAGAGAAGTAGGTATTTCTTGGTGCCATTAATTATTTCCTAACGTGGATTTATAAAACAGGCATGAGAAACTGTGCATTTCCAGGGTTGTCTACTCCACACAGGCTATACCAGGAAGTAAGGCTGCTTCCAAAACATAGGAGCTTCTCTAAACAACTAACATTAGGTGAAAATGAGATCCATCTCCAGCAAATGAGGCTTAACTTGCTGCCCTTGCTGTCCATTTTCCTTTTTATGCAGTCCTTGTGCATTGCTTGGATCTTATTCAATTTTTTGGATGGCCTGTTAAAATATAAAATGCTTCAGAATCCCATGCTATTCCAGAAAAACAGTAAAACAGAAGAGCCATTACACCAGTTTTAGCCATCTTGCATCACTTTAGGGAGAGATTACACTTTCATGACTGCTTGGTGTTCCAAGAGCAAGGCATGGCTATTACACTCAGTTTTGAGCTGTACAGCCCTCCTGTTTGATTTACACATGTATGAAAAAGTGAAAAATTATGACCTTTAAAATGCATCAATATGTACTGAAAGAAAATTGGAAAAAATTCTGCACTTCTTGATGTATCTAAGAGAGTAATACAAAACTCAAAAATTCAATATTTTTCAAAGCTTTGTGGCTGTAAAAAGAAATGTTGATCTCAGCCATGTGGGTTGTTTGTTTCTTTCCTGAAAATTTATCCAGGAAGAAGAATTATCTTTTCCCAATTAAGCTCTTCAAAACTAACCCAGCTTCAGTCACTCTTCACAGCCAAGTAAAAACCACAAAAGAAAGGTTTAAAAAGGAAAGATGACATGTATTGTCTGGCACTGAAATTAAAAATTTTGTAGTATCTTTTAAAAGTTCTTGGAAATTACTTCATTATTTATTTTTTTCTTTTTATATCTTGAGCTGAATTTTTGACAGACATATTAACATTTCCTTTGTTCATATTTGAGTGCTGAATTATCTTTAATTACCATAAACATTCTGCCTGCATAAAAGAACTAACAAACTACTACTGTCAACTTTTGCATACATATGTTCTGTTTACACATGACATATCAAAGACTGAGGAGAGGAAAAATTTACTGTAAGTAAATTAATATAAGTGGACCCAGGAGCCTTTTAGAATGTAGAATGGATTACAAGTTGAGAAAAAAATCTTCATTTCCCCATGGACTTTTCAGAATCTTCAGCCTCTTTTATCACAAGTCTGAGGAAAAGAAAAAAAATAACCTTTTCACTTAATGGCCAAAATAATGTATGATAATTTCTCTAGGACAGAAATGGTTTTTCAAGCTCTGTACTGGGGAGGGGTGGTGTAGGGGGGGAAATAATTTTACAAATCTTCCTCTGCTAACATGAGCAAAATATTTGAAATAAAATTCTGGTTGATCTACCAGAAAACACTTCTCATTGTTTATAATAATAGACAATATTCATATTATTCAAATATTAGTTACATATTATTCAAATAATAATTGCAGGTTATTATGCAAATAGTAGTTACATGTTGCAGATCTAACCATGACGTGGAGGGGGTCCTCACATGGGAGTTGTGTGAAAATATAAAATACAAAATTAATAACAGGATAGTTTGGCTGCGTCAACCTGTTTGGATTGTTGGTCAGCAATAATACACCACTTTCACAGGTTGCCTGAAAGGACAAATTCTAGCCCTTTTAAGACCAAGCTTAAAGTCATTGCTTACTTCAAGACATAGCAGAAGCAAAACTGCAAGCAGCCACTTTTCTGCATCTCCCTGTAGGAGTATCAGCAGTCACACACTGCACAGGACAGCATATAGAACGATATTTGAAATCTGTACAAGTCTATTTTTAATGTACCAAATTTAAATTAACTTTGGTAATAGCTCTCACATTATATGCATTTACTTTGAGTGCCTACAAGCCATGTAACTCAGTCTTTGCTGTCATAATCTTCCTCAAGTCCAAATGCATGATATTTGTTCTTACAAAATTTGTCAGAAACTGTAATTTTAAGAGATAAGAAATCATTTAACTAAATTTAACAGTTTAGTTAAATTACAGCAATAATTTCACCTGAGAAATTTAAAACTTTAGAAGGGAAGTTACTCTTTAATGAAAGAGTTGTGCTAAAAAGCTTGCTATGCTAAATGATTTTTTTTTCCTTTTAAAATCATATTGACTCCAACACAACTAATGAGTAGCATAAAACCATCTTAATAGCCTTTAACCAACAGGTCAACACTAAACTATTTCTTTGATGAATTTTTCAGCTCAACTACTACGCAAAACAAAAATCTATTCAGTGGTATAAGCAGAATGTACAGTATCATTGTGTTTGGAAAATCTAAATGTTTTTTCATGCTGGAGCGACATCTGTGCCTCTCAAAGTGTCTAATTACCTCCTCTCCTTTCTTCTTCCCTCCATGCTCCTCTTCGGGCCAGTATGAGGGCTCAGGCAGCCTCTGCAAGCTGTGCAAGCTGCGGTACCGGCGCTGCGGAGGAGAGGCTGAACCACGGCTGAGACTCTCTCACTTGGTGACAGTGCAGCTGGCATCTGTGCCAGAGTGCTGGATCAAGGCCTTCCAGAGCATCTGCAAGGTCTCTTTTAATTACTCTGAGGTTTGCTTCACTGCCCCCTGATAAGCCACCAGACAGAAAACTGACTGAAGGATGTCCTGAACATTTTCTCTCTGTTGTTTAGCCCCCTATTCCGAGCCAGTTCCTGTCTTTTTTTCCCCAGTATAGTCTTCCAGAGTGGTGGTTAGCAACTGGGAAAGTCCTCTGACTCACTACTTTCCTGTGCAGCAAAAGTTGACCTCAAGGATTGTGTTTATAAGAATGAATAAAAGCACAAGGAGGACAGAGATAGGAACTGGATTCTCATGATCCATACTGATTTTCAGCACTCTCACTACTACAGCTTTTGTCCCTGCCACCTACCACCCTCCTAGGCAACCCTGGACACATTTAGGAGGGACAGTAGCACATGTGGAGGACTTTTCAACTGTCCAGTTCTATAACTCAGACTGAGAGGTTTAGTACTTTCTACCCCACAAAAACAAATGCACTTTTGGACTCATTCATAGCAAAGAATATAAGATCCACTCTTTGGAGTGTTTTTAAGGACGAAGTGGTTTTCACAGCAAACACAAGAAAAATTGGTTTTTTTCTGCTTAATTTTGTTTCTCTTCTTGCACTGAAGCTTTTCTCCCTTTTCCCATTATAGATAACATGCTAAAAATACTAACTCTTGAATTGTATTCAAGCCACCTTTATTTAGTACTCTTTTTCCAAGTCCCAATCCTATACCAAGATTTGCTATTTAGGAATTTTATTCGTGATTGCAATAGGAGCAGAAGAGGGCCCTAGGCAGAAAAAGAATGGATAGATCCATTTAACTCAAAATGAAACCTCATAGTTTTACATATTTTAAATAATTAGAACAGAAACTTGCATTAAATAGAGTCACTTATGAGAGTGGAAGACGAGAAAATACAAAATACCACCACTACAGTCTGGAAAATTAGGTATTCTCTAGTTAGGTTTTACTTGTCTGAGTGTGTTTTGATGCTTTGCTTATTTTGTGTTATTGCTTAGGTTTGAATTTCCCTGCATCCCTCACCTTTACTTTCCATTTACTTTCAGTTCCCTTCTGAGCATGCATATTGTCTCCCTTGCCAAAATCTCTCAATTTGTTTGAACTGCTGTTACATGAAACACTTTAATTGATTGGTTCATTTCTCAAAAAAAATTTGTCATGTGGCATGGATGAAAAATAACATTGAGACAAAAGAAACCCCAAAAAACTCACTCGAAAAGCAGCCAACCCATAGCCAATCATTACTTTAGAGTAGTTACAATACTCCACGCAATAATTCAATAACTTCAAGACATTAGCAAGGACACAATTTTTGATCCCAGCTTTGAGCAGTTATTAAGCTCAAAAGGAATCATCAATCAGGGTTAGGAAAACAGGATCTTTGAAACACTCTTCTTCCTCAGGCATACAGTGCTGTGCACTAATTAGGTTTATACTGTATTATTTGCCAGGTTATCAGTTATTTATGACAATATCAGCATTGATAATCTTCTGAAGTATAGGTTAGTTAATTATGTATGACCAAATTCTGAAGCATAGTATTAGTTAATTATGTATGATCAAATCTAGGATTAATTTCTACACTGTATAGCAAAGACTTCATAGTGGATGCACAGATGTCTGACCTTAAAGTAAATACAGATATTTGGGGATCAACAGGGTATGGTATGGTGATTTTGGAAGATATCCACTTGGGACTGGGAGCACATCTAATTCACAGCAAAGACTTCCTTTGTAGTTCTATGTTTTAATGAAGTTACTCAATTTCTGATTTAGTCTATTTAATTTCTTTTACCATCTTCCCTATTGTAGCATAACTGGTCTTATTGCTAATTTTCTTAATGTTACTCTTATCCATAAATTCCAGCAAGGCTTAGCTAGTAAATTCTTCTTCTGGAGCTATTTCAGGCTAAAATGTGTCCTAAATTGGTTGCAGTTCCACTGGGCTCCTAACACACGTGCACATAAATATACACACTCATGCATGCAACATACACACAGTCAGTCATCCAAAATGACCAACTATGAATTAAATATATATAGATTTGAATGACAGTTTTGCTTCTTTCAGGCCAAGAATTTATTCCACTTGGATTTTTCTTGATTCTTCAGTTCTCACAAATGCAGCAACTTAAATTTATTTTTATTTCTGGGTTGCCTGTCAAAAGAGTGTATATATACATGTATACCAAGTGTGCCTCTCTGTAAAAGCACCTAACACCTCACAGCCAGGTGAGTCAGCAGCACAGCTGTGCAGCTCTGGGTGATGTACTCAGACCTGATATGGCATAACACTGCTGGTCTACTGAGTATTGCACCTCCAAATGGGGTAGAAAAGATGAAGCTTCTTTCTTTCACAAACTGAAGCTAAAGACCAAAGAAGAAAATGATGATAAACAGAAAATCTTCAGGCTAAGTGCTGTAAAGAGTCAGGAAAGAAAATGAATACAGACAAAGAGGAAGTATTCTGAACATCAAATTGAGGTTTATGTCGTTTTTGGCTCTGTTAACGCAAATCCCAGAGGTAGACACCAATTCCAGTACAGCCTGTAATTCCAGTTATACAATCTTGTATTACCACTGCTTCTGTGTAGAGTGCATGGAGCTTATGGTAGCATCTTGCTGTGTCTTTGTGTGCTGTGCTCCAACTGCTCTAGCAGCATCATTATGATTATTAGTTCTAACATTCACTAAACATTTTCACTGCCTCATCTGTTTTATGACTCTTGCCGTGAATGTATTCCATTATGATTAGTAAAACAGAGGTATTTGGAGAAGTATTTATGGAATTAAGTTCTATTAAAATGTTAAGAAGAGGATATTTCTAACAGAGCTTGTTTATTGTATGAGAAATATCAGCCACAAGAGCAAAACCAAGAAGAGCAGAATGCATTCCAGCTGCTTAATAATATTTCTTACTAAAAATTTTATAATAACTCTGCTAAATCCCAGTCTAAATACACATAAACAAGTGTGAATGCATGTACTCACACGGAAAACAATAGCGCTACAGCCACTTACACATTTTCAGCATTTGTCTCACATTGTGTTAACACATCTCCTAGAGTTTTTCAGTCCCAACTTGGAACAGCAGGTGTTGTTCCATGAATCATGCATTACACCCAATTACATTTGTTTTCTGTTGTGAAATATTTTTCACAGAGGAGTACATTGAGAGTAAACCTAATTGAAGCCTTAATAGACAATAACCTCATCTCAGGTAGAACAGCTTGAATCAGAAGTAGCTTTACTGAAACCAATAGCACTGATCTCCATTGCCTTGTAATGGATAAATAAAGCAGAACATGGATATTTTACACTCATTTAGACTGGTCCATGAAACAAGTTGATAACAAGGAAGGTCTGCCACAGCCTTTCTGTACTTCCTGTTTTGGGTTAACCCCGGTGGTTTGCTAGGCACCACACAGCTGATTGCCCACTTCCCCAGCTCTCAGTGGGATGGGGAATGAGGGAAAGAAAAAATAAAAACAATAAAAATTGGGGGCCAAGATAAATAAAGATAAGGTTAATAAATTAAGGATATGTGAAAGAAGAGAGGAAAAAAAACAAAAAACCAACCAAAAAACCAGCCGTTGCAAAGGCAATCACTCACCATCTCCCACAGGTAGAACAATGCTCAGCCACTTCCCAAGCAAAAGATTGCTAACCTTCCTAAAACCCCCTCTTTTCCCTTTTATTCCTGAGCATGATGTTATACAGCAAGGAATATCTCTTTGGATAGTTGAGATTATCTCCCCTTCTATCCTATTGTGCATACCCCAGTCTAGTCTCTGGAGTGGGGCACATTAAGAACCGGAGAGAGCCTTGATGCTGTGCCAACACTGCTAGAAAATTAGTGGTTGTCAGTTCTGTTTTGGTAACAAATCTAAAACAAAGTGCCATATGAGCACCTAGGAAGAAAATTAACTCAGTCCTAGCCAGACCCAGTACAACTGCCTGATTATAAACTGGCATCATTCTCCTGACCTTTTTTTTTTAATTCAAACTGGAGTTCTAATATCTGGAAACTGAAAAAAAAAATTAGTTTACACACTTCATTGATTATTGTTCTGTGTTATTGGAAACTAACTGTGCTGCTTCAACTATGTTATTAAAAACAATTAACATTCATTCTCTCTTCTCAGTTTAAACCCTATTAGCCTGTTTCTAATCAAACTGTGGAAGAGCTACCACTTTCACGAGTCTTTCAAATCATGCTGGCACTTTTTCTGGAAATAAACCAGTCAAATATCTGTGGCAATATATTACATGTATCAGCAAATGAAACATATTGGACACTTTAATTTCTGTATACCTTAGCATTGATAAAGAAAATACAGCAATTTTTCTGGCTTTAGATGAATGTACATGTTTACTAAGGGTATAACTTAAGCTGGTTTTCATGATATTTTTGGAACATGGAACACACTTTAGAGTTCTGTGGTGTGCTCTGAAGCACCAGTGACTGGTCTTCTTTGGAGGACAGACCTTAAGGCAAGTACTACTCTGAAAAGAGCAGGACTACACTGATAAAATAGGCCTTTCTCATTTCTAGCTATGAACATCAATCATAGAGAGATCTGAACTGAAAGTTAGGAACCAGAAAAATGGACCGAGAACCGTAGGGGGGCTGTTGTTATTGGTGTAGCCAGAGTGCTTTGCGGATGTGTCAATTCTCTTTCCAGATCCAAACTCGGTTGTGTGGAAGGGGGATGTTCACTGGGGCTCCACCATACCTCCCAGTACTTTCGGCTTTAGGGCTGACTCCCAGAGGAGCAGTTTAACTGCCTTTGTATCTACATCTGGGAGCAGCATCACAGGAGCAGTATCACATCTCCGTCTGGGGAAGGCTGGTGGGAGAAGACCTGCAGCACTGTTCTAAATGAGAGATTTCAAACTGCTTATGGATTTCAGGAAACATTAATCCATTAAAATATCATTGTTTCTAATAGAAGAAAAGCAGTATAAGAAAAGCAGTGCTTCTAAGAAGAAAAGTAGTGCTAAAAAGGTCCTACATTACCTCACACAGAAACATATTGCCCTTTGCTAGCATATTCCCTTTTGGGTTGGACCCAAAATACTCCTCCAGAATTAATTTTCTGTTTAAGTGGATTACTGTTGTTGTTTCCTGGCTGGAATGGAAGTCTAAAGACCATCAGTTCATTTTACTAACATTGATCAACACTGTAGAAGGCCTAAGGGTTACTTTTTATTGTAGTTATGTAGATATACTGTGGCCAGACTTTTGCTATGCATGCTGTTCCTTTTTCTTTGACCAGTTTATGCAGCTGTGATACTGTTTACAGAATAAATAAAACGATCAAAAGAATATGATGCGCATTTTAATACAAGGTGGAACAGTATTTGCAATCAGCTTTCCCTTTACCCAACAGCAAAAAAAACCACCCAGCTCTGAAATTATCAGTCCTTCCATTAGCCATTCATAATCCCTTACTCTTCTCCCTCTGTTGCAGGTGTCATAACTGTACCAGTCATGTTTTAAAACACATTCTCTAATTGGTCCCATTAACCATCATCAGCGAGACATTTAATTGCTTCTTCTGCAGTTGGTCAACATATTGGAATTGTGTTTCATTTAATCTATGTCAAACCCCTACAGAAAATCCAGTTACCATACTTCACTTTTCTGTTTATTTTCCAGTGCAGCATGTGTTATAATGTGCTGCATGCTGAGAATTCTCAGGTTATAAAGTACACAACCAAAATCATTGCTTAAAAGCTTTTGGTGATTGCTTATGCCTCTCAGTCCTAATGCATCAGTGAAATCTTTGGAAGAAAATTACAGTGCATGGAGATTTTAGAAAATCCACATTGTTTATTTTTTATTCACATATTAAATATAGAAAATAATCTCACACATTATTATTTCTGTTGGAGCCAGAAATCTCTCACACTGTGCAGAAGAAGGGAAGGCAGTGTTACAGGGATTAATAATGCATCTAATATGAATCTCTTGGTAAAATTAAAGATGAAAGAAACAACATAAAAATAGCATGAAAGCTGAGACATCAAAACACAAAAGCATGGGCATTCTGAATTCAGACTGCCATTTCACTTTTATTACAGATCTTTTGTTCCTAGGTGTGTAACAAAGAACTACACAGATCCAGAGCATCTTTGAGCCAAATTATTGCATCTATTTATGAAAAAAAAAAAAAAATAGTTCAAGAGCTTTATTAAATACCCTATCACATACCAGTAACTTACTTGTGCAGGAAGGTAGTAACATAATGTACTATTGAGGCTACCTGACACTTCAAATTACAAATCCCTGTTTTCATAGCTTATAATTTTACAAAATATTAATGAATTGGGATGAAATTTTCCATGACAGATGCCTGCCTGAGGCTGTTTCTTTGGTGGGCAATATTCAGTCAAACAACTCAACCATTTGGGAGAATTGAATTAGGGGAAAATTAACATTAAAAAGGGTTAGCTACCTGATTTTGTAAAGACAAACTATGCTTTGAAGCCCAGACATCACAATTGCCCTCAGGGTGATTTTTTACCATCTTTTAAAAAATAATAAGAAATTTGACCAGTTTTAAACATGAATAGAAAACTATAACCCCATTTCTGCATACTCTGGACAAAAGGTTGCTAGAATTTGTTTTGACTTAACACCGTCCTCAGTGCTGTGCATAGAACTGCACATGTTCTAGGCCTCAGAGTGGTGAAGGACACTGCACATCACTTGACCATGTAAGAGTCATCCCAAATGAATAAAAGAGCACACTTCATCCCTTGTGGTTCCTGCACATCACAACTCTGCACAACATTTGCTGTGGTTTGCTCATGGTTAAGAGAGAAAGGCTGGACTAGGATGATGATAACCAAATGCCAAAGAAGGCAAAGAACCACAATCTCCTGTGTGGTTCATGAATATTCTACTGGCAAAAAGAAGCTCAAAGAAATCACTATAAAAGTTATCCACTAAATGTAGTCAACCAATATGAAATAGCAACTCCCTTCTTTATTTCTGAAGTACCGAGTATTAGAAAGCTTACTGACAATACTTGTCTCCCACAGAACACACAACAGCAGGGTCATTTGTTGGGGATAATGAGACCACTGCGGGTAAGGAGATGCTACATGATTACTAATGCAAGAAAGAGTGCATCATTCAATGTGCTTGATGAACCTAGGGTATCAATTTTTGTAAAAGTAATGGAGAAAAATTAATTCAGCAACCAAATGAGTGAATGCTGATGGACGGGGATGATAACCTGGCAATGAATGACAAGGAAAACTGAAATATTTTGGGTTTTTCTCAGCCTTACCAGACAAGCCGGCTTCCAGCCGAGGCAGAGGGATTATTTAGAAAAACTAAATTATTCAATCTGCAGAGCCTGAAAAGAGCCCTAAGGCTGTAGAAGGATTGGCCATTGTAATTATAAAGCTGTTTCCTTGCTATTAAAAAAACATGGCAATAACAGATCATGCCTTTAAAAAAGGTAAGGACAATCCTGGGAACTGTCAGCTGGACACACCAAGTGCAATCTCTTGTGGAATGGAGGATGCATATCCTTCTATCGTCCATTTATGAGCATGCAAAAGACAAGAAGGCAACCAAGATCAGCACAGATCTACAAAGGCAAATGCTACCTGGCCAACATGGTTGTCTTCTATGATAAAATGATGGACTGGGAAGGTAAAAGGTAACAGTTCCCATAACTTTTACTCCACTAAGGCATGTGGCAATGCCTTCCACCGCATTCTTGTGGCTGAGAAACTGTGCCAGGATAAAGAGTATTTTAACTGGGCTGAAAACTGGCTGCAGGACTAGGTGCCAAGGCAATATTCAATGGCTTGAGGTCTAACAGTTGCTAATGAAACAAATACTCTTGGGCTAGAAAGCAGTTCGCTATTTCCTCCTGGATGATGAAGCAGAATGTTCCCTCAGAAAATTTGCTGAAAACCTGTTTGAGACATCATGTGATACAGATTCAGCTCTAGGGCCTTGAGAAAAGTGAAAACTGGGTCAACAGAAGGTTTGTGAAGCTCAGGAGGGAGAAGTCTTAAATTCTGCATGTGAGGTGGAATGACCTCATGAAGCAGAACTGGGCTGAGTGGCACCTGACAAAAAGGACCTGGGGATTACAGTAATTATCAAGCTGAATATGAGCAGAAGTGCACTACCAACATGAACAAGACAAAGTGCATATTGGGCTACACTAGTTAGAAGCAAGGCCAGCACTTAACATGTCACTCTACACAGCATTGACAAGGCTGCACCTGGAGTGGCATGTCCAGTTTTTGGCTCCCTGACTCAAAATGAGTGTCGGGAAACTGGAAAGAGTCCATCTGAAAGCAAACAAGCTGTTCAGGAGACACATATGGACCACAATAAATGGAAAAACATATAAGTGTTAGTCTAGGAAAGAGGAGGCTAAGGCACAATCCAAAAGCAGTCTACCTCCTCAAAAAGTGCCATTAAAAACGTGACCTGGCCAAACACTTTGGAGTGATAGACAATTTAATAAGAAGCAGCTATAACAAGTGGCAGCTTGAGAAATTCAAATTGGACATTATGAAAACTTATTTTTCTCTGTACAGATAGCACAGCACTGAAGCAGTCTATAAAGCGGTGAAATCTTCATCTTTTCTAAGGCAAGGTTAGAAAAAGCCACACCTGATGTCGATCCAGGATTGATATTAGCCTCACTTTGAGCAGGAGGTGCATTATAAGGACCACCATATATCCCTTCCAGCTACCACTCCTATGAGTCTAAGAGAGAAAAAAAACACCCCTTCTGCTAAATCTTAGTCCCTCCAAACAGTGTAATTCAGGAAATCTGAATTGTCTAGGAATAAAAACACAGCTGGAAAAACATTAGTAATAACTTCCATAGTCCACTCTTAAAAGGTTTTACAGTAATTATGTTCAAAACTCCTTTTTCATTCCATTTCCACAAATTGATCTTATCTGAAGATTCAGTGACTTCTAACTACTTGACATCAGCTATGGCAAGTAAATTTTTCCTCTGTAGTGGTCCATCTTAAATCTTTTTCCACCTCCCTCTGTGGAGTTTAACTTCTCTTCAGGGTCTTCAATTTATTTAGAAGGACTGCTCTGTCAAGAAAAGACTTACTGATACAGAGTTCTGCTAAGATGAAAGAATTTCTGAATATAAGCACCAGGGGAATAAGTTGTAGAAATTCACAACATTCACAGATTTCAAAATTTTAAGGTCAGAAACAGGAATGTGGGAAATTATGTGATAATGCTACAGTTTCACAGAAAAAGGTGTAGTTGGGTGACAATCTAAATGTGAATTAACAGTGCCACTCTGATGCAAAAAGGCATAGACCATAATAAAAGTTAGAAATAGTCAGACAGCCTGTAAACAATTCTTCTGTTCTGTTCTGCTCTGCTCTGTTCAAGCCTCAGCTGGGTTTCTTTTCCCAATTTTGAGCACCACAGTTTGTGAAAGATTTAAAATTGAAGAGAGCTCAGTAGAATAGTATGAACAACTGGGATTCTAGAAAACATAACTGGAGAGAAGGAAAAACATGAATGAATTATGATTCTTTAACCTAAGAAAAAATAAAAACATTGAAAAGCAGAAATTTTTCAAATATATAAAATGTTGCAAGTAGGAGAGAAGGAATAATTTTCCATGACCTAAGAGATAGAACAAGAAATGATGGGTTTAGACTACAACAGTGTGTGAAATTAGGATTAGAATATTAGAAAACAGTAATAAAATGGTAAGAATAGTAAAGTGCTGAAATAGATTTTCTGGGAGATTATGGACTCTGGAACTGTAAAGATCTTCAAAAGACTGTTTGTGGTCTACCAGTACTCACAGAGACATTGCTCAGGAATGGTGGAGATTAGATAATAAATATGCTAAAGTGTTTCTTTTTATTTTTCCTTTGACTATATAGAAACCAATGAATTTATTTGCCTGTTCCATAAAATACGTTGAGCATTAGATTGTATCGCTCTCTCTATCTTTTTTTCCAAAGGGTTAATAATTTTTGTTTAAAAAATGTAGTGTTTTATCTCTCCTTTGGATGTGATTTGGTTTATCCTTCTTCCAGCTATCTTGTACTGATGGGATTTCATCCTGCTGCTATGAAAATTCCCACTATTTCATTTACAAGGAGGATGTAGGAGTTTGAACTATGTGCCAGAAACATTTCCATACTATAAATACTTCTCAAGCCTTTGTTCATGAGCAAAAATAATAATCCAGAAATTGAATATAAAAACAAGATGCAATTTCTGTTAATGAAAATTATTCAACAAAACAATTTTGCACACTTAATACATTTGATAAAATAGCTATTTTCTCATAAGCAATTTGTGAGCAGAAGACAAGAAAGAAATAATGTGTCAAATAAATTATTCACTAAGAACCATGAGCCCAGTTAAAGCTGAGATGAACATATGTGATTTACACCATTTTCAGTTTAACTTATTATAGTTGGTTCTTCTCAGACTCTTTCCTCTTTATAAGCTTCATTTATCCCTAATACTCAACTAGACACATAATAAGGCTTAATAATATTTGGTGTGGGTAGGTTATCAAAGCCCAGTTTCCCTGTACAGGTATCTCTGGGGTTGCAAGGAATTATCTGTTTCTGGTCTGGAAAAGCATTCCTGTGTCAAACAGCATGTATGACTCCAGTCATAAACCCAGCTCACATGCTTCAGTCAGGATGGTTTATTTAAAACAACTACTTTTTTTTTCCCTTTGGCAAATACTCTGTGTACCAAGAAATATATTATTACTCAGTCATCAAATCTATTTTTCAAGTCCAAGTTAAATTCAGCAAAACCTTTCAGTTCAAAAATATTCAGCATTTTTGCAGATTCTAAATATTTTGTTTTGACATTAGCATTTAGTCTTTATAGTTAAGTAGAAAAAAACCCTCATCTTTCAAAAGAAAATTTCACTTTCCACTTACTTATGCTTCATATATAATTACCTCCTTTTTCCAATTAAAAAAAAGTGCATATTTTAAAAAATCCCATTCTTCAGGTCAAAAACATTGACATAATAGAAAATTTAATTTTCATAGGTTAAATTTTTTTGGAGGGGTGGTTTTTTTTAATGTCTGGTAAAGTTTCAAAAGCTTCAGATCTCATATGCTGTCTTGTCTTTTTTTTTTTTTTAACTGAGCTAAAAGACTCACTGGCCATATCAGGGCTGTGTAATTGTGAATTTCACCATATTCTGGACATGGGGTTACCATTTCGGCCTCAGGTGATTATCTCCCCATGAAATGGCCACAGAACAACAATCTCTACAAGCTTATCCCAGGGATCAAAGTCTTCAAAGGCCTTTTATCATTAGCAATTCCCTCATACTCTGCAAACACAGCACAGAGGCTGCATGGGCCATGCATTCACACACAGAATTCCCTCTGTATTGTGGATTATTACCCCCCCCAAACTTGATGACATCCAAAATAATATAATTCTTATAGCATTGCATGTAAAATATCAGTGATGGTCTAAGGAACAGGAAAGTGAAATTAAATTAGTATGCAGTTATATTATTGAAGTTTATTTGTGTTTGACAATACCCCCATATGCCATGTTTGTTGTATTTCACTTATACCTCCCCTGGAGAGATGTCTCCCCTGGAGACAGCCCTTGTCCTATATAATTGCTATCAGGCAACACAGAAGGTAAAGTGAGGTGAAAGAAGTATGAATATTCCCATTGACATAGGGGAAGGTAAGCGGAACAGAGATCAAGGGACAGAGCCAATAACGGATTTAAACATCTAAAGAAGAATTTGGAGAAAATGGAGATGTTTAGGCAGAAACTGTAATCTAAAAAGCAAAGCAACATCTGCTGCCTAAACTTGGAGGCACTTAAACCCGAGAGAGACTGTAGATTTGAGTTTACAAGAGGTTAGTGCTTCTTATTACAGGCATGCCTGAAGTTTCCTGGATGTAAGCAGCACAGCACCTATCAACAGGGCCTGCCGTGAACTCCTGCTAAATCCCTGGGGATCCTCCTCAGGGCTCTGTGCTGTGTTCTGCAACACCAACCATCCACCACATGCCTGAGCACAACACAAAATCATGAGGTTTTAAAACATGCCTGCCACAAATTGTGATACACTTGCCCACCCATTCCGTAATCGGCAGTAAAATCCAAAACCGTGACACCAGGAAAGTAGGATACAGTCCTTTTCTCTGTTTTGTAGGGAAGAACGAAGCACCTATTTTTGGATGAACATTCTCATCTCAAGGCTATTTCCATTTTTATATTAAATAGTCTTTGAACTATGGGAACAGAAATAGGAACCCAGGTACCTTCGCCTTCAGATGAGTACTCTAATCTCTTAGTTAAAAGTTTTGTTCATGTTTCTTTGAATAATTTCTCAACAAGGGCAAGGTGACAACATGGTAACTGGAAAATAGCCAGGTAGCCTGTAGTGTGTCTTAACTAATAGCTACACTTAAACTGAATGACAGGATTTTAAACCACTGTGGCTGCATAAGCAACTAAACCCAGAACTTTGACACCTAAGATGAGTAATATGCCCATGTTTTAAACAGAAGAGTGCTTCTAGTTCTTTAAATAATAATTGATGGCACCAGCCTAGGCCTCAGTGACATGACCAGGGTCCCTAAAAGACTTTGTACCACAGCTAAGAGTAAAACAACTACAAAACCAGTCTTGTCTCAAGTCAGTTTTTTTTTCCTTTCCTTTTCAGTCAGATTTTTTCTCTACTAAAACAAAAATTTCTGCTTTTTTAAAGGGGGAAGGAAGAAGTTAAGGTACTACTGTCATACCTTATGCAGCTTGTCCTGAGTATATTCAAATCATGCTGCATCTTCTAAACTTAAGGATAAACATAAATTTTGCATGGCTTTTTTCTTCCATTATTATTGAAGGAACAACACAGCTAAGTAAAATGAGCTGTAGTCTACACTCATTTATGCATTATACATAAAGTAGTTGGTTACAGTTTAGTATGCTACGTCTCTAAAAAATCCTTCTGTAAACAATAGTTTTGTATGGACACAATCAGCAAAAAAAAAAAAAAAAGAGTATGAAGATAACAGGGTTAACCTGCAAGTCAATTAGCTGAGCCAGACTTTTAGGTGAAAGAATTATATACATGAATAGACACGACCCAATGGACCTAAGATTGTTTAGAGGCTGGGAAAATGTTGCTTGGAAATTACTACTGGAAACAGTAATGAATTTACAAATTTGGGCCACTCAATTTTTGTTGAGCAGAAACTTATTTTTAATGGCACCACAGTGCAATCTCAATGACTTTATTCAATACTCATACACCTTAGCAAATGGAATTAATTCTAATTGTATACATTTGTCATTTCTAAGCATCTAGGGCTGTATTCATTCTTTGAATGCAGACAGAAATCTCACTGGATTCAAAGAAAACTGTGTGCATGTATCTCTGACAGCCTTTTCTGTATTGTAGGCAGGATGATGCTGGTCTGGCCATAAAATTGATACGCATTTTGAATGATTTAGGTCTCCAGGACTGGGCTCTGTATTTGAAAAAGAAAAATAGAAGCTTCCTCCAAAAGGTTTTCATATATAGCAAGGTATGACTCCCTTACTGAATCTAGTTCTGTAACTCAGTCAAAAGGGTTCAGCTAACAGCATAAACCATGAGAGTGAAGTTCCAACTGTTTATGAATAGCAACTGTCACACAGATTGAATTTCTGCTTTGCTATTCAGTCAAGGGGTATTTGTTAGCGCTTATGATATTTAGAAAGTAATTTTTGAGTTCAGGTATTGAAAGACTCATAGATAAAATATATTTTATGAAATATTAACTAGCCTAATAGAAAGAACCATTGGATGCTCATTTTATTTCAACATTTAATTTTCATGGGAGTCCTTCAGGGCAACAGAAATATCATACATATTATTAAAAATGAGCAAAATTATAATAGAATGCAGTTACAGAACAATGACTTAATAAAGGATCCCAAAGCCCATATGAAAATGGAAAAAGCCAAGCAAATAACCCTGTTATAATACAAGCAGGCAGATATTAGGTTGCCTACATGTTTCCAATATTAAAAAAAAAAAAAAATTAAAAGACAAAGAAAGTATAGTGGGCAATCTCTCTAGTTTTACATGGGAAATGCAAGAAAATGTCATGTCATACTTGAGAAAACATTTTGCTTTTTCTCTTTCAGTAGCTTGGGAAAGAGCTAATAATAAGATAATCATAATTAAGTAACCAGTGTGCACTTAGAAACATATTTTTAATCTATTTCTTGTAAAGTCATTTAGAGACAAATTTAACACATCATCAATGGAGAGTCATACACTGAAAATGAAATTTTTGTGAAGAACCACTACTTTATTCCTTATGGTCTGATATTTCTAAAAAGGTTTCCAATCTTTAAAACTGATTTAGGAAAGCCCTGTCTGCAATTGCAAAATGTCAACTGAAGAAAGACATCAAAAAGTTTATTTGCCATGTGATAGTAGTCCACCTAACAAGATTGCATTAGAAGATAATTACATATACTTTTGAATTTATTTTTTTTCTGGCAGCTTATTTTTTGAAGTTGCACTACTCTCTGGAGATATTTTTTCCCTGTACAAACATTACAATGTCATTTTTATTTTAGATTTATTTGTAGCAAGAGCTAGAGGAGACTGTGGAAATTTTCGTAGTAGACTGCCATTATTATCCTCCCTTTACAGAAGGAACAATGTAACCACCTTTATTAAAGCCATGTCAAAATCCTATATTCAGAAGGGACCAATATTCATGACTGTTTCAGTTTCAAAGTACCAGCTCCAGAGTGCCAACACCTTTAAAGAAGATGTTTTTCTTCTGGCAGACATTCAACGTCTTGTTACAGCAGTCCTGTGGATTCAAACTCACCCAGTAACTACAGGATCACAAGATAAGCTATGAAAGAAGTTGAGGGAGTAGGTAGTTGGGGTGAAAGTTTGCTATCAATTGGAATCCTCTTACTCATTACTAAATATAATATGAAACTGTCTTTACTGAAGAAAGCCCCAAACCAACCAACCAACAAAAAACCCCAAGCCCAAATAGGGGAAATAAAAATAAAATAAAGAGAATGAAAATTCTTTTATACCGAACCTACCTGGACCTATATATGATTAAACTAGCAAATTTAAGATCAAGCTTACTTTACCAAGATCTTTCAAACACATAGCCGCTGCTTCTGTGGCTACAATCACTTGGTTGGTTTCACCACAAGGCTAGATTATATTTTTTATTATTTCATAACACAGACAAAAAGTAAAATAAAATTTATGTAAAGAGTATGAACTTTTACACTACATTCCAAACCAAAAAAAAAACTTGCATAAGTCTACTACGAATAAGTGAATTCTCCTTATTTGACTATGGTTATGTCTGCTTAGAGGGTTTTGATGTTGTTGGTTTTGTTGTTTAGTTTCTTCTGTCTCTGTACAAAAATGGCGACATTTTGGAACACTCAAAATAACTTTGAGAAAGACATACTCCAGAAAATAGAAGGATCAAGAAATAAAAATTCACTGTTAATTGATATAACTGCATGGTCATTAACATCCAATTCTTCAAAAGTTCATAAAGGATATTGTTGTAATCGTGAGGAAGGCTTCTTTGTTTACAGTAGTAATTTAAGACATAACATCCTCTCCCTCCCCCCTGAAAAATAGCCAGTGCATTCAGTTCAGTTTCCATTTAGTGTACAGACACAGACATCTAAATGAAAATCTAGTCCCTCAGCTATTTTTCTTTCATACTCCAATGAATAAATATGATGCTGCTGTCAGGGATCTGAGTGCAAGATCTACAAACTCTTCCCTCGCTTCCTCGGGGTTTGCTACTTCTGTTCAAGATCAGGTCTGATAAGATGAGCCTTGGATAAAATGTCCAGAAGAAAAGCGAAGTTAATGAGGAAGAGCTTTGAGGAGCTGGGATGGGGCTTCAGGCCCTGACTTGGGAGCTGCATCAGAACTCTGGCGCATGCTTGGGCCAGGCTGCTGAGTTGGGATGGCATTGCAGGATGACCATGACCTCCCTTGGCTTGGCCTCAGCTGGCTTCAGCCCAGCACTCCTGCTCTTCTCCCCTTGCCAGGGCACTGGGAAGCTGCACTTGGGTGCAACTCCAGCTCCTCAGACCCTGCCCCTGCCCATCACCCTGACCTGCTGCTCCCTGAGAACTTAAAGTGACTTCCCTATTTGGGATTCTGCCTACATAACAGCTTTAAAAAGATAAACATACTTAAATGAAGGTATTTCTACCCATTCCTTCTCAAAATCTTTCCTACTACTGATGCCATGAAGATTTTTGCCTTTTCTTTTATACCCCTGTTATACCTTTTTACAACTTCTGTATTCCTAGTGCTTTTTGCCTACATTCTTGGACTTGTTTGTCAAGCTAAGAGACTAAACATTTTAGAAGCTTTGTAGCTAGGGATCAGTGTGCCCCAGACCCCAAGGTCCTCTCCAGAACACATTCTGTAAACCAAGATAGAACCATCCAGGGGAAGGTTCCTTGGGGAGGGGGGTTCACTTGAGCCTCTCATTGGGGAATCTTTGATAGATATGCTAATTAGTAAAACTTATAATGTTATACCCACTGTTGGGGGGGGAGACACAGAGACACAGAGAGAGAGACACAGGGATAGACTCGGCGGGGTGCATCTCGATGCATATGACCTGGACGTGCACACCTAAGGATCCTTAAAATAAATACCAAGGTAAAATCCCTTTTCCTCTTCTAACCGTGTATGACTCTTGATTTTAAGACCAGGAAAAGGCTCACTACAATATCTTTTTGGTTGTATCACTTGATCAGGAAGCAGAAATTAAGTCTGGAGTCTTTACAAGTGTCACTTGATAAAAAAAACACTTGCTCATCCTCCACTTCTTCAGGAGCTGGGTAGAGTCAAAGCAGTTGGCTACACAGGCCCAGCTCTCAGGTCCAAGGATCAGTGAAGTATTATTCATACAACTAATTGGTAGCATGGCCTTTTGAAAAGCTTTGGCACGAGTCAGATACTAATCTTCCATACATTTTAGGGATTAAAATGGATTAGGAATAACTCCTAAGAGGTAGTTTGGATGCAGACATTTGGTTTTGGAGTTTAGAACGTTCAGACAGACAATTATGTGGTTATATTGTACCTCAGAGCCAGAGAACAGGTCCTGGACAATTTTATTTACAAGTGACCCTGTGAATGCAAGAATCATGAAGTCACCAGAAGCCAGCAGAAGAACAGAAAAGAGGCAACAGGAAAAACTGTCACCACAATTATCCTCTTAAGTTTTCACATTTTATATTTCACCATCACTGGATAAAAATGGCAAAAGCTGCCCAAGGCTGAAGGACCAAAATCTGGAAGGGACTACAGTGGGTCATCTGATCCAACCTCCCTGCTCAAGCAGGGTTATCCCAGAGCACATTTGCACAGGATTGTGTCCAGATGGTTCTTGAGTATCTCCAATGAGGGAAACTCCACAGCTTCTCAGGGCAATCTGTTCCAGTTCATGGTCACCTGCACGGCAAGGAGGTTCTTCCTCATGTTCAGGTGGAACTTCCTGTGCATCAGTTTCTGCCCATTTCCTCTTGTCCTATTTCTGGGCACCACCAAGCAGAGCCTAGTCCATCCTGTTGAGACCCTCCCTTCAGTAAATGATGGACACAGATGAGGTCTCCCTCGGTAATCTTGAGGCTGAATTGGCCCAGCTCCCTCAGCTTAACCAAAACCTCAGGACTCTCCCAGGCTACTTAGATATAGAAACTGTATTCAGCTTCTACCAAGTGTAGTGTGCCTGAAATAGATAAGAGCTTCTGGGCATCTGAAATTCAACATTAACAGGATTGTAATGGACAGATTTCTATAATCTAAAGTTCATAACAGATAGGAAAGTTTCCACCCTTATCATCATTTTTTTTTATCTCTGGTTTTTTTTTGAAATGTGTTCCTAAATTTTTCTGCACAAATGTTCTCCACTCATTAAAATCAATGGTGGTTTCAGCTCCACTTTTAGCAATAGGGGTCCAAGGCTCCAAAGCTCAGCTCAAGGCAGGATGATAAGAGCATTTTAAAAATAAGGTTTAAAAAATAAGCTATTTGGTATCTATTTTGCTACATATTTTAGGGGTTTTCACTGTATTAAATTAAACATAAATGCAACAGTTACAAAATGCCAAGTATAGAAAAAAGCATAAAAAGAAAAAATAGCAATGGAAAAATATAAATTCACTATCTCAGAGTAGATCAGGACAGAGCCAGAGATGATGATGTTATTGGGTTTCTTTCCTATGTTCAGAATGCAGAAAAAATCGTTAGGGTCAGTAATAACAGGTTAGGAATATTGTAAATTCCCATGTCCTGGTGCAAGGAGAGATTATGACCCCAGTTAATGAGGCTGAAGCTGGTCAGAGGGAGTGTGAACAGTGATGCTGCACTGCCAGTGCCATCATCTAAGAGCAGCCAAGCCTGCACTCACTGCTTTGCTAAGTAAGCCCCCAGAAGCTAAACATCTAAAGCAGATGATAAATTCATTAATCAAATTAGCTCAGAAAAAACAGGCATCTCCAGCAGTATCCGTTAATCACAGTTATATAAAAGTTTGCGGTTTGTTGGTTGACGGGAGATTTTTGTATGTTGTTTTTTTTTTAAGGCAACTTCTTGACATTATCCTAAAACTATGACTGAAGAGAAACTGAGGGAAAATTTCTTGATGAGGGATAGTGGTAGAGCACAAAGCACTGATGAGACGGTGTAGAGAGAAGGGAACTGAAATGAAACAAGAAAATGGGTGTTGGAGGTGTGTTGAATAGAGGTCATGAAGAGAGATGGATTGTAAGGGATTGTAAATGCTTCAGCAAGAGACAGAATATTCTCATTGAGCAGACTTGCAAAACCACAGACGATCACCCAAACATGGTTAAAATTTGGCAGGAGATACTCCACCTAGTTCAAAGTGCAGAGCCTTTCCCACACCCAGACTCCATCCTTCTGCACCTGCAGTTTGCTGAAGCAGTCTGTTCTCCACTGTTTTGCATGGAAAGGATGAAATAATGTTTTGTTTGTTTAGAACTATCTAAAAATTACTCCACATAGCCTTGATGATTGGCAAACGTGGGAAGTGTGAACTGTGCGAGCGCAACCTAAAAAGATGCAGACTTTAAACGGGAAAAATGTAAAGTGTTTAGAAAACAGAAACTGTTGATGAAGGGCTACAGAAAATGGCTTTCAACTTGGACTAGCTTTAACAATGAAGCACATTAACAGTTATTAAAAAAAGAAATCAAAATATTTAAACACTGTTTTACAGCCTTAGCTCTAAGCCTGTTAGAACGTCTTCATAATTTAATTTAAAATGTTGCAGTTGGTGAAGGTCATGCTGTAAAAGAACATATAATTTCTGACAATCATTAGAAAAGTATTTACACAATTCCAGAGATAAATAACATCCGTTATGTTTAATCCTATAAAACTTTAAAATGCATATATTAGAAAACAATCTTTCTTTATTTTTTAATTTTTTTTTCAAATTATCTTTCTGGTTCCACAGACCCTGAATGTTAACTTATGTTAACATAAGTTTCCACGGACCCTTAATGTTATCCTTAACTGCTGTAAATCAGCTTAATTCCTGTGAGTCTCAGGCCATAACCCCTGAGTTTATGTGACATGAGAAGTCTGTAACTATCAACAGATTAGTATAACTGCCACAGTGAAAAAGTAACTGATGTCAGTCTTTGAATTTCCCTAAACACCTTTTTTTCTCTTCCATTTATGATGTGATGCCTTTGCATACGTTAAAAAAAAATGAGAACAAGAAGATGCTATTCTAGAAAGACAGCTATATCAATATTTGAATAGAAAAAGAAAAGAATCATTCAAAGTCAACACATTCATCTAAGAAACTCAGCATTTGATCCATATGAACATAAGTATACAGCTTGAACCCTGAAAAACTGAAATTCACTATTTTTATTGAAGGATGCATGTCTCTCTATCATGAGAATAAAGTGATGGCATTATTGTTCTCAGTTAACTAAACCTGAAGACTGGGAAAAGGACAGCAGAGAAGAGAGATATTATCCATAAACACTGAAAGCAGAAATACTTCTGTCTAGATGACAAAACTATTTCCACTGCAAAGAAAGTAGTAAATTTACTTCCAGCTAAAATTGGTACTTTAATATGATTCACATCTGAACCAAAGAATGTCATTAGATCTTTTTCATGAAGTGTCTTAAATATTTAAATTCTCACTTCTCAGAAATTCACATGGCTAGAGCAAGACTAAGAACACAAAAGAACCAGGTTACAATCCCATCATTGACAGTGCCTCATGGGGGAAGAGTGGTCAAACGAACTAATCATTTCTGAGTTCCATTTCCATAATGTGCAAAATTAAGTGTAAAATTGTGTATTGTTATTAGCTACTATGGATGACAGATTTTTAGATTTCATATATTTTCATAAGAAATGGACTGCTACTGCCAGACATTCTCATTTTTTACTTATGACAAACCATAGCATGCCTTCTATTCAAATCTGAGGACAACCCACAGCCACTACTTTGTCCAGATGTGGAAAGACAGTCATCTAACCTAATGCCAACCATCAAACATTCCAACTTCTCATCTAGGCAATCACAAGGGACAGGCAGTCCTTTGGGCTCTTCATGCCGTCCTAAAATAGGAGGTGCAAGAGGAGAGAGGAACCCCCCGTCTGGAAATGCCTGTCTCTCCTCAGCAAAAGGAAGCCCAGGGTATCAGCTCAGACAGCACAGGTGCAACCTGAGGTTGCTGAAGTGAGGCGAGGGGCACCCACCTCCAACCTCGAGGGACAGAGAAACTCTTGGCCATGTGCGTTCCTCCTGGGCGGGTTCGTTTTGGGGGTATTTTTCCTTTTTTTTTTTTTTTTTCTTATATATATATATTTGCTTTTGTTTACCCTTTTTTACTTGGGTCTGGTGCAGGGGTGCCTTGGTAGCGGCTTCACGCGTTGGGCACGATCTCCAACCGCCTCCCCGCGAGACGCCCCGCCTGCCGCACCCCCGGGCCCGGCCGGAGCAGCCCGACGGTCGGGGCTCGGCGGGGGCAGCTCGGGGACGGGCCCCGGTCGGGGCAGCCCCAGGGGGGGCGCCGGTCGGGGCAGCCCGGGAGGCGGGGCCCGGGCGGGCAGTGCCGCGGCTCAGCCCCGCCGCCGCCGGGCGCGGCCAATGAGCGCGGCCGGGGCGGGCTCGGGAGCGGCGCCGCCGGTACTTAGGCTCGCCGGAGGGGCCGGGCAGCCCAGAGCGGCGCGGGCGGAGCGGCGGGCGGCAGCGGCGGGGACAGGTCGCGCTTCTTCTGCGGCGCCCATGGGGACAGGACGCCTTTAAAGGAGTTTGGGGGGGTTCTGGCGCTGGGCGACCACGGGTACGGAAGGGGACGGGAGGGACCCCTTGGGTGGGGGGTGCCCATCGCCTGCTCTTTGCCTGTGCCTTGCCGGGTCCCGGGCGGGCTGCGGGCACCGGGCGGACAGGGGTGGCAGCTCCGGGTCTGGCCGCTCCTCCAGCTGCTTCCCGCACGCAGCGCTGCCCGGCGCGGTTCGGCTGCGCGCCGGCGGAGGGAGGGCTCGGGACCCGCCGGCCGGAGCCTTCCCGCGGCCCCGGAGCCCTGTCCCCTCGCGGAGTGGAGACTCCCGGGGCAACTCCGTCCCGCCAGGCGAAGCCAGCGGATGGCTGGGAGGCTCCTCTGGCGGCGCTGGGAGCCGGGCACTCCGAAGTCTGGGCTCTGCACTGCCCCGCACCCCGGGGGTAGGGGGAAGGATCCGCACTGGGAGTTTCTCCCTTGCACGAAGGGGAGGGAAGGAGTCGGGGAGGGATGGGGACTTAGGGCGGAATCGCTGAAATCTTTTGTATGTGCCTTGATTTTTTTTTTTTTTTTTGTCTTTCGTTCTTTCTCTCCTACCCATCTCTTGTTCTCTCTCTGCCCACCCCACCCTCCTTCAGATCCGGCGATTTTTGCCCTCGCCTCGCCCTGTCATTGATGGGAAATCAACTGGATCGCATCACCCACCTGAATTACAGCGAGCTGCCGACCGGGGACCCCTCGGGGATCGAGAAGGACGAGCTGCGCGTCGGGGTGGCTTACTTCTTTTCGGATGAGGAGGAGGACCTGGACGAGCGAGGCCAGCCAGACAAGTACGGCGTGAAGAGCTCCGGCAGCCCTGGGCAGGAGACGCCCACCCACCACCTTCACCACCAGCTGGTGCTGAACGAGACCCAGTTCTCCGCTTTCCGCGGCCAGGAATGCATCTTCTCCAAGGTCAGCAGCGGCCCCCAGGCTGGGGACCTCAGCGTCTACTCGGTGTCAGCCCTGCCCACCCTCTGCAAGCCGGGGGACCTGCTGGAGCTGCTCTACCTGGGGCCGTCGGAGCACCCGCCGCCGCACTGGGCTGTGTACGTGGGCGGCGGGCAGATCATCCACCTGCACCAGGGGCAGATCCGCCAGGACAGCTTGTACGAGGCGGCCGCGGGCAACGTGGGCCGGGTGGTGAATAGCTGGTACCGCTTCCGCCCGCTGGTGGCGGAGCTGGTGGTGCAGAACGCCTGCGGGCACCTGGGCTTAAAAAGCGACGAGATCTGCTGGACTAACTCCGAGAGCTTCGCCGCCTGGTGCCGCTTCGGGAAAAGGGAGTTCAAAGCCGGGGGGGAGCTGCAGGCGGCTGCTGGCACCCAGCACCAGCAGCAGTACTATCTCAAGATCCACTTGGCAGAGAACAAGGTGCACACGGTGAGGTTCCACAGCCTGGAGGATCTAATACGTGAGAAGCGCAGGATCGATGCCAGTGGCAAACTGAGGGTGATCAAAGACCTGGCTATAGTGGATGGGAAAGAATAGGGAGGAGCAGGAGTACGTGGCTATCTTCTTTCTGCCCTACCCGGGGAGACCAGCCTGCCACAGAGTCAGGAGGCTGCACCCTCCTTCCGTGGGACGCGACTGGAAGCAGGATCCATGGCAACATTCCAAAAAAAACCAGCATTCTTTACACCCATAGCCAGTATTTTGTTTGGCTTTTAATAGCATTAATGCTGAAAGAGCGAGAGAGAGGAAGAAAAGAGGGGGGAGGTGCAGGAAGGCTGTTCTCAGAGTATGTGGACAAAGTCCTGTCAATCGATGTTGACCATTCTAGCAACATACCAATAAAATTTCAAATTGAAATTTCTTTTTTAATTTTTATTTCATGGCTTTAATCCATGATAAGTTTTAAGCATCTGGGACTGTGGATGTAGCTAAATGAGATTCTAGCTAATATTTGCCTTGCAGCCAACCAAAAGCATCAGTCATACTTTGCTAACTGGGAGAGAAAGGGGGTGTTGGGGTGGAGGATAAATGCCTGTTTGTTTTGTTTCTCCACACTGCTGCTTCAGCCTGTAGCTGCAACCCAAATTTTGTCCCAGCCAACTCTGGGAAGCTATTTGTAAGGAAAAAATACGTTCACATTTCTGGTTGAAATCTCTCACATTTAAAATATTTGTCTTTGCTTTCTGTTTGCAGCTCTCTGCTAAATGTCATCATAATGCATAAGCTCTTTCCACCTCTTCCCTCCTCCCACCCTCCTTGCTTTTTTTTTTTTTTTTTTTTTTTTTTGAAAAAAGTTGGTGAGCAGCTGTTTTCGTAAAACTAAATTCAGTAGTTAAAAGGAAGTGGTGTATTTTGGAGAATATTATACTCAGAAATCCAGCCACTAAGATTTCATGCTTGAGCTGTGGATTTTGTACCACTGCTTCAATATTCCTTCATAACAGGTCAACAGAATCCTGCAAGAAACAATTTTGAATTCTGCATGTTGCCTCTTTGGAACAGCAATTTATTGCGTATTTACAATTCCACTTAAAGAAATAGATGTAATGTGGCCAAGTTCATCTTGCATTTCAAATTCCCAGCAACTAAAAATTCTGTTCAGTGTCAGTTTAGAAATCCACAGCAGCATTTAAAAGATGCCTTTAATGTGATGTGAGCAATGCCTTGTCTGTATTTCAGGTCCTGTTCACTCATTGCTTAATTCTAAGTTTTGAAGTGAAAGATCAGAGAATTAAATATATTTTCAAAAAATCTAAACAAGTATACTGGGGCATTTCTTTTTATTATTCTGAGCTGCATACAACTTGTAATTTTGTCTTTGCATGTTTCAGTGCTGGAAAGAAAATGCATTTGGTTTTGTTCTGTCTTCCCACATCAATGTCAGATGACAGAAGCAATGCCCCTCTTTTGTATATATGATACACTCCACCCCCATCAATGTACTGTGTCCCCACTTTTTTTTTTTTATTAAACAATGTCATAAGCAACCTTGTTGCAACAGTAATTTCATTTCTACAAAGCATTTGCCTACTATAGCTGAAGCTGTGAGGGTGGAGTGTACTTCATTATAATGAAAGTATTAGCATAAACATCTTTAAGAAAAAATGAACAAAAACCTGCACCCCCAAAACTGCGCCTCTTCAGTGAAGGCCATCTAATTGGCTTTGTCCTTACTGATACACATGGCAAAGTTATGTGGTAATAGGCAGTGTTACTTTTATCCCTTTCCCTAAAGTACCTTGTTTAGTACAATATAGAGTAAAAATGTGAATTGTAATTACTGTTAAGTTACTGTTGAAATAGCCTCAAACCACAGCATACTTTTTAATAAATGTTTAATATCTTAGCTTTATATAGGCGGTAGTTGCTGTCTGATGTTGATAGCTTTTCCCATAACATAAACAGCATCTTCTACCTAGTGTTTGTGTATCTTATTATACCATGTTATATGGCCTAAATTGTCTGTTAGAACTGATTTCCCTGTACCACTTGGTGGGAGCACTGTGGGGTTGCAGAAAGGCACTGGCTTTACAACAAGTCACTTACAAAACATTAAAAACCATTAGGAGAAGGAAAGGTGAGCAAAAGCAATTTATTCAAATTTTTCCATATAAAAAATATGCATTAGAGACCTGCAGTTGCAAGAGGCAGGGAAAATTAAATGAAGAGGACATAAGTACCAGAATATTTATCAATGAAGGCAAGAAAAATGAAGTAGAGTCACAGTGTTATCTTTGATTTCTGGAATGCTTTTTCTTTAAATTGCCATTAGATTAATAACATAGGATTAGACAGAGATTCCGTAGAAGAACAGAATTTTTTGTTCTCACTAGTGAGAATTTAAAACATACCAGCTTTAAACTTTTCTCTGTGCTTCCTGTATACTTTGTCACTCGAAACAGCCATTTTAACTTTGGATTTTTTTTTTTTTTGCAATCATTTACTAACGTGGTTCATAAGACAATTTTCCTTGTCTTACCTAGCTAGATGTAGAATATTTTGTTGTATATAAAAGAAATTATAGGAGCTAGTGTATACTTATTTATTCAAGCTCTGTCAGACACCTTTGGCGTCACTCTGAATTTGTACAGATAAAGATCCAACAATGTCAGGCCTTAGTCCTTTGCATAAGGACTTGCGAAAATATATTGGAAATAGTAACAGATGGTATTAACATAGGATATGGTATTGCCATGACTGTGTTCAAGTAGCAGTCTCTAATTAGCAACAAGGGTACCCATACAGTTTCTTCTGTTACTTTTCTTTAGCTAGATTTCAGTGCAGAGCTACTGGCAGCAATCTGGTCCTGATTCACAGTCCATTGGAGTTAATGGCTCTTGCTGACCAGTGAACTCTGCATCAGATTGTAGGATGTGGTTAAAATTTGTGGATCTTGAGGAAGAGTGAGATTTAAGTTAACACTTCAGAGACCAGAAGGGCCACCTTTCTGAGATGGGAAACAGTGGACACAGGCAACATTGAGAAAATATGGGAAGAAAACAGATGAATTCTGAAACAAGCAGTGTTAACCTGAGTAGGGAATCTGTGAAAAAGACTGAATGAAAAGTGGATACAGAAAGCTGTCCAGTGCCTTGAAACAAGAATTGGAAGACAGGGAGCAGTCAGCTGCAAGAAAGGCAATGATATGAATGACTGACAGGTAAAAAATGTAATTGATTGTATTCATCTTTCAGGATCAGTGGCCTGGCAGAGTTAACATTTCCATTTCCAGCACTAAAGATATTGACAAACTGTATTATATCTGTGGAATCTGTTTGCATTCTTTTGTCTAGCTACCTAGGGTAAATATTTACATCCCATTCATTGCTCTTGAAGTACTGACTTGTAATATGACAGCAATGTCAAGATACTTTGCACTCTTTCTTCTGTGTCATGTTTCAAGCTTTCTGTTAGCTGTTTGAGTAACAGTTCTGTAGAATTTCTTTGGCTTAGATATGATTCTCTTTCCAAAATGCAATCTTTTGAATTGCTTTGAGACTTAACATTTTATTAAAAACTCAGTTCATGTCCTCTTGAAACATAGAGAGCCTTTGTGAAATGTTTTCCTGTCATGACCAGAATGTTTACTGGTTATTGGCTGTGCATATTGGGAGAGGACTCTAAGGATGGGTAGCAAAATAGCCACTGTCAGATTTTGTCTCCATCTCCATCTTATGTCTCCAGAGGACTTTGTTTTCATGTTTTAGGATTCTTTTTCTCCTTTCAAGTGTTATGGTTGTATAAAATGAAAAAAAACCCAACCTAAACCAAAACCCTACTAGAATGCTTTTTATGGCAATATGCTACTGATCCATATAGTGGATTTCAGGTTAAAAGCAGGGTGCAACAAGACGTGTCCTTTGAGGTGTGATGAGAAGTGGCCCTTGGTCTGTGCTAGAATGTGCATATTCTTAATTATCTTGCCTCGTTTTACTTAAGTGTCTTTCATATTCAGGTAAGTAATGTGCAAAGCTGCCAGAGTTTATAGACCTGTTTATGCGATGTATTGAATGTCTGTAACTCCAGCCATGTTTGCTGGAGTTGAGGGAACACTGTCTCTCACACAGCATCTTGTGGGATCAGGTGCCTCAGCCTGCCCAGCTTCCCACCCTCTGTCTGCAGCTGCAGAGGAAATAGTGGTCTGGGGAAGCTACTGCTAGTTTCAAGATTTAGTTATTTTCTATGAAAGATTTCTACTAGAGTGGCTTATGGACAGTATTCTGCTCATAATTTACTTGGATGTGATTAAAACATTTTATGTGTTGCTGCTTGTGATGTGAGAACACTGTGCTTTCTGCTTTATAACCCAGAAGAAAGATGGAAGTCCTAGTGCCAAAGAAATAATCCAGAAATACATAAGGAGGTATGATTGGGCTACCATGCTGAGGGAGTTTCACTGCAGAATTAGGGTCTAAAGGATAACATTACATGACTAGAGTGTGATCAAGTGCTGCTGTTAGTTTGAGTGTCAGTGTTTCCACGGCAAGTCTGGAATTTATTTGCTTATCTTTTTATTATGAAATATTTAGCTTTTCTGTTCTACGAGTTCAAATTTGATAGGTGAAATTGTCCTGTGTTCATGAATCTTGACTCAATGTTAGTTTGATCTGTCAGGGTTTTCTACAGGTTTATTGTCAAGAAAATTAATGAATACTGGGAACAGGTACTTTACTGAACTGCTAGTAAATCAAAAAGAGAGTAGTGTAGATGTTAGGTTGAAAAAAGGGAATGAACTAAGAATCTTGTGTTACGGGGCATATCCACAGATTTGTTCCAGGTTATATAGATATAATCTATACAGATATAAACTGCCTGTGCTTTATTTTTCTAAAGTGGCTGTGGCATTCTAAATTCTCTCTTTTGCAAAATAGTATTATCTTGTCTAAATAATACAAATGCCCAGTGAAGTTCTATTTTTTAATACTGAAATTCCATTGAAGCTAACAGTTACTTTATCCATATTTGCCTATGAGAAATAAACTAGATTTTTTTTGTTAAAGGATTTATAATGGAGCAGCTAGGAATATGCACTTCCATTTATTAATTTTAAATATTTTGCATCAAGCACAAATGAATTTAGGTTGGTATGTCTAGAGGAATGATAGAACTTCCATTAACAGAGTCCATTCAGATTAAGAATATGTTTTTATACTTTTTTTTTTTCATATTTTTCTTATGGAATCTTGGGGCATTTCCGATTCTGCAGATGATGCATGCATGTAAAACTGTTTGCAGGATCAGGACTTTTAAAATAAAAGATCTCTCCCCTTCATATGGCATTAAGTTTGGGCTAAAATCATGGAGTAGGACTTAGCCAGGATCAAGACCTCAGCAACAACCTCCAATGGAATTTAATGGAAGGCTCATGTGTGTGATGTCTACCATAAGGGCCTTAATTATATTTTCTTACTTGTACATACATTAATCATCTATGCAAATTGGCATTTTCCTAGGTAAAGTGGGTTAATGCTTTTCAAACATCTCTTGGACTTTCTCGTGTGTCTGTGTGGGTACATGTGTTGGGCACAAATTAAAAACTGGAGTTTAATGCTGTAGAGCCAATATCTCCAGCTATTTGGACAGGAACTCAGGTGGAATTTGGAACCAGTGTGGGTACAGCAGAAAAGGGTAGAAGAATTTGCAGTTAAACGTCAGGCTATTCAAGGAAGATATTCAGAGCTAAGCTTGAAATTCCATTCTTTCTCTTCTCCAATGTGCAAGAGGGTGAGTAACTGTGCACCACTAACACATAAAACCATTCACACTTGGAGATCGATGCTACTGCCTAGGCAAAATAGGGTGAATTAAATATGCAGTGTGTCATCAGCCTTAAGACACAAACAACTTTTCACAGTTTAAACACTATTTGGATACAGTGTGGCATTGGTAATCCATTTGAAAAGTCCCATTTTTAAACTGATAAACTAAACAGCATAATGTTTATAAACGGGAGACCTCAATAAGCCTTCTGGTTAATCGCTATACAGCAGAGGTAAGAGCTTGATCCCAGTTTGTGTAAATAAAAGAGTAACCCTGATTCAAGAAAATTATCAAGGGGTAGAATTTGGAAATAAATAATCCAACCCAGATTTAATTCTGGTGTGACACCATCACTACTGTAGGTAAATAAATGCCAAATACCTAACAGTGTGAATAAATACAAGCTTCTGTATTGTGGCATTCTTCACAGCAGAGTATTTTACCCCACAGAAGTAATATTCCTGGTATGTTATTCAGTGTGAGTAAACATACCACAATCTGGTCTTTAAACAGATCTTTTCCTCCATGTGTTCTATTGTTTCCATATGCCCTTTCAGTCAGCTGAAAGCAATATAAAAACTAAGCCTGAAAAATATACTAATTGATTGTAAATATTTAGGCAGAAATTTATATGCATATTGACATATAACTAATAGATGTACTTGTATATACATACAGATTTGCTTACCGTGTGTTATGCATACACACACACGATAAGTCTTGACTATTTTGTAAGTATTGGTAACAAATGTCAGTCATTTCAGTATGTATACTATCTATGTAACAGATGGGTACCCAAGACGTTGCTGAGAGGATTTTAGCACTGTTCAAATATTTGTTCTTTAGGATATGCCATGGTCTTCTGACATCAAGAGAAGTGAGTTAAATATGTGAAGTTTGACATATTGCTACTTACTGGAGGAAAAGTATCAAGAAACGCTACACTTTGCAATAATGAAGTACCCTTTTAGAATGAACTATGCTGCTACTGACTTGTGTATTTATAAATAAAAGAATGATCCGGCGAAGTATCCATCCATCTTTCTCTTTGGCATCTTTAAATTATATTGCCACAAGGGTTTTTTCATAATTTGAATGTGCTTCCCCTCATTGTAATATTTTGGAATCATATCACTGAAATTATTAGTGTTGTTCAGACATGCTCAACTATTGTTGTGTAGTTTTTCTATAGTAAAGAAGTGGCTGGCATTGATATTTCTTGATTTTTTTCTCATGTTATCTTTCTTTGAATTGGTAAGTTTATTTCAAAGGCTAAGTGGTGTGACTTTGAAAAGCACTTACTACTGATTTGACATGCTTCATTGAATTCATTAGTGAACTTTCACCAGAGTTATTTGGGCTGCAGCTAGGCTTACACTAACTTCTTTTAGAAACTTTGCTTAATGGATAGAGGATGAAAATCCACTCTGTCAAGACCTGTGAGTGCTTTTTGTGGACTGGATTGCTGATTTTTTAATTCTGAGACCTTGAAAAGAGACATTTCATTTCAAGAAATAGCATAGCCCTATTATTCCGTGTCCTCATCCACAGTTTTTGTTGCACCTGGTGAAAGACTATGGATGTTTTACCTATCCAAAATTCTTTGTCCTTATCAAACCACCTGTGGGTAATATGAGGCCCTTTTCCATGCATCAAGCAACATCACTAGATATCAGTGTTACATAGACTGTCAGAACCAACTCCTTGCCCAGAGATTTCTGTCATTTCCAGAGGCTGTGGAAGAAAGAGAATTCACTCACCTATCAAGCTGAAGCCCCTTAAAAAAAATATTTTATTGAAACAAATAAGTAAATATATTGCTACTAAAAGTAAATCCAGTGTAACAAATCATGGACCACCGTAACATTGCTGGTAATTAAAACCTTGGACAGAGCATCGGCTACACTTTCTTTAAAGAAGTTTAAATTGCATGTTCTGTTCAGTGAACAGAAGTACCTTAGATGAATGCAAGGACCTATTTATGTTTATCAGAGACTATATTGTACCACTGTTAATATGACAGAGCCTATTTTTGCTTTAGACTCAGACCTCGTTACATGATATGTCAGCCTACCTGGCAGGCTTTCTGGATTAGTATTTCCAGCCTGTTCTGACTTCATACCATTGATTCTTCAGTTAGGTGTAATCAAAAGTCATTAATAGTGAAAAGTTCACTTTAATTGACCCATTGACTCATTTTAGTTATGGCAATATAAAAGAGTGTCAGGTGCTAGACCCCTACACGAAGGGTTAGTTAATATGCAGATTCATCCTGGCAGTAATACTGCCTGGGTCCCATTAGCTCTAGCTAAGGGCTGTAGAAGAGTTTCCCACTTTATCACTCAAGCTGAAGAAACAGGAAAAAAAGACTGGTAGAAAAAAAAAAAAAGGTTCTAAAAAGAAAAGTCATACTCAGCAGAAATCTTGGGCTTGTTCTTTTACATTTGTGCTTTGTATACAGATAGAAACATGCAGATAAAACTTCCACTGTGTTAGGAGCACCAATTATAGAAATGATACCCTTTAAATTTTGTCATGCTAGAAGCTTGCATACATACACTGAATAGAGAGGATAATCTTTTGCTTTTCCATTTCACAGCATGCTAGTAACTTTTCTTAATCCATAGGAACCCAAAGTTCACCATCTGCTGATAAGGTACCCCAAGAGCAATAGAAATGTCAAATTTTTGCATACTGCAGGAGATACCAGTACTGAAAACTGATCTTCAATTTCATTCTCCTGGAAGCCTTAATCTCATACATACCTTTGAACTTTTAATGACTTTCCTAAGAATAATGTCCAAGATAACAAGAAAGGAAATAAAGTAGGAGCATAAAATGTCAGGGAAAGAATTTTTTTCATGTTCATCTGTGGACTGTCATATTTCTTTTTTCCTTGAGATAGATTCCTATTGATATTTAAGGAGCTGTTTGGTTGGCAGCCTTCATAGACTTAAAAAAAAAAATCAGGTGTGCTTTACTGAAACAAACAATGCTAAGGAAAAGGAATACTTACCTTTTCAAGTTTAAAAGAGTTGTCATATTGGCAAAAAGACTCAATTCATTTTCTTTAACTATTCCAATCCTTATATGAACTAGTTCCAGACTGAATAGCTCAAAACCATGAAACAGTTGTTCATTGGTTTTGTTCTCAATGTTCAGTGTTTTACAAATATGACTAGTCATTTGTGGTACCTCAACTTCTCAGTATTTCACTGAACACCTGCCAAACTGGTTATTTTTTCCAAATATTGTCAATCTTCTGCCTTCTGAAAATAAAGCCCCCCAGCAGACTCCAGTCAGAAACTGAACACTGAAGACAGATGTGGAACTTGGAAAATATTACTCATATATTTTAATAAGCTTTCATAGATGTAAAATAAATCTTACAAAACATAGAATTCAATATTGTATCCTACTAAACATTAAATATATTAGGATTTTTAGACATACAAGTTAGCATAATGTACTACATGTAAAAGAAAAGGTAGCTGCTAAGCAGTTTATCTTAAAAATGAACCCTCTATATCTTGAATGCAAGATGTAGAGGTTGAAAAGGTATTCTTTAAATCTGATTTATGAACTAATCTACCCCTTCTGGGTGAGGTTTCCATTATCATTCAAATAAATGTGTCTATGTAGATGAATGCTTGCGGCATCTCTATTATTTTTTTATATATATACTTTTGCAGAATGGCTCTGTGAGATCACAGCTAACCCCTACAAGGATACTGGCATCTCTATTATCTGTACATTGAGTGTGATCATTAACTGCTAGCCAGGAAGACAGCAGTAGGAAAATCAATACAACTTTGGTCAGAGGAAAAATAAGGCAGGGGTGATAATTGTGGGAATGATCCTTCTACAAATGACATTTTGTCCAATGTCTGAGTGGGGACAATGCATAGGTAAATGATGCAAATGCAACAGAGAGTGGAGATAAAAATCAATTCTAAGACTTACCAGACATAAAAAATAGTGTGTTGGAAATGACACAGTGGAACACATAATGGACCTCCCACTAGGGCCTGTAATATCATATGAAACTGACAAATGATCACCAATGGAATGATATTTAGAAATGTCATTGTCATCCCCATGGTGTCAGTGTCACCAGGTGATGTCAATATAAAACATGCAATACAGCCAATCAGCCTAGCTCTCATCTGGTTATCTGAGAAGCACCCTGTGTACTCTCAGACCTTGGGGAAATGCAAAGTGTTGTCACATAAAGATCTGATTCACCTGACTTCACTTATCAATATTGACTTAGGCTTTTTCAGTAGTTAATGGGAATGGGATGTTGGAGCGACGTCATTCTCTGAAGATGCCTGGATCTCCAATGGCTACAGGGAATGTTTAACACAGCTACAATCTTATTTTAGCATAGTTATAACCTTAGTCTACATATTGTAGTTAAGTGGGATAAAAACACACTCAACTCTGAACTCCCCTCCTCCTCCAGTTTTTCACCTAAAAGTTGTACATATAGCCTAAGTTACTCATCTGAGCCATGCTCAGAGATCAACTCATCCCATCTCAACACGTATGTAATAAAACCGCACACTGAAAATGCCTTTCTCTCTCCTCCTGTTCAGTGTTTACACAACTAAGATTAACTGCTGGAGTAGCTCACAGAGATGAGAGTAACTGAGAAAAAAACTGTCCTGAAATTACATGCTTTCTTCTCTGCCAAACCAATAAATCTTGGTCTACTGAGTTGGAGAATGCTGTATGATCCCAAAACAATGAGAGTCTGAGAAAGATTATAGATAATAGATAAACCCTGCTATTAAACAAACATTAAATTACACAGAAATTATGTTGGAACTGTAAACAATATATTAATAAAAAAATTTAAAAATTTTAAAAGGTCTGCTGAATCATTTGCCCAATGCTAATCACATAGAGAGAGACAGGAAAACCTGCTGCCCTCTAGTAAGTTTACAGAACTCAGTCAATTATTTTAAGGATTTCCCAGGAACTGATTGCCAGAGCATCTGGACATCTTACAATAAATTAAAAGCAAATATTAATTGCACTATCCATTCAGATGGCTCAATGCACTTTAGCTGCCTTTTATTTGTCTCACAAAGGACCAACATACTGACATGTTAGTTAATTGAATGCTTGATTGAACAAGTAAACCTTACACTACACTACAGCCTGCCAAATTTAGATTCTGGTGGCCTGCCAGAAGAACAGTTTTCCACTGTGAGAACCCAGTACTGATATCTTAGAAAATATTAATCTGATGGCTTGTTCTAGGACATTATAACTTTTCTGAGGTGATACAATGTGAGAAGTGCTCTAACTTATATAATGTAATGATATGAGAGATGATTTCCATAACACTTTAAGTCTTAAATATTGTTAATGAAATCATCAAGCATGTCTGAGAAAAAATTATCAGCACACATTTATGAATTCCTATTTTATGCTAATTACAGAAGATTCTGTTTAAAAAAAAAAAGAACAGATGCATTCTGTATTTGCTGAAGACTCTCAGATGATTATTGGCATTAGTCTTACCTTAATCTCAGGTAGCATACAGGAGAGAGAAAGAGAAGACATGGATAAATAATACAGATTACATTTAAAAGGATGCTTTGTGTTAGGAAGAAGAAGTTCCTAGTCCTCTAGAATATCGGCTAGGTAAAATTACTAGTAAAGGCTTTATTATGCTGTGTACTTCCATGGATGATAGGATGTCCAGTCAGACAGACATATATTCACTTGTCTTCATCAAAACTCAGATCGTGTTAGTGATAGTCAGTACAGTAAGGAGAGAGCACATTGCTTTCAGGAGACTGGAGTGTAAGAAATTAGTGTAATCACTTGTGATTAAGTTAGCATACGTTAATAGCTTAATTTAGCTGTTATTAGATGCAAGGACAAAAAAATATTTGAAAGTGATGTAAGACATTTTACCAGAGCTCTGAGAAATCTCAGATTCTAAAGTTGAAGTCCTGATGTTAAGTTAATGTTAAGTTGAAGAAAAGTGAAGTTAAGACAGAGTTAAAGGCAGGCAGAAGACCCAAGACTGATACCCTTAATAGCACTGCAATTTCTCACGTGATTAATTGCTGTATTTTGCTCATATGTTCAGTGATTTATTCATTAACCAGATTCTTGTTTAGTCACTTGCAAGCAGAGGAAGAAGTTTGCTCTTCTATAGCATATAGTGTCGTTTGCTTTCTTACATCATCTGCAAAATTTTATTTAAAAGAATTCATGCAACTCCCACAATCTCCTCTGCTTTATTCTGGTGACATGTGGATTATTGGAGATGTCTGTGGCTCATGAGGGTATGGTGGCACACAGAGTAGATGTTCTGTGAAATCTATTTACGTATAGCAAAAAGATTAACTTTTTTGAGGATTGGACATGGTTATTCAAGTGATTCCACTCTTATGGTTCAAAATCAGTTCACTAGCTGGGGACTTGTCATTGAAAAGTGCTATAAGTAGTCCATCTTTCAGGGTTTGAAACTGCCGGTTTCTATTAGAGGCAACATCAAATTCATTTCCCCATTTGTGTCTAGTACTTTTGAACTGATTGTCTTCCTGTCCTCGAACTTCAAAGTTACAGTAGCTGTTGCTTTTTTTCAAAGGAAAGATAATCTTATATGTTTCGATGGCAATGCCATTTCATATTCCATCAGTGCAAATCTCTTTGACAAGACTGGTGACCTGCGGGTGAGTGCTCAGGCAGCAGGTGGTAAACCATTTGTCCTCCTTGTCATGTTCTTAGATCAGCACATTGCACTCACAGAAGTGGAAAGAAAGACCGCAAACTTTCAAAGACAGTCTTACTTTGTAAAATCACAGAAACAGTCACATCTTTGTCTTTTCTAAAGCAGAAAAGCTGTTATTTCTCAGGTATCTTGTTCTTGGTCTAACAGTCCCTTATAATATATAATGTACAACATATAATACATGTATTGTATTATATATTATATATAATGCTTGATATGCTTGAAGTCCTGCCTTTCCCCACTGTCAGGCAGCTTTGAATCTGGTGAAAATGCAATTAAAAATGGTTTTTTGCTACAACTTGATAAGTCAAATTTTGCCCCAGCCCTGAATGTTTATAGAAGTAATTCTGATGTGGACAGTACTTCCTTTGCTCTTTTGTCCATAAGCATTCCATCTTACCCCTGGTACAGTGTGATGGCTGATGCAAAATTTGTGTCACTCTTCAGGGAATCACAGAAAATTCAGTAGCATTAAAAAAGGGATGATGTTCTTGCATTCACTGTTACATCATCCTTGAAGGCAAATGTCCTATATTCTTGGACCTTTTCCAAGTGCTGTTCAATACATATAAATAAGAAGCAATTGAATAAAATACATTGACATCATCTGGAGGCGTAATCAGAACCCAAGCCTGCCTGTAGAAGCTGGAAGAGTTCAAGCCAAACCCCATCAAAGTCAATAGACACTCTTTCATCTCTTTCAAAAGGTTTTGAATGAGGGCCAGACTTGCTTCTGAAGCTCTCTCTAGACTCAATTTGTTCATGGCTATAGTCTGCCTGTAGTTGCCATGGCACAGAACATGAATCTATTTAAAATGAGGGAGACATTGAAGTGCTAATGTTACACAGTTCAAAGTATCAAAGGTGAATTTAAGTAATAAAAAATTCTAGCTACCTCTCTGCAAGTTCTTCACCTCCTGATTTCTCAGTATTGAATTTTAGTTCATCGCTAACCAATGCAAGACAATGACAGGAAGAATTCGTATATCCTTACTTCACTACTCAACTGTACTTTTTTCAAGTTTATTGTGATGGTATATGCTCCGATTGATCAGATGCCATAAATCACTTTATCAAATCCCACCAAGTAATGACATTTCCTATCTGGAAAGATAGATGAATAAAGGATACCCAGATTAAAAACTGATATGCAGAAATCTTAAATGCTCCCTTCATGAATTTCAGATTTGACTGCAAATTATCAAGTGAAAATGGCTGCCTGAGAAATTCCAACACCACTCCATAGTCCCTGCCTCAGTTATTCCTCAAGAAGGATAAAAAAAGGATCAGAGATAAAGTCATTATTGAAACTGAAATATCATTTACAGTAATATAATTTCATCAGGTCTTTATTCACAGGCTTGAACTTTACTGTTTTTTTCATTACTGGAAAAATGTACAAATATATGTAAATAATCCTATCTTGAAATAAAAAGTGATAATATCTATTCTTGGAAAGATGTAGTAGTTAGCATTTGGTTTATTAAATTAAACTAGTTATTCATTCATTAATTCACTCATTATGAGTACACTTTAGAATAATATTTGAAAATGCATATGAAAAGTCAAATACTTCAGAAATCCTCATTGCTTTTATGAAAACACTATTTCAGTTGTAAGTAGATATAATTAATTTTATTTCCATCTTGCATTTGAAGATTAGAACATTGTAATAGGCAACCCAAACAAATCTCTTTTCTCATACTTTTAGATAGCACATTAAACTTCTGCTGATCAAATTGTCTTTTGATAAGTTCTTCTGAAAATATTATTTCTTGATCTGGACAAATAACAGTGGTTGATTGCTGATTCTGGTCATGGTATCAAAAACTAAATTATGTAAGTATTCACTTCACACGATCTTCAAAGTTGTCTCTTTGATTCCATCAGACATAAGCAGCAAACAATGGCACAGTAAAATCTGTGATTTCACAGTAAAATTTGGATTTTTGGGCATGTTGGACTTTTTTATGCCACATGACAGTAATTTATATTGGGAAGGATTGTAATCATCCAAAAAAGAGTCCAAACATCTGCTGTAGTAATGCTAGTTCCTGGACTTTTCATAAACAAGTAGAAGTACTTTTAAAAAATTTATTTGCTAAGTTGCCTATTGCCATGCAGTTTAATATATAACAGTGAACAGCACAGTGCCTGCTTAAGATTCTGAAGCAGCCATACCATCTGCTCTTTGATTCAGCAGAAAACATGAGAGCAGACTACATTTTGGGATTTATTGTAAATCCTCATCCAATAGTTCTCTTCAGAGGTCTGCATAATCTACCTGGTCAGCTCACTTGGCTTCTCAGGCTCTAAAATGCTGCAGATGTCAGCTCTGCAGTCAGCCTTGCAATTCATGATTCAGAATGACTTTCATCAAGACATTGCTCCATTATGGAACGTCAAATTAGAGCTGAACTTTTTACTTCCATACACCTGCATTCAAGTTCTTGTTATTAGGAACCATGGTATTTCTCTACTGGAGGAAAGAAGGAGTGTCATGGGTTAGCAAGCATAGCCCCAGAAGTGAGTCTTTTGCAAAGAGGTGCTTACAGCTTCCTCTATGACCTAACAGAACCTATCAACTGGCTAGTTTGAATATTGACAAATTTTTAAGCCACTTAGAATTTTGACCGCCTCTGTGGTCCACATTTAAGAATGGACAAACCCTGGGAAGCTCTCTCTTGCTTCCGGCCGGGGGACAAGTAACTGGGCTGGGCCCATACAGGGCCCAGCGGGCCCTGCCGGGCCCTGCTGGGTCTGAGCCAGGACCTGCTCGGGCCAGGCCCGGGCCGGGACACAGCCATCCTGGAGCCGATGGGCCCTGTTCCACCCGTGGCCCACCCCGCCCCCCAGCCCTGCTACGTGCAGACGGCGTGGCCCCCCTCTCCAGTGCGGCCGAAGATTCAGCTGAAGCTGGCCCGATGTCCGGCAAAAGATTATGTGACCAACAGTGATAAGTGAAATTCCAGCTGCAAGGCCCAGGTGAGATTAACCCTTTTAGTGCTGTAAGTGCTGCAGACATTAAGTAAAGAAAGAAGAGCTGAAATCCTGAGGGAGGAGAAAGAGGAGATGCTTAAAGCTGAAATTCTGTTGTAAAGCTATGGTGGTGATGGACTATGATACATCAGAGTACCCATTGTAATTTCATGAAAGCATGGGGGGTGGAGCGTTCAAACTGTACTTGTGAGCAAAAGTACCTGTGCTGAAATAAGCAAATGCTGAAGAAGCTGTAATTTGATGAGAAGTTTGAACAGGGAGAGATGGAAGCAATGAAGACTCTTGCTCCCATCGGAATGAGAAGACCTCTGTTCCTAGAGATACTCCCAGAGATAGTCCTAGAGATGAAGATGCTTTTTTCTCCCAGGAAAGGAGGGCCTCTATTCTTAGAGATGAAAATGCTCCCAGAGATGGGTGAAGAGAACTTTTGTTTTTGAACAGCTCAACCTTAAAATGGTACCCCAGTAGCTCAAGATTGGGCCCTTCAAAGCACTTGTGGGGAAAGCTGTAAGTCATGGGAAGGGACTCTCACATGCAAGCAGAGAACCAGCCCAGGCGGCTGTCTAGTGATACTGAAGCCATGAGAGAACCTCTTGTGGAGATGTCTCCATAGCATGAGTAAGAGACACTCCCCTTCCTAAATGAACTGAACAAGGTTATTATGGAAGTGGTAAACTGACTGAACATCTCAAGGGTTGTCTTTTTACAGTGGGAGAAGGGAGAAAGGTGGGGGGAGAAGTGTTCTGAAGGTGTGGTATGATTTTTTTTTTTTTCCTTCTTTTAGGTCTGGTAATAAACTTCTTTATATTCTTTCAAGTTTTGTGCCTGCTTTGCTTTCTCCTGATTCTTATCTCACAGAAGTTAAATAGTAGTGAGTATTTTGGACCAAACCACTACAAGGAGGCAGGAGGGAGAGAAATGAGAAGCAGAGCAACTGTAACTTTTATGCTACACAATCCTGAAGCTTTTCTTGGTGGAATAACGATATCAGTTCTAATGAAGTGATCAAAATTACTGAAGGAATTAATTGAAAATATATGGAGCTTTTGGGACCCAATAACAGCAGTGGAATGGCCATCAGACATAAATCTCCTATCAATAACTATTTTTTCATATGATGGTATCAACACTGGAGACTCACTTTTGCCTATTTAGTTTGTCAAGGTTGCTTATTTTCTCCTTGTGTGTGTGATTCCTTAAGTCCTAGAAGACTCTAGAAGGGGAAGACACCCCAACCAAACAAAAAAGGGGATTGGCTGTAAAAATAAGCCTGACTTTTGTCTTGACCCTTGGGTAGATTTTTCCAATGCTGACTTAGCACACTGAAGCACACTGATATCAATATCAAATGAAGAAACAAACCAAACCCTCCCTTGAACTTTCCCCACCCCACCCTGATGTCCATTTTTTATTCCCAGAGTTTACAGCTTTTCCTGCTAAATTCCAATAGTTCAGAGAGTCATCTAGTGGACAAACAAAGGAATTCTGAATAAATTTACTACTCTGGAGGTCTTGCCTGTCCTCAGCTCTTGTAGGCTACCTCAGACACTGACAGCAGATGGGAAGCAGGCAGCAGTGGGTGAAATGGTTGTTGGAGAAAATAAATGGGGAAATAAAAACCTGTCCTCTGCTGCAGAAAAAAAACGGTGCACTCTCTCAGGGTCATTTTAAAGTCAATGTCAGCTGAAAATCTGAGCATGACTATATCAGCCACTGTAGAGTACTGAGAATTAGAGCCTTAGCTTGACCATAGAGATTATTCATGATTTGATGACACCAATGGCTTAATCTAAATTTTATATATCCGTGTAACTGAAAGGTAGAAACTATTCAGGGCAGGAAGATAAAAGTCTTAAGAATTTATCTTTTCAGTTTCCCTCTGTAGGTACACAATGCAAATCAACAAACAAGCACTAGGCATTTCCCTAGGTTATTAGTTTTTGTGCTTTGTCCAACTGTATTCCCTAAATTTGGCTTCCTCTTCCTTTGGTCAATGAGTTGTTGAGTCTGTAAATTAAGTTTAAAATTTCAAAGCTTAACAGACAAATTTTATATTATTTACATTTAATTTTCAATGCATTTTTTTCTTACTAGATTAATCCATGTGTTTTTCTAACTCACTAAGCCATCTTTTTACAGTGACCAACACCAGAGGCTGTAAGAGAATATGCAGATATTTATCTTTTTCTCTTCTTATTTAAAAAAGAAGGCACAATATCCTTTCTACAACATCGATTACAATTGATTATAATTCCAAACAGTTTGGAGAACTTACGAGCATCCGTTCCCTCTCTGTTTTCTACTAAGTTCCTGTCTCACCATTTACCATTTTTCGATATCCTTCCTTCATTTCTCATGTAAAATTAATTCTTGTTCTATGATACAGCAAGAAGTTCTCAATCTACTTTCGATATATTAGTAATTATTTTCTATCCTAATTTTTTTCATCATGCTAAGAAAGGGAAACACTGTGGTTTTATGATGAGCTTTTATAGGCCTAATTTCTATGACCGTCTTCTGAGTCCTTCCATTAAGTAAAGCTTTTCTTGTGCCTTAAGGATACCTGATACAAGGCTCCAAATATTCTTTGCTAATTTGCATCACAAGTTTGTAAAAAGACATTGCAAATTCCCTGTATACTATATCATATTTTTTTATACCTCTTAACATCTTCCGTGGTTTAAAAGCAAATTTGTTTCCTTAAAGCAAACTCTTAAGTAGCTCTTAAATTCTTAAGATAATTATTAAGATTCCTCCCAAGTTTTACTTTTCTTCTATAGATTATAAAGTCTTTTGGCAGGACTTCCACAGTATCCAACACAAATTTAGGGCCAGTAAGAAAAGGACAGATGAAGTGTTTTGGGGAGGTATCGTACACAGTTACTCCAAGCAAATTATTTCTTTGTCCTCATAGTCTATCTGCCACATCATGTTGTAAAACTTTGAACTCAAGAACTTAGCAAAATACAGATGAACTTTCAAATTATTTCCAGATAAGGATTTTTTTTTCCTCCCACAGCAGTTCAAAATATTTTAAAGTTCCTTTTTCAGAGGAAAGCAATAAATGAATTGCAGGTTTTCAATTATTAATCATTTAAATAAGCTCTTTGGCCTCAATCCCAAAAGCTGCAATAATTCAGTGTTAAAGAGAAATTAAAAAAGTTAAAACTCTTAAATAAGAGTGCAGAAAACTTGCCACATTATTTTGAAAGGTTTTCTGTGATCACCTATGTAACACTCTACCAGATCTACTACAAAACTATCTGAAATATCAGGGGGTTTGTTTGCAAAACATTACATACTGTATTTTAATATCTGCTGTCACTTCCTTTCATGTTTCTCTGTCTCCCAAGAGTACAACCAAAATTTTGACTTGCTGCTTCTTTTGATCTAGGCTGGTCTTCTACAGATTCACTTAAGCCAATGAGTTTTTATTTTCTTCTTTCAAATACTCACCCAGTGCCTGATAAATGCATGGATTATTCTGTGGTGCTCTCAGGGAATGGGCTGGCCGTGAGAAAATTGCAGCCTAAGTTTTGAGCTATCATTAAACAGATTTGCTGAGAAAAGTGGAGCAAAGGTGCTCCTTTACCTCTCCTCTAGCTGTAACAAATGATACTGACAGGCACAATGGGACATTCAGCATGTTGCCAAAGCAGGAAAAGCACAAACTTGGCCAGTTCTGCTCGTGTGAGCTTACAAAAAACCCCACCCAGTGCTGGTAAGGGAGTGACATAGAGTCACTGTTTTGTTCTTTTCTACTTTTCCTGTTATCTTCTCTTTGCTCTTCTGTTGATGATCTATAGGGTCCCCTCTCCAGACGCCCATTCAGGATACTTTCAGCAGTCCCACTGCCTTGGTTTGAGACAAGTTTAGGGGGAAACGCCCTGGAAGGGACGTCGCCTCCACAGAAGACAGGTTTCACCACTCCCTCCCCTCACCAATATGAAAGGAATTTCTTGGATGAAAGTTGAAAAACCTATTTATTTAATGAGTGCCAGCAGGAAAAATATGAGTAATGTCAGATAATAAACCTCCTCTCTGCAGAGAAAGCTGGTGGATTTGAGTCCCCTCTGTAGCTGGCTCGACCCCTCCCAAAGTCCGAGGCCAGGATGCGGTGTCCCCGCAGCCTCCCTGCCGGTCCACGGGATCTGCTGATCTGGTTCTCAGATCACAGCTAGGCCCAACAGTTCCAGAAGTTGTTACCAGAGGATTTCGGTATGCCGGTATGCCGTCCTGGGGAAAAAAGCTCTTGCCTCAGCTAACAAGTTAACTAAAAGCAGGAAGGTGCTCCCTTGGGTCTGCAGCGGTGAGAACGCGGGGGAGTGTGTGAGTCCTTGAACACAAACTGTGCTGAAGAATTCACCCGGCTTCTCTCCCTCCTCTTCTGGACCCTGCTTAAAGCTGCGGGACCCATTTCTGGGCAATAAGCAGATGACAGGGGAATACAGTGTTATCATAAAATCACCCCAAGACAGCCACCAACAAGGAATAGACACACAGCTGTAATAAAATTCAGCTTTCTTTGTCAGACAGGGCTAGAGATGTGATACCAAATACGGAGAAAATAAGACCCCTTGCTTGGTGAGAAGTGGCCAAGCCCATATTATAAGTATATAACGACTTTCCACTTTTATGGACCACCAGAAAGCTACAGGCTCTCCACAGCAGATTTCTGGAGTTCTTAGGCTCCGAACACATGGGAAAAATCTTGCATATATTCCAGAGGGAACATTCCACATTTTCCCCAGCTTAAACCTTAACAAATAGCACATTATGATCCTTATGTACCACACTGATAAAACTTTTCATTCAATTTAACCTTCAAAACATCCTCCCTGTCTCTCCCCCAGATATAATTTGTGGGTTCAGCAGGGAATATCATTACTGAACAATGAGTGTTTCTCAGAAAAAGGACAACACAGTGAGCTTGGAGAATAAGCAGCTTTTCCGTTTTCTCTCACTAAAGCAGCCTTGTAAATTTACTTGAACTCTGATGAGAAAAAGACAGCTGCATTCAAGAGGAGTAAGGCCATGTGAGTCACAAGGAGCATTTAGTCCCTGAAAGAAATGAGACAGAAGGCAGTTCTTTTACTCTATCATTAGCAGGGGTTCAGAATGTTGGTGATGCTGGCAAGGACATAACTGCCTGCTAAAAAACTTCAGGGGAGAATAATCCAGCCTTGCCTTAGACATGAAAACATTAACATTTCAGAAGCAGCATCACTGTGTGATTTCAGTCTAAAAATTATTTCAAGGAGAGTGCGAGTGTCAAACAGCTGGTACGAATAGACAAGTGGCTTACAAGTGTTTCTAAAGCCTGTTCTTTTTTATTCTTTTTCTTCTTCTTCTGGATTCTTAGGGAAATATATTCTTTGTGTCCATTTATAGCAACTAACATGTAATTATCGCTAAACTGAATGGCAATTCAGTCAGGCTGTCTTAAGCACTCATGAAAACTGTTAAATAAATAAATAAAAACACAGTCTTCTAAGGAGCAAATTGACAGCACAAGAGTAAGTGAAATTCAGTCATTAGGGAGGTAAATAGAAGTGGGACTTCATTTTATAAAGATTTGTTGTGATCAGCATTATGCACAATTATATAGTAAGTTATTTTAAAAGTCGTAATGGCAGTACTAATGGCTACAGAACTGAAAGAGCTCAGCCCACAACATGCAAAAGCTGACAACTTACTTTGATGCTTTAGTGGGAGTGATGCTGTCACAGATAGTGGCTAAAAAGCCGTTAGGAGAGCATGTGAGCTGTTCTACACACAGGCTGAACATCACTAAAATGTGACATTCCCGTCTCCAGTCATTGAATCTGGTGTAGGTAAAATGTTTCCTTGTCAGCAGAGGAATCAGCTTGTATTTTCACTGAAGTTAAAGAATATGCTAGGCTGTGGAAGTTTGTAATGTTCAACACTGACTTCCTTTATACTTTGTTCATCCATCTGTGCTCAGAGAACTGCCCATTTTGAGAGTTACATGGTTCTTGCTTTTCCAGGCAAGTGTCAACCTTGATCTGCTGTCAGAATGTTTAGAGGGCTGAACAGCTCAGAAAGGGAGAGATTTACAGAGATAGCTCTAAGTCATAAAGTAAGAATTAGGCAGAAATATTATTCAGCGCACAATTTTAATATTTGGCATGTGAAGATGTTAAATATCAGTTGCAGACTGTGAAGAAAATGGAAAATCTAGATCTTCTGTAAATCCATATGAGATCAGTTAAGACAACGACTGTAATATCATTATTGTAACTATTTTCCTCATCATCCCTTCCAGTCTGATGTGAGACGGCAGACTGATGGGTGACAGTCACAAACATCTGGACCTGTGGGAAGTAGCTTTACACTGACCACCACCAATGGCTCTGAGTGTGGAGAGATTCACAACTTTTAGAGATCTGAAACTTCATCTCAGTTGCAATGAGAGTTTCTGCATCTCACATGACAATAATTCAACAGATATGTCTCAGTTTAAACCCTCCAAGACTTTGAAATAACCTCGGTAGCCCAGTAGGGAATCATATCTTAGTGGTTTTCTTACAGACTTGAATTATGTCTGCAGAATTTAAAGGGAAAAAAATTGCGTGGAGAGTTATGTGTCTGATCGACGATTCATGTTAATGTCTAGCTAGAGACTGGTGATTTAGATTAATTTTAAAAATTAGTTTATTGTCAAAACTCTTTCCCCTTCAGATACTTTTTATTGATGTCCTGTTTTTTCTTCTATGCATTTATGAAGATTTAATATCATTACTGCATGTTCAGAAAGAATCCTCTCTGTGTAACTTATATAACAAAAAACCCCATAAAAATTCAGTGGAAGGGAAAAGATGAATATCCAATATTTTAAAACTGTTTGAATATGGAAAGTATCATCATAAAAACAACAGATTCTGGTGACAGACAAAGCAACACACAGATTCACTGTTTAAATTAAATGCTTGAAGGCTCCAAGACTCTTCTGCAAACCTGCTGTTTTTCCTGTATGAATCTGGTGGGTGTTTTTAGCCTTTGTAATTTTGGAATACACCGATTCTATTTTTCAATGAAATGGCATATTAATCTACAGGGAAGACTGGGCTTTTTTCTGAAACCAGTGGAACTTAGATGTAAATTACTTTCTGTCTTTTATTTTTGCTAGGAGGATGGAAATAGATCTATTAAGATTTTGGAAAACTGTTGTTTGCAATTATATGTGATTGTTATTTATACAATGATTCTTCAAGGGAATTCCATTTATTGATGGTTTTCATCTGCCACTGGAAGTGCATAAATCACTGTCTTGCTGCATTGTTGTCACTCAGCTAAGATGATGCATAAATCATTCTTTAGCCTCAGAAGGGCTTATGATCATGTTCTTAAAGTTGTCACAAGGCTGCCAACATTAAAAAATTTTCATAAATCTTTTTACTAACCCGTGAATTGTTTTGGTTTTGCTATAATGTATACATTACATACATGTGTTTTTCTTTCTTTAGACTGGAAGAATTTTTGTATCAAGTACTAAAGAGTATCATATTATGGAGAATGTAAAAAAAATTTAAACCAAAAGTCTATGTAGACATGATCTCTTCCAGAAGGGACTTAAACTCCAAAGTAGAGAACAGCTCTGAGATTTCAGTCCCCTGACTATCTGTCAGACTCCATTTCACTTGAATCAGGCACTTTACAGTTTCTTAATAGACAAAGCAAACAACTTTCCATAATAATACTGCAGAAGCAAAGATTGTATAATGCAATCATGCACATTTCTTTTTAAAACTATATGATTTTGTTCTGTTGATTAGAAGTAAAAATATTCCTAGCAGTGAAACTTGAAATATAAAAAGTCCCCAATTCACTACTCACTCATCTTCTGAGCCAACTGTTTTGTCTTTCATTCCTTTTCTTTTTTTGGTTATTTAATACACATAGTGCTCAAGCCCAGCTGGTAGACTTACTCAGGAGTGCTTTTTCCCTGCTGAAAAATAATCATGCAAAACTATCTTTGATGCTTACTGTTTTCCAGCAAAGGAGATGAAAATTATTTGCAAATACTCTCTTCTATCTGCCTAAACTCTTTGCTCAGGTGTATTTCTTGTTAATCTGAGGCTCATAGGAGGTAATGGTCTGAACCTGCACAACTAAAATTAAATCAGATTTGCAAGTGATGTCAGTGAAATTAGGATTTAAAGAGATTTAAAGTGTAGCTAATTCCCTTGCCAGTCCTCATTGCCTATAATCAGGGGAATCATTCAGGTACCTAATCATAGTTGTGCACTGCTGTTTCAAATGTTGCAGCGTATCTGAGACATCAGCCCAGAGTTGGCAGACATAAGAAAAATGTTATGCAAAAATCCACTCTATTCTGGAGTGATGGCTGGAAGCCAAGTGGAAATGGTATCTCAAATAGCACTGAAATTCCATATTTCAGAACCTACTACTCATTGCAGGTGGGAAGGACTCTCACCCAAAGGAGAGAGAACCTAGAATTCTAGCTTCTAGAATTTTTCTATTCCACTAGAACAGGCAAATAAAATAGTTATATGAACAGTTTTCCTTGCTTCTCTCCACTGGCTGTAAAGGTAGCCTAGCTGATTCTTCAGTTAGTTATTTTATTTTACATTGCTAAAGTTACATGGTGCCTCATGTCCTTGGAGTAAGCCTTACTGGAAATCAGAGAAAACTATTTATGTGTGTCTGCCACTCTTATCTGAAAAGCTTGTCTGCCATTTACAAAGATCTAACCTCCAAGCAAAAATGAATAAGGTATTTGAGTGTAAATATTTGAACAAGAAGTTTAGTTTGAAATTATTCAAAGTAAAACAGAGGTGAGTAGTCAAAGCAATTGCAGCATACTAGTGAGTTATTCACAGACAACAAAGTGTTACAGCCCCCAGCTACAAAGGGTTGCTTTTTTAGCTCAAGCTGTTGCATTTCATGTTCTTAGCTCTTGAGGTTCCTGGTTCAGTCCCTGCTGTATTAACCAAGAGTTCAGCTGTCACACAAAGCTTGCAAACACAAAGCATAGAAAGTAAAACTGAGTTCACTAATGATATAGGAGGATAAAGCTCCCCGTGCTAATGTGCTCTATGGTAATTTTATGCCCAAAAGGACTTTTTGAGATTCTATACACTCTGTTTTCTGAAAGAAAAAAAGAACCCAAGTGGAAGTTTAAAAATTTCACATCTCAAAATCGACGAATTACATCCTGTCTTCTTAAGATAATATTTTTACCCTCACTGATGGAAAGCAAAACCATATCCTTTGGTAGGCATACTGACTTCAGTCAAACCAGCCATAGAGTAAGCTATTACCCAACATGATTTTTGGCCTTGCATTTAGTTTTTGCTTCTGACAATAAATCAGAAATGGCACAGTAAAGGCACTGTTTTTTAAGACCCTCTTGTGATCTATCCAAATGAATTGAATGCTATGATTTCAGTGTTCCTCTTAATGTTCTGTTGGAAGTGAACACAAACAAAAAAGTGTACATAAAATAGTATACAAAGATAACAGGAGTTTTCTGGAATATTTTTTACTCTGAAAATTGCAGTTCAGGGTTATTTACATTAGGAATTTTTTCAATGGGTCTATGTTTAGAATCCTTTTGGAAGCTATTTTACTAATAGAGAGCAAGAACAGAAACATATCTAGTTTGTCTTGACAGAGAATAAGAGCATGAACTACTGCAGGAAAGTGCAAATACAATGCAGGTTATATATAGACACAACTCTGAGGAACAGCAGAACCTGTAAGCCTGAGCAATCATGCTCTTGATCCATACCTCTACTGTCAGCTGGGTCAGGAGCCTGCTCCAGCAAGTGTGAACTAATCTATTTCTCCTGTCTTAACCATCAAGCTATGGAGAGAAGTCTTCAACAAGAGTATGATTTATCCCTTCCCAAATTTTCTCTAACTACCTGGAACTTTTATTCTCATTCATTGCCTCAATAACACTCATATTTACAAATGGCCCAGGCTCCTTCTGTGCTGACACAAAATATGAAGCATGAGGAAGGAATCTTGAGGAATTTACAGTCTTATTTCAGACAAGAAGCAGCAGGTTGCTGTATAGCTGACCAACATCAGTCTGTGCAGTCCTTGAATGGAGGATTACAGGTCATGACATTAGCAAGGCTATGCACAGAAAAGCCAAAAAGAGCAGGTGCAAATGGAGAAAATAACACTGGCAAGGAGATTTTCTTTTTGTTTTTTTCCTAAAGAAAGAAAAATTAAAATGAATGGAGGTAATGTCACCATATCTATCCTTTGAAACCATTATATACTGCTCCTAGAAAGCAGTAAATTGCTCTCTTTCTTATTCTTTCTCATTCTTTCTTTTTTTTTCTCTCCCTTTCTGTCTCTGCCCTTCCCCCTTTGTATTTTTGTTTAATGTTCAGTTGTAGCTTGTTGCCAATAATTCAAATTCATTGCTCTGCGAATGCCTTCCAATTAGTGATAAATGACACTTCACACATTTGCTGCTTGTTTGTTTAACAGCTGCCATTCCTCAATATGTATTTTGTAGATATCTGGAAAAATGCCATACTTGTATTCTGTACAGTAGCAGGTTTGTTTTTGTGTTAAAATTATGTTTTTGAGGAGCACTGTAATGTTCTGTTTATGGTCATTCACTGCCAAATTCAGGCACCAGACACTTACATTATTTTCACTTGCAAGAGATGATATGACAGAAATAACAAGACAATAAATCACAATTATACTGCCTGAGTAAACATCAGAAATGTTGATTACAGCACAATGATAGCAGCCTCCTCCTTATTTGCTGAAAAATATTAGCCATCCATAAACAAAATTTTGATCTCACATTTAAATTCTTGAATAAACTTAAAATAAGATTATTTAAGGCTTTTTAAATGATTAGTTGTTGTTGGGAGAGGGGATAATAAGTATTCTTGGGTTTGGAGTTAAAAAAAATAGTAACATTCCACATCTGCATAGAGTTGAAATTTCCTGACTTAAATAAGAAGAAACACAGCACTGTAAAGATCCTTTTGGGATCCATTTTTATCTGCTATGTACACATGAAGGTGTATATATTTCATTATAAGTGCATTATAATTCATGCATACAGTGACTTTAAAGTTGGAATACACCCTTTTCATTCTTATGATTCCTCAGTTAGTACAGATTTGTCTTTGTCTTAGCTATTGTTCCTCAAATTACTTTTCTTTCCCTTACTAAACAAAGATCTAAATTCCACAGTCTGAAATATTTGACTTGACACTGTCAATATCACATTTCATAGATCAAGGCTGTGATCACCGAGGCTTCAAAATCCAGTTATGAAGCATCACTGAAAGATTTCAAAGTGTTTGCTTCCTGCTTCTACTAAATGAGTTTGAGTTCAGCAACAACTTTATTTTTGTACCTTTCTATTGTGCAAAAAATATGCAGAAACTGTACTTTTGATCAAAAAAATAACATATACAGCTGTAGCTGAATCCTATACTTAGTGTTTATAACACCAGTGCATAAGCCTTTATGCACTAGACAATTCTGATTACCTTGAGCAAACAGAAAGTTACTTCTGCTGAGCTGATCCAAAGCACTTGGATCCACTCCTTCTACTTCTGTCTTCTAATTACTTTTTAGATGCCAGTTATTCAGCCCAATGTAGGACACTGAAGATAAGTGCCTAAATTAGAGTCCGATACTTTTTTTTACAAAAAAAAGAGTATAATTTGGAAAATGTAATGCAAAGATTTAGAGATGCATTCTGTCAATGACTTAGAATTTAATAACAAAGTATGAAGCCTGATATAGAGTCTGTAGCACAAATAGGGCATCGAAAATAGAAAAAGCATTCACTAGATCTTTTAGTAATATTAAATATATAGATATTTTCAGATCAGGATACACCAAAAATAGCTAAGAGAATTTGACAGATTGGAGTTTGTTTATATGTGGGCAGAAATGAGTGTAGAGCTGAATTCACAATCAATTAATAAATTGAAGATAGACAATTTTCAAGGACCACATGGAATCACTCAAGAGTTCTAAATTAACTTAATTATGATTAAATACTTCATATTTAGACACGTTCAGCTCTAATGGTGATTGGTAACTATTACTTGCTGGTTGCTGAATTTGGTAATAGAATAAGAAAACAACCTTTAAGAAAATATTTGTGGGCTGGTGCAGGGACAGACAGTTGAAAAAGTGGGAAGGTATATATATATGAATAAATATGACATACAGAGTTCAATATCAATAATTAAATGGTTTTCTTGCAGAGGAAAGCTGTGCTTCTCAGGGCTATTAAGTTTGTGACGAAGTGAAATAGCACATGAACATGGGTAATCCCTTCAGACTTTTATACACAAGGCTCTTACAAGCTTTTCACAACATTCTTGTTAAAAAAGGTTCTTAGAAAAATGAATTATCATAGGTCAGAAACAGATTTCAGTTGCACATAAGTAACTGTTTAAAATAAGAAAATAAGTTCAAGAAAACAAAACAAAAAAGCAATCACAGAGGAAGAAGGTATTCAAATTAGGATGTGAATTCATTGTATCAATAAAAGTAAAAATTATAAAAATAATTCCACTATGGACATGAACAGTGAGGTGACAAAGTTTGCTGATGATACACAGCTATTCAAGAAAGTCAATGCTAATGCTGATTACAGACTTACAGAAGTGAATGGGTAATAAAAGATATAAAAGATTCAGTGTTGACAAATGCAAAGTAATATACATGGGGAAAACTTTAAAAAGATAAGTTCTAAATGAGCTATTATCAGTTAGAGGACAGATTTTTAGTGTCATTGTAGATATTTCTTAAGGAAATGTCTGCTTAACAGAAGTCAAAGGAAATATAAAGTTAAGAAATTATTAACAAAGAAATTGCAAGCAAAACAGAAAACTTGGTATTTCCACTGCGTGCAGCTGCATCCTGAGCCCTGTATACAGTATTTCTTAAAGGATAGAGGAACACCTAAAAAGCTAACCAATATAGATAATTTAAAAAATAAGAAATCAAAACCAATATATATAACTATTTCAAAGTCTTTTAGTGAGCCACATTAAAAATCCACTTCTGGAAATACCTAAACCACTACTGCAAGGAGCTGGACTGCCTCCAGCATTTCTTAAACTTTTACTTTCTTTTTTTTTTTTTTTTAAATGGGGTCATTAGCAGTGTCAAAGGAAAAAGAATGAAGGGTTCATCCAAAGGCTGACTGAAAACATGGAAAATAATAATTTGCAAATCATACTGAAGGGGGAATCCATCTTTCTCCTGTGACTATCCAGACAGAGCAGACTTTTGTCCTAAGGCAAATAATTCCAGGTTTCCAAAGCTGGGCAGCATGGTGAAATCCCTTCACCTTTCTTTATATCAAAGATGAACTTGTTAACACCAATTTTCATCATTTTAGTTAAGAAAAATTGATTTTTTTTTCTTTCCTAGTTCAAAAATGAACCCGATATATTCTTAAGCTTTTCAATCTGTTTCACTCATACAGTGAAGGGATAAATTACTTATACTATGAATGGACTAATTCTTGAGTAAACTGCAAGCTCTTTTTTACTAAAAACACTGAAGCAAACTCAACAGGACCATCTTAGCAATAAATTAATTGAAAAGTGACAGACATAAGCTCAAGGTACTCCACAGCAAAAGGTCACCATGAGAATATTACTTAACTTCTCTGCTAATTCAATAAATGGCTCTAATGGGAGTTACAGTGGGTCCAAAAATAGGAATATTTTTGCAGTTGGAGACATTATTTCAGTGGAGTGATGAAAGCCAAATATTTGCAGCAAGTACTTGATGTATCACCAGTTGATGGAAAAGAAATTCTTTGCAGTACAAAAATTAGGTAATCATCAGCTGTCTAATATTCATGTGAGCAGCGTTCTTGAGCTCAGTACAACAGATATTCAGGGGACACAAACCACTGAAGTTTAACTAACTATAATAATTCATACTGATATCTGACAAAAAACCCAAAAATCTTCTTTCAGTGAAAGTTTTACTTTTAAATGGCAGGCTTTTTTCCTCCACGGCTTTAATCATGCTTCATTCAAATTCTTCTTGGAGACCTGTAGGGTTTCTCTTGAGTTCATGTACTGCTCTTCTTATCCACTTAGGACTTCACAGGGTTGTCAACAATTTCCCACATGCCAAAGCAAATCAGCCACATGGATACTGAAAAAGAAATTTGCTTTTAAATATTATCTTGATCTGGAGAACAAGCATCCTGAAATCATGATCTGCCAGGAAACAATATTCCAAATCTTCTGGACTGGCCAGGAAAAAACTGAAACACAACACAGAAGTCTAGTGTATGATACAGATTGGTTAAATAATCAGGGGAGCTTGTTACTGGCACTGAATGTTGCAACTTAGTGAGGTAAATAAAATACAGTCATTTGGGAAAACACTCCAAGCATCTAAAGGCTATAGAAAATAGTCCTGGAGTCAAGTGCCGGACTGTTTGAAGAGAAGGTGGTTTATAAAACATGCCATTGTGGATGTAAGTGTTTGAGTAGTTGACACAATAAAAAAATTATTTCTGACAGTTATTCCTGGAATGAAGGGGGAAAATTTTTTTTTTCTGTGGCATTCAGTATGGCATAAGGTCATGTTGCATTAATTCTGCCATGCAAGCTAATACAGTGTGTCATGATGAGCATGGTGTAAAGTCAGGGTCATCATGGCAGTGCCATTTCCTCTAGTTTTACCTTGGGAAAAAAAAATAAAAAAGAGGGAGTCCTAGGAGAATTTTTAAAACTGCAATTAAACAAATGCTTTCCTCTAAAAATCATATCTAATTTCAGTCAAAAAGGAATATGAAACAGTGAGAGTGTGAAATTTTGTGGCAAAAGGCAAAACCCAAACCTATACTAATCACAGTGACTTCTCTAATCTGTTTTGTCATTCAGACATGCAACACTCAATTTTAGTGAACAAAGTTTAGGTCCTGTAAGGCAATGCAACCATACTGGGAATCAGATCTGTCACAGACCAATGTCTTACAACAGCTGAGGGTGAAATCAGAAAGTGCTCAGGTAAAGAGAGTATTTTAATCTAGCAACAGCTACTGATGGAAACAACCTGAATCTGTAGGATTTTCCTTCCCTGGACCTACACCAGGATGTTTTATCCTTCTTCAGCCCCTTACATTTACCTATGACAGCCCTTCATCATTGAGGTGGCAAAATTCAGTTTTGTCTACACTGCTTTGAAAACTTAAAGTAGCTTTTATCAGTTACTGAGGAAGCAGGGGTGTTCTCAGGAAATGGACCACTGTTACACTGACTTGTGTCTCTGTTTCCTGTTGCACCTTCATGTAATTTCATTGATTTTCACAATATGTGGACTGTGCCTTCTGAGGGCAGCTCAGGCAGAGCTCAGCCAATCCACACTTGCTTTGCCAGTAGCTAAATGGCCAATGAGAACATCTGTAAGTGAATCCATAGGTTTAAGCTGGCCACAAGCCATGCTGTTCATAGCTCAGCAGATGTTTATATGGGTAGAAAAGAGCTATAGCTATGGTTTGCTCAATCACATTCAGTAACTTAAAAATTAAGTTTCTATTTTACGTGATTTAGTTTTCCAGCTATTTCCAGCTATTTCCAGCTATTTGCAATATTGAGCACTCTGTAAGTTCAAATCACATTCATAATGTCCAAATACTTCTCTGAGGGTATATATTAAACATTTCCTGATAGCTGAGCTTAAACCCATGGGTTTGTCAGTACAAGTAGCCCTACATTTTTCTGGATTAAAAGGGGATGCTGGTATGTTTCTATGCAGAGTTCCTCAGTCAGCATAGCAGGACTTGTGATTGGTACAGAATTTCACCTCTCATGCATGTTTCCCTCAGACTTCTCTTTCTCCCTCAAGTCCAGTAGCTTGCAACTAGTAGAACTATCAGAGAGCAATGTTCTGTTAAGCCTTGGCAGGAAGTCTATGTGCATTTGCACCAGAGTTAAGATCACCATCTGTCTTGCATTGCAAGAAATCCATTAACCAAATCTCTGAAGAAATAGCAAAATCCCTCATTCCCTACATTCAAAAGAAAGACAAAGATTTAGAGAGTTTCCAATGTATCTCCAGCATCTTACATTTACATAAGAAACAATTCATTAACACAATGGAGGAGAAATAAATAATATAGTTATTTGAACATCTCTTTAAATATGTTAAATTATTTTCTCAGCCCCAGATGGTCTCTTCAGGGAAATTAAGTGTTAGAAGAAAAGAGATTAATCTATTTAATCTATTTTACTAGAAATAATCACAGTAAATTAATGTGCTGCTTTGCAAAATCAGCTAAAATAATATCAGTCAGATTATATCAATTATTTTCTGTTCTGTGGTATATACACCAAATCATTTTGGCAGGTAATCTGGGAAACAGAAGGAATTGAGGAGATAAACTAATGAAAACTATGTAGCAATATTTATAGGTAGACCTAACTACAAAGCAGAAAATTTGCTTCATTAAAAAAAAACCCAACACATTGTGAAATGTTCTACATATATTGAAAGATTTTTTCCCATGATACATTTAAGAAAGAAAAGGATAGATTTCAGAACAGGCTTAGAGCTTTCACACTAGGATTAGTAGGCAGTTTCTGAATCCCTAATTTGTCCACCTGATGCTATAGCAATATAGCAGAGGCGTCAGAGCAAATTCTGACATCAACAATCTTCTCCAATGAGTACGAAAATCTGCATGGCCTAGAATATCTAGACTGCTTGGAAATTCGTGCACCTACAGCTTGTTTTGTTGTCTAAGCAGGCACAAATATTCAAATACCATGTTACAGTCTATAAAGTTAATCTACCCTCAGTCTTGGAATTTAAACCTGGATTTTGATGTTTGATATGAGATTTTTAACAGCCAGGAGATTGTCTTTTTCTAAAGTTAGAGCTAGGAATCTTTACTAGATGCTCATGGCTTTTTTTTATTAAATGTTATTGATAAGATAATAATCAGGAAGAGAAAGATAAGCACTACCCTGAATCTTTAGGTCAGACCCAGTGTTGCTAAGCACTGAAAGAATATGGTCATACCATGTTCAAATTCTCAGCAGCTTGAAAGACTACTTTGCTCAGTTTTAAGATCTAGAATACCTTGCTTTCTTCCTCCTAACATCCTTCTTCATCATGAGAGATGAATTTAAATATATGGCTTTAAATAATAAGATATACAAAATGTAGTAGCTTGAGGGTTAGGCAATTAAGGGAAGAGCTGCCTTTCCGACAGGCTGGAGGAATGGACTCATGAAATTCAGTAAGGATTCAGGCAATATTCTGCACCTGGGAAAGAAGAAACTCTTTCTTATAAAGATAGAAAGACTTTCTGATAAAGTCTGGGAATGGGCTGAGTGGAGAGCACTTCTGCTGCAAAGATGGACAACAGTGTAAACAAGATTCAGCAGTGCATCCCAGTATATTGGGTTGTATTAACAGGCCAGTGATCATTGGATGGTTGTGGGGCTGGAGCACTACTATCCTGTGAGAGGGGCTGAGGGAATGGGGCTTGTTCAGTTTGGAGAAGAGCTGATTTTCAGGGAACCTAACAGCATCTTCACAGTGTCTATGTGAGGGTCATCAAGAAGACAGAACCGTGGCCTTTGTAACTGTGTATCGTGGAAGGGTGAGTGATAACATCATAAACTGAATCAGAAGAGATTCCATCCAGAGGTAAGAAGAAAGCTTTTCCTCTTGAGGATAGTCAAACAGTGGGGCAGGTAATCCAAAGAGTCTGGAGAGAACTTGAAGACCTGACTGGATAAAGGTCTGAGCATCCTGGTCCAAAATCAATGTTGAGCAGAAGGCTGGATTAGATGACCTTCTGATGTTCATTCCAAACTGAATGATTAGGCCAGATCCCACATCCCTGGCTATCCTGTTAGAATACAGAGTAATCTGACCTTCTTTAAATAGTTAAATAGGCAAAGTATTTTATTTGCTGAACTTTAAATGTCCAATTTAGTTAACATTTATGTGCATTAAAATTTTAGTACAGATAATGAAAAAAATGTGCATTGTTTGGGGACACTTGCCCAGGTACAGCATAACTTCAAAGGTAAGTTGGAAAGAATTCATTTACCTAAATATTCATGTCTACCTGCAGTACAGATGATGACCAATGTCCACTAAAGCTCTGAAGTCGACGAAGGAAAATGGGAAACTTTAGGTACAATTCAGTATTTTCTGAAGTGGATATGCAAAGCAGACCTAATGAAACATGTCCTAGAATTTATTATTTATTTCCACTCATCATAAAGTGGATTTAAGAAGTGGATTTAAGGCAATTAGCTCAGCCATGGAAGTTTACATGCAGCACATCAGAAATGAGGCGCTATGAAACACGGCAACTGTACCTAACTCATTTTCTTTAGGAAATCACACAAACACTCTCAAAATTAAAAAAAAAAAAAAAAAAAAAAACAAAAAGGCACAGTACTGACATTTTGAACAAGTGAAACATCAGTCCTGAGAACAGAAGAATCTAGAATAAAACAGAAACTTAAACTTTCTGGTAAAGTAAATCAGAGTTTACCTTTAGCATGTCAATTTAATTTTTTATTTTAAAGGGAAGAAAAAGCTAAGTTAAAAAAGAAAAAAAAAGAGAGAAAGATAAATTTAATTATCCCACTTTTCAGCAAGTGTATAAGAAATCAGGAGGAAATATCAGGCATCCCCCACTTAGGCTTTGCATCCAGTCTGTCCAATCGTTTTCTTAAAGTCAATACCTAGTAAAGTTGAATTTAATGAAAAGACGATGATGTGTAGAAAACGTGGTCCTACTGTTCCACAGTATCGTAGGATACTGTTTACAGTACTTGCCAGGAATGAAAGAACTGTAATTTCATAGTATGCTCACTTTAAGCAAGTTTGATTTTACTGTTTCCACTTCCTAAGAAAGTACTTAATCACAGAATCACAGAATATGCTGAGTAGGAAGGGATTCACAAGGATCACTGAGTCCAACTCCTGGCCCTGCACAAGATCATCCCTAAGAGTCACACCATGTGCCTGAGAGCATTGTCCGAATACTTCTTGAGCTCTGTCAGGCTGGTGCTGTCACCACTTCCCTGAGGAGCTGTTCCAGTGCCCCTCCTGATATCCAACCTAAACCTCCCAAACACAATTTCAGGCCATTTCCTCAGGCCATCAGAGAGAAGAGATCAGTGCCTGCCCCCCCTCTTCCCCTCCTTGTGTTCTAGAATTTCTAGGTCATGTTCTTCGCTAAACAATTTGTAGCTCAGCTACAAGGCTGTGACATCCATAATCTTCCTGAAAGTCACCAGATTTCTGCTGAAGAAAGGGACATGCTTAAAAGAAAATGGGTGTAAAAAATGTGTTTCCTTCAACTGAGCCTTTTATACAAGTTTGTTACTGGAATAAAATAATAAAAGTAAACAAACACAGAGAAAGTAATCAAAATAGTAACTAGGAAGTGGCAAGAACCATCTTTTCATCCTGATCACTTCAAGTTCTTCTTATGTCCTGACTTTCATGTATCCTGTGCACTTAAATGCATAAACTTCAAGCATACTTCAGTTGTAAAAATGTTTCTCCAATGGCTTAGCACTAAGAGAACTCTCCTGGGCCCAGAAAGAACTCTTTTTTAGTTATATGAATTTAATTCCCCTCAGGCCAAACATCTCTTCTTGGGTAAATATGTGATGTAACAAGCTCTTCAGTAATCTGTCACCAGCCTCACATCTCTCCCATTGGTTCTTATAGCCACTTTACAGATCATGGTGAAGACCACAAAAGACTTTCCTTTTAAATGCATTTCTTTCTTTACAATTTAAGGCACTTCTACCCATGCTTTTGTATCTGTAGCCAAGCATCAAGGAAAGCTTTGGACCATCCATAAGAGAAAAGATTATTTATTTGTTTATATAGACAGTGTGGGAAAATATGTGATGATGTTTTACGCAGATTTTGGGTTCTTCATCCTCATTAAAGACAGGATTTAAGATACCACAGTTCAACAGTTTCTTGGCATTGTCATGCCCTCATGCCCTAGTTAAAACATAAATTATTATTAACAAAAAATAAAGGTAAATACCCATGATGATCACTCATTTTGAGCCAAGTGTTTGCTTCTGGAGAGTTGTAGGTTTTTTGAGTTTTTTTAATTATTTGTATTAGTGTTCCCCATTCTTGGTGTTTGCCAAAGCATAAAGGGTTTTTTGAGAAGTTTCAGTAGAATACTATGATAGTTTTGAGGGGAGATAAAACTAAGAAAATAGAAATTATCCATTACTGTGGTGGCAAAAGAAAATAACAGTGACATTTTTTGTACAGGTGTAGATTGAAGAATCACACAGTTTGAAGGATAGTATTCAGCACAGAATAACTCTTAATAATTATCTGCAAATGACCTTTTCCTGACAGACACAGGTTTAGGTTTTGTTTTACTTTTTTTTGTTGGTGCTGGTGTTTATTTCTTTTTGTTGTAATGAGAAACAAGCATTTACATATCTCATAATGAAATGTTCTAAATATTTTTCATTAAATCACTTCAGGGCTACCTGAGTATTTATAGAATACCTCCATATCCTTTCAATCAGACAGCTTGCTATAACTTCCGCATTGACCTGACCCTGAAATATTTCATAAAATGGTTTCACCCATACTGGGCTGAAGATTGATTGTGTTTTGGTATCTCCAAATCACAAACCAGAAGCAGAAGGGACTTACTGTTTTATCTAGTCTGTTACATTCAAAACAAGCATTAATTCAGATTATTTTTGCATGTCTAAAGTACCTTAATCCTTAAATAGTCAAAAATTTTCTTTTGCTTTTTTGCTTACCAAAAAAAAGATTGTCTAGCAATAAAATCATATTTTTATTGAAAAACTTTTAGATCATCGTTAAACGGCCTTTAAAGATGAGCGTTCCCCCAGAGAAAGGGATCTTGAAAAAAAACGCAAACCCAAAATATTATTTATGGAATTTGATAACAATGATTTTTCTCAAAGGAATCCATTCTCTACCAGAGTGCTGAAGTTTGTAACATTAAATTCTAGAGTTACATACAAAAATTCATTCCTGCTTCTAATTTTTTGTGTGTCATGTGACATCCTAAATTACAATTTTAACAATTCTTTTCTCTTCACCCTATTTTTCCCCACTGGAACTGTCTAAAACACCAACCAGATTAGTGCTTGTGATTCCTCTTTTCCTATCTTCTCTAATGTGTGGTACCATTTTTGGCTATTAAACACAAGAAAATTGTCCCATATTAATTAAGGGGGGTTTAGGTGGGATTTTCTTTTTCAGGTGGGTTTTTTTGGGTGGCTTTTTTTGTTTGCTTTGTTTTTCTTTAGATTCCCAGGTAATTTTCAGTTGGGTTGTAATGGGGCTAAAAAGATGAAGAACAAAGTAAAAACATTAAGTTTAAAACTCACATTCATATCTTGTCAAGATATACCGCGCATGCTTTGTATAAGAATTATTTAACCTATTTCTCTAGTTCAGAAATCACTTATTTCGCAAAAACTCAGTTAAATATTATAATTAACTTCTGCTGTACTTTAGTCATTAATGACTCCCTGAACTTGGCCAATTTTTTCATTAATTTGCAGTGACTACATTTTTTCCCATCCTTCTCACACCAGACTTTGCTGTATTGCCATTCCTGAACTCCCCTTCTGTCCTCTTGACTCTTCTATCAGCAAAAACAAAAGCACAGCAGCACACACAGCTACATGAGCTGAAGCAGATGTAGTGCTCATCCATGAGCAGTATAGTTCAAAAATAAATGTAATACATTTTCTTTAATCTAATAAAAGAAAGTCATTACTTTGAAGATGCTTTCATTCCATTCCATCTGAATTGCTCTCATAGCCTTATTCCAGTCATTGTTACTTAAAATTAGAAGAAGTTGTGGTAGTCTACAGCTGACACATTGAAAAATCACAGATAAAACCATCTGTTTTGCTGAAAATTGGGATACAGTGTTTCTCTTACTGCTAGGATTTCATTTTAGAAAAGAAGACTTCTGCTCACTCAGAGCTCAGTTGGGATGGATTCCATGGGAAGTTTCCATGGAGAATAAAGGAGCTAGGAAGTGCTGGGGGGTTTTCAAAAACACACTCCTGGAAACATAAAAACAGTTCATCCCCTTTAAAGGGAAAGGAAGTAGGTGGAGCAAGAAACCGCCTTGTCTCAGCTGCGATCATTTAAGTGCTGAGACTGATCAAAACAAAAAGAGAAGCAAACCAGAGATGGAAAAGAGTTGAGAACTACTGGAAAAATTGAGAACTACGAGGGTGTTGCCAGCGTGCACAAAGATGGATCTAGAAAAGCAAGAGCACAACCCAAATTGAAGTTGGCCAGTGAACATTGTGCTGCTGTGGCAAGGAACACCAACACGATGTGGTCAACAGGGACATTGCCAGCAGAGCTAAAGAAGTAATTTTCCAACTCCATTCAGTGCTTTTCAGGCCATAACTGAAATACTGTGTTCCATTTTGGTCCCCATTACAAAAAAAAAAAGGGACATGGACAGGCTTGAGAGGGCCCAGAAAAGGACCACAAAGATGTTCAAAGGACCGGGGAGTCTGACATATGAGGAAAGGCTGAGAGGACTGGGTTTGTTCAGCCATGAGTAGAGAAGGCTTAGGGGAAACCTCATCACCATGTGCCAATGTTTCAGGGATGGCTACAAACAAGACAGAGTCTCCTTTTATAAAAACAAGTCGCATGGAAAAGATTAGATGTAAGATTCCAACTGGACACAAGGGGAAATTTTTTCACCATGCAATCAGCCATTGGAATAATCTCAACAGGGAACTGGTAGATTCTCCAACACTGGCCAGTTTTAAGATTCAGCTGGACAGGGTGCAGGGCCATCTTGTCTGGATCATGCTTTTTCCAGGAAAGGTTGGACCAGATGATGCTTGAGGTGCTTCCAACCAGGTATTCTTCCTTTGATAATAGGATTCACTACCTTCTTACAAGCAGGCTTATATTCTCAAAAAAAAAAAAAAAGAACAAAAAACTCCCAAAAAACAACCCAACTATTTTTATTAACCCCTGTACTCTTCTAGTCAGCTTTACTGCAGAATCACTCACATTCTGAAGCTTGCAGTGACTCATCCTTTTCTTTCAGTTTCTAAAACTCAGCCACGGCAAGGGTTTCCAAACAAAGCTACTTAGATGAGTATTGCTAGCTGCCTTAAAACAGCCACAAATAAAGCAGCTGAAAAAGCTGCAGTGATAAACTATGCAAATTATACCTTACTACTAGAAGAAAAATGCCAGAAAATCAGAACTAAATCCTTTCCCCCCACTCTTCACTTACCAAGCATACAAAGAAGGAAAAAGATGCTTAACAACAATACCCATTTTATGGAGTGAAATTTTGTTCTCACTCCCACCTAACTGATAATTTTGAGAAAGGGGGAAAATTGGAAGGATTATCCAGTTCACAGAACAGTACATCCAACAAATAAAACACCAAAAGATACATTTGATGGTAACAGATCACACTGTAAAACTTGCAGTATACCACCATTCAGTGATTTTTCACCTAAAGCATCATTAATCATTCATGAACCTGTGTACTGTTAAAGGGAGTAACACAGTCTATAATCTTCAAGAAGTGCATGGGGAAAAATTCATTTTTTTACTGGAATAAATCAAAATGTCTTTAACTCACAAGTTGCTTGTGTCCTGCAGCTCTTTTCCGGTAGGACAGACAATGAATGTTGGAACAGGGTGCCTGCTACTAGATTTCAGAGACCCCTTCCCATCATTTCAAACTCTGCTATTGACCTGTGTTATGTCAGATACACAACTTTAACACAGCTTGTTTTCCCCATGGGTAAATTAGGAATAATAATGGTTTTCACTACCGTATTTATTAGGTTTATTTAAAGCACTAGTCAGACCTGTAGTCTTAGACCGTGTGCACCACAGATCCTTCATTTTCAACCTGTTATTTTTTGTTCTCCACCCCATATTTTGGTTTTGGCTAACACAGCTTTTTCATAAATGTCTTCATCTAGAGACACTAAGAAGTGAAAAACCTACCTTTTATATTAATGACTTGCTCCAGTGGCTCTAAACATTCTCACACGGTATCTAAGTGTATCTGTTTTCAGCAATTAGCCATCATCTGTCTTTTTCCATATGACTGCATGTCCATGAGGTTAGTAGCTATCAGCATTTTTCTGCCTGATTTTGTACTTATGATCAGAGCTGTAGGAGATCTGAGGCACTTCTTCGTCCACTCATGTACCCAATGCAATACTCAAATGATCTTAGACGTATGAGACTTTGGTCTCCATCTGTACACTCAGCTGGGTTTCTGGCCTGGAGCAGCACACAGATTATTGAACTCTCTTTTCTACCTGCTCAAAGTAGAGTAGCTTCTCTGTATTTCCTACTGGACCTATGCCTGGTTAATGCTAACCTAAATTAGGCAATGCTGGAAGAGTGATCTTTGGCCTGAGACAAAGCCATAACAGGAACCATATTAACAATTATTCACTGCAGACTACTGCTGGCCAGTCGGTGAAATTACACCTGCTCCTGCTCAGCTTGTTACTCCATATGTAGCCTTCCCTTCGATGAATAACATTTTTAAGTGCTTGCATGAACAGTGGCTGGTGTCCTGAGCCTTAACATCTCCATCATGTTCAAGTCTCAACACTCACTAATAGAGTTGCTCAAGATATGTGTAAACCCTCTCAGTTGGTCATCCTGGCACAGGAACCAGCTGTGTACATGTCTAACAGCACTATAGTACAAAATCATGAAAGGCTTACCTGAAGAGCAGAATTATCTGTGTGAGTACTGAATATGGTTTGTACACAAACAAAAATTAGTTTCATATTATATTTTTTTTTTTTAAAAATGGAGTGTGTTTTCTCTTTCTCTCACACATACACATATTTACACATGCGAAAGGGCAAATCCTGTTCATATCTCAGGGATGCAGACATCATAGGCTTAGGGTATTACTATAGGGAGTGAATGGATGCTGTATACTCTAATAAGAGATGAAAATAGCCCTTTTGAAAATTTCTGAAAGATGAAACCATATCTGCAGGAACACCTTAAATCAATCTGCAAATGTTTCACAGAGATTTGGCTTCCCTGCTTCCTTGAAACAATATCATATGTGCCAACTATTCCAATCATAAATAAAAATCTGGTTTATGCTAGCTAGATTGTTAAATAAACCCAGACACCTGTTTGCCAGTTATAAAAGTGTGCTCCTGTTGTGATGTTATCCATCTGTAGTGTATGCCACATTGCAGTTGTGCTATTTAGAAAAATTCCACTTTACGGTTTATAAAGTATTCCTGTTAGATGCACCTCGTGCTTGCTTTGGTTTTTTTGGTTTTCTTTTTGTTTTTCTTCTTCATCCAGGTTCAGGAGCTTTTCTTTTTATGTTGAAAAATTATCCCCAAGCTAATTTATATCAAGTGTGTGGTAAACATTAGTTCGAAAAAAATGGTGGAAAACCTTCTTGGGCCCTATTCGCATGAGTTTATATCCAAATTCCTTTACATAAAGCTTCAGGAGAAATGCAGAGGGGTAGAAAGGCATGTTTATGTACTGGTGTTGGCTGCAATAGATTTTGTTTTCCTCATAGTATCCTGTACTGTGCTATGTTTTGCCTTTGTGATTAAAATAGAGGTTAAGTGGGTGAAGGCAGTGGAGACCAGAGTAGGCTAATGGTAGCATTGCTTAGATAGGAATGACAAGAGGTCTAGGATTGTGTCTGTGGTAGGGAGAAATTGCCTTGATTCCTGCATTTTGTTCCCTAGGACCAGCCTGGTGGGCGAATCGCACCCAGTGGTGACAATCTGCTCAGAGGCACCAGCAGTCACATCAGCAGAGGCAGATCACACAGTGACATGGGTGGCTAGGTGGGCCATGGCTTGGAGAGAGGTCATTAAGAGTTTCTATGTGTCACTGGAGCCTCAGGTGAGGAGGAAAGCTAGGAAAGGTATAAAGAAAATTGAGGAAACAGCTCAAGGTGCAAACCAAAGGCCAGTATTGTAAAAGATGAATGTTTCAGAAACTAGCATGGATTGTGACTGATCTATCTGTGCTGCATTTAAATCTCTTACTGCCCATAAATATACCTCTTTTTGGGAGATGTTTTGCAAAATGAGACAACTAGAGTTTAAAGCACATAGTTGAGATAGGTTCAAGCCCTTTCTTTTCTCAACCTGCCATTCAAACTGTTGAGGCACATGTGCTTTCCAAGAATGAATTGTGTAAGCTTAAAAGAGATGGTGTTTTTTAAAGAATGCCCTGAATGACATATTGGATGGAAACACTGGCCAAGGTTCTGCAGAGAAGCGACAAAACAAGCCAAATAATTTCCTGCTTAACCACTTTTCCTGCTCTACTGCATACATCTACGTATTGCCATGGATTTTACTACAGTCCATCCAGAGAGAAAAAACAGTTCTCTGAGAGTGATAACCAAGTGAAAATGTTTGCTCTTAGTGCTAGTGTTGTACTTTTTATAAAAAAAAAAAAGAAAAATCAGATTATTTTTATTTTTCAGAAGATGTCAATGCTTGCAGATTTTGTCATCCTTTTTCTTAATTATTCCCTTAACTACATTCTTTTGAGAATGATAACTTGCATGTAGTATTTTGAGGGATTAAGCTGTAAATCTTAATCTTACCTAGTTGTTATATGAAATATCAAAGTACAGTCAAAATCATTCTAGCTCATGTCAAAAATCAAAGATTAAGTACTGAGTAGCCATAATAAATAACCATGATGAAGCCTCATCATTTCTAGGTGTCTAAATCTACTGCATATCTAATTCTATTCACAAATTATTTACGGAAAAACTGAAATCTGCTTGTCATATTTCAGCAGGTAGAAAATGTGACCAAATAGGCCCACTAAGTTAAGTGACAATACTTCACTTAGACTAACTAATTGATGATGTAGTATTTAATATAAGTTAAGAAATCTATTGCAATATATGGTAGATGTTCTTGTATGTTTCCCTTTTTCAAGCAGTGTTGCCATCATGCAACACACCTGAAAAACACATTTTCACTATCAAATACATCCACAGTAGAATAAAACTTCAATGCAATAAAGTTAAATAAGACAAATTCAAATCTCGCTGATCCAAAGAGGATTGTCAGTGTAATAACACTCAAAAATTGCTATGATGGAAACTTATCCTGTAGTCCTGAAATGAGCCATTGATAAGTGTCTGCATTTTCTGCCTGATGAGTGTGGAGCTAGACATCTGAAACAGGAATTCACAGTAGTTACTATAACAAGTTACAGTAGGTAGTCATTAGAAACTATTGAAGAAAGCAGTATGAGACAATCTAAAATTGGTTCCAACTAGTCCCAGGTTGAACACCTATGAGAAAGTGGGTCAGAATGTGAAATAGTACCAGCAGGTTCACACATTAAAAGGTACAGCTAAAGGAAGAGCCTGTGGGGGTTTCTTTGTCTAAAAGCAGCAAGAGTTAGGCATTACACCCTCCCTTTTCCCACCCCTCCCACAGCTGCATTTTCTGTTGTTCACTTAAAAGTGTTAAGGTTCAGTAAGGTGTTTCTGTGTTGTTAGAAGGCATCTTCTGCATTGTATTTAAGCCTGTTTTCTACTCAATTACAGTACTTTAAAAATTGAACACAGAAATATTCAGATTTCATATTCATGCTGTGTTTCTTAATGAGGTGAATATTACCCTTGAAACACAGTTTATTAAGGACTACTTTTATGAGCATGGATTTGCAACATCTATGGGCTTTAAAATTTGCAGTTATCTGTATTTGCCATGATAATTATATTTAAACTCTTCATAAGAGACAATGACCTGTAATAAAGACCAGTTATTTGTTAAAACGGAAGAAAATTTAAATTTCATGGTTAAGCTCTAAAAGTCATGGACATTTCAGACTAACCTTGGTGGGACAGAACTGGAAAAATGTGTTATTTAGATTTGGTAAAGTGGACTGGAGTAAGCAAACAGTACAGAGGAAGTAACACTGAGGACACACTGTGTGATCTGTTGACTTTTTCATCTTTCATAGGTTATTTCTTGGGTCAATGCCAAATGCAAAATACTATCACAATATTCTGACTGTAGCACCTGTACAGCTCTGGAGCCTCCAACATAAGAAGGACATGGAGCTGCTGAAGCAAATCCAGAGGAGGCCATGAAGATGATCAGAGGTCTGGAACATCTATCCCATGGAGACAGGCTGAGAGAGTTTGGGTTGTTCAGCCTGGAGAAAAGAAAGCTCCAGCATGACTGTAGAGAACCTTCCAGTACCTAAAGGAGGCCTCGAAGAGAACTGGAGAGGAACTTTTTACAAAGCTGTGGAGTGATAGAACAAGGGGAATAGCTTTAAGTTGAAAGAGGGGAGATTTAGACTAGATTTTAAGAAGAAAATCTCTACTGTGAGACTGGCAAGACACTGGTTCAGGTTGCCCAGAAAAATTGTGGCACTGCTTCTTCACCATGGACAGGGTCAGACAGTGTGTATGGAAGAAGAGAGGAGGAATATGCTCAATATTTGTATCAACTTTTTTGTCCTTTGTCCCTGCTCCTAGCTGCCTCGGACTCCCCTGGTTCATTCCTGCCACCCACTCTCTAACTCAAAGCTGTGACCACTGTTCAATTTCACACTTAGTTCTCAGCATGAGACTAACATTTTATGGCTGAGAATTAAGTCAGTACATTTTTGCTAAGGATGTAAAATGAAATAACAATTCTACCCCTTTGGATGGCAGCATCTAAACTAATTGTAATTACTGTTTTCATTACCCACAGAATGTTCTTCTTTCCAGATAAAAATACCTGGTTTAGTCTGAAGCTCTTCTGTGTGCAATTTAAATCTTTGACAGCATTTAAAAAAAATCCACAGAACAAAAACAAAAAACCGAACCTTTTGAGTCCTTTGCAAAAGTTCTCCAGTATTATTTATTCCCTAAGTAGTTGTTCTCCAGCACGTTTTCACACTCCACTGTGCTCCTGGACAAAAAAATCACTTCTGTATTTTATACTGTGGTAATTACCAGATGTGTTAAGAGGTAGGTAGAACAGTGAAAATTCTGTGTCTAATCTACTCTATTCAAATATGAAAAATGTCAAGCTGAGGAATGTTCACTTTAATAATCTTGCCATCCAAATCTCTTTCCAAGTGCTGCCATCACTGTATACTCCTAAACACAGTCTAAATAAAACAAATGCAGTAATCCAATTTCTCTTCCAAGGTGAACAAACACACTCACTGTGTGCCAGCTGATATTTGTGTCTTGGTTATAAAACAACTGCCATCTTTTCATTGAGAAGTGTCCCATTAATTAGAAATGAGCATCACTCTGCTGCATGCTGTAGACATATCTATATTGTTTAAACCTGTTCTCTTCGCCACTAGCACAATTTTAATGTACCACAAGATCTACAGAGCATCCTTCTTGCAACTCATCAGCATGATGTTGTCAAAAAAAATGTTAGGTTTGAGAAAAAACAAGGTAATAAAACTAGTGTGTAGTGATAAATAACGGACAACATTTCAAAGCAAGCCACAAAAGAGAAAATCAAATCAGCAGCTGCACCTCACTGGTGATGAGCCCAAGAAAAGTAAAGCACATCTGCTAGTTGCTGTTCCCTTTTTGGCAAGCTTAATGTAAAACCCTCATTTGGTAATTTTTAAATACAACTAAAGCTGACAGCCTGAAAGATAATTAAATTACTGACATTGTTTTTCACTGCTGTTTTGTTTTGAAAAAAAACCAGCATAGTGGTGTTCGGGGGTTTGCCTTTTTCTTTTTTCTCTGAAAGAGCAGGAAAAATATGCTTCTGTTTGCTAATCATCACTCGTGCAATCAGACAGCCGAGCATTAGGGGACTGCTTAAGGTATCCTCTACTAGCCAGCTTGAAGCATGAAACAGGACTCGAATGGAAAAGCAAAGGAAGACTGCAACACCCCTATCTCTGCATGGAACAGTGGCATCAATATTTGGAATAAAGGTTTGTTGTTCACATTCTTAGCTGCATTCTCTTTTAACTGGAGAAGCTACATTTCATAGTGGATTTTCTGGTAAGATATGTTTCCATATGAAAATTTTAGTCACCCTGAGCTGCCCAGGAGTGTAGCAATGGGGAACAAAGACGGCAGACCCCCTTGTATGTCCAAAGAAGATCCGTTTATTGCCAAAAAAAAAAAAAATCACTCCGTTTTTATACTCTTAGTCTCAACCGAACACAACTGAAACCAAACCGAACTTAACAGCAGAAGGGCACCCATTGGCTGGCACAGCTGCAGTGCTGCTGTCCATGCGTCCTATCACCCAATCAGCTTCCCACTCATATGCTGTCCACGTGTTCCTCCAGCCAATCACAAGCTCACTGCCAACTGTCACTCAGCCAACTCTCTCCTCACTCACAACCACCTCTCACCCAAACAACTTCCAACCGTCCAGCCCACACCTGGGCCTTTCCCACAGGGCCTTCTGGTGAGCATAAGCCTCAACCATTTTAACAAATATAACCCCATATTCCACACAGGAGTAATTCCTCTCCTGCATTCATAGTGTTGGAGAGTATGGGATTACCACTCCTCCAAGGCATTATATGAGAAAGCAGCTACTCAAGGGACCCTGAGAGTAGTGGACAGATATCCTGAGATCCACAGGTGTGGATCAAGTCTACCTGCTCCTTGCTTGACAAGAAGAGTGAATCTTGCCCTAATAAGTCTTCTCAGGCAGGTGGGCATCTGGTCCTCCCCATCTCCAGTGATTCTCTGAGTGTTCAGAGTACCAGTGTGGAAATGCACACTTCCCAGGCACTCACAAGATATACTCATGCTATCTATTACAGCAGGTACCTAGACATTTTAATTATGATAGCTCTTAAAGCTAAAGAGTTATGGGTAATATAGATTGCATACTATTTAATACCACCTGACATTTAAAGTCGTTGAAGAGGAGTCATGACATCTAACTTATCAAATGTGGGTATGTTACATAAATTGAACCATGCCTGGGAATGTTCCTGAGCTCCAGCACACTATTATTTACACTTACAAACAGGCAGAAGAGTACTTGGCATGGTTTCAGCCTATATCCACTGTTGCTGCCTGTTCTGAGCTTCCCTTCCCCCTCCCCGAGACAAGCCAGGACTTGCCTCTGCCATGTGCTCTGAACTCCTTTGTTCCAAGCATGGGCAAAACCAAATTTAACTCAAACTCTTTAGCAGTGTCTGATTGGCTGGTCACCCCGGGTCCGCCCCCAGTCCTCTCCTTTCCCCTTCTCTGCATAAAAGAAAGGACCAAGGGGGGCCCACCCTCTTTGACTTTGCAACTCTTTCTGTGAACATCTCTTGTCTTCTGTTTCTTTTTGAAAGCTCTAATTGAGGAAATTAGGCAAACCAAAAAGCTATATTTCTCCCTCTTTGCTTCTGCTGGTGATATCAGCTTTGCAGCTAATACATTTACTGCTTTTAGAGCTACTGAAATGCTAGATTGCCTGTGCTACCTGTCTAGGCTGCCTGAGGCTTCCTAAAGCATTGAACTACAAGCCTAGCCGGTAAAAATCTGTAAGTATATCTCTGCAGTCCACTGGCTCTCTCATTCCAGACTACTCTCAAGGTCTAGCATGGGGCAAAGTTCCCAAAGCTCCCAATACGCAGTCACAATATGGTTGTGACAATCCTGGTTTAAGAGCATAGGAAATACTGAAGGGGCCAGATCACACCACCTGATCTCAAGGACAAGAGCAGGCCACCTACTGCTTAATTTACTACCATAGATAAGCCTCATCATCAACAGTCTGCCCAATTTAAACATAGTTTTTTCTATCACATGTAAAGAGCACAGAGGGAGATCTGCCTAAAAGGCAGCCAGAACCTCTGACCACAGTTATAGCACCAATTTTATAGCAGGCAACCTAAACACAACTCCTAGTGCTATCCAGATGCACAGACCACCATACCCTCCAGGCATAGAAGGAGACGTTGAAATACAATGTAAGCTAGTACTTTTAATGCTACAACCAGGCCTTTGCAAGCTGTGAAGAACACATGTTTAAATCACCTGGCCATTAAAATCAGCTGAATGCCTCCCTCAGATATTTTTTTAAGAATTTCTTTTTCAAGTTACAGGGAAAACAAAGCAAAACAAACACCAAACTCCAAAACAAAAAGCCAGAAAGCTCCTTTATATGATATTTAAGACGAGACAGAAAAGTTTTTTATGAACAGAACTTCTATATATATGTGTGTGTATACATAAATATATAAAAATAGATGTAATTTATTTATATATTTACATTCATGTCTCTGAAAACATGTGTCTTTATGTTTGTAAAGAATAATAAATCAATCAGAAATAAAAATAGCTTTTCAGGTTATACTAATTTTGTAACTGCTTTTATCTGGAATATTGGATCACAGATTTTGTTTTCACTGCCAGTGGCAGTAGCCAATCTTGGATTACTTATTGTGCATAAAACTTATTTGACAGGATCCAGACTAAACAGATATAAGCACAGATGGATCCACGCCCTGTCCTCTCTTCTACACTGAAACCCATGAACAGAATCATAGAACCATTTGGGTTGGAAGGAACATTTAAAAGTCATCTTGTCCAACGCCCGGCAATGAGCACGGACATCTTCAACAGGTTGCTCAGAGCCTCATCCAACTTGACCTTGAATGTTTCCCAGGATGGGCCATCTGTAACTTCTCTGGGAGACCTGTGCCAGTGTTTTACCACGCTTGTTGTATGACGAGGACCACAATATGACCAAAGATCAGCCCAGATCTATTTTCAAATTAGCTCTTTCTGCCTAATGCTTCATTTATGTGTTTGGGTCTGCAAAACCATTCCTTTGAGTTGGTTTGGCTCTCTATCATTTCTTGAGGGACTCTTACATCCAGCATTATACAACACATTTCAGTCCAAAACCACTCTAAAATGTCAACACTGACCACTGTCTCAAGTTGCCATTAACACATTCCAGCTAAACTTCAAATATCCAGATTTAGTGCTCAATTTCTTGGGGATGGGTCTTTTAATGACTGTCAGTGATGTAACTTGTATGTCATCATTGTCGTAAGGAAAGTTAAGCCAGTTTTCAATAATTTTTTTTTTCCAGTAACACACTTTTGAGATTTAATGAAATGCTTCACAAATTCATACAAAACTAAAGGATAGTTTTGATAAAGAAAAATTAGGAAAAAAGTGCTGGAAAAAGCAAAAGTACTTTGTTCCTACAATTTCCATATGAAACATGCTGATTTGGATGAAGTTCTTTTAAATGTATAAAATTCTTTTGTAAAGTTGAACAAAAATAACAAGAAAAAAAATTTCCCAAGTGCTGTTGGATTTTGTTTATTGCTTTGTTTTGATTTGATTTGTTTTGCAGAGGAGGGATTCCTATAGGGAAAGGCTGTTTGGACAAGAAACAAAATACACTTATACTAGCTTGAATTTTAAATGTGCACAATTTATTAATTTTGTCAATAAAACAGAATATTATTTGCACAGCAGTGGTCCTGGTTCTACATTTTTTTCTGCATAGATGAATGTCTTTTGTTCTGGTTATGGAATGATAGTTTTCAGGGATTTTCTGCTTGCTTGCATTTTTATTCTTACTGTTTTCTTACCATTTGGTAATCATCAATTCGACAATTTTTAAACAGTAGAAAATAGAAAATAGAAATTCACACTATAGTCTGAAGACACCTATTTCTGAAGGTTTTTTGATTACTGTAATGCAATTTGTACTATTTTTCTTGCTGTTTGTCTGCAACCAAGGGCATCATGGCCGTGGCTGTTCCAACCAGCACCTTATCACCTCTGGTTGTTACTCTGTGGGTGCACCAATGACCCTGCACATTTAGGGAGCGTTGAGTGGATCCAGAATGACTCTGGCAGCTAGGTTGAAAGGAGCAGGAGTCCAGCTACAGTCCTTCCCTATCTTTCTCCCAGTCAAGCAGATGGACTAGGGCAGAGGCACACTGCAGATAAACACCTGCCACAGGGCTGCTTCCACCAGCAAGCCTTTAGTTACCATGATCCAGAGACCAACTGCTGGTGAGAGACATGACTTAGATGACAAAGTGCACCTGGAACCTCTTTGCAAGCAAGCTTTCCTAGGCATCAGGAAAGCTTTAGATTAGGTTTTGCAGGGGATGAAGGCCAAAGCTCAAAGGAAAATAGAGAAAGATAAAATGAAGTAGAAAGACAGTGCATGGCAAAGGAGGAGACTTTCAGTTTCCTAGAGAAAGTGAGGAAATAGAAGATCCATTTAAGCAGCCTGTATATAAATGATTGCAGCCTGGAAAAAACATGGAAGGAACTGCATCTTAATGTGCAGTTGCACACCTGGAACCACTGAGATTATACAAATGAGGCGGAATAGTTTGTATGGCTAGAGTGTTTCCATGGATGCAGAATGTTAGGAAAAGACAGGCAATAGTCAAGAAGATGGGGGTGTTCTCTACAAAAAGGAATAGTTTAAATACACAGAGATCTGATATGGAATGGGAAAAGAACTGCTCAAGATTTTTAGAAGGTAGGTGGTAAGGGACACGTCATAGTGGGCAATCTCTTCTGAGCCGAGGGGATGTGCTCAGCTGAAGCTGTAACTTGCAGATAAAGAACTGGCTGGAGTGTGATAGTCAATGACAGGTTTGATTGCAGTGACTAGTAGTGACTGCAGTGATGGAGGTTCCAGATCCTTAAAGAAGGCAGTTATAGGACTTGAACTGCAGGAAAACAGACTTTCCTTTTCTTGTCAGGGTTCTAATGGACAGGATCCCATAGAAGTTGACTCTGAGGGAGCCCAGGTGAGCCAGGGTGTTCTTCAGGGGCAGCCTTGTGATAGAACAAGAACGGTTTGTTTTGGTTGCAGAAAATAGAGTAGAAAGCAGATTAAGCACAAATTCAATTAAGTATTTGCAAAGTGAAAGTGAGGAGGGGCTATCCAAGAGAAACACTTGGACATGCAAGGATGAAATTAGGAAAGACAGGTTAGATGCAGTCAAAGGTTGAGTCAGATCAAGTGCAACATGAAAGCTACCTAAAGTTACATCAGCAGCAAAATGATCAAGGAAAATGCTGATGATAGTTGTTCCTGAGTAGGTCAAGTCACACAGTGACAAAGGAGTGAAAACACTGAGAGACATTTTGCCACTGTCTTCCCTCACCTCCCAGACATTCATGACTATTAGCAAAGTTCAGGGGTCAAAGATACTACTCATGATGGAGGAGGATCAAGTTAGAAACTAGTTACTTAAACTGAAAATAAGAACAAGTCCATAGGGCCAGTGAGGATGCATTCCTCACTGAGATGAGATCAATGTCATTAAGGAACTACCCTCTCTTATCTCTCAAAGATTGTGTAGATCAAAGAAAACTACTGATGAATGGTAAAATATTCATTCTAGGATCTCCAACAAGCTGCTTGTTCTCCTTATGGCACAGCACTTCCAAGAACAGGGAGGAGATTGCAAAACAGAAAACAAATTAAGTGTGTAGACTGAAAAAAGTGCTGGCTTTTCAGAGCATCCATTCTCATAAAGCTTTTAGACTGAGTTATTGGCAACATCAAATTCCATATTTTAGTTTCCAAAGCAATTATTTTCTATTTTCTACTATATCCAGTAATGATAATGTGGATTTTATGCTTCATTCTGCTGACACTTCCTTCTGCTGGAAGCGCTCAAGACATTTAGACTCCCACTCCTCAATCCTGACCTAGGCAGTTTTGAGGTTGCTATAGCTACCTAGGATTTTATGCACTTCTGAAAGACTGAAGAGATCAGCCAGCTGATACATATAGTCGAAGAACCATGTTCTGTAGCTTTTCCCGTCACTAATGCAGTAGAATGAATGTTACATTTTGGTTCTAGATAGTGGTTATGGATCATTGACACCATGTCTTTCACCCTACCTTGCTGTGGCTCACATTGGTTCTGCTGAATTCCAGGCCTTTCATGACCACAGAGGCTATGTGAGATGGGATTATTCTGATCATAGTTGCTTTACCATGAAATTCTTTTGCAGCAAATTAAGATTCTTTTACTCTGTCTACATACAGTTAGAATCAATATTGGGAACTTTGGAGAAGATACTGTATTTGAGAAAGTTAATGGTTTTGAGCAGATTAGGTCTGCTTTACTGAGCCTTCTTACGGCTTGAGAAGTCCATAAGTTATCATTAGTAGCCACTGTATGAGAACCTTCTGGAGTGCCCCGTGCCAGGCTGTGCTGCAGGAACAGGGATTTCATAACAGAAATAACAGTCCAACCTGCCAATAAACTTTCTCTTAGACAAACAGTTTACTAATATAACCTGTAATTTAAAACATCTTGGAGAAGGATGAGCTGTAGGTGGACCAAGGGGTGAAATGTAGTGATCCTGATGAGTACAGCAGTGAATATCAAGGTGTGAGTGATCCATGTGACAGTGAAACTTAGTAGGGCTGGGTCTGTGCTGGGCTGCACTGTGCTGCATGTTCAGCACAACCTTCAGGACTTGCTGTGCTGCACAAAGCCCTTGGACACAAGAGCCAACTCATTGCAACAGAGGAAGCTGCAGGCAGCTTCCACTTGGCACCTGCAGTTCTGCTACCTCTGTTTGCCCTTGTCTAAAAGTGAATCAACTTCTCATTCAACTGTCTTTAATGAACAGAGTTGTTCTCCTGTAAGAAAATTATATAATAGCTGTGGCAGGATGTCCCCCCTCTCTCATGGCTGGGGCATTTGAATGAGATAACTCAGGCCAGATTAATAACCCAGCAAGGAGTCAGAGAGCCCCTCAAGGGGTCAGAGAGCCCAGCAAGATGTCAACTCCAGGCACCTGAGAGTCTAATCCTCAGCCCCGAGTACACATCTTGGTATGAGAGCAGATGTGGAAAGAGATAAAAGAAAATAAACATTGGTGATCAAAACACACGGTTCTTGTGTCTATAAAAGTCCACACGAATTATCACAGAGGCAGAAGTGTCTTACACACTGCTTGGGAACGTGTGAGAAGATTTCTTCCCACAGTCTGGATGTAATTTTGCAGTTACTTTTCCGGAAATTGAGGGAAAGGATTTTGATGTGTGCCCCTTCAACAATTTGGTGGCAAGAAACATTGGATCCTAAGTTATATTATTTCTTAGCTAGCTGTAAATTTAATGGCACCTTTAACCTCGCGTGTATAATACTAGTATTGCCCTTTTGTCGTATTCCTGTGTAGTAATAGTCTAAGTCTTATGTCTGTTAGTTTTGTGTCTGTTAATAAATAATTCATTCTATAATAGACCAAATCAGCCATTATTTAAAGAACTTATGAATGAGAGTGGGTCTTGTGGTGCTGGCCACCTCAATAACATGACTGCCTGCTGCCAGAGGCCTGGGCAAAAGTCGGGGACTTATTTAAACCCACATCATCCATTCATAACAATAGCTCAAAGGACCAGAAATGGGAAGCTTCTGCCACAGAAGGCAACTGCACAATGTGCTGTGGGAAAATCCACCTGGGGGCCTTTTGACACTGCATGAGTGCAGCGTGTCCAGAATCTTAAGGGACAGCAAATTTACTTGCTGTCTGTATTCCTCTTTTACTCTATCTTATTAAAACAACTCTTTTATTAAGCTATTTCTTTTTGGGCCCTTTCTTATTGTGATCCAGAGACTACCCTGCATCATCTCTCTCACCCTACCTCCTTCCCTGGTGCAGAACAGACGCCTGCTTAAAAAATGTGGATTTCTGCCTGATCGAGCATGGAACTGATCTATATCTTTACAGTTTTCCACTGTTTGTGCCACAAACTTAGCTAAAAAAAAAAGGTCCAGACAGCAATTCAGCAGAGATTCAGTTCTGCTTAGGTTCCCTTTATTCAAAACTATCAAAGCTAGAGAATTAATCAAAATCTTACATTAAACATTTTCAGAAATATAGGTGATCAGTATGAAAAAATCACACTCACTCATCTGCAAACAGGAAAGGAAGAACCTAAAGATCTTTAAAGCTGAACTAAGCTGGCAGCCAGCTGAACTCACTGCACTGCTCCTATACAACAGGGACTGAACTTCTAAGATATGAGGAGTTGACTGCTGCTCCAAACACTGATTCCTCTTTGGATATATCCTCATCACTTGTTCACATGTGGAACAAAGAGAGATGGTTAACAGTTATTGCCTTCAATAACTGCTTTGACTAACCCAGTTCATTATGACTGAAAATTATTAGGAAATGTTATTTCCCTGTCCCACAAGCAGGATATCTACGTATGAAGCAACATCTTAACATATGTGTGGAGTAACCTCCCAACAAAATCATGGTGGGAAATATGTATGGAGGGAGGGATGGGGGGTAACTGTGTTTATTTTTGTTTCAGCCAGGTCAGGGTTACACACCCATATTTGCAGAAACATGCTCATGCCAGCTGAGGTTGGTCATTTAATCAAGCCCCCACTTTCAAAAACACCATTGCTCCAGGTCTCTTCTGCTGGCAGTGAAGATAAAAGGTATCTCCAGGGGCTGTTGTCTTACCAAAGATGTGAACTGCCTTTTGGGATATAACATGCTTCTCTCTTGACTATAGCAGGAATCAAAGCTATATAGGGTTGTCATTTACATGCACTAGGTGTAAAGATGAACTTTTAAAGATAATTTGTTTAGAGATAGAGGGGTGAATCTCACCAGCTAGAGCATCCACTGCATGAGGTACATAGGATTAAAATTTCAGAGCTCTGAATAATCAGCATCATCCTTCCTCTCCAGCCTTTTTAGAAGCAATTCTGTCAATTATTATTCATGCCCAGGTTGTGCTGAGTCTTTCTCCCAGAAAGAGTGTTTCATTCCTTAAGAAATATTTTGTCCCAGTTTTCCAATGCCCATGTGCATTATCATATGATAGTGCTTGTCATAATTGCTAAACAGTTAGTTACGTGGAGAATATTTTTAGGAATGTCTGACTTTCTACTGTCATTTCATTGTCATTTATTTCAGTTATTATTCCTCTATGATAGAATGAACAATTAAAATTTTGGAACATTATGGGTTTCCACACCTACTGGAAGTTTTAAAAATGAGAATAATCAATAACAATAAACAATACATATGTTTGGTTATAAAAGCCTAGATATGCTCATTTTTGTTGATCTCCTGAAGAAGAAGGCAATGTTAGGAACTGAGATCTGGGACACTTCTGCTTTTGTGCTGCAGTACCTCAGGCTCTAGGTTTAGTATTTATTCTTATATTAGGCAGCTTCATCACCACTGTTGAAATTAACAATGAAAATCTACCTACCCTTTTTTGTTGTTGTCATCTTCAAAACCAAAACCAGAGATAGTTCAATTTTGATCACCTTCCAATTGTGCTCACATCAAACATATGCATCAGATCTTACCCAGATTTCTTCATCTCATTCACTTTTCTCAAGCAGCCTGTCCAAGACACTGAAGGGAGAGCGGTGCTGCTAAGTTTATCTCCATTTGGCTGCCTGCCTGGTTCACTAGGAAGGAACCAGGAGCTTCAGGTTCCCTCACAGCTCATCAGAAGTCTGATCTCACAGACCTCTATGTCTCCACTCCTGGCATTAGGCTGCTTCAGGAGGGACACCGCCACTGCCCATGGGACTGAGGCATCAGATGTGTGACCTGCCCCATAATCAGGATTAAACTCCCTTTTTTTTCTAGTGCATTTTGGGATTTGAAGTTTGTTCTCTGAATGACAAGGAGACTAAATGTTTAATCTTTGAAAAACAACTTAAAAAAACAATTAGCTCTCTACTAACTCTTCTAGTCTTATTATACAACATAATTTTTTAGAGGGTGGAAAATAGCTTTGGCTAAATCATAGATTTTATTTAGGATATCATGCTCAGTGCTCTGCTGTTTTCCCCTCACCAGTGCATCATTCTCCACTGAGCTTATTCTTCTTCTTTCCTAGTCTTTTTCTTTCTTATTCCTGCCTAATAGCCTAGCTAAGACTGCCAAGTCAAATCCATTTTTTCTATTACTGATGGGAGTGTATGATTAGAAGAGCAAACACAGAGCAATAATTTAAATAGATTGACACTGGAAGAAGTTTTTTCAGCTTTAGACTGGCTGCTAAGACCTTATGCTGTGAGAGTAATATCCATCAGTAAGGTCCAAATGAAAAATAAACATTTCCATTTTCTGTCTCTGTTCATTCTTGCTGGTATTTTATCATTCTGCTTTCTTTTAGAGGTTAAACAGTAGAACAGGATTGGGTCTGTCTTCATCCCATAAAAGAGGGTCAACATGAAATCAAAACTACCAGACAAAAGAATCAATTTTTTCCTGCTAAAAGGAAAGCGAATAATTAATATCATTAACCACCCACCCTCAAAAAAAGAAAAAAAGTGTTTTCTTAAATTAAAAATACTTAACTTAATTCTTTCATTTTCCCTCTCATCCCCCCATATTTCATGAAAGAATTAAGAATGTGCACTGGCAGCTGTTAAGTGAAGGTTCCCACCAGTGTCTTAATATAATATCCCAAACTAAATTTCATATTTTAATACTGTAACAGTAGTAAATATATTATTTATATCTTATCTCAAAAGTCTCTTTTATGAACACAACAGGAATAAAAGACGTCTTCAAATCCTCTTAGTAGGCATGCAAAAAGATCACAGCTGAGTGCTTTCAGTGTTACTTAATACTATAAATAACCTATTGTAGTATCTGTGGACATGGAAGAAAAAGGAAGTACTAATGTGAGCTCACAGAATGCAAATTAGTTAATACAAAAATGTATGTTTTTCCCTGTCACATGTTACCAAAGTTTGATACTGCTTCAGTAGGGTTAAATGTTATACAAGAAATATCAATGAAAAAAATCTAACATCAGACAGGCCTTGACAAGGAACTGTTTGCATGTAAATTAATGGCATAATTAGCTGAATGATCAAACTCTGAGATCTCAAACCCAGGGAACCTTATGAAAAATTACTATTTTCTACATCACTAAGAAATTAGATTGACCTTGTCTCAAGCTTTTACAGTTTCTTACTATTTCAGTACATAATTAACTGGAGAAAAAATATTAATGAAAGTCATGTTTGTGACTAATATCAGTATGGCTGTGTAAAATTCCACTTGTAATCTATGAGCCTTGGTAATAATAAAGTATTAAAAGTGAATATCTTACAATATGAGATGAAGATTACATATTTCTGCCAGTTCAGAAGTTTTAAAAACACTTCTTTTTTTTCCCTAATATATGTCACATTGATATTTCATGGTTCCTATGGAGTACATGGTTTTTGGAGAGCAGCTTAAGTGAATTTGCATTGCCATGGTACTCATTGCAGAACCAACACAGAGTTTAATCTCCTTTGCTGGAACTGCACAGGGGAAGAGTTTTAGGCAGCTTTAATGGTAGCTTAGTTCTAAAGCTATACAAATCAGTGGGGCTTAATGACACTTCTAGAACCATGAGAACTCCTTGAACCATGTCTTCAAGCACAGAGGCCTGGGAGACTGAAGCAGTGAAGACTAAGGCTGTGAAAGCTTATCTGAATTGGCTGTCACAAAAATACACACCCCATGCAGCAAAGAACTCACGATTCGCTTGTTAGGTGCTCATGGTTTACCACCATCATATGATAGTAAGATCTCTGCCAGTTTGGCCAAATTTAGAAATATATCCTCTGAGAGAAGGCACAACCACCCCTCCCCCACCAGGTTCAGGAAAAATAAATTTTCCTCGAAGGAAAGTGAAAGAGATAAAAGCTATTTATTTAACAAACACAAGGGAAAATGATAATAATGCTAAATAATAAAATTTTGCTGTGAAGGAAAAAACCTGGGAAAGTGTTAGAGTCCTCCCTTTGGTCTCCTCAGAGCTGGGGCTTGGCCCAGGGCCAGGCCCTCTGTGCTTGGTGGAAAGTCCTCCCGATGTGTTCTGATATTGAAGCAGTCCAGCAGAAAAGGGAGAAAATCTGAAATTCCAGGGAAGGAAAAAGAGTTCAACTCAGTCTCTCTCTGGAGAAAAAGAAGCTGAAACTGCCCAAAAACTGACCGGGGAACAGCAAGCTGAGTGCTTCCTCGCTCCCCTGCTGCAGCTGGAAAAAAAAGTCTCTATCTCTCTGTGACCTTGAACAAGCTGCAAACTGCTTTGAAAAAGTTTTGCTCAGTTTTTCCTTCCCCCTCTCGGGCTCAGTTTAGAGGCATAGAAAGGCACAAGAATTAATTTCTGGGCATAGGGCAGCCATATGGGATACACATCATAAGGTCACCCCAAGACAGGATCCATCTGGCTAAACGAGGGTAGAAATGTGCCATGTGGTCTGCAGTGAATACAGAAAAATGCATACATGTTGACTTAACTGAATCTTGCAAGCAACACTCCTAAGAAAAGGGTGGTCAAGAAGGAAAAGTAGTACTCAGAAGATACCTGTCTGAAAATAAGCTGAGAGTAAGGAAAAAATTAGAACTCCCATAAGCAAGTGTCACAGTGGACAAATTTATGAAGTTTATGCTGCAAAACTCTGTGTATGCCCTGCAACAGAACTAGAAGCTGAAGTGTCTCTTCTTTCTGCATGCTCACTCTGGTTTTTATCTCACAGGGTTCTATTCCCAGAAAGATCCATCTGTTATCATGCCCCCTTTTTTTGCTTATTATTTCTGATCCTAAATCTACTGAATACTTCTAGTTCCTATTTTGGCTTGTGCTGCTTATTCCTTCATGCTGTTGCCTGAGGCAGTTCCCCATTTGTTGACAAATATGTATCTTCTGGTTGATTCAGTTCCTTTTGCCTCTTGGTACCTCATGGGAGGGATAGATTACACCTCACAACAAAGGACAAACAATAAAGTATATTTTTTATATGTGCCACCATTTCTAGGGGGGTAATTGGAGGACTTTTTTAGGAAATAATATCTCCCCTAGTCTCATTGTACTTAGTCTACGCCTAATGTAATTTTCTTTATAGTTAAAAGATGAAGTGCAGTGGTTCAAAAAGGCCTTTTATTTAAAAGTGATGTATAGAATGAAAGACCCCAGATCATCTCTGCCGTACAAGTTAGAGGAACCTCAGCCTGAAAAACTACCTGACAGTAATGAATCTGTGATGTAAACTAGCTTCAATTTGGCCTAGGAAACTGTAAGTTCACCACAAAGAAAAGGTTTCTTCATAAATGTGATCAGGAAACCCTCAAAGACAAAACACTGATTCTTCATCTTTGCCAGTAATACTATGCATAGAAGCAGCCTCATAATCTAGTTGGAAATGAAAGGCAGGAAGATGCAATACATAATAAATACATAATAATTCACAGAATTAGTCTTCTTCCCATCCTTTTGGTATTATGAGTTTCTTGTTGCATACCATCTGCCAGCTGTATGAACAACTGTAGTTGTACACACAGATGCAATCCAATGATGGCAACAGAACATAGAACAGAAGAGCTATGTAAATAAGCATGAAAAATTTTATCATAGATCATTTTTAGGCTCTTTTCCTCAGAAATTATTAATAATAAACCATGTGAATTTACAGTCATTCAAGTAGCTTCATTTCTGTTCTTTTCAAATTGTTTATTTATATTGTAAGGCATTAAATAATTCCAAAAGAAGTTAATTTAATACTTCATTTAACTCATAAAAATTCTTCATATAAATGAGGGCCAGACATCATACACTTATAGAAGTTAACACCTACACTGAAAAGTAAAATGAAAACAATAATCTTATCCATATTTCTTTTCAGATGATTCAATATATTGTGAATTTCCTATCAACTTTTATCATGCTTTAAAGAGTCCTGAGAACATTATGTGTCTAGCATGTTTTTTAATCAGGCAATAGTTCTTTGCAACATCCCCAAATTTCCATTAGGGTTCCTTTTTGAATTGGTGAAGTATAAATACTAATGTCTTCTTCAACAAACTTTGTTTTCTTTTTACTAAAGTTCAGTCAAGTCATTGCTTTGATCAGGGTATTAAGTACATGGAAACAAATTTATTTCATACATGAAGAAGACAGCGTTCCTTTTTGCTTTGGTAGACTTGCACCAATCAAAAGCAACCGTAAATTTGCATTTTTCTTTTCCTCCAGGTTTCTAACTATTTATATGTCTCCAGCTGTCATTTCACTGGTAGTTAAAAGTCCCCTTCCAGGTTCTTCCATAATGAAGTCACTGCTAACGTGAATTTATAAAAAGTCTGTGCTTTTCCCGCCTCAGGCACAATCTACTGGCATTTGGAGAATGTTTTAACTGGAGGTCTGGGCACTCGAAGGTTGCATACAGCAGGAACAGTCTCTATAGGATTTTTGCATGGTTCATGGTATAGCCTTGCATTCAAAAGCTATTGCTTATGGCTTGGTTCAGAAGCATTTTTTCTGCTTACAGTGTAGTAGCAAGAAAAAAACACCAATAGGCTGTAAGTGTGAGGAACTAATAAAAGTTTTAAGTCTGATACTGAGTTAGGAACAGATCTGCAGAGCTTTGAAACTCTGACCCCAAGCTTTTTGTTGGTATATACAGGAATAATCTCTGCTTCAGGGGTCCTTAAGCAGAGCAAAATGCTGAGAGAAAAATATCTGATAAATCAGGATAATGTAGTTTTAAGTTCTGGTATCTCATTACTTGCCATGGCTCTTAGAACTCGTGCCAGGCCTGGGGAACTGAAAGATATCAGATCTCAGAACTAATCCTGTTTTCTTGTCTTCATTCTAAGTAAGTGTTGCCATCTGTTGCTGCTATTACAGTAAGCAAATTAAATAAGTTTTTCCTTCCTGCTGCTGATAACTAGAGGCCCGAGGTGTGGACTGGAGGGTGCACTGACTTCCAATCTTTGGTCGAAACTGTTGAAAAGAGAAAAATATGTACATAAAATAGAGTAGCTTCTCTGTTATCAAGATATAATTAACATATCTCTATTAAAAAGATATATGTAATGCAGCAGAGCTTTATAGTTTATTTCTGTGCCCATGTGCCCCTTATGCCTCTGAAAATCTTCAAGTTAAGCTGCTTTCAGCCCAAAAGCTATGAATTCCATTGTTGTCACCTCTGTTAGTATTGTTTGCTTTTCTCAATCACTCCTTTTGGGAGGTCTTCTGCCACAAAGATGACAATGATGTGTTGATTCATCGCCCCGTCTCTACTCCATGTGGACGAGTTACTCAAAGATGTCAGCTTTTTTGATTTTGCTATCCTTCCTTCACTGTTTTTTTTCCTTTTTCATGGTGACATAGCTCTTCTACTATTTTTATTTAATTACTGTCACAGAATCTACATTGCTACTGCAACTGTTAATTAAAAAATCTTTCTAACTTTTTAACCGATGAAAATTGTATTTAAAGTCATACTGACTTCTCTTTTCACCTCTTTTTTTTTTTGTGTAAAAATGTAAAAAAAAATCTCGCCTCCAAAAAAACATTGTGGGGGGGTGCTAAAATCACTGTCAAACTGATTTAATTTACAAACATAGTTAGATCCATTAACTGATGTTAGCATTCTTTAGTACCTGAGGTTCATCCTATCAAACTATTACATCAGAAGGTAAACACTGTTACATTAAAATAGTAATAGTAAGGCATCTAGTCTTACAAACACTGAGACTTTGGAAACAAGAAACAAATCCTAGACCTCTTCTTTCTGTCCAGAATGACAAAGAGGAGCAGCAGTTGTGCTGACTTCCCCTACTGCCTGAAACTGTGGTTATATCTGAGTTAGAAGGACCACGTGTCAAGGAAATAAGAAATTTTAAGTTCTCTGCTGAAAACGACAACTAAAGTGTGAAATAGCAGAAACAGGGTGCTATAACAACATACACCTTAAGAATGTGCTCAAGACACCAGCTGCCTCTTGATTACCCCTCACTCTAAATTTGAAAATAATCTCATAATTTTCTTGAGGCACACTGTATTTCTGCAGAAGTTTTTCTCACTATTTCACCACCGGAGGTTTCAGTTGCAATGTCATTCATGACTGGTTCTCTGAACTGTGACATTTTTGATGTCAATGTACTTTCAATCAACCTTGACGAGTTAGGCAGCTGTGTCACCACTAAGAACAATCCCAGAGCCATATGTGACAAGTTGTTCCATTTGCGCTGTAGCCATGACACTACAAAATTTCCTTAAAAGTTAAGCATAAAGAAAACTCAATCTAGAAATAAATGATCTTTTAAAATGAGTACCTAGAGGAGGGAAGAAGTGATCTAATGTTCAGGTTTCATTACAAAAGAAATTATGAGTATGCACACATTTTTAGATACTTTGAGTTGCTTAAATCAAACCTTCTGGCTCAGGAAACTGCTGAGAATACAGAGTAGAGGATTAAGTCCTAGCCCTCATGAACTTAGAAAGACCTGCCTTCCTCCTAAGATTTCCAAACAACGAGATATATCTTACCTGTTTTTGATGGCTGCAACTGAAATTGTCAAGTAAATAAGAGAGAAAGACACTTCATCAGACTGATACGAAATCTTTGTTTTAGAATAAAATTATTCATGCTGTCATACAGTCATTTATTTATTATTGACTATAACGATAGCCTTTAAAAAATTAGTTCATATGTAAATGCCTGAACTGTAGATATATCTCTTTGGAAAAATGGATCTGATCCAGAGTCTCAACTGGATTACAATATCTAAAATGAGGTAATTATTTTCTATATAAAAGCAAAATAAGAAAAAGCCTAACTGAGATAGTCTAGGAGGAAGACTGATCAGCTCTGTACCAAAATAGTTTAATTCAAGCCTTTTCTGCACTTAAGTTTTACTTTCTGGTTCAAGATGAAATACCCATGGAAAAAGAGACTAAAAAGTCTCATTGCACAAAACTGCCTATCTACCTAGTAACTAATTATGACCCTTGTGAAAGCTTGTGCAAGAGAAGTAATCTGAAATTCTTGTTTCAAATCACACATTTCAGGGAGAAGGGAAAGATCTTTCACAGACAAGTCTCCAGTCCCTTCATCCTGGACTAATGGATGCCTACAACAAACTTTGTCACCTTCAAAAGTCACAGCCTCAGTCTGTGTAAGGTAACATTCTGAAGTGTTGCAGTGAGAGCTCTGAGACAAGAGAGTCAAGAGCTGGACCTTGGATCCATGCAAGGTGTCCAGACTCATGTCTGTATTTGCACAGAGGAAGATGTTCACATAAGCCTGAGGTGGGATTTTTTTTTACTGAAACAGAATTGCAATATCATATGTCAAAGGCTTCAGCTGCTTCAACTGGGTAAACACAGGGTTCAACTGCAGAGTAAAAACCCCCTTCATCATGCAACTGAATGAAGATATCCTAGATAGCCCTGTACAACTCAAAAATCATTAGATGATTTTTTTTCCTGTGTTCTACGCTATTACCTGGGTTTAGGGAACTGAATCAAACCCTAATGGTGGCATTTATTATGACAAATAAATAAAATATTCTACATTGTAGCTGTCAGCATATGTAGCAGGTGTTTAAATCTCCATTATATTCAAAGCAGATCATAGAACCATAGAGTCATAGACTGTCTTGGGTTGGAACCCAGGAACCATCTTGTTCCAATCCCCCTGCCATAGGCAGGGGCAACTTCCACTAGACCAATTTGCTTATAGCCACATCCAACCTGGCCGTGAAACAATCCCAGGCATAGGGCAACCACAGCTTCTCTGGCCAACCTGTCCCAGTGCTTTACCATCCTCTCAGTAAACCGTTTCTTTCTAACATCTAGTCTAAAACTTCGCTCTTTTAGTTGAAATCCATTCCCCCTTGTCCTGTCCCTACATGTTCTTGTAAAAGGTCTTGTTCCATTTTTCTTGTACACTCTCTTCATATACTGGAAAGCCACAAGGAGGCCACCCCAAAATCTTCTCTTCTCCAGGATGAACAATCCCAATTCTATTCTCATAATCTTCGATCTACCCAATGGAGCCTAGGCAGTGATTCAACTTAAAGTATTGAAGGTAATGATTGGCCAGTTTAGGTGCTTTTGATCTTAGTGGTTAGCAGACCAAATGCGGGAGCCCTAATGGGTGGCTACAGTATGGAGCAAAGAGAGGAGGTCAGAAGCTGATAGATGGAGATGCTGTCTCATTACTCTTCTGCTTCTAGAACGCAACTGTGGTCAAAAGTGGTTTTATAAGGCTCCTATTGTCAGGAGCTCAGATAAGACAGGAAACCTACAATAGAAGTGGATTTTAGCAGCCTTCTTATGTTGGAAGGGAAAAAAGTTTGGAGTAGTTCAGGTGCTGCTGTTATCTATGTTATTTCATTGGTCTGACCTCCGAAGTTTTCCTCCTCTAAACAAATCTAAAGAATGTTTGAGTGTGCGTGTGTTCTCTTTTAGCAATCTGAGTTCCCCTCTTGAGAATAGATCGTCTCATTCCCAGTTATTCTCACATCACCTTGAACAATACTGAAAGGAATAGTTTGTGATTCTTTTTTCATTTGTTTCTGCTGATAACAGTGCATGTAATCATACAGTCTTTGTGTATGTCTGTATATCCCTCTGGCTACTTTTGAACCTGCTGTCCAATTTCAATCAACACTAGAGCACCCCTTGAGCATCCCCTAAAAACCATAAACTGGGTGAAGGAGATATCAAGTTTGAAAATGTTTAAGTTTTCTCCCAATAACTCTCAATCCTGTTTCTAGAATATAGTATTGAAAATCAAATACGGCATCTTGTCTTCCAAAATTCTCTGTGAGAAGACTTTTAAATACAGGCACAGATAGTCAAAGATATTGGACTTAAAGATCAACCGACTAAGAGACATAAACCCATGGGAAATGAAGGTACATTTATTTATAATTGTCATTGCAACTGGCGAGCATGTGATTGACATTATAATTTCAAAGATTGCAAACATTAATGCAAATAAACTAACAGTTTACATTAGAAGTAGGTGTACAGGGAGAGTTAGATTTTAGGGAGTATTTTTCATTAATTCATTCAACAGTAGACATCCAAAGTGCCTTGCTGAGAATTAGTTCCAGTTTCCATTGATGTATTACAGACTTTTAAAGTGGACCTCTCCATTTCAGGAGAACTGATTTCCTAAATATTTTCAAAGGCAAAAAAATCTCACACTTCTCTGAATGCCATTTGACTGCAAGTACAAATGTTAACAGCTTGCAAGAGTGCTAATTAGAGCATTATAAAATTTATTGGACTTCTTTGACACTAACTTAACCAGAAGATGAAACACAATCTGTTATGAAAAAATGAAGATTTTACTTCTATCTTCATGTCTGAGCAAGGAATCTTGCAAGTCAGAACTTGGTTTTAGTTCATATAATGCCACTTTTTATGTTACACATCTTTTTATCAAATTACTGTATGTTTCCATGTTCCAGAGTCACTTAATCACTGGCAGATCTTTTAGGTTTGTACTGGAAAAGAGAAATTCCTGCCTTTTCAAAGCAGGGCACATAAGCCTACGAACGTATACCCACATACAATTTATAAAATTAACACAAGACATCCATTGTGACAGACATAAATATGTACATAAATATCCACAGCAGTGTGACACAAATAATTATGACTTGGCCTTTGTAGCTGTATATGTGCAAAAAAATGGGGATACAAATTACAATTAGGTTTTGAGCAGATGATTTATTCAAATATTTTCTGTTTAGGTGGTTATCTCTACAGTGCCTCAAGGGAGGGGTAAAGGTATGACAATATTGCTTTCTCTGTGAGAGAGGGTTAAAACTTTGATCAAGGAAATAGCTACGCCTAAATTTTAAGTATCTAGTCAGAGTTGCTTTAAAGCACTTTGTACACTGTCAATGGAATTAGGTAAAATGTCACAGAGGTCTCAGGGAAGAGGTGCTGCCCGCTTCATTTCTGCTACTGAAATTTGCAGACAGGATCTTCCTCTGGACATCTCCTCAAATATCCACCTCTTCTCATTGGTCTTTATATATCTGTGTGGGGCCTTACCTGGTGTGGTCACATATATATGTACGCACTCCCACAGATACTTTCTGTTCTCTCAGTGCCAAAAGTCACATGCAGGTTCAATTCACAGAACCACAGAATGGGTCAGGTTGGAAGGGACCACAGTGGGTCATCTGATCCAACCTCCCTGCTCAAGCAAGCTCACCCCACAGCACATGCCACGGGATTTTGTCCAGATTGTTCTGGGGTATCTCCAGTGAGGGACGGACACTCCACAGCTTCTCTGGGCAATCTATCCCAGTGTATGGTCACCTGCGCAGTAAGGAATTTCTTCTTCATGTTCAGGTGGAACTTCCTGTGCATCAATTTCTACCCGTTGCCTCTCACCCTACTTTTGGGCACCACCAAGCAGAGCCTGGTCCATCCTCTTGTGACCCTCCCTTCTAATACTGATAGACATTAATGAGGTCTCTCACTTGTCTCTTCTTGAGCCTGAACAGGCACAACTCTGTCAGCCTTTTCTCGTTAGGGAGATGCTTCAGTCCCTTAATTATCTTCATAGCCCTCCATGAGGTCTGCTCCAGTAGCTCCTTGTCTCTCTTGTACTGAGCAGCCCAAAACTGGACACAGCACTCCAGATGTGGCCTCACCAGGGCTGAGTAGAGGGGCAGGATCACCTCTCTCAGCCTGCTGGCTGTGCTCTTCCTGATGTACCCCAGGGTACCATTGGCCCTCTTGGCTACCAGGGCACTGTTGAGCCATGGACAGCTTGTTGTCCACCAGGACCCCAGGTCCTTCTCTGCAGAGAAGTTTTGCAGCAGGTCAGGCCCCAGCCCGCACTGCTGCATGACCTGTTAGACAAACTGGGATTCCACATCCCTGCTCCAGACATGGCAGCAATGGAATCTTTATGAAATGAAGTTGGCCAAAGAAAAAATTTTCATGCTGTATTTCAGAAACTATTTTGCATATCAGTCTTCCTGTTTCAGCATCTAAGTGACACAGATAACCACAGCTCCCACTGGTTTTCTCATTTTGGGATGTTTGAAAATCTAAGTTCTCCTGAAGTTAAGAATTTCATTTAGGTCTGTTTTTCTTAAATGGACCCAAGATCTTCAAAAACCTTGACAGCAATTGCTCATGCCAATTGCTCTGAAATCTGCATCTTAGTGTCGGGAAACTATTAAAAGCTTATCTTGTTCTTCTTATCACTTACATTCCCTAGGAAAAAGATTGATGCTTGATTTCAGTATACCTCAGGTAATTTTAACTGTCTGATGAAAGAGCACTTCTGAGATAGCTAAAAGACCATCATCCCTGTGTAGCCAATGGAGCCAAGTGAGTTCTTTAAAAATTGTCCATTATTTATCTGACTTTTAAATAGGGACATAAATGAAAAGCACAGTTTTGAAAATCTTAAGTAACTCACTTTATTAAACTGACAGACATTATTATTTGCATTTTTTTTTCATCTACATTGTAGCAGGGTGGGAATTGAAAGCAATTGTGGAATATTGTGAGAGTTTCCTCAAATTGTATTCAACTACACAGGGAAATTCTCAAAAGCAATTAGAAGGACTTTTAGAAGACATATTAAACATTTCCATTAATTTATCTAACTAGCTAGTAATTTGTTTATTTTTAAACCCCATGCATTGGCAGTGACAACGATAACAGGGAATTGTTTTAAATGTCAAGTTGCTCTGGTTTGTTTCTAATTAATCATTCATGTTTTAATGCTCAGAAGGCATAGTACATGTGTAGAGGGGCTGTTTCCTCAGTACACAAATACCAAGTTATTTCCAGTTCCATTGTTATGATCGCTATGCTTATATATATAATACAAAACCCTAACCTGCATTTTGTAAGCATTTTTGTTACTTTTCCTCATAAAAGAAAGCGTAAGTCCTTTTATGAAGAAACACTAAGAGTGTTATGGAAATGACACAAAAACTTTATTTTAATGACCACTTCTTCTTGCACATCAGATTTTAAAACCAAGCACTTTCTGTACAATACTGATTTTTCTTTAAATAGTATATAGATAATTTGGTCTACTTGAATACTCTTTAAAATGCTGCTACTGAAACATCTGAAGTAGAAACATGACAAACATCCCTAAAAATATTATCTATCTCATAAGGAAAAAAAGTTGAATTTGCTTCCACAGTTATCAAGGGCTTTTATCCCACCTGCACAGCACTACCAAGGAATGGTGTTGATAACACACTGATATTTTGGTTCTTGCTAAGTCATGTTTTTCCATTTTTTCCTTGTCTCATGCTCTTCCAGTGAGGAGGTACACAGAAAAAACCAAACTGGGAGGAAGCTTAGCTGGAACAGGTGACCTGAACTGACCAAAGGGATATTCCACATGCCCAGTGTATAAACTGGGGGGAGTTACCCAGAAAGGAGCCGGTGTGGGTTTGGGAAGGGGGGAGGGGGTCTGGCATCTGTCAGCATGTGGTGAGCAATTGCATTGCGCATCACCTTCATTACTATTATTATGCACTGTTATTGTTTTTTACTTTATTTTCAATTAAACTGTTCTTATCTCAACTGACAGCTGTTACTTCAATTCTCCTCCACATTCCACCCATGTTGGAAGGAAGAGAAGGGGACAGTTGAGCGAGGGGCTGTGGGGTGTTTCATCTCCAGCTGGGCCTAAAACCACTTCAGTCAGATGTAAGTGCTACAAATACAGAAGGCCAACAAAATGAATTCTCTCCAGCTCCTTCAGCTACTACAGCTTTACAGACTGTTTTTATAAAGTTATTCTGTATTTATAGACATGTATAAAATTATATTTTTAAGTATTTATCAACAGAATTGGACTTCCGTGCTTAAACATGTTACTGTTATGATTTATATATGTTACTATAATCTATATTAAAGGACATATCTGTATATTTATACAGAAATATATGGTCTAAGGCAAGAATATATATTAATTAGGAAACTTGAGTAATTTCTAGAAACTTTCCATCTTCTCAGTGGACTTGTGAAAATGCATGCACTATATTATGAAAGCATGAATGCTTACTCTACAAAGAAGCAGTAGCATTACTGCATGCTATTTACACTAGAAAGATTTTGTTCCAGGAGTTGTTGGGCAAATGAGTTTCCAGTATGAAGAGACACAACCAGAAAAATTCAAGTAGCATATGTGGCTTTTTGCTGACAATTAATTTTTTTCTGGTCTCCTAAACAGTATTTATTCCCATTTGTCAAACACAACAGCAACACTTGCTCTTCAGTGGTGATAATAAATTGTCAGAACAAGACTTGAATCTCACTTGAATCTCTTGGTTTAGAAAGTTATGTAGCAGAGTGTAAAGATAATTTTTACATGGTGGTATTTTTGAAAGGTTTTTTTATATATGTGGGATTTTTACAGAGTAAATCATTTCCTGCACCCTTGGAACAAGTTTTTCCCACGCTGTTGCAGACAGTTGATGTAGTCTTGGTCAACACAACACTCATTTTCACTTAAGAATATATGCTTTTCTGTCTATGAAAAAAAGTTCCATTACAGAACCAATAATCTGTTTTCCTTCTTACAGCTCCTTGTGCTATATAGCTGTTTTTTCAGATACACATTTTATGACAAAGCACTTGTAAGTTGGAACACCATTTTTAGCATTGGTAATTGTAATCTTCTTAAAAATGTTGCAAGTATCAAAGTTTCCCACAGCAGTCCACATATTTCTCTACTCTAGATGTGTAAATGTCCCTTGGAAAATACAGCTGCACTCACTTTAGTAGTATAAAAGAGTTGTAGCATCATTTGGCTTTGATGCATTAAAAGGAGGGAGAGTTTTTCTCCACATTTTTGCTAGCTCTTCAAAAGAAATCCATTATTTATGTATACAATAAAGCAGTAATGGTATTATGTTACCTTTGTGTGTACCCCTGAGCTCAAAAAGAGTGGTGTGGCATTCAAGTTATAACAAAAGCTCAAGGGTTCAGTGCTGAACAGATCATGACCAATAAGAATAAGTAATAAGGAACAGGCTACAAGACCAAACAGCATTAGGTGTGAGTTTCCCTTTTTATGATACTAAGGTCCACACATACATGTAGACATAGAGAGTGTTGAACTTTTGACAGGGTACCCTTCCTTCTCGGACCAGGGTAAAAGAGCAGAGGAGGCTGCTGTTCTGCTAAGTTCTTTATTTCATAGTCTCATAGCTTTCTTGAAGGCAGAGTCCCAAGGGGGTTACATGATAAAGCCAAGCAGCAGCAGCAACAGCAGGCAAAACCAGCTTCTTCTATATGCTCTATATGCTCCATATATTTTTTCTCACAGAAGTGTGGATTATATTTGTTAATTCACTGATAAGATTAACACACGATTCTAGTTTTTCTTTTCTTAACCTATCCTGGTCTAATTCTAGCAGTCGTAAGTCTTATACAAGTATTACATAGGTATTACACAGATTTGTGTATACAGTTTCTATCAGATCTTATTGTTTATGTGAACACTCTAAAATATGTGAACAGTATAATTCTATCTATATTTTGTCTAAAGTAAAGAATTCTGTGAAAAGGTAACACTGCTGCAACAAGAACTGTGTTTAAAGTCTCTGCTACAGCTTTTTAATGTTTAAGGCACTTTGCATATATTTCTACTAAAAAGTTAAAAATCTGTATTTCTATTTCATTTTGGTGTGGCTTCATGTATCTCAGCTTGTCCAAAGGTTTTAATTCAATCCCTGTGCTTTGGCTTCCCTCTGGGCCTGAGTCCAGAGGAGCTTTCACTCTGACAAGGGAGGATACCAGAGCAATTAATTCTGCACCCCCAGTTCTGAAGTAGATGCCAGCACATCTGTTTGATTTGTGTGTATGTTTGGAACTTTTGGGAGCAATAGGGAGCACAGTGTAAACATTAATGACCTTTGTCCTAAAGGAATTGAGTGTCATTATACAGATATATTAGTCCATTGGGAAATGCACATATAGTGGTATGGTAACTTCTAGAGATTTGAATCTATTAGTTACAGAAAAGTATCATGTAAGACTGTAGAGAATACACTTTTTAAACTGTGGCACTATTCACTCTTCTGTGTTTACACCTGGACAATGCTAAACCTTCCTCCTCACTGCTTCTATCCTAGTGCTCTTTCATTTTATTTGAGACTTATTTTCCCTTAATACTTTTAATTAGTATTTTAAGTATCTTGCAGGGGTAGCAAAGTCAGCAAAGTGATACAGTATTCTAATTCCACAGTAAAAAACAAGTTTTCTGTGAAACAATAGAGAATATGTTTCAGAAGAAATTAAGTTTCATTAAAATAAAATAAAATATAAAAGGTAGAAATTATAATTTAAGGATTTTCTTTACTAAAGATTCCTGGTAGCTATTCATCTCTTACAATTAAGAATGTCTCTAACTTAATCTAAGAACCAGAGACTATTAGTCAAATCACCCTTTTTTTGACTTGTATGGTAACAAAGTGAGGATTAAGCAAGGTGACCTGCTGTCCTTAGCCAGGTATGGTTTTCCTGCAGGAGCTAATCCACAAGGAAGAAAAAAAAAGGAAAAGCAAAAAAAAAGAAAAAGAAAAAAACCCAAACCCCCACACATAGAACATGCAAGGTTATTATCTACTTAAGCAGATATTTCCATTGCATTCCTATTGTCCTTGTTGTTACAAGTGAGTCCTTCTTTCATTATTGCAGAAACTGTGCAAGTATATGCCTTCCTGGCTACCTTTTTTCATCCTTCCTCAAACACATAAAAAAGATAGTTGATTTATTGCGGTTTAGAAAAACCCATAATTTATAACCTCGTGTTGAATATCTTCATCAATACTTGAAACAAAGGTATAATCTAAATCTGAAATCTATTTTAAAAATCTGTATTTTATTTCCAGTCATGTTTCTTCTTTTAAAGTATAAGTATCTTCAAGCCGATAAATTACTACTTTTCCTTCTCTTGAAACTCTGCAAACTTCAGTTACCTAACAAAGCATTTTGGATGTCTTACTTAAAGTGGGTTATTCTGTGACTTGTTCTTACTCAAATGGGAAGTGCAACTGAACATACTGGCATTTCACATGAACCTCAAGTACTCACAATGACAAAATCTAGACATTTGAGGATTGCATCTGTGATCTATGGACTAAGGACTTTACAGTGGATCAAGATATTTTTATTATTACTACAAGGATCTGGTTAACGCTTAATGATATGCTCATCTTCATAACTTCCAGATATGATATAAATATTTAAAAGGGGCATGCCTTTAAGCAGGAAGTACAACTTGCCCTCTCCTAGAGCTTAAAATCTTAATAATTTTACTTGAATGCACATTACGATAATATGAGTACCAACAGAGGAAAGAAAAAACAATGGGATTACAGTGTATACTCTATGCATTTCAGTTATTCTACATTAAGCTTTTCAAAGAATGATAATTATATTTTCCTCAATTTCCTCATTTTTATTGATTTTTTTTAGAATCTACTGTTCTGCTCCTTTAAGTACATTAAAAAAAATTTAATAAACCAGTTCAACTTTTCTATTTTTATTATCTTTTTTTTTTTACAAAATCTTACTGTATTCCTAAACAACAACAAAAAAATCCATTATATTCTTCTCCTGCTTTCTCTTTTCAGGATCTCTGGATGAATCTTTGACAATTTCATATCTGTTTTCAAATCTTTGTGTTGATATTTTGCTTTGAATGTGTTCTAGGTATTGTCAGTAGTTACAATGACAATGATAAATTGTAAGTAATCAAAGTCTGATGCCTCTTTCAATTACAGAGGCTTTTAGGAGGATATTTAGGTAATTTAAATTTCCTCCTGTTAATATTTATCACATGATCCTGAAATGGGAATGCCATGCATATTTAAGGACTTGAGTTAGTTTTGTTTAAATACATCTATTCAAGGGGAGAACCATTCTAATGAGTAATCTAATGTTTTGTGCAGGTACCTCAGCCCCATGGAAGAACAGTAAAGAAGCCAAACAGACAGGCCAATTTTGTTTTAATAGATTTCAGCACTCAATTTCTTGTAGCTTATCAGAGTATAAAAAAATTGCTTAAAATCCCTGAGGTGCAGGAACATTTGCTGTGCACACATATCAACTAAAATAAGGCCATTCCACCCCTCATGCACTTCAAGACTGAACTCCATCAAAGAGTGTGGCTTTTCCCAGTTGCTGATCCCTGAGACATTTCAGTGATGGGTCATCAGTTCATCAGCATGCTTAACTGCAGTTAGTTTTGAATGCTTTGAAAACAGAGTTTAGCTTTTACTGCCATTTGCAGCTAGCCCAGTTTTCTCAAATGTTGATTTTTAACTCATCTAAATAGATGAATGTCTGGCTTCAAGGTAAGTGATACTTGATTCATAGCTCTCTACAATGTCATTCCCTTGAAAGGAACTGCAGGAAATGGGAACATCAAGGATAATTGCTTTGCAATGGGCTTTAGCCCTTAGCTCCACACTTTTTCAGGATTCAAAAGTGAAGAAATAGCTCAGGAAAGAAAACCCCACCACCTACCAGTGAAATAGCAGAAGGCCTCTTCTCTTTCTCACACCTCAAAAGTAGCCTCCAACATACATGTAAAGCTGTGTTGTGTGAGCATGTGGATCAAAATCCACCCTTGTGTAGAGTCAGTGATAGATTGAGACTTAATTTGTGAAAGAATATCTTTGATAATGAAGAAATTGAAGAAATAAAACTGAGTTTTAATTGCTCTAACAGTCTTCCAGAAAGCTGATCTTTGGCAAGTTATTAATTCAGTCAAGTATCACATAGCAACTATAATTAACTATAATAATCTTATATTGCTTTTTCTTTGAAACTCACCCTACTGGTAGGAGGTAGAAGTGGTCCCTTTTTGTGCACAATACAGTAGGATTGCTGTTCTCTCCCATGCATCCTATTAGCCTGATGAACCTTCAGGAAAAAGAGATTCTTCTATGATTAACTAGCAAGCTCCAGTGTGAAAAGCAGCATAGACTGCCGTTTGCACTCTTTCAACTTATCAAGGGTAGATTGGACTATCTCTCTTGCAATTTTATGTCAGGGGAAAGAAACTTGTTGTTGGTATGGACTTCTAATACTGAAAATCTGTTAAACTGGCAGTAATTTTACACCTGTACTGGCAATGCCTAATGTTAAGTTTTAGTCTGAAATGCCTTTCCCCTCCGTGATCCACAAGATGAAAGAAATGAGGAAAAAATTTAAAGAATATTTTATATTAACATTTGATTTCTTCATTGCCCTAACAGTTCATCTTCTACTCTGTCCATATATCAAAATTTCAGTTAAATTTACCTGTGAATAATAGTAATTTTTAAAATTTTATTATTTTTTAAATTTTATTATTTTTATAGCTATAAAAGCTATAAAAATAATAAAATATAATTACCATATAGCTATCAAAATTTGGGCGGTTTTGTTGGTTGGTTGGTTGGTTGGTTGGTTTTTTTGTTGTTGTTTTTCAGAGTTTTTGATGCATTTAGACTAAATTTTCAGAGACAGGAAAAATTTCCAATAAAATAATAAAAGTAAAAAAACTGGTTCAGATTTAGTGTATTCAGATTTACCATGGGAATTCATGCAAATCTGCATCTGAATATTAAAATAAAAAATAAAAGTATAAAAGAATATTTGCACAACCCACTGACAGGCATGTAGGCTGCACAATTTAACAGAAATGCTGTAATGGGATTATTGGATAGAGGTTTTCCAGTGTAAAAGCCCAGGTACAAATGACTTGCCTGCTGTGCTTACATTCGGATAATAGGCAGAAATGGCTGCTTGCTCAGGGGTTCCCACTCCGGCTGATTGCGGAGCGAACTGGTGGTCATGGCTCTGCTCCACTTGAGCTCCATCTGATTTGTTCTTTTCCCTATTGACATGATTTTACTGACGTGTTCAAATAAACATCATTTGCTCTTTTCCTGCCCACTGTTAAGAAGCTCAACCTTGCTCATGACTCCTGGAGAAGCTTACTTCCTTGTGCCTGCAACAAAACCTTCTGTGTTACTACTGGTGGAAGGGCTGGCACCATATGGGCTAAGGAGACCTCAAATTATCAGCTCCCTTGACTCCTGCTTAAAGCCTGAGCAATACAGAGCGTTAAATCAGTCTTTGATAAGAATATGATACCAGAGCTGCTTGAGGTGTGCCTCAAGACATCATAGCACACATCAGATAATTAACACTATGCTTTGAAGTGCTGAGGCACAAAACCCAGTTACGGTATTGCTACAGTGGGGAATACTGTAACACGATGTATCAAACAGGGAGGCTGTGAAAAAGAAATACATATAGACCAATTCTTGATAGATGTTTCAGAGAGATGTTTATTTCTCCAGCCGCATGGCCGGGATCTGCCAAGGAACTGTTACACTCACGGAACCCGAGGGTCCTTGCCCGCGCAGGGAAACACAAAACAACCAATGGGGAACAAGGCTGACCAGGGGCCAGGGAAATCCTGTCTCTCTCCCAGGGCCCATCTCCCAGGGCTACAAGTGGGGGGAAGGGACCCCGACATTTCACCCATTTATTTTTAACAAAAAGAGATTTAAAACTTAACATTGAAAACAACTGGATAAATATAGCAAGAACACTTTTAAAACAAAACAAGCCATCCTTCTGAATCTTTAAATGTCCAAACAGCTTCTCTGGAACATCTTAAGGCTGACAGAAGGGAGACAGGACTCTCCAGGCATGCTTTGTGGGGAAACTGAGGCAGGAGAGGGTTTAATTTCTTCCCTCCCCCTTTTCATCCCCCACTTGGCATTGGAAAGGGATTTTTGGGGAAACAATTGGCAAAGGTATGGTTTTGTGAGGGAAACCATGGGTGAAAAAACGGATTGGGAATACACTGGAGGTAATAGGACATAGGGTAAAAGGGAAAGGTGGGATTAGGAAAGGGAGACTGTAGGGGGGGCTTACAATGGAGATATTGTCTAACATGACTACAATTTTTTGCATATATACTGCCTTTTACAGGAACACCATCAGGCCCAGTGACCTTTGATGCTTGTAACCCTTTCCTACCCTGTACAATTTTGAATTCCACCACCTCTCCATCTCCCAAGCTTGGGATGCATTTTTCAGGGTTATTCTTTTTAATAGCAGGTCTATGAACGAATATGTCTTCTTGGTTGTCACATCTTGTTATAAAACCATAATTTTGTTTAACATTATACCATTTTACTATTCCTAAAGCCTTAGCTAGGGTGATATTTTCCTTTTTCCAAGTGGCTGCTGTTTTCTGTCTCGCTGTGTTCTTGCTTTCTCTTTCGCTTGCTCCCGTGTTGGAATTGCCAGGGCTGCTAGTGCTGCTGGGGCCGCTGGAGCTGCTTATGCCTGCGCACTCTTCCCAGGGTCGCATTCGGGGCCACGTGGGCTGGGCCAGGCCGCGCCGCTCAGTTCTCCGTGTGTCACCGCTTCTCGTCGCAGCTTCGCTGCCGATGCCAGGCGCTGCATGCACGTCTCGGCCGGGCCCCCGAGCGATAACCCCCCCCCCCCGCGCCCTGCTCCAGCGCGCGTCTCGGCTGGGCGCAGCTCAGTTCCACCGCCGCCGCCGCCCGCGCGCCGTCCGCACACTGCCCCTCTCAGTCGGGTGTTCACGGGGCTCGCTCCACAACGCGCTGCGCGGGGCCAGGCAGGCACCGCTGGGTCGCGCCGCTCCCGCCGCGCCTCGCTCCGCCGCCGACACTGCAGCTCTCGTGGCTCCGCCCGCGTGCGGGAACTGCCTCGCTGCTGCTCAGAGAGGGCTCGGTCCACATGGCCAAGGTCGCACGGTCCCTGAGCCAGGCTTCCCTTCACCGAGACACAGCTGACAATACTCAACAGTCTCGGTAATTAAATAATATTCACGAAAATATTCTTCCACCGGCATATATTTTGACTCAAAAATTAACTGTGTCCAAACAGTGTTCCAAAAGTCTTTGGTAAGAATTAAATCCCAAGAAACATAGAAATAGTTTTTAAACAACCATGAAGTGTTTCAGTTCCTTTTGAGCTTGAATTAAGCTAAAATTTACAAATCGTTGTTCAAGAATCATTTTAAGATAAATGTCCACATGCGGCTCTGAGAACCATCTTTCCACGGTTCCTCCATAGTTTAGATATGGAACAGCAAAACAAAAACAAGAAGAGGAATCCAAAGTTTCTTTACTCACAAATCAGTCGCTGTCCTTAGGGATCTGGGATGGTTCTGCCCGCATTATCCACCATTTGCTACAGTGGGGAACACTGTACCATGATATATCAAACAAGGAGGCCGTGAAAAAGAAATATATATAGACCGATTCTTGATAGATGTTTCAGAGAGATGTTTATTTCTCCAGCCGCATGGCCGGGATCTGCCAAGGAACTGTTACACTCACGGGACCCGAGGGTCCTTGCCCGCACAGGGAAACACAAAACAACCAATGGGGAACGAGGCTGACCAGGGGCTAGGGAAATCCTGTCTCTCTCCCAGGGTTACATGGCAGGGGGAAGGGACCCCAACACAGTGTCTTTCCTAGCAGCCCTCATGGTTAATAAAGAGGATCTGATGATTGCGTACTAAGTCCACAAGTGTTAGCTCCTCACACTTTTTCCAGTACTCTGTGAATTCTATTTTCTTCTGAGTATGAATGTTTATAAATTAATGCTCTATTTTCTTATGTGTCCATATTAAAAGTTGCTAGTTTTTCAAGGTTCATGAAAATGGTTCATGAAAAGGATTAAAGAATTGGTAGAGTGTCTTTGTGACTTTACTCAAGGAATAGTGATGTTTCATCAAACCAGATCTTATGTGAGAACCACAGTCAGAAAGACCTTGCTATAAAAATGACAAAGTCTTCCAACACTTCATTTTAAAAACTGTCTTGTGGTTTGGCATTGAATGCTGAAGATTCCCTCCCCATAGTAAAGGCCACTGTAATTTTCTATGAGGTGCAACACCTATGAAATTGAATGTTTTCGGTATAACAGGGCATGGGTGGATTTTGCCCTCAGTGAATAATTTTGTACCTCTGGATCCTCTGCAATTTTCTACTCTCAGAAATAAGGCTTTTAAGCTTTGATCAGCCAATCAAGATATACTGACCTACTGAACTGTACATCTTGAAAAGAGAATCTGCAAGACTGAACCATGGAGCAGTAGGCCAACAGAGCCACCCTAGTGGGAGAAAGGAAGTAGCATTAATTTTTGAAATTATTTCTAAAAAAAACCCCAGAACTAATCTCAAGAGTATTGCCAGAACAATCAAAGCCATGTTCATGCTCTTGAGGTGTTAGGATGGATTTAAGCAATTCTTTTCTCCTCTGCAGCAGTTCACACAAAGTGGTACAAAGACAGAATTCAGAGCATAGCTGCATGGTAATAAATGTCATGGAAAATAAAAAGAGCTAAAGTGGGGGGAGAGGATTAAAAAAAAAAAAAAGGAGAGAACCAGAGAGGTTTTTGTGAGAGAAACATGTCAAAAGAAGACACAATAGCTTTCTGCAAGTAATTGTACTAATATGAAGAGGGCAGGATTCAATTATTCATATTGACTACATAAGAATTAAAGACAAATAAAGTATAGAAATGTTTGGATGTAAGTAAAATAAAGGAAAATTATTTGGAAAAAAAATGAAGCTATAAAATTAGCACTAAAAAGAATATTACAGTGATAAATAAAACTATTCTAGGGTTTTCTTAGTAGGTTTGTTTCCTTATCATGGAAAGAGTAAAATGAGTTAAAGCCAGTCCTGCCATTAGAGAAAGGGACTTGATACCCCTAATGGATCTCTGACCTAATGGATTGCATGGTAAATTCAGGGTGAAGTTAAAAATAATGGTGTTTGCATTATCATAGAACTCAAAGACCAGTGACAAAGTGGAAAAAAAAAGTTGATTTGAGTCATTCTATGCTGGCCATGTGCCCTTTTAAAATGTTACAATATCTAGATTATGTACTTGGAATAGGCAGCTAGATTATCATCTACACAATTCTTCACTTTCTTTGAGGTAGGCAAATCATTATCAAGAGAACAATAGAAGAATTGTCACACTGGTTCAAGGGAAAAGTCCATCTCATAACAGGCAGTGGTAGAGGCGCTGAGAAAGAACGTCTAATCTGCAGTTTCAGTAATACTCAACACAAAGTCTTCTTGAGGTAGTGGTTCAAGATATTTGCACCTTTATATTTAACGGACTGTGTATTCAGAAGGGATTTTTTACCATTCTCTTTTTTAGAAGCTGACAAGTGTCCTTGTCTCATGAAAACACTCTCATGTCAGGGCTGACCCACAGAACGTGAGTCTGAGGTCTGTTTTGTTTCTTTGGGCTTTTCAAAATCCATTGCCATTATTCTGTTGTTTCTTCTCATTAGTAACATGAATACTATAATTTCATGATCACTTTTGCATAAATTATCTTACCTCCATTTCAATTTTTCAATCAGTCTTTGGGACTTAGTCAAAATCAAATTATAATCCAATGTAAAATAACTGATCTGTGTTACCAACCCTTTTTATTTCCTTTATTACTTCTGCACTTTACAGAAATGTTGGATGTGTCTCTTTTTTAAAAAAAAATGTGATTTGGTTAATGTTTCTCCAAATTGTAATCAAGGAATGAATGTTTGTTACTGTTACCAATATATTTATCCTATGGTCAAAGAAAAATATCATCTACCTGGTAGTGCAAGGTTCTAGGATAGACTTCTGCAACATGAGTTTCCTTCCGGGAAAAATCTCACTGTGCTTCCCATCTCATATCTCTGGAGTGCTCTATATACAATGTTTTCTCCTTGATATCTTTGCTGATCAGACTCTGTACTAACATTCCAGTCCAGACGTTATCTCACTAAACCTAAGTGATGCCAGAGGGCTGTTTTTATATTTTCAGTTTGTGTATACTAACATTAAGATTTCTCTTTGTCTTTTTCATATAACATGGCACAGATAAACAAGATTTCTACAACTTATATTGCTATGTCCCCTTGTATCTCTGATAATCGTGGAGCTATTTCTATTGTCTTTCTCAGTGAGATTTCATTCTATGAGCCAAACTGTTTCTCTAGTCCCCTACCCATTACTTAAACTTTAAACTGATTCATAAGTCAATGACCTTCCCCTATCTCAACAGATATATGACCATGTTTCCTGGCAGTCATCTTTCATGGAATATCACGCAGTGTAACACAGGAAAGAATTGTCATGGACATACCAGTGAAAAACACCTTTGGTGGTTCCTGAAGAATTTCTCTTCATAAGGGAAAGTAAAGTTCCTTCAAAATGTTACTTGTATTGTTGAGCACATGATGACAATGTCACCTTTTCCAGTAGCTCATTTGCTAAAAATGACCAAAAAGTGAAACTTTCCTACTAATTCTTCATATTTTCTTAGCTGACTTTCAAAAAGTTCTCTCAGGGACTGTATCGAGGTTTTTACATGAATAACAGTTTGGAAAGAACATCCAGTTCATAGTAAAAAAAAAAAAGTAATAAATGAATATCTTTAAAGCTGCTCTGTGCTTCTGCTGGTCATTTCAATAAACAGCAGTATTTGTCTTGGGAACTGTGAAAGTCTGAAGTAAAAGTTACATAAAACAGTCTACCAGACAGTTATAAATAAGCTAAATGGCTATGAGCTGTTGAAATTTGGTGGAACTGTGAAAGTCATAGTTTCTAGACTTATCTTTGAACTTCATATAGAATAGCCTACATAAAAAATGAACACTAGAAAACAGAGGAACCAGTAAAACTACAATGTTCCCAGTGTTAATGTAAGAGAGAGAAGTAAAGCTCTCCCACAAGGAGAGGAACTTTTATACTGGGAGATGAGAAGTAACTTCTGTCAGACTGTGAAATGGATGCCACCATCCTAAAGAGGACAGAACAGTAATGTGGACTTGTGCCATTACACACAAAAAAGGGCACAAAAAATGTACAGCAAAATCCCAGGAAGGCTCAGAGCACATCTGTAACATTCAGCACACTATATGTATGTATCACATACTGTGAAAGCTACAGATTATGAAATATTTTATGCGTCACTTCAGGAAATGACTGACCCTCTACCAGCCTACCTTCATTAGAGTGAAATGATGGCAGCTTTGCAAATGTATCCATCTGATAGTCCTCTTTTCTTTGTTATATTCCTGGATAGTTGATACTCAGCAGGGTTGAAGAATACCCGAACTCCATAATTGTCTTGGGGTGACTTTATGATGTGTATCCCCTATCACTGCTCTATGCCCAGAAATTAATTTTGTGCCTTCCTGTGCCTTTAAACTGAGCCTGAGAGGGGGGAGAGGAAAAAAAACCGAGTGAACTTTTCAAATCAGTTGTTCAACCAGTACTCCTCTGCATTCTTCTGCTGCGCTAGCAAGAGCAGAGGAAGCACCCTTCTTGCTTTTCAGACAGCCTCCTTTTCTCTGGAGGGAGATGGTGGGTTGAACTTTGTTTTCCCGGGACTTCGGTTTTTCCCTTCATCTCTTCTGGACTGTTTCAGCATCAGAACACATTGGGAGAATTTTCCACCAAGGCTCCGGCAGTGGGTCCATGACCCAGCTCCAAGGAGGAGGAGAGAGACACCACACCTACAGAAGGGCTCTGAAATCTTCCCAGGTTTCTCTCCACAGAGAGAGGTTTTATTATTTAGCATTATTATCCTTTTTCTGTGTGTTTGTTAAATAAATAGTTTTTATCTCTTCCACTTTCCTCCAAGGAAAATTTCTTTTTTTTCCCAAACCTGATGAGGGAGGGGTGGTTGTAACCTGCCTTCAATCAGAGGATATTTTCCTCCAAATATTTCCAAACTGGCACAATAACAAAAAATCAAACCAATCAAATAAAAAAAATTCAAATCAATAGGCAGCTTGTTCTAAACAGAAAAGCAGAGCTTGTTTGTCAGACATTCTTTACAACTCTAATTCCATATAAAGGTGATGAGTTACTGAATTCTAAATAAATATAAAAATCCAACTCATTGTAATCTCAAGACTAAGTCTTATTTAATGACAACAATATATTTAGCCTCGTTTTTTGGACAATCTTAAAAGAATATGGAAAAGGTTTTTCTGCTCATAATATTAATGAATCAGTTTTGGTCAGATGTTTAAAATATTTTTTAAAACCCATATTTTTTCAATCAGTAAAAAAGATATTAATTTAAGCAAAATATTAGTTAGCATCTTCTAAATCTAACAGGATGAAACTTCCAGGGAGCTAGAAGTTTTGTGACAAATAGAAATTATTTTAACTTTTCAAATAGTTCTGTTTGCAAGAACTGAGAGAATAAGAGACCAGATTAATTTTTACAGAAAAAGTTGGGACAGAAATCGTGCAACACCCACACAGAGTAGATAAAAATAAATGCTACTATTATATCTCTTATGGGACCAATTCTCTCCTTTCACACCAGATGTGTGCAAAGAATACACTGCCCAGCTGCTTACTCTCGTGAATACTACCTCCATGAATCTGACACTGTTTAGTCATCTAGCAGCGACACAAAAGGCAAAAGTAGAAAAGAAAATTAAACTCTATCTCCTGGAAAAGTCTAGACAGCTCTGGTCATTCTGCAACTACATTATAGCCCACAATTCCAAGATTTCTTCTTACAGAAAGTAAAATATATGAGGAAGGCTGAAGAGGAGGAGAGACCTGGGGATGGGCAGGTACAGTTTCTAGACCTTTGTTTCCAGTTCACATGGAATGGAATGGCTCCACTGTAGGATTGGAAGTGGCCAGAACACCCACTCAAGACTAGGTATTTAAAAGTGCTCCAAACCCATCAGTTTACAGTATATGCCAGTGTAAGCTGGGCTCTGGGACTCCATGAATGCAAAAAAGAAAGGAAACAACAAAGATGGTCTTTTTGCCTCTGTTTGGTCATGATTATACCCCAAAGATCCCCCCCGCCATGGTATTTCTATCCTGATAACTTAACTAAAGAAGTGCAAGAGCTCATGGTGTCTTCTACACATCATCTCCTTCTTCAGGGACATCTCTTCAGGTATTCATACAAAGCTCCTGGAAAGAACATGTTTTATTACCAGATCTTTTGAACAGCCAGTGCCAAGACAAAGGGGATGCAAAATGTAAATTGCTCTGACAGCAGAGTGTTTCTCAGCAGGGTTTCCCTTTCCATTCTGTAGTCATGGGTATGAAAGACAATGAAAAGTACAAGATGAATTGGAGGCTCCAACATTCTTTGTCCATTTCAGCAGTTGAGGAATTGTTATTTCTAGGGCAAACCTGAGCAGAGAGCTGAAATGGCAGCTTCAGCAGACCTGAGAATATGAGCCAGCTGCCTGCTTAAAACAAACAAGAAAAAGGGAAAGCGATTTGGGGAGATCAAGGAAACCTGAAGGCAGATTAGCAACCTGTGCATAGTCCCTCAAGAGTTTTACATGCTCCTCTGTATTTTGGGACCCATGCCGCTTATGATCAGACACCTACAAGTACAGTAACATGCTCCTAACATCAGGGATGCAAGGGCATTTTGCAGTGCTGCCTTCTCTCAAAATGATTCTCCACGCACCAACTGCAATTCTGGTAGTAACCTGTATATTTTTAAAACATTCCTCTGCATGACACCCTCTTCAAATATCAAGACTATACCAGAGAAACTACTACACAGGAACTCTGAATAGCTGATAACCCACAGCCTTGAGGTTCAGCTCTCTGTGACCAAAAATTCAGTTTTGTGAGTCACAGCTGTGCCATATTGGCTCAATTTTACAAAGAAATCTGTTGCCTAAGCTGTAAGACACAATATAAGGTAAAGCTGTGCAAAATAAGAAAAGTAAAAACACAGAAAGAATGCTGAAAGACTCATGGTTATCAACTGAAAATGAGAATATAAAAAAGATGTAAAACTCAAGGACAGAAAATAATAGTGAACCAGGAAAAAAAAAACCAAGTTCAAGGAGGAATTGCCCAAGGAATAATGGAGGTTGAGTCTACTCCAACTGGCTGCTTCCTGGCAGTTAACAGGGACTCATGGGGTGGCTCAGTGGGAGTGGGGAACATATTAATGTCAGTAAGATGACAATCCTTGCCATCTGTTATTAACAGAAAAAAAACTTGCCATGCATTAGCAAGTTATATGAATCTTGCTTGTAGAAACTTTTTGTACATGGTGAAAGATGGGCAAAAAACGGGCCTGGTACAGGGAAGATTATAGGCCTGCACATGAGTAAGTAAACTATTAGGCAGAGGACACAGCTTCAGCAAGACTGTTCTAATTCGGGTGGGAAACCAGCAAAGGGGGCTGAGATTGATGCTGTATGCATTCAGTAGTGATTATGATGAGGGTAAAGAAACGCATTTTCAACATGAAGTCACTGCCAAGCCAGTACTTATTCCAGCTTACTGCAGGGAGGCTCCTCACTGCAGGATGCTCTTCAGCCCCAACCCAGGCACAACTCTGATAAGGAGAAGCTAAGGGTTGTTTACCCTGGACAAAAAGAAGCTCAGGGAGGACCTTATTGCTCTCTGCAACTACCTGAGAAAAGGTTGTATCCTGGTAGGGTTTGGGCTCTTCTCCCACTTAACAAGGAATAGTACAAGAGGAAAAGGCTTCGGGTCGCACCAGAGGAGGTTTAGTTTGGATATTACGAAAAATTTCTTCACAGAAAGGGTTGTCAAAACTTAGGGCAGGCTGGTCAGGGAAGTGGTGGAGTCACCATCCCTGGAGATATTTAAAAGATGTGTGGTAGATGTGGCACTTAGAGATGTGGCTAAGTTTGGAAGTGTCCTGTTAGTGGTTGCACCAGATGATCTTAAAGGTCTTTTCCAACCTACACAATTATATGATTCCATGATTCTACTAGTTTTCTACATTCACATCACCTGTGAAACCCAATCTTGGTTTGGCCAATGATGTTCACTTGAAACATGTGGTTGCAGACATTGTCAATAAAAGTTACTGAGTTAAGAGTTAATGAAGTTTTAAAATTATGACAGGTTGCTGGACTATCTTGCATGGTACATATTCTCCTGTGCATTTTTTCCAGTCTGACTAGGATTTATCTCTAGTTGAGAAGGTTTCCTTCCTGATAGCTGTGGTCAGCTCAACAAATAAGAGGGAAAAAAACCTACCTGGACTACAGAGTTCACAGTGGATAAATATAAATTAAATTGAAACAAGATAAAAGAGTTCATTTTGGATTGCTTATACATTTTCCAGAATTGAAGTTTTGTTTACCAACAGTGTCTCTGCCTTGTTTTATCCTGCAAATGATTTCTGATTCCCTTAAGCTATAAATAACAGATTTGCATAAAGTGATTTACTTTATAGACTTCTGCACTGAAACTGCTTTCTTACAGTTTTTACACAGCACTTAGCAAAATAAAATCCTAATTTCTGATATGGTTTTAGATATTTTCCTGAATTAAAAGCCATTACAATTAGAGTTGTACAGTACATACTTATTTACCTATTGTTAAAGTCAAGCCTAGAAGGGTACCAAGGAAAAACATCTTATAGTCTTCATATACATGTATATGTATGCAAAATAAGATCATCTCTCTAGAGGGCACCTGAGCATGCAACTTGTGGAAGTGTTGATCCAGTTATCTTTAGTAAAACAAGGACATGAAGTGGGATACTTGGTCCTTGAACACTCATATTCAATTTCATCCCCTTTAGCTTTGTTTAAAGTATAATTGTCTTCAGTAACACTCTTGCTCAAAATGAAGGTAATCGTTATAGATAGAGTTCAAATAAGAAGCTGAAAAACCTTCAGTTGTTTAAATGTACACCAAAACTTTTTATTTTCAAACCACTCATCTCTCTGTTGCTGGAGGTTACTTTTTTTTTGAGGCAGTGGGGCAGTGATGAATGATGCACAATGATAACTGAAGAAACTATTGAATCAGGTGCAGGCAATTAAAGACAGTCCTGCAACAAATGTCTGTCCAAACCTATAAGCCTGAGGCTTGTTCTGATTACAGACTGAGAAGTACTAAGCTTGTGGGGACTGTATGATTTCAGACACTTCTTTGCTACCATTTATAAATCTGCAAGGTTTCTACCCATCAGCCTCAACTTTTCAGTTCATGCTTGAGGGGGTTCCATTTTCTCGTTGTAGTTCTACCTTTTTTTGCTCTTTTGTCAGACCTGATGATGTGTTTTTTACTTGCATATAGCTATCAGAGATCTCCAGGCATTCCTTAATCTTTATCACAAACAGAGGGACAGATTGGAGGACTGCTAGCTTTGCAGGCAGCATGTTTGACAATCCTTGCAGAGCTGAGGGATGTCAGTACAAACCCCAAGCTGGCACAGAGTTCTTGTTAGGTGTACCTGAGTCTGGCCAGGTTCAGTCATGTGATGCATCATATCTTAAAATAGAAAGCAAAACCCAAAAACTATCAAACTTTAGACACAAAGAATGTAGTTTCTAGGGTTGGAGCCAATCACACTAAGCTCCGCTTATAGTGATTGTGGAGTTACTTCCCAAGAAGATAATTCATCTCATGTTTATGAAGTATCTAACTGAGATATCTGGCTTTATCATTACGAAGTTTAACATAAAAAGTGTCAGTCAGATACACATCCAATGATGGTATCCTTTTCTGGTTTTAAGATAATATTCCAATGTCCTCTTTCTACAAATCTTAAAGTCCTGACTGCAGAAACAAAATATCTGGATAATCTTCTTCAATTTGAATAATTTGTGAATCCTTTAGCTAAAGGATTCACACCTCCCACTTTACAGATTTAAAGGAAGAGGATGACCCATACCTTGTATGCTGATGCTGGGTTTTTAAGCAGCTGGCAGCAACAGAAGATGAAGGTGGGGAAAAAAGCAAATTACAACACAAATGTTGTGTAAATTTTAGGTATGCAGACTGTCTTGGGGTGACTGTGACACAGCTTTAATCTAACACTAATGATGACTGAACTCTAGGAAGCACTGCCATCATTATCTACTTGATGATGATGTCTTAGACAAAATGTAGATAAGAACAAGGCCAAAATACAAAGTCCTGGAGTTCTAACCTCAGATGTTAGGCACCAGCTCTGAATCTGCAGGTACCAAAGGTCTCCCCTCCTACATCACAGAGAAAATGAATTTTGATAAGAATACACTGGGTATGAAGATTTTCTCCAGAGCAAATTTTTCCCTGAAATGACTGCATGGGGACTGGTCTAGTTGACTGGTCCTATATCTGTGTAAACAATGCAGATCCAGCTGAATATGTCAGATTGCATAGGATTTGAAAGACTTGTTTTTTACTGACTGAGGCATGCAAGCATTTAGCATCCTGTCTTTTTAAAGTCCCAATACATAAATAAAACTTCTACAAGAGCCGGGTGTCAAAGGCATCCACTCCCAGCACTGAGTGCCTATATTGCAACACTGTACTGCTAAATACTGTAATGCTTAAGGTTTAAAGGGGAACTAGTCTTAGGAACTTAGCAAGTTATGGATCCTACAAAACTTAATAAAATCTGAAACCTGAATCATCTCCTGGACAAATGTGTAGCCAAAACTGCATGTATAGGGCACAGTTCTTCATGAAGGAGTTCTAAAACAGTGTCTATCATTGCAGAAGCTAGAGTGAAGTACAGCCAATTCAGACAGCTCTACATCTCACCATGTTGCAGCAAAAGCAGCGAGTTAACCTTTCACAAGCTCATTTTATAGAAACAGAAACTAGTTCTTAGGGAAGAATCTCCTTAAGGTATCAGGACAAATCAGGAGATGGGTCAGAGGCTGACATGACCATGATATTCTGTTCCCATTGGTCATGGGCAAGATTACTGTTGAATTCAGTGAACACTGAATCCTGGAAAACATTAGTCCCAAATATCTAAAGACATATATTTTGTGGAAGTATTAACATGTTATTTGAGTTTGAAACCCCACATTTTGCAGCCTGCACTTTCAGATATAGAATCATAATGAATGAAATCGACTCAATATGAGCAGCCAAGGAAGCAGTTTTTCTTGTACATAATTTTAATATATTGGTCAGCAAGTTTGCCATTAATGCTGAAAAGAGATAAGCTTGGGATTTCATTTTCACATGAAGGCAGCATTGTGCTCTTCCATTAGCATGTGCAGGAAGGTAATAGGAAACTAGTAATGTATTTTATTTTTGCTTGCCCTGCTGTAAAATAAACTGTATAATGTAAATGAAAACAGTACTGAAGGTAAGACAGGAATTGCACATTATTGCATTGAGGAAAGAAAAGATCAAAGTTCACTGTTTTTCTTTTCTTTTCCTGACTACATAGACCTCAAAAACAGAGTTAGTTTTCCAGCATAAAGCAACAGGTCCAAAGGGATAAGGAGCAGAAAACATTGTATGGTGTAAAAAATTCAAACTACAAAAAACTGCAAAGACAGAGGAAAAATATTCCACTAACAAATAATCTCCTTTTCAGACAAGAATAGTTCTTGTAACATTGAAAAGCTTGTTAATAATTTTACCTATAGCTGTATGGAAAATGTATTTTATTGCAATATGAACACTTAGCAAATAATGGAACAAATGGCAGGGCATTTTGAACACATGTACTGTGACTAGTTTTGCTCCAGATTTCTTGCCTTTTTTTCTCAAATGTCAGATATTTCCATTTTAGAGCATTTTATATTTACTTACATATCATTTGACCATCCTCTTGTTTAGCCAAAATCCAGAAGGAAAGAAGTGTGAAAGTTTCTTTGTTGTTCCTACCCACTGTTTTAAATATTTCATTCCAGTGACTCACTGCACAGCTTTTTAGCAATTTCATGAGTTAATGGAGCAAATCACCAGGTCACATGTGTTTTTTACACTCATGAATGAGGACTGTGGAGTTAATCTATACTAAACTTACCTATACAGTTTTAACTGGAGGTTTTGGTGTTTCAAACCATGTTGAGATAAAAACACATAATTTCTATTTTCTACCTGTAAAGTTACCTACTTGACCATAAGAGCATTGCATTAGAAATGGAGGAAGATTTTTCGCCCACTTCACCTGCAATCTGCAAACTAGAGTACTTTGGAACTGATCCTTCAATTAATCTCACATTTCACAAAGTTAACATAATAATTAATATGTCTTATCACTTTCCACTTCAATCATTTAGAGAAACTAATGAATATAACACTGACTGAAACTGAACCAACACTGTTACAGCATGTGTTGAAGTGGCAGCTAACAGTAGATTTGCATTTTCTGAGTTGATGGAGAGCACGAAAGATTCTAGTTTTCCGCTAGTAGTGTGAAGAACAATAAAATATTCAGTAGCATATTACATATCTGAATAATTATTTCTGATGAACTGGTTTGGTCTTATTCAAACAATTTCTTAAGACGCAGGTGAAGGAAAGACTGAAGCAATGTAAGGATCTTCAAAGAAGGCTGGGATCACATTGAAAAAAAAGGCAGGGAATTTATTTACGAATGATATAGCAAAGAAAACAAGGAGGAAACTTTAAAATTGGAAGAATAAAGTGAGGTTCATAGAACAATGTATACATGAGAGATGGGCAATCACCAAACATATGAAGTTCAACAAGGAAAAGGGATGGATTCTGCACCTAAAGATGGGGCAACCCTGGATGGACAGATAGACTGGGGAATGAGAGGCTGGAGAACAGCACGAGGAAAGGGACCTGGGGGTCCGGGTTGATGGTGAGTTGAACATGAGTCAGCAGTGCCCTGGGCAGCCAGGAGGGCCAACCCTGTCCTGGGGGCATCAGGCACAGCATCACCAGCCGGGCAAAGGAGGGGATTGTCCCAGTCTGCTCTGCACTGGGGCGGCCTCACCTCGAGTGCTGGGGGCAGTTTTGGGTGCCACAATACATGAAAGACATTAAGCTATTAGAGAGTGTCCAAAAGAGGGTAAAAAAGGATAATGAAAGGCTTTGAGGGGAAGCAGTATGAGGAACGGCTGAGGTCACTTGGCCTGTTCAGCCTGGAGGAGACTGAGGGGAGATTTCATTGCATTACAGCTTCCTTGTGAGGGGCAGACACTGATCTCTTCTCTGTGATGTCCAGGGACTTGAGGGAATGGCCTTAAGCTGTATTGGGGGGCTTGGGGGGGGGGGGGGTTAGGTTGAATATCGGGAAGAAGTTCTTCCCCCAGAGAGTGACTGGGCACTGGAATAGGCTCCCCAGGGAAGTAGTGACAGCACCAGGCCTGACAAGAGTTCAAAGGCCTGACAGAGTTCAACAACTGTTTGGACCATGCTTTCAGGCACATGGTGGGATTCTTGGATGTCCTGCACAAAGCCAGAAGTTGGTCTTCATTATACTGATCTGTTCCCTCCATCTCAGCCTATTCTATGATTCTATGACTCTATATCTACAACCATATGAAATTATTTGAATGAATGTGTAAGTTCTACAAGAGCCTCTCACATATATCTCCATAAATACTACATTCATATGAAGAATTCCTTATGACTGTGGTACAGAACCTGACATGCCATGTTTGGATTGTGACTGGAATTATTACAGAACAGGAGCTCACTATAATTAAAGAAAAAATACAGGCATCCTATCATTAGGCCTAAAGGGCTTCATATCAACTAACAATTTATGCCTGATTTGGCTTTTTTTTCTCAGAAACTATGAACTCTAAAGAAGGAAAATCTTTTTCTTTTTTGTTTTTACACCGGTAATGGTACAGTTGGAATCAACATCAAATACATTACCAATAGAGCAGCAACCTGTGGGTGATGATTAACAACCTGGACTGATAGGTATATCCCTTTAGTTTAGTAGTTTCATGTTGAAGTGATGCTCCCTGAAGCACTCCAAGTGGTAGCTTTTACTTTTTAAGTTACAAAATGCTGTACCTTGAATCTCATTTTTAAAATAAAACCTAGCCAGAGGGAAAAGGGTTAGCTAGCAGTGGGTTGTGAAAATAAATGGCTGCACATCATTGTCAAATGGCTGAGATTTCTATGAGTTACTAACTGCTAGATCCTCTTTCCAGTATGATTTTTTCAAAATTGTTTGTAGGGATGCTCTTACCTGGAGACGTAATTATTTTGCTTGTTGGAGAGTAATTTCATGCAGAAGATTCTAAATAGCTGTTGTAATACAATGTGATGTAAGTAACACTGCTGCTCTCCATGAAATGACTGGTTTGAAAAATTATAACTGGCTAGGATTTTGATGGAAAAACTAAAACCAGATTTTTGCAGACTCTTCTGCCACTCACAGATTCTTCAGTAATATTATTGCTCTAGTTGCAATTTTAATCAGAAATAGAAATATAGATGCCAATGAAATTTTTACAGAAATCTTCACAAAATGCAAGCTGGAAAATTATTTTGCTTTAGGCATCTAGAAATTTGTTTCTACACCTGAAAAATATTGGTCTCACAAAAGCAAGAACACATCTAGCTGTAAAATTTAATAGATGAATGCTATGCAAGATGTAAAACCCATTGGAGAATATGTCAGGATTTTGGTAAACACTACCAAATTATATATCTTTAATGTATCTTTAAGGCAGCAAAAAAAGGAACATCTCAGGCTTGATATTAAGACTGTTCAGAAAAACATGCATTTTGTTTAAAAAAATAAAATTTTTGTGGAGTGACAAGAGATAAGTAATATTCTGAAATAGTTACATAAACTGTGGGTTTTAATTTCCAAGACAATATACTCTCCATAGGTGATGTGAGTCGTAAATGTCTTCCTTTAGCTCTATATTAATGTTATTCAGCCACTGGGCTCTGACACCGACCTTAAATTGATTTGTTTCTGGCAAAGTAAGAAATTCTTTTAGAATCACATACAGCTTATTTCTGCTGTCCTTTAGATCACTAGCAATTTTCTACTCAACATCAGCATAAAGAGCTTTGCCACTGTTGCTATGGGAATGTCATGTTTCTCTTCATTACACTGTTCCCCCTCAACCACTGACTTACAGACATCTCTCAGCAATGCATTTGTGCTTTTTTGCATACACAGCCATGTCAACATGGATACAATAAAGAGAGAGAGAGGCATAAAATTCATGCTGAATGTCAAAATGCCAAATCTGTTCCAGTACGGCAATCGAAACCAAAAAAGACACACTGAAAAGATTTATCCTATTCTCAAGCCTAAAGCAACTCCTGTGTAGTTATCTAGAAATGAAGAAACAGTAATCTGAAAGCAAATCTCCTAAAGCAGTGGAAAAGGGAGGACTGTCACAGAGACTTGTAGCCAAAGCTGGTTTCTTGTCATCCTTAAGAGGTGATAATTTTTTATTCAAATTTTATTTATTAATAAATGTTTTCTTTTTTTATCCTTTTAGACTGCAGAGTAAATAGAGTATCTGTAGATTGGTAGTCAATCCAAACGCATTTTCAGCAAATTAAGTTTATATCTTATTGATGCAACATTCTGAGAACTTTTCAAGTGTTATTGACTAACCTTCCAAATATACCCTGAGACACATTAGAACTTTCCCATCAATTTTATAGCTGGAAAAATCAAGCCAATAGTTAAATGGCTCACCCTAGGTCTGGCAGTAGGTGGTGTCAGGAACAGAAGATGAGGATTACAGTTCCAGTTCTGAGATCATAATGGTCTGCAAATTATTTTCATGCAGTTTTGTTTCATGTGTGCTGTTAATTGTACTATCCATAAAGGGATTTGGAGACAGGTGATAAAAATACATTTGAGTGCAAAGGCTCTAGACACTTACTGATGTAAAATTTTTTATAGCAGGCAAATCAAACTTAAAAGCTGCCACTTCTATTCACATTCATTTAGGTTTTGAGGATCCTCCTTCCCTATTGAGGATGCTTAGAGAGTAGCTGTTTCCATTATTTTCCCATACAGCTGTAATCATGTCCCTACTTTCTATGGCTGTCTCACTCCCAGAGGTCTTCCTAACCACCTCTAAATGATTTGGATGCAGTTTCCACATTAATATTAATACTTGACTGTGAACATCAAACCCTTTAATTGCTTTCATAGTGAATACTTGATGTGCCTGAGTAAACATTCCTTACTTAAAGCTGTAGCTCCATTAGTAATGATACAAACAGTACAACTTAGAAATAAATCCCTGATTTTAATATACTTAAAGAGTGCAAGATATGAATAACTAATTATGTTATAGAGATAGAGTTGGGAGGAACATAAGAGAAAATATGAATACACAGAGATGAACTGGTGAATTGTTACGTTGTAAAATACAGGTTCTTTTTAGAGGTCAGAGTACACATTACCTTTTATAAATTTATCTTTTCCCCTTAGATTTCTTTGGCATGAAATCCCTCTAACATGACTTCTGGGATGTAGCCAGAATTTTTTCTTTCTGAAGTGCAAGCCTGACTGAAATCCATTTCTTTATCATTTTCCATTAGAGTAGTTCTATTTCTTTTATGGCTTTCCAAACCCTGCACTGCAAACTACACAGGCTTGCAAAAGTCATTGCTCCTTCAGCAAATGCCTCCCTTTTAAAGTCACCTCCATCAACGTTTTCAGAAGTAAATTTGTAGACAGGAATCAGGCCTTCACTCCCCTGCTTTTCTACTTCTGCTGCGTGCAGTGTGTGAGTTCTGGGTCAGAGAATGGGGAGGACAAAACCACCACTTCTGGCCCATCCCCACCGTAGCTGCCTTATGCCCCAGAGCAGTTCTGTTCCTGAGAGTAATTCATGTGGATTTTCTCTGCCCATGCAGTCTAACTGACCAATAGTGGCACAAATGGAAACCCTATTCTTCCTTCCAAAGAATTTCTAGTCTGACAAAAGCCAAATATCTGCATAACAGTATAAAGGATGACTGATTAGGTAAAACCTAATTGTGGTTTACTAATTATTGCCCTTTTCCTGCAAAGTTCCAGACGCCTCTTGATAAATCAATCAGAATGGAAATCACTCCATTTCTTACTGACTTTTAGGAACCACACCCAAAGAAAGTGGCAGGAGAGAGTTCTGTCTTTTTAATAAAGTCAAATCTCTGCTTGTTCTTAAAATCAGACATGTCCCAGGAAAGAGTCAGCTATTAAATATAAACTAGTTCCCTTTTAGTCATCTGTCTACTTGGTGCGATGCTAACTTTGTACTTATGTATCTTCTCTCCATATGTTTTTCTATTAGCCTTCTCACCATATGTTTTTCTATTAACCTAAATATTCTTCCATCTCTGTAGAAAACACACTGAATATATCCTTTGCCTACAGGGAAGAAGAAAAAGAAATGCTGCCTTATATATCAAAACACTTTTATAATTTCTCTCAGGTCATATTGTGGAGAAATACAAAAGTTATGATGAGACTAAACTTAACCAGAGCTAAGTTAGTTTGGGTTTGCCTCAGTTTTATCCTTAGGTTCACTATCAAAAGAAATCCAAAGTCCGTTAAAGTGCATTCTCTGCCCAAGTTTTATTGCAGTAAAAAAGTTAGAATAGTTAATATTTAAAACAGTAAAAACCCCAAATGACCAAGGGAGCAAGTACAGAAATAGAATGAAGTGATGAGGAATTCCCTCCTTCCATTTGCTCTCTTCCAAACAAGTAATTTTTTCCAGCTAATTTTTTGATACAGAAGATAGAGAAATAACTAAATGTGAGTCAACTGATATTTCCAGAAGGAGGGACTGGTCAACAATGTTAACAAAGACAGAATTTGTATGACAAAAAGATCAACAAATGAAGGGAATTCATGACATAAAGAATATGAGGAAAATAAAGACAAAATAACAAAAAATAGGTTTTAGAAACATGCATTTAAAAAATAATCTTGAAAGTCAGCAAAAAGGAGAAAAGAAAAAACAGTAAAAATAAAAGGCAGGAGTTTGATTTAAGGGACACAAATACTAATGGGTTGCAGAGGAAAGACAGAAAGTACAGGAAGAGGTTAACATTTAAAACGAGGAAAACACTACATAGAAAGTTTAAATTACAGCCTGTTTATTGCACACAAGTGCAAAAGAATTGTTTAAGTAACTAAGAAAGTCAGAAATACCAAGAGAAGGATGATATGGAAATTTAAAGGATTGTTAACACTAGAAAAAATCTTTCTGCAAGTACGTTTCTAAATAATAATAAGAGAGAAGGATCTGGTCTGTAAAAGACTGAAGTGTTTAACACTTTTTCTTTAATCTGTTCATATATCTTCACCTCAAATAATGCTCATAACCATACAGCCATAAAAACATTAATGTTAGTAGTAAGGTAATAAGAAATGGCTGTGAATTCAGCTGAGTAAAAGGAAGGCACGGTTAAAATTCCTTTTAGCTTAGAAAGCTCTTTTTAGCTTTTTATATGTATAGTTACAAAACTAGTTAGGAAAATTTTGCATCTCTTGACACACTTTGAACATGCTTATAGGATATGTGATGCACTGGAAGACTGGAAAAAACAAATGTGTGCATCAAAAAAGAAAAGGATCAATATAGACCAGTTGGTTCCTACTTACAGAAAAATACTGTAAAAAGTAGCTAAGCTATTCTAATTATGTACAAGAGAATATGGAGATGAGTAAAAGCCTACAGAGTCTTATAAGAAAAACCTGCAAATCAATCTAAACGACTTCTGCAACATGGAAGCTGGTCTTGTGAGCATGGGAAAAAAAGAGCATGTATCATTCATCTTGACTGCTGTGTGATTTCTTGGCAGTGTCTCAGATGTCCTTCTCAAAAGCAACTTGACCAAATAAATATAGTTGAAGATAAAACATTCATGTATTTTTAAAGAAGGATGACTCAAAACGCATTCTTAGAGTGTAGTTTTTAGTGGCTGTCTATGAAAATTCAGCGCTCAATACAGCTCTTGAAAGATCTGTCCTAGACCCTGGATATGGAACAATTCAATATTTTAATTAATAAAATGGATGAAAAAACAGAGAAAATTAAATTCTTGTGCCAATCTTAGAGGTATGTTTGAAGACAAGATTAGAGTACTGATCAATCTTAACAAATTAAAGATACACTGAGGTAAAAATAGGGTTCTATTCAGGGAGACAAGTACAAGATAAGGCTTATGGGTACAAACACAGGATACAAACCTGGTGGTTAGGGTGCAACATTACAAGGTATGGGAGTCACCAGAGTCCCAAACTGAGAATGACCAACAAGGTCATACAGCTGGAAAAAAAACAACACACCTTCGTGCATTGTTGGGGTTCCTCCCCCTGGCGTGGGGTCCAGGGGGAGGGGACCCTGGGGTAGAGGCACGGCCTACGGGGTTTCCCTACTCCCTGGTCAGTCTTGTTCCCCATTGATTGTTTTGTGTTCCCCTGCCTGGAGGAGGACCCTGGTTGTCCCGTAACTGCTCAGTTCTTCAGCAGTCCCCGGCCATGTGGCTGGAGAATAAAGATCGCTGAAACATCTACCAAGAATCGGTCCATACTTCTTTCCACGGGCCTCGCTGACTAATGCATGTCGCAGGAGACCCCACTGCAACAGCACATGAAGACTAAGAACACATGAAGCAATCCCTCTACTCTCCTCAGCACTGGTTATACCTCGGTTGCAATGCTTCCAACAATTTTTGGACATCAAATTTCAAGATAAGAGTCTAGGAGAGAATTGAGAGACCATCAAAACCCGGCAACAATTTTAGCAATGTTAGCTATTTAGCTGGTAATTTTTCATACTACTTTTGCCAAATGATAATGTTTTGATTAATTTCACCAATTTTTGTACGCACAATAATATTTTTATATTATTGTATAACAGATATTCCCACTAATGCACAAGAACAGAACTAGACTGCAGATGAAGCAGAACTGTGCAGAGCTATGTGGAAAGGGAAACTTATATGGTCCTGTGCTATATACTACAGAAGCTGGAAATATATAGTACTTGGGGAAAGGAAAGCAATGTTTTTATCAAAGAGGAAGTGTTGCTTTGGGGAATTGAGTTCTGTCTATTTAATGGAAAAATCATTCTACTCAAACATTTAACAGGTGATCGTTAATTGCATGTTCTTCATTTCCTGTGTTTTTAATTAAAGGCTGTGATTTTTGGTTTGAATATTTTCAGCTTCAATTGAAATTATAGGAGCTGTGCTATATTTAAATACAGAGTGCTGCATGATGCAACATATGCTGACCTAAATCAGATCCAGATTTTTAAACCTGGCCTCCAAAAACAATGGATGTTTCTGTCTATGATGACTCTGTTTCCAGATTCCCCATATGTGAAATTAGAACAACAATTCTTCATATTATGAAGCTGCTGAGAAAAAATAATAAATAAATCAGTGTTTGTGAAGCACTTGCATATTATATTAAGGACTGCTACAAAAAACCTGTAGGGAATATTATCACTTTTGTCTTCAATGTAATAAAGATAACATGGGACGACACCAATATTTGTTCATTAACTGCACAATAAATGAGACTGAGCCCTGGAGGAAGGGTGTGCTCTAATGTACACACAAAGGTCCAAAAGTGCAAGCAATCCTCACAATTATGTTTTGCAGCATGATATTTCACAGTCAAACTCTCTAAAGCTTTTAAAATGGCTTTTAATATTTAATAAATATCTATATAATCAGGAAGTACCAAACAGGATTATGGAAATTATAGCAAAATCAAAATAATAGTGATTCCGTAGTATCTATGAGTGAAAAAGACCCTATATTGCATTCAACTATATTTCACCCTTTTCAGCATGGCAGTGTTATTTTCTCTCAATAAACACTTTGGATATCTCTGAGGTTATTCCTGCTGGTGAGGTAAACACAGCTGCACTCCAGAGATTTAATTCAAACCTGAAGATAGCTGAGATTGGGATAAACTGTAAAATTCTTGTCACTCTTCAGTCTGAACCCGTTGCTCCCAATTTTGGAGAGAATGTCCTAAGGGGAAACAAAATATCCAAGGGAAAGAATCTGTTGTCATATACTCAGGAATATTAGTTTGACACCAGAATAAGGGCAAATATGGAGGAATTTGATGCTGCACCTTATTGCTTAAAGTACTTGTGAAGGAGTCCTAAAAATATAGTTTCTTTTTCATGGACTGTTAAAATATTTAAATTTGAAAGCTGTGATAGAGGAATATTCATAGACTTCATAGTCAGAAGAACCCTTGGATATTGCAACCCAAAAAACTGGAGATAGGTGTTTATAGGGTCAGTTTATCCAGGAGAATGCTAATTCTGGGCATGATCTAGATCATAATATGCACTTAAACAGGTCTAGTCATGGAGGAGAGAGTTTTTAGAAGTCGTTTTAATGATCTAAATCCTGCATAAGCCTCATTTTAGTTGCATAATCATTTTGGTCTTCCCAAAGTACTGTCACAGGTGACAAGTCTTATTACTACGATTTTCTCAGGTAAATTTATATAAACACAGATTTGGATTCAACCAACCTCTATTCAAACATGTCCAACATGACCTAGCACTTATAATTCAAGTAGAACATCACTGTATTTTAGCCATAGAAATAAACCATAACTATAGAGAAGAAAAAAAGGGGAGTGGGGAGAAGTTGTTGATGTCACGGGTATTTTCATGCACATCAGTGATCTATTATTATTAATTAATTAGTAGTATAACTGTAGCTATTATTTGTGAGTTTGCTACTTTTCTAGTTTTTATCATATGTGACACAGTTTACTCTGCCATCGATACACAATTTCAGCTTGGGAGATGAAAGTCCTATATTCTGGTCTTTGAACCCAAACCCTTTGCCTGTCATAGTTAAAACACAGATATTTCATCCCTGCTATAAATCAAACACAGTGTGTTGGTCACCACCATGACATGATCACTAAAATAATAAGCTAAAACAACTCCAACTTGGTAAAATACTTGTCTAAAAATACAAGAACTTATAATTTCTTCAAAAGAAAGCTATCTTCATACAACTTTTGTGCATTCACCCTATTCTTAACATGTTAATTTTACAGCAACTTGTCTCTTCTGATGCCATGATGACTTTTTGCCTTTTCTTTTATATACTTTTTATATATACCTTTTATATATACCTTTTATATAGCTTTTATGTATCCTCAGTGCTCTTATCATGCATACTTGTAATTCCTTAAGTCTGATAACTCAGCATAGCCCTAGCATTCTGTTAATCCAGGAGACCAAACATCCTGGAGGCCTTGCAGTTGGAGGCCGGAAAGCCCCACGCTATCCTGAGAAACCAAGGTCCTCTCTAGAACACATCCTGTAAACTCAGATTAGGCCCATCCAGGGGGGAATTCCTCAGGATGGGGGGGATATCAGGCTATCCATTCAAGCCTCTCATTGGGGAATCTTTGTAGATATGCTAATTTGCAAGGTCTATAAATTGTATACACGATCTGTCATGTGTGTGCATTTCGGCGCATTCCACCTTGGTGAAGCAGCGCACCATAAGGATCCTTATTAAATACCAAGGTAAAAAACCCTTTTTCCTGTAACCGTGTCTGGCTCTTAATTTTTAAGACCAGGAAAAGGCATCACTTCCCATATGAAAACATTTGCGATATCCCAGTTTTGTCAAGTCATTAACTTCCAGAGGTTACCATCTTAATAAATCTTTGAGACTACTCATAATGGACCATTCTACTCATGTATAAGTGAAGATGGAAAATATGGTTCACTATCGTTCAAAGACCATCAGCTGGAAGATTTCTATTTCTGGAAGAGAATGAAGGAACCTGTGCAGTTCAAATTGAACTGAACCAGTTTAGAATTCATTGTTTCTTTTTTGTATTTTTAAAGAAATTACCTCATTCTAAATTCTCTGTATGTTACAGTGTTCCAAATCTAAGTTATTGGAAGCTGCAGTAAGTAATAAATTATGTGAACCTAATATCCAATTAGTTTAAGTTAAACAGGAGCTGGAGACCAGAAAATACTTTATTAAGAAAGCTGAGGAATTATGTATATGGCTTAGAAAGCATGGAGCTAAACTAGTACTTTGGTGAATACAGAGAATATATTTCTACATGTTTTACTGAAATAATATGTTCTGAATAAAATGGGATTTCAAATTTGGGAAAACAGATGGAAGGCTGAGGGTTGAGGTTGTGAAAAATGTACCAGATCTACAATAGTAGAAAAGACAAAGAAAATAGATTGATTTAGGAAACAGAAGAATCGGACCACCAACTCTCAGTTGAAATTGGACTATTTATGTGGTAGAGTTGGAACTCAATTTAGGAATGAAATATTGAAATTTAGGTTCTCTTTCAGCTGTCAGTGAATAAATGTTTATTTTTCATTTAAGTCAGAGAGACACTGCTCTTGGGTGTGCAAGAGGTTGGCACAAACTTAGTACATATAACTATTGTGGGAGACATTAATCTCTTTGGATCTCCAGCTAAAGGCTGTACAGAAGGTTTCACCTTAAATGGTGCTCAGTGTCTGTGTAGGGACAATTTACTGTATATTAGCATCAACTGTCATTCAAGCTTCTAGGTCTCTGTTGTCTGCTATGGACCCTCATTCATCCAACATTTTTGTTCTTTGCAATATTATAAAATCCCAGAATAATCCATATGGTACGGTGGATATGACACAAAAGCTGTAGGAGGCAGCTGACCTTTTCAACAACAGCAGGATACCAGGAAGCCCAACCTACAATACATCATATGGCACTTGGTGCTTGAATCAAAACCTGAATCAGGCCCCTGCTGTTTTGGTTCAGTCCCAGTGGGATTGCCTGTATAAACTTGCCATCCAGAGCTAAGGAATTTTCTATAATCCTTTCTCCTGCAACTGCACTTAGTTTGGAGAATTGAGAAAATATATTCTGTTGCAATTTATGTTGCATATATTGCTTTATCATTCTTCTATATGCTCTAGGTTCTTCTGTGAATTTTCATTATTCATTTTTCCTAGAGAAAATAATATTTATTATCAAATAATTTTAATATATATTTTGGACAAATAACCATTCATTTTAAATTCCTCACTCATCATCTATGAACATTTCATAAATACTTGGAAGATATTAAAAATGTTTAAAATACAGTACATAGCTTAAAACAAATTATTTGCAAAAAACATAAATACAAAAACAATGCAGAGATTTTTCTTTCTATTTAATCAGCTTTCCCTTTATAATTAAATGCAAACTCGAAACGCTAGAGAATTTTTAAGTCTTCATTTTTGGCATTCATAGGAAATAGGAAAGAAGTGAATCATTGATTAATGTTAAAAAGGGCTCTGCAACTGTCTTATTATAATCAGAAAACAGAACTGCTTCACCTACTTCATTTGAACCTCTTGGGTGCAGATAAATACTATGTCTTTGTATTTTAATATTGCATTAACAGCAGGATTCTTTTTATTGAGAAAATATCAAAACTTTTATAGTCTCTGATTTCTAATGGCAATTACTGTTGTTACAAAAACAATATTTACAATATGGAAAATATTGCACCCTATTCAATTTGCACAGTTGTAAGTGACTCATATTAGCATATTTTAAGAAACTGATTAATTACAGTCTTCCAGTTGAAATTATGGCATTTGCATTTGAGAGAGGGTGTCATCTGTGCAAAGGGTGGCAAGTTCTTAAAAGTCACTTTCATTTTGAAATATGAACAAATGAGATCGTTAAATGTCTTTTTAGATAAGTGTAAATTAAATCCTTTTTCGCATACTGTGTACATGAATTGAGCTACATCAGATTCACAACATACTGTCATTCCTACTTCTAAACAAGAAGGAGTCACTTTAAATAAAAAGTGAAGCAATTGTTTTCCCCAAATCTATCAGGGTTGTCTTCCCACTAAGCAGCTGTTTTGGGGATTTTTTTCTCTTCACCCTCCTCCACTTTTTTTCCTTTTTCCTTTTATAAGATACTGAGGCAAAATATTGAAAATTATCGTCATGACATGGATAGCAGAAAAAATTTTTCAGCTTTTTTCAGGTGATTCTTTTTTTTTAACAGAAAGTTTGGAATAACTGCATATTTATCCTAAATTATTACTTAGATACAGGGACGTCAAGGATAAAATAATAAAAATTTAGTAGTAGTGCAACCTTAGACAAGAAGTTGGCAGAGGGTAGCTTTGGAAGAAATTTCAAGAGATCATCTGTTGGAACCCTGGGTTCAGAGAAATTAGGTTTCTGGGATATAGTAATATACATGTAACCGGATGGAGGATTTTGGGTGTAGGTTAGTTCTTCTTTCTTCTTCTTTTTCACAAGCCTGGGTGGTCTGTTATTGGTTCAAAAACCCCACAGTGCGGAACATGAATGATTAGTTACTGGATCATAAGTAAAAATAAATTAGTTGGCATTCCATAATTGGGTCATTTCGGCTTTAAAAGACCTTGGAAGGTAGAACTCTGGGGCCATTTCCACCTTGTTTACTTAGAGACACATTCTGTGCAGCTATACCATAGATAAGAAATAATAAACATCTGAGTCCGAAGAACAACTCTCTGTCTCCTGCGTTTCAATCTGAACTCTGAGTAAAAGAACCACGACATAGGCAGAGAAAGAAAAGGAACAGAAACAGAAAATTTAATAATTATCTGATTTTTCCTCTTCAGGGCAAGACCAACTATACCTATATTATTCTTCACAAGCATTTAACTAACCTGTTCTCTGAGACCTCTGATAAATGAGATTAGTTTAGTTTGTCATTTCATTCTTTCAAAGGTGACACACATTCATAAACAGGTTACTGCTGAGAATGGAGCTGTAACTCTACTTCTTATATTTGGTTTGATACTTTGAAATCTAGACTTTCAAGATAATATTGTAAAATACTTATGAAGATTAGGGAAATTCAGGACATAATTTCTGGTTAATGACATGTTATGCCAGAAATTCTACTGACAATAGAAAGAATTTGCAAGAAACTTTGGATTCCTCTATTCTGTCTTCAAAAAGAATGAGATGAAGAATTTTCTGTGCTGATGTTGAAAAATGGTGTAAGTAAAATGAAATAGTTGACGAACAAGGACAAGCAATGGGCCCTTCCTCTTTCTCACTACACTGGGCATCTTTTAGTGCTTCCTTATGTAAATTTAAATAGGACCATTCGAGACTTGACATTTGGAAAACTGTCCTGCTTACCCACCTCTGAATTCAACCCCTTCATCTCTAACGGAGTTTATGCATATATAAACATATCAACAGAGAGAGGTTCTCAAAATGTAATTTCTCCTTATCAAATTATCCATTCATAAAACATTGATGTTGTATAAATGGTGTTCATCAGTAGTTAAAACATTGGTGTGTTATCAGTACTGTTTTGGCCACAAATCCAAAACACAGCACCATATGAGTTACTATGAAGAAAATTAACTCTACCCCATTCAAAACCAGTACAATAGGGCACTGTTTCTATCCTAAATAGTCTATAAGCTAGACGGACACTAATGCAAATAACCTCTGTAAGCAAAAAAGCAAAACTAAAAATTGAAAGTAGGACAGAAATCATAAATGTCTGTTTTTCTTTTTAATGACCGGTAATGAAGCAAAATAATAGGTAGACATAGTTCAGTAAAACTAGAAAAAGTTCTTTAAAGTGTCATACTTTTCTTCCAAAACTAACCTTCCACCAAGGATAACATTGAAGTTAGTGAACAGCATTGTGGAAAAGTGGGTGTTTTTCTATTTTGCATTATCTTCTAAATGTTTGGGTTTTTTCCTCATTTTATTTTCTTTTTCTTCCTTTTAGTTTTTTTCAGGGGAGAAATATCAGGAAAAAAGTGATTTCATGTCAAGTGTATAGAAAAAAAATCTCAAACCAAGCGCCATGTGCCAATGTTTTAATCTGCTTCTCCTGCGGTCTTCATGTGAAATCTCTTTAGCTGCCAATTTTGCAGAAAAAGGACATTTGCACACGTACAATTCATGCTTGATTTTGCAGTTATCTTTTTGAATCCCATTACAATCTGAGTAAAAATTCAGTTAAGTCAATGGGAAACAACAAAGGAGGACAGATTTTTTCCTATATAGCTTAAGTGAATATTTGTGTCGTTTTTCCAGTATATAATTCATAATTTCTGATAGTATTAAAGGCCCAAAATTATCTCTATATTTTGAATACTTCATCAGACCTACTCAACCTGGAACTGACCCAAATGAATTTTGTCCTTTTTTCAAAAGACATTTCTTACTGAACAGCTCTTTTTAAGTACTGGAGAGGAAAGCAGAAGATGATGCTTTTCTTCCCCGTGTTTGTACCATTTCAGTTGAAGTAGGTGATGTTCCCTAAATTGCAGGAGCTCAGCTCTGTCGTAGAAATACTATACCACCTGAGCTTCCCCCATACTGCCTAGATCTTCATATTGCCTGTCCCTGGCTCTGGGATTATCATGAATTTCATCTCTTTTCTCTTGATCTAAGTGTACATTTTTCTCTTCAAGGTCTATGACCTTGTAAATCTTGCATTTTTTCTTCTCTGCTATGGTCTGTGGATTTTAACTTCTCTCACTGTTCTATGGGACACTAACTTCTGCAGGCATATCAGCAGAAGATTGACTTTAGTGACATGCTATTTGGTTCCCACTGGATGGCATGAACTTGTCATTTACAGACTCTAGATGGTAGATGTTCTAATGAAATCAACAGTGCATAAAATACTTGAAGATTTGTATGAAGAAACTAATTTTGTGAGTCTGCTCACCATCAAATTAATTTAAAATTGCAACAAATGCTTTGGAAATTTTACTAGGACAGCTTTACTGAAATACTGTAAATTTGCTGTTGGAAAAAATTCCAGTAATAAAAACAGTCACAAAAATTAAGTTCAAACTTTTGATAAGGTTTGATTGCTCTGTTTCAAGTTTTTCTTTATCTACAGCAATCAAAATATTAGTTGGGTTGCGCATTTCCATCTTAAGATAAAATTTACTTTCGAGGTTATTAAAAAAATTCCAATAAGCTTTTATGAAAACTATGCAATCATAGAGAACAGCACCAAATATCAGGCACAAAGTTAGTTACTTAAAGGTATATTTACATAAAAGATTGCTGCACCATGCACAAATACCTAAGCTAGAATACAACCAGCCAGCTCAGGTGACATAAGAAATAGAGAAACTGAATTCCCATCCGCTCTCTTTCTGTTTTTCATTACTACCTCCTTGAGTTTCCTGTTCTCACACTCAAATGGGGAGTCACACTTGTTTCAAGGGTCTAGAATGACTTTCTCTATAAGGTGTTTCATTACCTCAAGATCTGTTCAAGTTGTTTGTTTACATTCATAGCATCATTTTGAAAGAAGTAATTTTCCTCTACAAGATTTCATGAAGTGTGTTCCCTGTCTACACATAGCATATGGGTCAACATCCTCAATACCAGATCTTCAATCGTGCAAATCAGTGTAGTTTAATTGCTGAATCTCTCAGAAGTCTGACAAAACAGAAGAGTAAGATTCATGAACAACATCACCCAAAATTATAATTATGAGCCAAATACTCATCTAAAGTGGATATAGATTATGCTCCAAAATACCTGAAATCCTGTATGAACAGTTCATCTCTTTTGATTCAGTCTAAAATGTTGGAAAAGTGTTAGGAACAGCTCTTATTTTCTAGCTCAGAGACAAAAGAAAAAAAAATTAATTAATCTACTGAGATTTCTGTCTTTTCACATATTTTAAAATAAATCAACCTGTCTGCAATGATTCAGACTGGGGAATTAAAAAAATAAATCTTGTGAAAAACACTCTGAAAACACTTCCTAACTTTTCCAACTCTGCATGAAGTGAGAATTTTCTCAGGAACTAAACTTTAAAATACTGTTTTATCAAAACAAATCATCAGTAGATTATGTTCTGAGTTTACTTCAGGGAGCGAAAATGTTTCAGATTAATCTTCTAATATATGGCATGATTTCCATAACACCACCTACAGAAAAGACTGCTTTGAGAGAGACATTGTTCTTGGTAGATATAATTTTAAACTAATCAGCTCGTGTTTTGAACTACAGAAATCTGCAATTCCTTCTTACATTCTAAAAATAAGTATGTTTAAGTAATACAGTGTCAAAGCTGGTAATGTGCTACTAATTACTTCAGGGGACATAGAGATCTTGCTACAGTAACAAGTAAAAATAAAATCTACTAATAACCTTGAGGTAACAATATTGAAATAAATCGTTGATTATATTCTTCATTTCTGCTGTTAGAGATTAAATATCCTTCCCATTTTATTGCTAAGATCACATAGGAGAATAATTAAGCCAGTGTTAGCAACCTAAAAAAATTGCCACCCTATGATTTTATATATGTTAAAAACCAAATCACTTGTTATTCCAATGTTAATTATATCTGAGTTATATCTACAGTTAAGAAATTCTTAGCTAAATTCCTTTGTCTACACGTAACTTGATCACCCCACAAGCACAATATCCATTGCAATCCTAAAACTTTTGTTTTCCACACAGCTGCGCTGAAACTTCCAAGATGACACAGCCTAGGATAACCTAGATCATATTACTGTTGAGGGCAGAGGAAGAACCCTGCCACCCTTCCCTAGGGAGACAAACTGATTGAAAAATGTCTCAGCACTGAAGACAGTGCATGAAATTATCCAGGTGGCTTTAAAGATATAGGACAGCTTATTTCTCTTCTGAAATTCAGTTCAAAGAGCATGAAAGTATGTGTGCATGAATGATGAAACATTTTCTCACTGGGTACATTTTTTGCTTGTTAAACTTTCATTTTCTTCACTTTGGGTTACGAAGAGTCAACATCTAAAATACTTCAGTCTCTTTAGTGGCAGTGTTTTTCAACATAGAGTATTTTTTAATTTCAGTTATAGTAGAGCAATAGTACAGACACAAACCCAGTGTTTGCAACATCTTTTATGTCGTAAGCCATAGTTATTCAAGTTTGTTGCATTATGTGAGAAATGGTAAATTTACTTTGTTGCATGGGAGTTCTCAACTTTCAGTTCAGCTTAGGGTAGTTGCTTTGCTATTGACTACATCGTTCTGCTACACTGCATTAAAGACAACATGAAAGACTGTTCTTGTACTAATGTTTCCAACTTCTCCTTTAGGATCTCAGTAATTATTTTTTTGTAATTTAACAGAATGAAGCTGTGTCCAACAGATAGAGAAAACCCAAATAAATAAAATCCACTTTAAAAGGTATTTCAACCAACCATAGAGAGTTCAGTATTCAGTACTCATAGTTTCAGGTCACAATACCTAAAATTCTGTCCTGGTCCAACTCATTTGCTGGATAAAATGAGTAATTTGAAATAAGCTTCACAATAACCTTTATATTAAGTGCAGATCAATCTGACTTGATAACTTAGGATCTGAATAGTGCAAATGCTGCAGTTTACATTCAAGATCAATATCCTCAATGCAAGGATAAAATATTAATATATAGCATGACAGTGAATCCTTAAACCATCATATTTCAGGAATAGCAGGGAACTTAACAGAGGGTACAAATTTCCTCTTTGTACAAATATCCACTTGTACTCTTAAATTGGTTATAGCATTCCTGTGTTTGTAGTAAATTCTCCAAGGAGATGATCTTTCTGTAGCTCTGAAAGAATAGGTAGACGAGCCTTTAAATCTCATTACAGTTTGTTGTAGCCCTCAATAGCTAATATGGCTTTTCATTAAGTGCTCCTCTGAGAAATCTCATTATACAGTTTTCCCTTCAGTAATACAACTATCGTACTGTTTGGATGCTTACCACAGAGTTGAGAAATAACACTGAATTTTTTGGGGCCTGTCAATCTATTTAAATAACAATAATAGATAGACTTAAACTAAGAAAAAACAACATAGGAAACGTTTATTTTACTTTTTTAAATACCCTTTGAAAGTAGTCAGTTAACTATTAATTTGCCCAAATGGGGTAATGGTTTTTTATTTTACTTTGTGCAGTCTCTCGGGTTTGTCAGAAGGGTACAACCAATATTTGTCATATCTGTATAGTGACTGGATATGGAGATGAAAAAGACTATTTCAGGAGTGGATTTATCAGAGGAGACAGGTAATATTGGCCATGGCCTTCCTCACCAAACAGTTCTTCTTGAGGAAGAGAGAGGACATGCTCGTGTCAGAAGCTATATCACGTGGTGGCAACTCCTCATAGAATGAGGGGACAGACCAGCCTTACATGGGGCCTCAGTCACCAGCATTCCCTCTGCTCCACATTTCAAAAGGTAGAAATAAAGTTTAAGGTTGCCTGAGAAATAAGTTTCATGAGAAGCTTCATGCATGAGAAGTATTAAGACATGAATCCAGAGGGACTTTGCCCCACACCAAACACAGAATCTAGCCATAGCCTGTACTCAGGCTGAATCTAGAAAAAGCAATGGGAACCCAGAAGTCAAATTCACTGCTGGCCTTAATACTTCATATTAAATTCATGGAGCTGAACATGGACAAGATGCTGCAATATCAGAACCTATATTTGCATTGCTCCCTGTGCAAGTATATGTGCCCAGAGAGAGCTGGAAGAGAGCTCCGAAAATAGCTCACTTTATTTTGAATTCCCATCCTTTATTTTGCTAAAATAATTTTTGATTTAAAAAGGCCTCATGAAATTTAGTGGAAGTACTCAAAAAAATCACACTAAACTTCATTGAAGTCACACCTTGCAAGCTGCAATGAAATTATATAGGTGAAAGTCATCAAAAAAAATTCATTTTCCTAAAACTGATTACTTCAAATGTGTGGTTGATTACTATTTCAACAAAATAAATGGGACAATTACAGAACACTTTTGCTGGACACTGATAAAAAGAGAAGCTGAAAAAACAACATGTCAAAATGATCCCATAAAATGCAATATCCTCATACATTTGCTGATCTAGTAAAGTAAGCATCATTGAAATTCATGCCAAAAAAATTTGAATGGTTGATGCGCTACAAAGAAAAATGAAAAGCGAACAGAATAAATTGCAAGCTCTTAAGAATGATCAAAAGCTGCTATCAGGTAAATGAAGCAGGTTGATATACCATTAAATGCACTTTACAAACTCATTTGTGGCTTAATAATGATGTACCTGGCTGTGGTGCAGGACCTGGGGAAGCAGGCAAGTTGCCACACGTCTTTTTTTTCCACAAACAATACATCCTGACATGTCTCTGAATCATAATCTATCAGTGTATTTTTTTCAGAGATTTGACTGTGATCTCTATGTATTTGTTTGGTATGATCCCAGCTGATTGTAAAGATGATTTTTACCTCATTTGGCAGGATTTCTGTGAAGGGCGTACATACATTTCTATGGGAAAAGCAGGTAACTGTATTCTTCTAGGTCAGACAGCAGCAGGTCTCTTGATTGATGAACCCACTCAAGCAATTCTGTGTATAGTCTCCATCTACAGTAATCTCAGAATATGAAAGTTAAGAGTGGCAACTTTACTTAAATCCAAAGGATTTAGACTCTGAGGACTAATTTTTAATACCAAATGTATTAGAATATTTAAAGCTCCTGACTTCTTAATCTTCCTGTATGATGCGTATTCAGGAGTATTGTGGATAAGATAAGATGAAAAAACCCTATCACAGCTCAAGGAGACCAACATAAACCAATTATTTCCCTAGCTGCAACTAAGGGACCAATTAGCAGCAGCTGACATAGAAGACTGCAGCCCAGTTAAAAAAGGAATAGCAGCCAGAGGGGTTAGGATCTATTTTGGAAAAGGGCCTCAGATCATAAATGTAGTTTTTAAAGAAAAAGTAGGATATAGAACACAAAAGTCACATCTGTTAGAGATGAAGATAGGAGAAACCCAGAGAGGAGGAAAGCAGAGACCCTCATATGCTACTGACTCCTCTGACTCATATCTACAGGGGGCCAGGGAGGAATTGGCCTTTAAATGTAAAGGACAAGATGGGTCAACGTTCTGCAGTTGTAAGGGCTGAAGTGTGGGAATCAGACCCAGCAGACATTGCACTTTGTTTGTACTTTCTATTACACTTTGATTTCCCTGTTTCTCTGTCGTTTGAACTGGCTGGAATAATTCTAGCATGTCTCTTCAAAAGAAAGTGAAAAAGGATCCTGCCCCTGCAGCTTTGAACTGCTGCCTCTGTAATCTAGCATCGCACTGACCAGCTGAGCTGAATGATTTAAAACTTTCATAAGGTTAAGACTGCACAAAGAAATGATGAACAGAGCAAGGTTCTCTCCCCAAATTGTGAAGTCAGTAAATTTGCTACATTCCATTCCATTTTGTTTTCTTCAATGCAGAGGTGTTGGTATAGTGTTTGAATCTCATTTTGAAAAGGAAAACACAGGATTTTTTTCAGATGCATCTTTACAGTTAGAAACATTCCTTGTCCTGCAGTTTTCTACAAGGGAACTATTACTGTTTTTACTTTTCTATATGGAAAAAAAATCCAGCCTTGAATTGCTGAATTGGTCTATTCATATAAGTTTCTCCTTATTATTCCTTGGGATTTCTTTGAAATCAGGGCAGCAAATCTGAAGTGAAGAAACCCACTTGGATTCCTTTCCCTGTTGCTAGGTTATTTCAAGAACTGAAGTTAGCTTATTTAAAGGCAATTAGAAGTCCACTAAAACTCTGTGACTTTACAGGGCACACGTCTCTTTAAATTTTTTTCCTTACTTTGACATTTCTGCCAAAAAGTGTTAACTGTTACAAGAAAATCTGTGGGTTTAGTTATAGATCCACACATAATATAAAATTATCTATTAATTCTTGCAATAGAAAACTAACATTCTGAGAAGCAAAAGTCGCTACTGTATATTGGACTGCAGATGTCGGGTGTTACATTTCTAGTACAGCTTTGTCAAAAGTCAGTGTCAGGAGTATCCTTAATACTAACTCTAAAAATCATGAGGTTTTCCAAAACCAAAAATTTCTATCTTTGTGTTAGCTTTTATCTTACTAATGTTTTCCTCTCTAATTTTTCTGGCACTTCCTAGTCCATTACCTTGAGCATGGCATTGTAGAATAGATATCAAAATATAAATATCAATAGAAATTTAAGGGATTAACTGTTACACTGGTATATCATTAGTCACTCTTCATTTTTATTACCTAATCATAACCTCATCAATGTCTGTGTGCAAAATAAGATGACAAAGTAACACGGATCATAAGATAACCTTGTGTTTTGTGTTTACTTGTGTAACGAAGACGGTTGCATGTATCTGTTGAGATAGCAAGTGTAGGGACAATGCAGGTAGCTCAGTCTTTATGGTGGTACAAAAAAATGACCTTTACTAAGTAGACAAAAAGTATAAAATGGCCACTAAAAATCCAATGGTGACTTTTGTTCTCAGGTACACTAATCCCACATATTCACCTATGACTGTAACCACAGTGAAGAACTTAAAATAAAAATTCTGCTCTTCTTGAGGTGATAAAACAAACTGGTCACACTGGTGATTATGCAGCTTGTTGCCATTGTTGATTTAAAACTTTTTTTAACTCAGCAAAGCTAACCACTTTTCATGCAGTTGGATGAAAATGTTTATGTTTCCCCTGAAGCTGACTGTGGACATCAAGACTTTTTTTATTATTTTTAATGCAGTTTCAATTAAAGAAAGGTCTCAGGGGTTTGTGATGTCATGCATACCTGATTTAGTTTGTGTTTGATATCAATATTAAATACTTCTGTAAAACTGTGGGTAAAAGCTGTTCAACTTGTGAGTGAGTGTGTGCACACTTACTTCTCTATCTTGCCTTTTATGTCTTTTAAAATACTGGCTCCATTTAGATTCTTTGATAATAATGTATAGTTGAAATGACTGAAAATAGAACTTGACATTGGAGCAACTCTATTAAGCATTTTAATTCTGACTGTGAAGTCATATTATTCATAACACAGTTTTACCCATTTGGTATTCTGCAATTATTAGCATTGTATTTAAATGTATTAGTCATATAGAATACTTCTTTATCATATAGTAGATTCATATATTGTCAATTTTATAAAAATAAAGGAAAGTTATGTCTCATATTGTCAAAAAAGAGAAAGTGTTCTTTTCTCTGTAATAAATTTCCTTGGGAGAAATCTTGTAAGATACTCATCTTAATTACACTAGTATTTTAGTAATGCTGCAAGGGTAAGATAATGATGAGGGTATGAGTCATGCTGAAAAGACCTACAGTCTAAATTAAAGATGATTATTTCTAACTTACTTAAAGCGTATTTCCCAAACTTTTAAACTACAAAGGGCATCTGTGTACATAATATTCCGCCTAAGGCTGAGTGAATTTGCCAGAATGTATTTTAATGTAGAAAATATGTTTTCTGAGGTGTATAACCAACACAGATTCATCCAAATTGCAACTACATTTTTTCTGTTAGTTCAATAAATAGAACTCTCACTTTGGAACTCCCACTTTTTAATTTGGACAAGAAAAATTTGACTTCCAAGCTAAACAAAGTACTATCCTAATATCTTTCACATCTATAACAAGCAAGCTTGTCAGAAAAACAGTCAGGAAAAAAAATCCAGAGCACAAAGGGTTGTGTAAGAAGAGTAAGAGTCAATTTGATATTGTTACCTAAACACAAGTGACCATACTTAAATGTTTAAAGTTTTGCTAGGTTAGTTCAAAGAAGTGTAGTCTGTTTGTTTAGCAGAGTCTAAAGAGATACCTGTTTTACCGACTGTTAGCATGTGGTGTGATTTCAGATTCATAAGTTATGAAAGATATGTGCATGCAACATCTCAGACAAGAAATAGAACATACAGGAAACTTGTCCTTCTGAAAAGCCAGGTGCCCCCCCCCAGTAGTTTGTATGGTGAGATGCCTACGTATGGACGAGTCAAGCTCATAGTGGCTGCTCCTGTGCTTAAGCCCTGATTTAGGCAACATAATCAGTGTACATTAAAAGTTTTTTTTAATTATGATGTCATGAAGAAATTCAGTACTTATGTCATGTTTTCAGGGATGTTTTTTATAAATCATTAGTAACAGGTAAGTATTACATTCTATTCCAGGCTAAACTCAACGGTGCTTGAAACAGTGCTGCTTTAACCTTGGCAAACAGCCAAAAGCTCACCCAGCTGCTCCCTCGCTCCTCATCTTCCTCAAAGGGGAAGGGGAAGAAAATAGAACGAGAAAGATCATGAGATGTGATAAAGACAGAGAGATTGCATACCAAGTACTGTTGCAGGCAAAGCAGACTCAGATAGGAGAAAATTTATGTATAGTCAATTAAAAAAAGATTCGGGTTGTGAGAAACAATTACAAACATTAAACAGCACCTTTCCTTTCACCTCTTCCAGGTTCAGCCTATTGCCAGATGAAGAATTGTTTGCACCTGGTGGCTTAATATGATGCTTATTCCTCAAAAACTACTGGCATATGGAACCTCACAATGCTTTTTCTGTGGGAAGATCTGGAAAGTAACCAGCCCAGTTCTGCCAACTTTTACCAATTCACCAGGAGGTCAAGTATGACTTTGGGGTGCTGACCACCAAGGAACACCAAGGAGACCCCCAGGACAGAAGAGCTCATGCACAGAAGGGAGGAAACATATGCTAATAATTTTGAGGAAATGATTACGCTATGTGTGTTTATTCCAGCAAACTCAATGAATATGTATGTAAAATACAGTATATAAACAGGAGCTTTTTCTATAATCGGCATGTAAGCTCAGTGGTGTTATCCCCCATACATCCAGCTGAACGAATAATGCCAGCTTCTTAATGCTACACTGCTGCTAAGGAGTTTTATTTTTAGCAGGTTTTGGTAACAGGCCTCACTCCTCCACTGCTGACTTCTCTGCTACCCCAAGCAGTGCAGAGGGAGAGTGGGATGGGGGATTAAGGTCAATACTTATTGGTTCCTCTCTGCCACTGCTTTCACATGTTCTTCACCAGCACTAGCTTTCCCATGGAATGCAGCACTGCTCAAAAAATACCCCCTCAGTTTTTGCATGAGTCCTCCAAAGGTTGCTATTCCTTCAGGAAATGTTAATCTGCTCTGGTGTGTGTTCCTCCACAGGTTGCAGTGGATATTCACTCCATGGAGCACCTCCCTTCTGCTGCTCCCCACTATTTTTGTGTTCATCCTCTTCTGCCTGACAATCCCTTTTTGCCTTCTTAAATACTATTTCACAGAAGTGCCACCAGCTTTGCTGATGGGCTCAGCTGTGTCCTAGGGTGGGTCCATTGCAGTGTCAGCTGGAACCAGATGGAACCACCTGTGCCCTGCATGGTGTAGGCCCCTGAACTCTTCCCATGAAGGGCACCCCTGCAGCTAATTCACTGGCAAAGTCTTAACACCTATATGCAGTTCAGAAGCCAAACAAAACAGGAAAAAAAAACCAAACCACAAATGTATTATTTACATCCAAATAATCCCTCTATAATTTGAATTCAGCAGTGAATCTGTCCGAAAAGTATAATGAGAACTTAATCAGCTCAGCAGTCATACCCACACCACTCATACCATGTTCTTATAAATGGTGATGAGAGAAGCTCCAATCTTCCTGAGATGATAACAGGGAGATCTTTGCAAGTAACAAATTATAAGCTGATCCTGTTGTTAAAAAGTCAGAAATTAATTCTAACCATTGTACATGTCCAGGACCACATTTCTCATCATTTCCTGCGTATCACCACTTATCTTCATATATATTAGAATGGAAGCAGAATCATTACAAATTTCACTTCTTACCAGCAATATTATTAAAGCATATATTTCTTTTCAATACAGTAGTGAGGTTCAAATGTATGGATAGAGTCTTGATCTTATTTACTTGTAGATAATTTCAGTTGAAGTTGTCCAGCAGGTTGTAATGGTAAGGCTATGCCAGGTTCCCTTTATAATTACTGAAAAAATTACAAGTTTCCAGATGTTGATTTATCCCATCCGCAAAGAACAATATGGAATAGATTTTATGAACTGCTTTCTGAAAGTGACCAGGCTAGATTCAGCTGCCTAAGAAAGGCACCTAGTGCTGTTTTAAGTACCCCAGTGTATCCATTTCGGCCTCCAGCTGCTGTTCTAGAGAGGTCTCAGCATCCCATGGACTCCGTTCATATTTAGTTTATTTGTGTGAATTTCCTATATTCTCTCTGCCCCCAGTCTGTGTTCAGTGACTGATGCCAAATCACTCTTCACAAAAAGATGGATAGGCACCAATAACTCTATCAACTTGATTTTTTCTGAATTTCCATATTTGGAGTGTAGATAATCAGCATTCATGTGGATGTTTATACTCCAACAAATTAATTTAGGTTTTCTAACCTACAGCTGAATCTGATTCCCAAAATCAGTGAGAGGAGTTCCCTTCCAAAGTTGCATGTGCACTGAAAAACTAAGCAATGAACAGACACACTTGAAGTAACAGGAATATAACTACCTGCAGTGTTAGGTTTTTAGAATTTCAGTCAAGGTCACGTCTCCCAAACTACTTCTGGCTATGCTTTAATAGTTAGCATAGGATAGATACCTTTCCCAGTAATCAGTTTGGATGTGATTTCCCTGGCCTGAGGTCTAATATATTTTATTAGTATGTATGTGGCCAGACTGTTCTAGCTGGCATAAAAGGCAGAAAACTCTGGCATTGTATTTACTTTGAAAGACATGGCCAGAAGGTGCCACGATTAGTCAGCTACAAATCCCCCTAGTGAAGAAGCAATTTGCAGCTAGTTAGCTAAATGCAAGAAAATTGTGTCCTTCTGCATTATCCACACACTCCTACAACCACACAGAAGACAGCACTGGTAGCATTCACCTATGAATATAAAGTCATGCTTAGGTTGTTCAAAATGCACATGTACCCTTTTTTATGTGCTGTGTATAAAATGAACCTGTTACAGCAGCACCAGTGGGCCATAGACTATCTTAGAGTAAGATAGTCTTCGTCTTCTCTGCTTCACCTCACTTTGGGGCATCCACTTACTATAGCTTTCCTACAGGCAAAAATCATAGAACCATAGAATGGTCTGAGTTGGAAAGGACCTTAAAGATCATTTTGTTCCAACCCTCCTGCCATGGGCAGGGACACCTTTCATGAGACCAGGTTTCTTGGGATGAGTAGATATGTTGGTTCTACAACCTGACTTTTAAGGTCAGAAAAGTGTAAGTCCCATTTTGATACCATGTATTCCACTGAGTCTTTCAGGAACTCTGGGGTTTTTTTCATGTTTCTTCTCTACATCTCTGTGTAAAGGAACAAAAATAGAAAAAGTAGGCACTATTTTTGTGTGCTGAGGGTATATTAAATTATTAAAACATAAAGCTATTCAGCAGAAAATACATGCTATGCTTTTCCCTTAATAGAAATTGGCAAATGCTCACTTTTTAATGCCATTTATATGCAACATTTTTCTGTTTTAAAATGTCTTATACTTTGTAAACTGTGCTTTAGAAGCCTCTAGAGATAGGATGATGAAATATTGATTGTCGTTTTCTTGACTTTTCCCACTCCCCAAACCCTCTTCACCACCTGCAATTGTTCTGATTTATATTTTTTATTATTTTGACAAATTAAAACCACTTCATACTGTGAAATAACTCGTAACAAGGGAGAATTTCATATACACATACCTAAGAAAGAAAAACAAACTAGCATGAAGCATATATATTCCTATTATTGCTAGATGAGCTAACTTTTCAAGCCCTGCATTCTAGCCTTGCCTTTGAATTTATGAGTTGAATTCAGAACACTTAGTTCTTGATTCTGCAGACACTTGAGGGAATGACCAACTTCAAACTTATGAGCAATTATATGGAAGTCATATGTTAATAATTAAATAGAGTGTTAAGTTCTTATAGGCTCTTTACTGTTAAGACAGCAATATTCTTGTAATTTATTTCAGTCATCCTAAGTTTGATCTGGATCATCTTTTTTCTTTTTTTAGCTTACTCCATGCCTCTTCTAAACTAGTCAAAATTAGGACCTATAAATTTAACTAGAAGTGATGTATTCTGGATTATGGAAATCCATGTAAGTTAACATCTCAGGTTAAAGCTGTGAAATTTTCCCTCTAGATAAGACCTAACAGGTAAATGTTTAAGAGCAGGCAGACCTTCAAAAACCTGAAGGACATAAAATTGTACCCACACATACTGTAAGTTTTGTCTGCAAAACTACAACAGCAAAATTATGAGTGAAAGGCTCATGACGGCTGGAAGCAAAATTTGGTCTAACAAATCTGCATTCAAAATTTTGTTTTGCTGACTAGGACACTGGCTCAAACTGTTGGTGACCAGGTTTAACTTCAACCCTTACCTTAAGGTGTCCCAAGAGGGCCTGCATCTACCTAATCCATGTTGAATCTTTCCTAATGCCCCTCAAAGTAAGGGGCATTAGGAAAGTAACTTCCACATGGCAAGAGTGTAAATCTCACCTGAAATCTACAGAAGAAGAAAAGGTATGCCAAAACCTGGGAGAAAACTTGTTTATTCACATAAAAAAATCACTTTAATATTCTATCATGATTAGCAAATAGAAAAATGCAATACATTCATGAAAAACATAATAACTTGTCGTATTTCAAAAAGCAAAATGAAGTAGAAAGTCATTATATAACAGTATCTGGTGTCTTTTTAAAAACATGGACCATGAGAATCTATGAATATTTCACAGTCTGTCTTTCTGCTTACTCTAAGTTTTAAAAAACATAGGTCTATATGAAGGATATGGACATTTTTCAACATTCCACTTTAGCACAAAAGGTTTTCCCATTTTACAATTGGCTGTTATATTTCCATTGCAAATTCCGCCGTGTTGCAGTAAGAGGCAGACTAGCAGGTCGATGACCCTTATCATTTTCACTCAGTAAGTAACTGATAATTAAAAAAGCACTGTACTTTAAAATAGCCTTTTGAATTATAACAGCAGCACAGTTTTAGGTATCACTGCTAATGCAGAAAAAGGGAAACTTGTACAGCTGAGTGCTAATCCTTCATACATGCTGTAAATTCAGTTCCCTTTTCAGATCTACCCACAATGACATTTCTGCAGTACAGCAGAAACAACTCAGAATAGAAACGATAGGACTGGCAATTACATCAACTAACCAGAAGCATTAGAAACAAGGTCATTTTTGGTACAGTAGTTATCACACACTGTTAACTCTTGACAATATACCACTTAAGATTGATTAATAGATCGTAGTTTTACATGTTGATCTGCATTGTTGGTGTCAGCATATAAAAGATTTGCCAATTCTTGCTAAGAGGTACTTTGAAACTTTTCTTTACAATTTGATCTAAAGGTTTTTATTGATTTGACCCCTATCTCACTGCTGTCACCAGGTCAACCAAACACTTTCAGTGGTCCTGATTCTTAACCGTGAGAGGTCAGAGCCATCCAATGTCTTCCACCTCTGCAACTTCTATGAATTGAATTAAACACAAATCCTGGCTAACTACTGCAAGCACATTTTATTTTTAGAATTGACCTAAAGACTTCTGAGCACTATGGAAATTACAGCTATGGAGATAAAGAGCATGCCTTTTTCGATTTTTGCCCTACAGGTGATGCTACTGAATAGCTTTGACATTCAGTAAAGCTTTGCAGATACTTGCTTATCTTCTGCTACTTTATATCATTGTTCTAATTACAGATATCTTCTTTTCTTGTGTTTTACTAGCTATAGCTCTAAATGTCGCAACAGCTGAATGGGGAGCTGATGTTGCTCGTTTGCATAGTCCAGGAAGCAGACCTGTTAACTATTTCACTCTTTGTTCACCATCCATTTACAGCCACACCCATTGAGTCAATATGGGTGTAGCTCTAGGCCTTAAATGAGGTTTCTTTTGGGAGATGAATGAAGAAGATTATTTTAGATGCTGACATCTACAGAGAGTGTAGGGAAGGTAACATTAAATTTACCTTCTTTTAACCCATTCTTCAGCACTGATCAATTAGATATTGCATGCATACATGACATTTGTGCCTCCACAGCATGGTCTATGGAACACATCATGCACCTCTGTTGTGATGATATAATACAATTTTGTGGCAGACTATAGAGCAGCTGTCTCATTTTTCCTTGAATATTAAAAATATATTTAAACATTTCTTGGAACCAGAGTGATCGCCTCCTTGAAGGTCACAAAAATGTATGAATGATGGAATAAAACAAACAAATAAATCAAATCTCTGACAACAAATAATAAGATCTCTGACGAGGCTCCAACAGGAAATGCACATGGAATCTGCATTCAGTAGTAGTGTTATGTTGCAACAAAGTGGCACTTTCTTTTGAGACTGTGGTCTGTGGTCACAGAGGTAAGTATTGAAGATTTTAACCTAAAATTTTGCAAGCAATCAGGCTGGTTCTGCTAGAGAGTAATGGTTCAAGACTTGAAATTATACAAAGGCCACTGTAATTCTCAGAGGATTCAGCCTTTTCCTGGTCAGTTTTTCGTCAGACATCTTGGTCATTCCCTGAGTGCACACTTCCCAGATGCCCTCCTGTGAATTCTAGGCTTGATTAAAACATGTGTGTCTTCCGTCATTGTCTGTATATATGCATTAAAGAGACCAGGAGCTGTGAAACAGTAACTCTTGAAACAATATAGACTGGCACTTTGAACCACAGAAGCTGATGTCCAATGATGGGGAAAAAAAATCTATCTATTCATTCTAGATGAATAAATATAATAATCTTGTGAACACTGCTGAAAAAATGTCATGTTCCATTTAAGATACAAGTAATTCAGGCAACTGAGTCCAGTTGCCTAAAAGCTGGAATCTACCACATTTTCATATGCCTTATTTTATTTTTCCTGTCCATTCAATGGACATTCTCATTCTCAGGCCTTTTGCCACTGTTACTCGACCCATTGGGATGTGTCAGATACTCTTAAGGGCCCCAGATGACTATACACCTTTATTTGCGCAAAAAAAAATTGAGCCATGGAAGCCAAGAGGTAGAGGACTAGAAAAGACTGCCTCTCCATCACCTGCACAAAGAGCTGTCTGGATAGTTTTGATATATTTTTTTCTTTGCACAGTAAAATTACCCGGTAGTTAGAATAAAAACAGTAGAACCCAAAAGTTCCTATCCAGGAAGTTCTACTCAAATGAAACACACACTGCCTGGGGAGCATTAAAGCAAGAGTAGGGCAGGACTAAGCAGGATCAGAGGCAACTCTCTTATTGTATCACGAGCTGTGTAGCTCTGAAGTACATTTTTTAAAATTCATGGAAAAGGAAAAGATCAGTAAAGCTTAATGAGTCACTCTAGGAACATCAGAAACACCTTTTTATGAGAAGAATAAAAACTATTATTTCTATTATTTAAAGCTTATGTTATAGTTTTATAAGATAATGGTGTAAATCCACATGACATCTTAAAGCAAAAAGGAGGACTTTTTACAGTAAAAAAATACTAAGACCTTGATCTTTAACCCATCTTTCAATCTCAAATTTTTACATGTAATTATTTTACTTGGGATCATCATTTTACAGTTTCTTTTTCTTGGTGGCAAAATGAGACAATGAGGCACCATTTCTAGAGCTGCCTATCTCAAATAATATTTAGCAGATATTGATTTCTATTTTGTTCTTTAAAATTTAATTTAAGGATTGATAAATGAAATAAAATTTAGTAATCATTAATACGTCTTAGGGGTGTGACTGAAACAAAGGTATATTATACATGCAAAAATCAAAACCATGAAAATCTGAATTATTCTATAATATTTTATTTGTAAAATGTCAAATGGCATTTGTCAAACTAAAATACAAAGCCTTCCTACACAATTAGAGAGTTGGTTTCATATTAAGTAGTTAGGATTTAGAGTCTTACATCATGCATAAGCGTATATAAGATGGCATTCTTTTTGCCAAATATTTGTAGGGGTTTTTTTGTAGCTGGTTTATTAAGAAGTTATCTCACCTATACCACCCGGAGATGTTAAAAATTCATTCATTTTGAGTCTGAGCTGGACAGACAGGAGTGAAAATCTTTTAAAAATTGAAAACATTTTAAATTTAGCAATCTTGTTATTTAGGATTTTCTTCTTGAAATTTCCCATGATTTTGATACAATTTATTATGACACAAACTCCCTTGGATAATAGATTTAGTGCAAAAATCTGTTTCAAAAAGCTTTAAAAAAAAGACTAAATTCTGAGTTTCATTAGCTCATTCATCTTTTGTATTATACTGCCTTTTTCTCCTGTTCTGTCTATGGCTTGTGCATATAGGAGCACACAAATGATACTTCCATTGTATTCTGAATTTCTTTTCATTACTGTTCATGTGTTTTCATTACTGTTCCTGTGCGTCTCTCCCACTTTGTTGGTAATGAGATCAAGCTGGATTTCTACTAAGACTGTGACAGTTGTGCTGTCAGCTTTTAATCTATCAAGTCCCCATGAAACCTTCTTCAAGTGCTTTTGTGACTTAGTAGGTCTTTTGTAGTGTCCCTTTTTATATAAAATGTTTTGATCAAATTCCATCTCGTGTTCCATCCAGCTGTAACATGCATCCAGTCATTGTACAGAAATTTGGAGGACCACATTCCTTGCAGCTGACACACAACCTGTGTTTGGCTGACAGCTCAAGAAATTGCCATTCAGGAACTGGAATAGAAATCAGTCTTAGTCAAACAGACAGGAGTGTTGGCACTGCTGTGAATTTTACTCACTCCTTAGCAAGCTTGAAATGTTGTGACAAATGATAAGTATGTTTAGAATGATTGAAAAAATGGGTCTGCATAAAAAGATATTTCTTTATTAAGGATGTTTTATTGACATGACTGTCAGTCCCCCTGGCAACTCCCTTCAAGACTTGCCCCTCCATTTGTGCCTGAACTCAGGCTGTACACAGAAGGAGTGTATAAGGCTTGCATAGAAAAATAAGGTCTTTAAGAAACATAAGGTCAAAAACCCACAGTTTTAAAAAGGCATTTGACAAATTGACTTCTAATTCACTAGATTTCTGGGGCATCTTTGCAGTCATGTTCTTTCCTTCTTCACTCCCTTGCCAATGGCTGGCATGCAAGTCCAAATCACTGAAGTCTGTTCTAACCCTTGAGTGATGAAGAATATCTGTTCCTTCTTGGATTACTCATTATGTCCTCTAAGGGAGCAGATATTTACGGTTAAAGATAACATTAAGATTAGTATAATTAAAATTAGTAAAATTGTTTGAATTATCTATGGAATCATTAGACAGATAAAGTGACCAAAAGATCTGGAGAAGGATTTAGACTGTACAGGGCTGATGGAACAGGTTTGGTATGCAATTAAATACATATCTAGGGAATCCCTGAGGACACAATGGAGAAAAATGCAGAGGATTTAACCCTAGACTGTTGTTCCTTTTAAAATACCAAGTCGTATCATAGACTTGGTGGATAGAAAATGTCATTCAAGGAACATGGACTTCAAAAGGTTTATTTTTTGTGCTTAGAATCTCTTAAGAGGCGGTCATAAGAAGTTGGTTTCCTTCAAGATGAGGAAGTAAAACAAAGAACTCTCCACAGGAGAGAAATAATGTCCAATTTAAGCTGGACAGAAAAACATTTTTCAGCAAGACTGGTTTAATTCTATTTACGTAGCAAGACATGAAACTACTGAGCTGGCTGCAAGGCTGACTGTAGTGCAGTGTCATAGCAACAGATGCTGGCCTCACGGGCATGACAAAAGTTGGAAGTCTCTGAAGGCATCAGAAGTCCTCCTTGCATATTCAGCTGTCAAAAGCTGAGATGGGGCACCTGGGAGCCTTGTTACATGCAGATCTCTGGGGACTACAAGGTCAACATGGCTAACAGTGTCAGAAGTGCCTTGTAAGCATGAAGTGTGGGATTCCTAGAATCCCTAACCTGCCCCTAACCTCTGTACATTTTGTTCAGAACAAGGCTTCCCTACAGGCTGATTCAGGGAAGGGCAGTAGAGGAATTCACAGTGCAGTCTCCCCGTGAGTCTTCCTTATGAAAGGCACCTTCCAAGGGTACCTGCATTAGCCATGTGAAGATTGAAAATGCCTTCACACCCTCATGTTCTTGAAGCCCTACAGTATTACAAAGTAGAATGGTGTGAGAGGAAATCTTCATAGGTCATGAACCTTGACTTATTTATTTGAATTTTTAACAATGCATCTCCTAACTTCTCTGGGTTTTACATGCTATGCAAGTATATCACTGAAAGATAATAATGGAACACTACTCAGGAATACCTCAAAGCACTAACCACAAGCATTCTTTTCTGTGAAATTAGAAGCATATTTAAGTAGCAGGGGCAAAAGCATTCCAGGGAGATACTTATAATGTAATCAAATTTACCACCTTTAAGTACTCTGGCATGAATTCCAGAAGCTATTATGCTCATTAAGAATCAGACCAGGAGGAAACTTCTTTGTATACAATTTAAATGCAGCCTGAAAATAAAAACTAAAATGTGAATATTGTCCCCTTTGTTCCCCATGGCCAACAAGCTATACCACATTATTGCCCCATATCATTATGTGTGATGAGTAGGCTGTAGAACACAAAGCCCCGGCCTAAGCTTACAATGGAATTGGAAGGAGTTCATTATTACTTGTTTCAGATCCAAAGAGAAGAGGCAGAATGAAATAAATCACCAAAACACATCTGTCTGTGCTTGAACACCTCAGTTTTCTCTCAGAATCAATACAAACACAGTTTAGTTTAAACAAAAGGGTGAGGAATCACAACCAGCAGCATTAAATCATTTTAAAAATTATCAAATTAAATGTGGAAGTATTTTACGTAATCTTTATTTTTCACAGATAATTTTTTATTTGTTCAGTTTTAGAATATTTCCACAAAGAGACTCATTTTAGGTAATCAAAGCATACTGGATTTTCCCATTGTAGATCTTTGACTCCTAAAAGATCTAGACATTTAGTTCTCAAAAATATGTATGGCACCTATTTCTTCTTTATGCATATGTGTGTAGCTGTCAAATTCTTAATTTCACTGAACTCCTTAATTCTCAGACACAATTTATCAAAACACAGCTTCAGAATACATCTTCATTAAAAAGGTAGTTGAAGACCAGACTTTTCCAATTAGGAAAAAAATGAGACACTAATTTTTTGATGGCAAGTCAAGAAATTTATTTTAGAGTTAGGAACCTGATTTTCTAATGTCTAATTTACATGATTCAGTGTGCTCTAATGCCAGATCACAGGCTAGCAAGACACACAGTTCTCTGAAACAAATTGCAAGTTCTCCTTGTGAAGCCACATCATCTTCTATAAATAATTGTTAATTTGGAACACATCTAGGATGTCTGCCTAAAAAATGATGAAGGAAAGACTGGTTCAAGTGACCCATTCAGATGATATTTAATTCCAAAAACTTCCGTACAATTAACTGGCTTTGGTTTTGAGAGCTGCCAAGAGCTGACTCTGAGCCAGCAGAGCACCTTGGAAGCAAAGGAAGCCAACAGCATCCTGGGCCGTGTGAGGAGAAGTATTGCCAACAGGTCCAGAGGGGAGATCCTTCCTTTGTGTTCTGCGCTGGTGAGGCTACATAGGCGTTCTGGGATCAGTTCCAGGCTTCCCAGTACAGGAGAAACATAGAGATGCTGGAGAGAGTCCAGTGAAGGGCCACTAAGGTGATTAAGGGTCTGGAGCATCTCTCTTCTGAGAAAAAGCTGAGACACCTGGGACTTTTTAGTCTGGTGAAGAGAAGACTCTGGGTGCACTTAATTAATGTATATAAATGCCTGAAATGGGGGTGAAAAGAGGACAGAGCCAGACTCCTCTCAGTGGTGGCCAGAGAAAGGACAAGAGGCAATGGGTTCAAGAAGAAATACAGGAAATTCTATTTAAGTATAAGAAAAAAAGAAACAAACAGTTTTTACTTTGAAGATATCAAACACTGAGATAGGTTACCCAAAGGGCCATAGAGTCTTTCTTCTTGGAGATATTAATAAATTGACTTGACACAGCCCTGAGCAACCTGTTCTGGCTGACCCCGCTTTGAGCAGAGATTTGGAGTAGACAAATCTCCAAAGGTCCCTGCCATCCTCAACCATTCTGCAATTCTGTGAAACTAAATCTAAATCACAGAGGCCAGACTCTTAACTAGGACATCATCAGGTTAGGAAGATACTTTGAATGATATTATAAATTTGTTTTAGTTAATTATTTTATTTTATACACAGATTTATTAACAAATAGAGTTTTTTTCAATAGTGTTTCACAATTACTTATTTTCCTTGAGTATCATTCCAATGTTATTGCATGTTAGTTCTGTCTAGGGCAATACCCTCTTCAGCCCTGAAGCTGAACATACGTATCACAGTAATACCATATGACCCAACAGGTTGGGTTGTGATCAAGTGACACTACATTAAATGGGATCTATAACAACAAATAAGAAGTTTCACACATCAGGGTGGAGACAGAAAGTAAACTGCCTGACACTAGGAGAATAATTTACCTTTGGTTCTTGGCAGATAAATACCTTTTCCCTTGCTATGTTTCACACTGAATTCAGCAATACTGTAAAAGGCATTGAGGGAAAAGTGTATCAAAACTATGGTGTAAGAAAATTAACATGTCCTTAGTTGTCGTGGCCAGTGAACCTACATTACAAGGGACAGAGAGTTCGCAGTAAGAAAAGTGCCTAGTACCACAAGAGCCATTTAGGTTAGGGTGACCAGAAAGGCTTCTCCCAGGATGCATTGTTCTGTTATGTTAATCTACCCCAGTTTGGCTTCCCTGGTTGGCTGTCAGCCTTTACCCCCTCGTGAATCCCCCAGAGCTTCCCCACTGGTCCCCATTCCCTAGTCCCGCCTTTTCCCCGCCCCCAGATAAAACCCCAGTTCTCCATTGTTCTCTCGCCTTTGCCTCTGTAACCTTCGAAAGCGTAGAAGCAATAAATGCTCCTGTTGGAATACACGCAAAGACCCTTCCTGTCTCTTTGCCATCGACTCTATACTGAAGCTAGCCGTGCGTTTGTGTGTGCATGTATGTGAGCTACAGAGCTGGACAGAGACAGTAATACTTAGTATCTTCCATTTTATACCTACAAAACCTAAAATACCAGTTTTTTAAAACATCAGTTGAAATTCTATGACAAGAAGGATGAGCTTGATTTTGATCTGAAAAATTTCATATTAATAATACATCTGTCGATCTCATCAGTTTTCTAGTCCTGATGACCTTCTCTTAAATAAGCACTCAGAGACAACACTGAATCCAGCAGTCCGATGAGCATTTTCCCTTTCCTGCCAATGGGGTTTACAGTTCTCTTATGTGGATTCTGATACCACTGGGGATTCACATTTCCTATATGGTAACATCAACGTCAGGCCAGGCATTTGGCAGCTGTTATGATCCGGTTTAAACCCAGAAAAGCAAAGCAAGCTAAGTCTCTGTGCATAAACCGGAAAGAACTTAGAAGGTTCAAAATATCCCCAGAAACAAGATTAAAACCAAACTAGGTTAGATGTTGTTGCCAAAAAATTGATGTACTTTATTTAATAGTGGAGAGGCAAGGAGAAGGGAAAAGAGAAAAAGAAATAGAAAAAAGAAGTGTGCGGGGGGGGGTGGGGTAACAGGGAGAGGTGACAGGAGTTAGGTGGAAGCATATCACCAGGGGTTAGGTGAAAACATATCACCCATTTGAGGGTCCCAACTACGCCTTGTTGCTCCCCTCCATCTGGTCTGCTGGTGGTGAGGGTCCCCCGTTGCCGCCGTGGCCATGCCGCTATATGGTGCCACACGACATGTCACGCTGCCACACGCCATGTCACGCTGCCACACCTCACGCCACCACACCACACGCCAAAGAGTGCAGAACTCCGTGGATTAATATACACTTTGGGCCAGGTGGGAACGCCCACGTGTCTTTCTTGCAGGGGCTAGCTTGACACTGTCCCTTGCAACACTGAGGGTGGGTTGCATCATCTCAGTGGCTCTGGTGCAGGGTCTGGGGGCCCCTGTGATGGGCCACGTCACCCCCTTCTGCTGTGGATAAGCCCCCCCGGTGAGGACCCCTCAGCTGGGCTCTGCACAGTGGAGGATGGGCACTCACTGCACCTCTGACCACAGGCTTTTCCAAGATACCCAGAGCCTCTCTTCCCCCCACCCTTTGGTGGAAGGTCTGTTCGAGCCTGGCAGCGGATAGCCCTGGGGCGGTGGTCTCTCCACTTTGGAGGTGTTAAGCTTGGGCTCCGTGAATGTCCCCAGCCCTGAGTTGTTACTTTATCTTATCTTCATCAGTGAGCAGTGTCAGGCCTCAGGGCCCCATTCAGGGTGTGGTAATCTCTGCAGCTTTTGTAATACAGTTTTAAAAGTCCTTTAAGAAAATGTTTAAGTCATAAAATATAATATTTCAGTCTCTGACAGCAGCATAGTGTAAAAACCACACAATCTCTTCTGGAGTTTTTAGACACCCACTGCCAGTGCAGTTGCCAAGAATTGTTTCTTGCAGAATAACACCAGTGAATGATCCCTGAAAATAGGAACCTTTGCCCAACAGAGCCATACCTGAGAGGAGTGAGCCAGCCAGGTTAAGGCTATTCCCCCTGTAGAGCTGAGGCTGCTGTGGGGGCAGCACCCTTGACCAGCTGTGTTCAAAGGTGCTCGTCGAGGGATAACCTTATGAAGTCCACCAGTTCAAGCAGGTCTAAGTGAAACAACATTCATACAAGAGATAGAAAAAAATGACATTACTGGAAAGATACAAAACTACAGAATAAAAAAAATATAAATAAAAGTGAAATGTTTTATTCATGGTTTATGGTCTCTTTCTTCAGTTGAGTAAATGTTGAAGTTCAGTGTAGTGTTGTCTGATACTGCCACATATCTGAGTTCTGTGTCATCACAAACATTATGTCAGAAGAGCTGATTTACTGCCAGAGTACATATCTGGTGAATGCCAGGAGATAATTTCACATTTACTTACTGTTATATAAAAGTCTCTTCCAAAATACTATTCTAAATTTTATTAGGCAACTATTTACCTAAACTTCCTTTTATGAAGTATACAGGATAGAGCTGATGAATAATGTGGTTTATCCAACAAATATATTCTGACATCTGGTTGGTTTTTTATTTTTAGATATTCTTGATTAGTAAACAACTAGAATGATATATCAGAAGAGTGTGTGAGGAGGTTAATTGCACTAAGACCACAATACAGCTAAAAAAAAGTGACGTTATATTGCCTTATGTTCAAGCGTTTTGTATAATAATGTCTTTTAATAATACATTTTTAAAGGATACAAAAGCTGAAATAGCATCTTTACATATCATGCATCCACGTACAGAGAAAAACAACATAATGCTGAAATGTAGGGCTGGCAAAACTGTCAAGGGGTAACTTTTGGGTCGCAAAACCAAATTATTCTAATGCCAAAATATTTTGTGTATCTCAGACTGTGATATCTGTTTAAGAAACAGTAGTTCCTACAGTAGTTTCCTGTGTCAGTGCATAGGATACAGGGAATATTTAATGCAACAGAGTATGGAACTACCTCTTCACTAATCTGTGTCTCCACAGCACAGCCATTCCATGTTTTATTTCAAAGAGGTTTTATAGTTGTTATTATTATTATATTTGCATTCTTCTATTCTAGCTCTGTAGAAGAGTTGACACACAGCAGAGAGCTTGGTGGGGCTGTGACACAAGTTTTACAAAAAATCCCCCTTCACTCAAAAGCACTAAATAGACAGAGTTGAATAAATAAGAGTTTCCAGCCCCCTGCTGTTTACACCAGGCGGTGCTGATGTCTCCCTAGGAGCAAGATGATCACCTCCTGCTGCTCAAAAAAATTTCTTGCCCAGCAGAATGTGGAGAATTTCCTTGTACAGAAGAAAGTGCTACAGAAAGTGTGTTTAGGAAATGTTAGAAGGCATTGATTTTCGCTCACCTGCAGACAACTTGGGATATTCCACTGGTGGCTGGTTAATATATAATTTGTTAGCTACCTTTCAGGTATCTAAAAGAGTAACACTTGACTTCAAAATTTATGATTGCCACTTTCTTGTTCTGTCAGTTTGTGATAAGACCCAAGTCTATGTTCTTTCTCTATAATCTATTTTGGCTAATTTGCACAAGAAAGAGCTGTTAAGTGCCCCATCTTTTTTAGGCAGTAAGAATATTCAAGGCAAGTGTATCCTATATTTAATTATTTTTCAAAGAGGCAGAATTTCTTAAATACTTGTAAGTGCCCTGTCTGTATCTCTGGACTTCTTGAATTCCCAGTCAGTTCAGCCTAACTTTAAAGAGAAAAAAAAATGGATCATGATCATGGAAAAATTTCCCATCTACTAATTACAAAACTGAATCTCTGCTGATCTTCAAGTGGTTTTATCTTTGATTTAATGCCTGAATTTAATTCACTGTTTCTTTAGAAAAAGATAACATTCACATCATTGTCTTTCTCAATAACACCTAATAACACTTAATATTCACCATTCAGATACCCAAGGACATCACAAATCATATCTCCCATGGAGATGCAGTCACTCTGCTGTGACGTTCCTCAGTAACCTGTAGTCCTGCTGCACGAGAAGGAATACCTCATTTAAACCAAAACATAGGGTAGTTGAATAAAAATGAAAGTCAGGGCTGAACACTGTCTGTCCGAACCTGAGTGCCAAAGAAAGAAAATAATCTCCTAGATAAAGCCTCTCATATTTGACGCAGATTGGCTCAATGGAACCATTTACAACATGAATTCACAGGCAACTCTATAAGTACAGGGAAGGGGACAATAAAATGGAGAATAAGAGCAAACAAGTGGCACAGAAAAGGAGACCAGGAATTTTCTAATTGTCTTTGTCACTGAATATGGCATTTTCTACTATGACAGCCAAGCTGTGCTCATCTTTGTCAGTGTTTGATGCCCCTCCCTACCCTACTTGAGAGTTTGGCACACACATCAGGTATGTGTATTCTCAGTAGGGAGCTATAATCTTATGTCATATTTAAATCTGATTAAAAGTTAAACATTTCCAATCTCCCTCTGTCAGAACATTGCATAAGTGTGATATAAAGTCTACATCTATACTAGAAAATAATATTGTCTTTGGAACACTTTCTAATCCTGAGGCAAAATAACAGTGTGTCATGCATCTACATAAGCAAACTCCCTTGGTCACTAACACAGAACACAGGGATGTACTGTGGCCAATGGTAATTCCTTAGGAATTGTCCAGGGAGTGATTGCTAACTTAGGCAAAGCCCATACCAGGGACTGAGCAAACAACCCAGGACCTTATAAAGAATGCTTGAGCCTATGCTTTCAGTGTCTATTTTAAAACTGTAGATGTAGCTGCCTGGTTAGATCTCCCATCTCAGGGTGAAGTTCTCTTACTGCCAGTGAATTGCAATAATGCCCATTACTGCTCACTCTCTATTCAGTTCTAGATCAGTATAGATTCCTGGGACAGAGATAAAGCTCACCACAAACCTCCACTTCTCTGCCTTCCTTTTCTCTCCATAACTGGCCCCAGTGGAGCAAAGAAAAACAAACAGGTTTCAAGAACAGGAGCTGGATTCCTTTTCTGATTTGTGGTCAGTGGAAGAAAAGGAAGCTCTAGGACTCCTGGCAAGGTAGATGGGAGCACATACAAGAACCAACTGCAGAAGATGGATGGTATTCACTGAGCAAAAGAACTGCATGGACCTTTTGCCCAAACAATTAGCTGAAGCAGAAGGTAGACAATATTCTTTTTTAGATGATATTTCTCTGAGAAACTCTGAGTCCCCAAACAGCAAAATTCCTCTTCCACTGAAAGGAAGGGAGAAAAGTGGAAGGGGGAAGGGCTGGGGGGTGGGGGACAAGGAGAGGTGTAAATGTATTTTTTCTCTTAGAAAGCTGATTCTTAGGTGATTAGGTATTTATGTTTTCTGGGTGCTCATCCAACTCACAGTGCATTGCTTCAACACTGTCTTTACTCTGGGTGGTTCAGTTTAGGTGGATTTGCAATTCAGGTGAGTTGCAAATTTAGCCACAATTTTTAAATAAACAAAAACGTTTTTTATTGAGCACAATAATGAAGCAATTTTTCAATTTTTCATCAAGTTTTGCAACTTAGAGGACATTTATAAGGATGACAAATCACTTTTTTTTCCCCAGAAAACCAACTCCTGTAAATTTCTAGTTCTTTTTTTCCAAATGAAGATGCTAGACCTTCTTTAAAAATGTTTGCAATAATTTTTATAATATATGAAAACAATATTTTCTATGTCCTATTGTTAAGAAATGGAAGAATTGATTTTGTTCAAGCAAGCAAGCAAGCAGGAAATCAACCTTTTGCAGTTGTTTGGTGAGTAAATTTTTACCCCCTGTGGTTATGCTTTGTCAAAATTACAGGCCTTTGAAAACAAGGTGTTATAATAGAAAATGTCAGTCATCCTTAATAACAGATTGACTTAATAACTCTGCCTATGATGCAGAATATTGTAAAAGAGAAAAGAGAAAAAGAAAGAAAAACAAGATTTTAAAAATAATTCAACTTACAGATCTGAGGAACAGTTTGAAATTCACACAGGATTTGTTTAGCCTCTGGTAAAAACTACTACCAGAAAAAAAAAAAAAAAACAACAAAAAACCACTACTCTTTCATCTCTGTAACACTATGAACTAAATTTTTAGCAAAATCTTAGACTTACAGAAATGGATGGCTCTCAAGGGGATGTGAAATGCACTTTCAAACCTCTCATTTTTCAGAAGAGGGGCTAAAAGCAGAAGAGATACATGAAGACTTCAAGATTTTTACCTTGGTAGCTATAACAATATTCAGTGTTTCCCAAACATTTTTCATATTCCCTTTGCTATGTCATACAAATGATATGCAAGACATATTAATAATGTTTGGAATATGGTAAGCCATGGAAACTGAAACATATTTCCTTTTTAAAGAAGTAGAGAGAGCCTTCAGCTAGGAAAAAAGGATAGTAGGTAATTTTGGAAAATATGGACAATTACTCTCCAAGCCATCTTTTCAACCGACTAGAAGCCCGTGGTCTCTGAAGTTCTTAATCTGGAATAGTACAACATTTTTGTGAAAAACTGACTTGAAGATATTTTTGGAGGTTGAACTTTTTTACATACTCTTAGCTGAAGATGGTATTAGGGGATATAACAACAACCTTACTTAAGAACCCAAAATTCAGATCGGTGGACTAGATATGTACACTTTGACTAAGAGAATTCCACAATTAGAACATATGCTCGAATGCCCAACTATTTTGCACAGTCTAGGAAAGTACAATTAACAGTAATCAGAGGTCTGAAGACAAGGGAAAATGGAAAATTTCATATGGTAACTGTAATATCCAGTAAGCTGTCAATCAGAAATTGAGAACAATTCTATCACTGTTCTTTTATTCATAAAGTGAACATAATATTGTTCAAAATTGGTTTTTATGAGCCTCATGATGTTTGCATGGACCATTGTTTGATGTTTGGTAAATACATTGTTTGATAAGTATGAAATAAAGAGTCACATACAACAACAGGACTTCTGGGTGAATAACTATCTGAAAAGTACAACATATAAATTGTAAGGAATTCAGTTGAAACTGGACACACAAATTAACTTCAAGGAACTTTAAAAAGTGAGTTAAAACTGTTGAAGTGTTGTCATGAAAAAATGGATAGTACAAAACAGGGATATGAAGTTAGTAATGAATACAAGGAGAGGAGGTAGTAATGAAAGAGGGGAAATGAAGAAAATGAATGGAGATATATGTAAAATTAGATAATTTCATTTGTAAAAAAAAATGAAACTAAATAAAACAGAAAAGTGTTCTGGGATTTCTAACGTCTTAAACAAGTATGAAGTGTCATCCAATTAATCTAATGATACTGCACAGTCAATTTGTTGCTGTAAACATCAGTGAACATTTTGACAGCAGAAATCATGACTGACTGCTCAAGGACAGCAAATACAGCACAAAGCCTATCTTCTTTCCAGCTTACGAATTTACAAGATGCTGAGCATGAAAAGTGAGAAGATAAATGAAAGGCAACGTCTTTTAATATGCAACGTCTCCCTCTGCCAAAGTAGGAGAGTAGAGTGATTAGATTAAAAAAAAAAAAGAGGAAAAACAAATTCAAGATGTAGTAAAGTAAGCATAACAGCACTGCTGGTTTGTAATGGCATTTCTGCCGTCATTTATCACTCAAAATATATTCGTACACCTCTGCTGCATCATTGCACCCCAGTGCAGTTGCGGCAATGTATTCATAATCACAGAGGGCGTGCTGAGGGGAAGAGTGGAAAATTTAAACAAGAGTGAAAATCTGAAAAAGCATCCTTTGTTCCTACTCAGTATGCAGTGAGAAGAAGAAATAATAAACAACATATAGAGAGAATAAGAAATAAGGACAGTAATAATCTTCGTATAAGCATTGTATCACAGGCAACCCACAACCCTGACTGGCTTTTTAACATCAGGACAACAGGAGACATAAGGAATTTCATGTCACCTGAAAACATCAGACAAGAATTTCAGTCGTGTACCAAGCCCTACAGAGTTGCTAACCTGAACTTCACATAATAAAGCAGCCAAAAGTCCCATATATGAAAAAATGTGTCCCCTGATGTCCCCTGTTACCTAGTTCTCACTCACACATTGATTCATCACATGATCCTGAATAGAGAACTAAGTGAAGCTTAAGTTTTCACTATTCTCAAACATAGTTTATCACAGATGAAACCCGTCTGATCTTTCCTTTTCCCACATCTGTCCTCTCGAGACTCTGTAGAGGTAACAGCTTGGATTTTGATTACATGGTACTGTTTTATTCAAAGTTATTATTTATTAGTATTGCATTCATACGAGTACAAAAAAAGTCACTTTTAGAAAATTGCATCTTTTGACTCAGGTAGCTCCTACCTTCACAATCTCTCAAAATAAATAAGAATAAACTTACTCTTATTTCTCTTTGAAATCCTGTTTGACAATTTTGATTCCTACAAATAAAACTTAGAGCCCTTGATACTAAGTAATGATTAGCAACTAGAGTTTAAGGAGAAGAAAAAAGAAAAAAGTAGACTTTAAACTTCAAACAAAGGCATAGGTGAGGAACATACTGCCTTTGGAAGTATCTCCATGGTGTTATAAGTGGCTGAGCTAAATGGTTCAAAATTTTTAAGTGAGTGAAGTTAGGTCAGAAGAATTCCCACCTCTACTAACTCAGTTACTGAGTAGATGATAGACACTGACAAGATCTAGATGGATGAGAATCTTTTAACTGTCTGCTAAAATGAAACTTTTTTGTCCCACTGATAAAACTAGCTAGAGAGAGGAAACACTAGTCAATTCTAATTTATGGGCAAGGTGTTCAATCTCTCCTCAAAACACTTAAGTCATTGTTGACTCCCTGTTATTAAACTGGAGGTAAACCCTTTTGTATTTGTCAGTTTATCTCAGTTGTAAGGGGCCAAATTATAACCAAAGGTTTCAGATAAGTGAAATATTCTCCTAAACTTTTTGGTACTTTGTCTTATTACCCTTCTGAATGAGAAACTGGCCTTTAACACTCTAATTGTTAATTGATAAATTGTTAATTGATAAATTGATCTTTTAAGTGAATGTACCTAATTCAAGTCACTACATCAAAGTCTGTTCATTTAGAAAAAACATGCCAGGTTATAAAATGCCCACATATAATCTTGGAACATTGTGAGCAGGTGAAAAGTTAAGTTATGGACAGCATCTTAGAATTAATTTAATTTTCCTAAATGGAAATTTGAATAATAACTTTCAGAGTCCTGTGTGACCAAAGAAAACCATGTGCTTTCTGTGAAGGCTGTGCTGTGGGCCTTGCCTTTGCCAGGCTACCATTTCCAAAGTCAGAAACAGAGCGTTTATCAGGAAAAGGCATGAAGAGTGCCATGATTTCCTTGTGCATGCAACATGTACATTTCCCCTGGAATACTTAGGACAGCAGGTTTTAATATGTCTCTAAAGAGAAAACAGTTCTGCTGGATGAAGCCTGTCTTGTGAGAAACAGAAACATGCATATGAATTAATGAAAGACACACTAGACCTATAAAACAAGGTTTACGCTGGTGGGGAAAGTGCTCACTTATCACGACAGATGCTGGGATCATCATGAAATGGAAACTTGGTCACTGCTGACTTTGGTCCGTGAGTCAGCTGCCCTTGCTGCACAAGCAGGGTATACCACTTCTACTCTCACATGCTCATTCTTAGAAAAGTAGGTGCCAATATTTACTACACTTTCTGTGATTTTTACAGATATGAAACATGGTAGCTGACTATCTGTAGAGGGATTCCTTGTGGAACATGGGCATATGATACCCCAGGAAAGACTGGCCAACCCAGGGTTGCTGAGGAAGAACCCTGAACTGGCCCCTGGCTGCAGGCAGGACTGGAAGACACCTGGCAGCAGGCAGCCTTGAAAATCCTTGGCAAAGTTATGCACTGGTCGGCTCTCCCGCTGCTTAGAGGCCGTCTCGTGGGAATAGAGCGTGAATCTTTGCAAAGTAGATATAAGTTGGTGTAAGTAAACAATAAGGGGAGAATGATGCTCAAATCATATCGGTGTTCGTGTCGTTACTCTGGCCGGCTCTCCTGCACTTGGGATCCCCCCCCGCTGCTAAAACTATCCATGCAGCTCACCAATAGAGATTCACCAAAGTGGGATTCAATGGGATGTTGTCAATAGCAGCATTTCAAAGGGATTTTTGGATCTGGACATGATTCCATCCAATTTACAATATACTTGAAATAACGGCAAAACACAAACACAAATCTCTATTTTTACACAATTCCCTTATAAATCAACAATCCTTCAATTAATATACACACTGGTACATTCAAATGTGGACTGCTCACAACCTAAAAAAGCAGTTTTGGTTGGAAATATGATACCAATATGAGTAAAATGAAACAACAGTACTTTTGATATCACTGAATATTTACCTGTCCTTAATTGCATGCAATAAAAACATTTGCTTCCCAATAACTTCCCAATAACAATGAGGAATTATTTTGTAAGAGGGGAAGAATCAATCTGTCCTTTATTAAAAATTGTAACAGCTTTTATGCAAGAAAAAATTAAAATCTGGTTTTGTACTCATCAATTCCAGTATGGAATTATGATCTATCCTTACCTGAAAAAGGATCTTTTATGGTTTATATTGAATTATAGAGAACAGTGTTTAAAACTCTTTGAACATTTAATAAAGTTTTACATTCCAGAAAGTATTAAGTAATTTACTAAGCAAAAAATGCTTTCTAAAGTAAGAGGCAAAATCTGGCTTGGATAAAATATTCCACACTGAAGGTAAAATATCTAAATAATGGTATTAAGGAAATGTCTTATTTTAGCTTTATTGAATCAGTCTGATGGAATTTATATGTCAGACCACAGAATAACTTAACCGTAACTCAAACTGGGTTTGTTTCTTTTGGGAATAAATTACGGGCATGTGATTCAGTTAAACAAGAATAAAAAATGCTTTCTGCTGGGCTTTGACCTCATCTCATGCAACTCCCCACAGAAATTGGAGGAAAAGGTGTGACTGTCATCTACTCTTTCATGCAGGTCACATAACCCAGGACCTCTCCATATGCACAGTCACTTTAATGATTTCCAGTGTTACGCTTGCAATCACCACGGCTGGATTTTGTTCTTATATTCTTGGAAATAGAGAAATGGATGAAAGTAAGTGGCTTCAGCTCTGTCATCAGCCACAGGAAGCTAGGCAGCAAATAAAATTGTCAAAGAGCCCAAGTTCACAGCTATAGCTGTATATTTGGTTTCCAAATGCCCCTTTCATTCTCTTGACAGCCATTTCCACAACCTGCTCATTTCCCTGCAGTGAATTAATAGCTTCATTTCCTACAGCAGCAGCGATGATGACACATTTGGCCAGCCAAATATTCCACAAATTGGGCAAACCCTCTCACCACCTATGGTTACAGTCCAGACCAAGGAAGCTGCACTATGTGCAATAAAGAAGCAGAAATCAGAGTGCCTTTCTGGACCATTGCTTCCCACTTTGCAAAATTGCCTTGTACTGCAATATCTTGAAATCCAGACAGCAGCATTTTATATCAATTTCTGAAATCATTTTATTTCAGTTGGCAATAATTAGTTTTAAAATTGAGTAGCTGATGGATGTTAAAAAAGGTACTAAATCAAAGAATAAATAGCTCAATAAATATTTACCATTAAAAGCGGTCTTTGTTCCACATCATTTCCAAAGTTCTTCTAATCAGCCTCTGATTTATAAGTCAAGAAGAAAAAAAAAATGTACCTTATCAGCTCTCTCTGCACCCAGAATGTCTCTGAAGAGAATGTAAAGAGTGCTCATTTAAAATTGTTCTTTATTTATACACCAAATGAAAGTACTTTCTAGGCAGTTGTATTTCACTACAGGCTTATTTCAGGTCACCTTAGACAATATCTTTCAGATCTGATGAGGGTATCTCACTGCTTTTCATACTTGAATAACTTCACTGAATTCAGGTAGTCCTTTCTGATTTACACCCATGTAACCGAGCAAAAGATCAGGCAGCTGTTCTTTCCCAAGAGACTGGAATTAACATTCCAATTTCAGGGAAGGTCTATTGCAAGGCAAGTAAAGACCTTGCAATGTCTTGATGTTAATGTGCTGTATCCCATCCATGCTAATCATACCAGGACAGAGTCTCAGCTGCTGCAAACAATTGTAGCTTCAAGATTTCACCCGAGTTATAACCTTCTCACTAGCTGAAAATCCAGCTAATCGTTATATAGTGCAGTCTGCAGCACACCAGGAGAGTATAATAAATTCTTTATGTAATTAAATGGGGAAATATACATTAATGGGGCATTATGGCTGTGGTGTTCTGCACACAAAAGACAACATATTTAAAATTATATTCCCCCAAGCAATTTTAACTCAGCTGCTTTGTATAAATGTATTAAAGCATTAAAGTTAATATCATGTGCTGAAAACCAAAATGCAACATATGTGCCAAGGGATTGAGATATCACCACAGTGGGACCTGTAACTATTAATTTGCTGATTTTAGTGAAAATAAAGACTAACTTCTGGCATTATTTTTCTCTATTTATTTATCATTTTACCTTTTTGGTTTTACTACAATTATTCCTACTTGGCTAGGTAAAAAATTATACAGTATGAACATAGATGATAATTCACAAATCAACTAGATGTCAAATACTGAAACACAGTTCTAGGCAGAAAAGCCAAAGTTATATGGACCTCTTCCAGCCAAGGTCTTAAGAGCAGCAAAATTTAATTCTTAAAGACCAGTATTAAATGTTTTGTTTCTAATTCTTTATTAGACCCTAGACAGCCAAAGTAGGGGAAATTCTCTGCCAAACTAAAAGTAATCAGAAGCCAACCTTTACAGTTTTCAGAAAATATTTATAGCGCACAATGTTATGCTAATTCACTAAGTCTTATTTCCACTAAGAATGTATGAAAACATTTATGAGTCAACAGGATATAAAGTCATGTGGCTGCCATTTATGTTGAAGAAAATAGCAGTAAAAGTTTCTTTTTTATTGTGGAAAGCAATAAACATGGAAACTTATAAAGAAGGATTTGTGGTTTGCATGCAGAATAAACTCTCACAGAATCAGAACTCTATAACCTTTCAGATATCCTTCATCCAAAGTAGCCTTAAGCAAAGATAAACAACCTCTTATAAGTTAAAAAAAGAATTGATTCAGTTCAGTAAAGTGATGGATGATATAGGACTATAGGGTACCTAAGTATTAACTGTAACATTAAACAAGTAGTTAACAAAGATTATTCTTCAAGATAGCTTACAACAAGCACAGATAGCTCATTAGATTACTCTATTTTTTTTGCCTGAATAATAGAAATAATGCACAATTCTCATTAATGAGGATGTTATTTCCTCTCTGCATGAAGACTTTGGCATTTTTTTTTGTTTAAACAGCATGTTTGATATGCACAAAAAAGACTATGAGCAGGTGAATCTTAATTGGACAAGAAACTAGCACTTAAACATGAATTCCTAATTACTTTTCTTTTTAAGATTAACCTTTTCTATGTTGTTCTGCAAGATTGTAATTTATGACTAGAATCACTATTTTTTCATGTTGATGAGATATTGATTCAGTGTTTATTCAACATAATTTGTTGTTAAATGTTAAGCATGGAAATCCACATATTACCACAGAATCTTTCAACAGTCCACTAAAATTTATGCTTTGCACTTGGAACAAAATACAGGTCTGAAAATATGTTGTCTTCTGAAATGCTGCACACTTTTAAATAAAAAAATTGGTTTAAAAATATAATTCCAATACTATTTTTACAAAACACTAAGTCTGTAAAAGTAGATATCTAGGAAAATCATCTAGATAGGTAATTGTTCTAGATTAAAAAAAAAAGTCTTTATTTTAAAAGATAAATAATTGCAACAGTTTAGTTCCATTACCTGGAAGGAAAAATTGCAACTACCTGTCTAAAAATGCAAACATAATACTATGAGAATAGGACATTTCTGCGATGTTGAGCTATTTTTTGATGTTCAAAGAAGCCATTTTCAGCAGTATCCTTCTGCCTTGATGTATTACAATGCATTTAACCAGTATTCCAGATCCTCGCACATAGTTTTTTTCCTTTTCTTAACTGAACATTTTCAAGTTAACTGATGAAAAGACTAATTTTTTTTCCTTTTTTTAGGTAACTTAAAGACAATTGTCATGCCTGAATTCCAAAACTCTAGGAAATACCTCCTATCAGACTCTTTATTGAATAGGTTTTAATTAACTATATTTTAAGATTAAATAAAACTATATATAGAAAGGAATTTCTCTACAGATGTGTGACATGGATAATTCCATTTTCTTGGCTATATGGACCATCTCCAGCTATGCTTCAAATCTATTCTTTGAAGTGCCCCTCATTTAAGATTCTCCTGATTTCAGTCTTAATCTCTAGGTAAAGATAAGAAATATCAGTTGAGAAGAATAAGCATGAATAAATCACGTGCCTGTCAGTACACAGGCTATGTACAGCACTTGTTACAGCTAAAATCTCCCAAAGGCCTATGTTCTGCTTCTGTGTCATGAGCAAGTCATCCAGACAAACACTAATTTCACCACATTACTGAAACAGAAATAACATGACTAATTTTCCAAGGTAAATCTGTATCCACACCCATACTTAATGCCTGATATCAGAACTGTTAGAACAAAAACCATTGCATCACATAATGCCATTTTACAGAGATCATGTCTTCTATTCCCCTTTATGTAGTGAAGTGCAACCACTGAGATACTACAGTTTCAATCTTGCAGGTCAGGAAAGAGTTCTGTGGACCTGAGTCAGAGAATCCAGGAAAATGCATAAATCATCTGTAGTACATAAAAGAGCATAAGGAAGTTCAGAAAGGAAAAAGCAAAATCCTCTTTAACCTAGTGTTCTGTGGCCAACAGATGAGGCCAATGAAAGGGAACCAGTCTTAATAGCACTTAATAGCTCATGAACTTGTCAAATCTGAATTCAACTTTTGCCACACATCACTGTATATGTTTCTGTTCTTTGAACCTCAGCTAGTTTTTACCACCCAGGTTATCCTCTGACATCTCATCTTGTCTACATATTGTACAAACCAATTACTTCCTTTGTTTGTTCCAGATGAGATAAGAACTCTTGTTCCCTATTCACCTTCCCCATGCCACTCACAATTCTGTAGGATTCTGCACAAAATCCATCTTTCCTTTTCTTGCACTTTAAAAAAGGTTTTCTTGTATCTTAAAGAAAGTTCATACCATACTTTTGACTACCTTGATAATCTTGTCAGTACATTTTTTTTTTAATGAAGGACACAACCAGCACGTACCACTCACGATGTGCACCACTAGTGCACATAATCTGTGCATTATATTTTCATTTTCTTCTTTGTTTTGTTACCTAAATAATTTGTGATATGTTTTAAATTACTGGGCACTGAGCTAACATTTTAATATTACAAAATTAGAATCCCAATCCTGTACTGTAATACTTGGAAATGAATGTTCAGTTCAAAGCTCATCTCTATGTTAATAGGTTGTTTCCCAATGCCTCACTTTCTAACACATTTATTTGATCTTCTATTACTCGGTCAGCATTGGGATGTCCTTCTCCAGTTCTTCACTGTCAGCTTCTGTGTTTCTAAACAACTTGACAATCATAATAACTGTTTATCAGCATCTAATATTGTGAACACATCAAAGATCCCTATAAAATGCAGAAGTGCCTTCCCTTCAGAGTGAGACTGAATGTTCCCATAGTCTGTTTCCTATCTTGTAAATATTATTTATGGAAATACCATCTTTCATTTCTCACAATGTCTTTATTAAGAGATTTCAGCAATGGTGTTGCCTTGGAGAAAACTGTATATGTAATCTGCATGCCCTTTAATTATGCTCATTCATTCATTCATTCATTCAAAGCCCATAGATTCATAACAGATGACTTCCCATTACAAAACTGGTATAAACTCTTTCCTTCATCCATATGCCCCGTAACACTGCTCTGGCTAACTGATTTGATGCAGATTACCCTGTCTACAGTAGTCTGAATTCTCCCAGGTAACAGTTTTGGAAATTCACATCATAATTGTCAGCTTCTGAATCACTGGTACTGAGTTAAATTTATGCAAGGGTTTACATACCATGATCTATAATTCATCTAGTTCATACTGTAGTTCCATTAGATATCTTCAGATCTTTTTAGCTGTAATTGTTTATTGTTTTCATTTGTTGTATAATGACTTTACTGACATTTGCACATTAGACAAATCTCCAGATTCACTTTGCATGAAAACAAGGTCCATCATATGTTGTTTTCCCTCTCCAACCCCCTGAACATAGGTGTAAAAATTAGTTTTTCTGCCATTATTTTTTCAAACTTTATATATATCACTTTTTATATATTGATCTTGTTTGCCCTAAATACTCTCTGGCTTCCCCTTATCCCAATGTGTTTGATTTTTATTTTTTTTTAATTCTTTTTAGGCATTCTACATAATTTTCTACAAACCTCTTTGACAGCCTTGTTACTGATTTAATTTTATCTGCTGTTTTTTATTTTATTTTCCTTTTTTTTCTGAGTATTTACCCCACCATTTAATTGGGAGGGGGAATTGGGGATTTTTTCTTCCTTCGTTTTCTTTCTAAGAAATCCCTGTTCTTAAATATTATTTGCATTGATTCTCAATCTTTTTTAAAACACTGATATCATATCATTATGGCACAACAGTCCACAAGTAATGTGCAATCCTATCTGTTCCTTTGAATTCTTGTTTAACATGATTTTCTACTTTAGGCAGATACCCTTCTTAAAATTAGGCATTATCACATTGGGGGTTGGTCTCTGCTCATCTTTCTGGAATGTAGTACCCTGCAGCCACTGATTTATAGTATTTTGTTAATAGACACACTTGTAACCAAAGCATATGCACTGTTCAAAAGCAGTCCTAGTTGTTCCATTATCTGTTCATTTACAGGGTTAAGGAGTTTTGTGGTTTGATTTTTATAGAGTATGTTTGTTAAGGGCAGCATTTTAATAGTAACTTATGAAGATGAATGGTATTTGATTACATTCTGGGGTTTTGGGGTTTTTTTCCCTGGACAGCACAGGGGGTTTTTTCTAAATATGTTATGGTCAGTATTTGTCAAAACCTTCACCTCAGCTATTTCTTTTTACATTATTTTCTGTGAACTGCAAGAGAAGGGGCTGAGATATATTTCTTAACTTCTACACATTAAAACCAATTTTTCTAAGAGTTTATTGTTTAAAATCATTAGGAAACTACTTCTCCTGACATTTATTGTGATACTTGATAAATTTTTGTGAGTACCATTGAAATAATTCATTATTACTGCTCTATTAGTTTTCACTCTTTTAGATGTCCCACAACACATTATTCTCCATTTGCTCTGATGATGAGGTCAGCAGTGCAAATCTATTACATTTTCTATGCTCTCCTGAGGGTTTAGTTCCACATGTCCATTTTTATTACCCATATCCTTTCCCTGTGGAATAGTTTAGGGCTAGATCACAATGTATGATTGATTCTTTTCTTTCAGCTATATGTAATATGTATTTCAATAGACAAGTTTTCTCATTTGGCCAGCCTTCCTTTTAAAAATTTCCCTTTGATGTTCATACACACAACACATGCTGCACTAAATTTGGCTACCATTACTCACCATGACTCACTTGGCAGTTTAACTCTTTCTCTGGATTTTACATGGACACAGTGTATCCTATTGCTTTTTCTCTCTCTTCTTTGGAAATAAAATTGGATGGTATATTGTGATTAATTGTATTCAGAATGGAATACTCAATGTCAGAAACTCTTGAAGACCTCTTTTACAGTTCTTTTCCAAAGTAGAAGCAGTACATAATTTAGCAGGCTGTGAACTAATGTTTAAAACAGCAGCTATATACCTAAATAACAGATTTGTTTGCTTCACCAAACTCAGAACAGCATTTTTGCTCTACAGTGTTCATTTCCAGGTGTAACAACAACTATCACAGTTTTAAGGAAGTTAATACCCTAAAATGAAAAAAAATCAATTTCTAATTAGGTCCATGTAAGTTTGTAATGACTACCACAAAAAAATAAAAAATTAAATAAACTCCAGCAACACAGGAGATAATTTTCTGGCAGATTCAGAGTACATCTTACAGCATTTAAAGGAAGGACTTTTCTATACCCATGGCATAATGCCAAATGTTATTATGCCTTATTAGGTTCCTAAAAACTTGATGATCATAGTTCTGCAGAGTCTGATTCCCTTTTTACCTCTGCGCTGATTACACATTTATTCCTATTCATTTTCTATTTTTTAAAGCTAAAAACTATTATCATCTTCTGCATTTAGAGTTCTCATTTCACTTTACAATTATTGCTTTATTCTGGAATCTGGCTTATTTTCTTCATTCTCTTTTACCTTTAGTGAATGCAGTTTGTGAGGTTTTAACTGATGTAACAAACCTCACCATTCAATTTCTTTTATTTCTCTTGCTCAGCAACACCTGCTTCTTTTTATGAAATTTTAGTTTTCAGAAAGACAGGAGATTGACAGGCTTGGAAGCAGAAGTCCCATTAGTATGTTTACAGGATTCGAGCAAGATGAAGCAGTAAAAGATTTTATCAAGGCATCCCAGCTTCCTTGGAAAGGCCACTGATGAGGTATTTAGCCCAAGTTCCCTCCTCTAAGTCTTTCCAGGATGTTGCTAGTGGGGAAGGGGTTTTGTTTTTTAAATGGATCATTGCCTACTGAACTTAGATAAATTGGCAATTTCTGCCGTAGGAACACAGAAGTTCTCTCTTAGGCCAGAAAACATCTATCAATTGCCTGGTTACAACTCCTGCATTCCTTTTTAAATCCACAGTACCTGTTCACCCTCTTCAACAACAAAGAGCTTCACAGTATGTTCCAGTGAAACTTTTGTGAGGTGAAGAAATGCTTCCATTACCATTTAACAGACAAGCAAATCAGGTAAAAGAGATTGAAAATGAAACTTCATATAGTATTCAAGCATTAGAGTTTATCCAGCTAAACACCTTTCTTTGATGATCTGGGTTTAAATGAGATGCTCAAGTGCACACAAACCAGCTACCAAACAGAGCAAAGGATTTAAGCCAACTCTGGCCACCATTATGTCAAGTCCTAAATTACTAAAGCTTTTTCATTTTAGTATTTCATGTAGGTTCAAGTCACTGAGATAAATGTTGTGCCCTGATGTGAAGAAGGAAACATCATTAGAAACAATGTCAAAAATAATTTTCTAAAATCACGGTTTTGTTTGAATTAGAGAAGTTTAAAATATTTGGTCAACTGCATAAAAGTAGTCACAGTTTATGACATTTTCATTACCACAGTTTCCCTCATAATAAAATAATTGTTGTCTGTGGTGGCCAGTGAGCCAGTGGTACAAGGGACAAAGACAGTCTGCTGGTGGGACAGCCCCTAGTACCAAAAGAACCTCCCCAGGCTAGGGTGACCAGAAAGATTTCGCCCACGATGCATTGTTCTACCATGCTAATATACCCCAGTTCTGCTTCCCTGGTTGGCCCGTTGGCCTCCCTGCCCCTTTGTACCTTATATGTCCCTGCCCTAGAAGGTTCTCCATTCCCTGTTCCCCCATTGGCCTTTGCCCCTCGCCACTCCCTCAGAGCTTTCCCATTGGTTCCCATTCCCTGGTCCCACCTGTGTACCACCCCCATGCCCTCAGATCATTGGTCCCTGATGCTCAATCAGCTCCCGTACTTAAACCTGGCATCTCCATTGTTCTTTGTCTTCGTCCCTGGAACCCTTTATGAGCGTGACTGCAATAAACCTCTCCTGTGGAACTCTATGTGGAGACCCTTCCTGCCTCTTTGCTGTTGACTCATATACTGGAGCTATCCATGTGTGTGTGCATGTACGTGTGTTTGAGTGTGTGGTGGTCCTGCCGAGCAGCTTTGCTTTTTGGAAGGTTGTGGCACCTCGCGCTCTGGCACCGACAAGCCGCAATGGACGGTTGTTACAGTGGGGATTCTGTAACACGATGTATCAAACAAGGAGTCCCGTGGAAAAGAAGTATATATGGACCGATTCTTGATAGATGTTTCAGAGATGTTTATTTCCCCAGCCGCATGGCTGAAGATCTGCTGAGGAACTCTTCAGTCATGGGACCCGAGGGTCCTTGCCCACGCAGAGGAACACAAAACAACCAATGGGGAATGAGGCTGACCAGAGGCCAGGGAAATCCCGTGTCTCCTGCCCCAGGGCCCCTCTCCCAGGGCTACATGGCGGGGGAATGTCATGACCCTGACAGATGGTTCACAACAGTTTTTACCTTGAAAGATGTAGCATTCAAGATGATCTTAACACTAGTTTCTTGATACTCCATGTCCAGTGGCTTAACATGGAGACTGGTATTTAAAAATTGTTAAAGCAACCTGCAGTCCATTCACAAAGAGGATTTGGTCATATCCACCTAACATTATGTTTTCAAAGCACAGCTCACTCAGATACAAAGAAATTCTCAGCTTTTCTGATGACTGGATCATTATATCAATATTTTGGTCATTTAAGAATTACATAAATGATGTGAACATGGTGGTCATGAATGAAACAATGGAAAGTACACTTTGTATGACAAAAAATATGAAAAAATAGTAATGCTTTTCTACATGAATTACATCCTGTTGTCCCTTCAGATGCAGAATTGTATGGGTAAATCTCTTCTGAATTATAACCTTTGTATTTAAAACTTGTTCAATTCCTCAATCGCTAATCAATTTTGTTAAGAACAACACAAAACAACTTTTTTGTTAGGAACCCACAGGCCTTGGCTAAATTAAATGAGAGGTAGCCACCCAGCTAAGCTGCTACTAATTAACAGACGATCTTTTAATTTTGGAAGATAAGTCTTGCTGATGTGCTGTGCATGACATGAACAGTACAAGTTCTGGGAGTAGCATCGATGTATGAAATGTTTCTTTCTTAGCTAATGATAAAAAAGTCTTTTGATTGTTTTACCTGTTCTAGTATTTAAATTATGTGAAAGCTGAAAATTTCATAGGGTATACTTGTAACGGAAGAGATGAAATTGAGTCCAGCTGTCCACATCTTCATTGTCCCATTGATGCGTTTTTCCTAAAGGCTCCTAATCATCATCCTTTCACTGTGAATATCAGTAACTCTGGAGCACAAAGCACAGTGTGTAGCTTTCTGACGTGCTATGGGAGCTAAGTATCTATAAGCACTCTTGCTATTTCTGAGTCAAAATTCAAGATAGAAGATACTGTGGATTAAATATTGACTGGTCCTCATAGTGCTTTTATTTTTTTTGGCTTCTTCTAAGTCAACTATCCAACTAAAAAATGACAAGTTTTAAAATCATGTAGTACAATTTCTGATTAGATTCACTTCAACTAAAATTCACTGTTCACTATATAGAAATTTAAATTTGAACTGAATATCTGCATTTCCTTTACAGTCAGTGGAAAGCAGCATATTTATTCACAATTCATTTACTCTATTTTAAATTTCTGTTTGAGAATGTTTAAATTGGATGTTTTGTTGTACACGTTTGCTGAGATTAATCCTCTGCTTTACATATAAAAAAATCTGATCAGTTCCACACAAAGATATGGTGGGGAGGGAGGGTTGTGCAGGAGCTGGATAGAGAGTTCCAGGGTGTGACTTTAGAGACATTAGAGTGATCACAAGCTGGTCATAGCACCTGTCCATGACAAGAACTTCATTAGCAAGCAAAAATTCTTTGGCACTTTTTAAAGCCATTGTCCTTCATAGCTGCATCTGCCTAGGGACATCCCTTTCCTACAGATCTTTGTTTTGAGTTAACTGACAAGAAGAAATTCAAATCTTTAGCAAAATATATACAACAGTCTTTCATCAGTTTATGTGCTTTTGAATCTTCAGTGATTTGTAAAAGACAATTTAAAGTAATGCATGCAAATTTAGGGAAACACACTTTTTATTAATTTTTTTCATGCTGCCACTAACATACCAGTAACGGCTGATTATTGCCACACTTAAAACAAGATTTGTCAGTGATACTACTTCAACACTGGCAAATGCATAGCTTCTAATGCACTAAATGACACTTGAATATTTATTGGCATTATAGAACCATCTGCTTTCACCTTTCCCAGACTAAAACATAATTTCAGCTCACTGGAATGCTCTCATTTTGCCTACACAAGAAAATCCATGCAAGCCAACTAACAAAGATAACAGAAACAAAGCTGAATTCAAAGAAAAAAAACAGCTGGTTTTTTTTTTTTCATTTAGCATTAAGAACCACTTTCAGCTACAGACTCCTTGTGCTGGGGTACTGAGGTCAAAGGAAGAATACTGCTATGAGTTTGAGGAAGGAGTAGTAGAGGCGACTGAAGCTTCAGCTTAATTCCCTTCCAATAAAAAACCTTCAGGGTTTTTTTGTTGAACCATCCTCACTGATGCCCCTAATTACTGGCAGAGGGCTCCTGTGATTTTGAGTCATCCCTGTAAAGCTCTTTGTTGATTTGTTTTGTTCCATAGCTGCTCAGCATAAATATACAGCAAAGGACCAAGAATTGCACAGTTAGGATCCAGGCTCTCAGACAAGTGCCCTGAACTCTGGGATAGAATCTTGCTCTTTTTATTTTTTCTCCTTCACCTTCATGACTTGCACGCTTTTCTGCAAGGTAGTGCAGACTCAAAGGAAAAGTATAGTGAAAGATGCTATAGTGAAAGACCCTATAGTTCTAACATCGACCCACAAAATAGAAGTTAGGGCTCAATCTCTCACTGGATGAATTAATTCCCCAGGTGACGACAGCCTGCAAATTTGTTCTGGGTGAGCTCTCGAACAGCCAGACTAGGTCAAAAAAAGGTAGATAAGACCATCAATACCTGTTGTCATAGAAAAAATGTGTAAAACTAATTTAATTACTATTCCCAGAAGAGACCTTTATTCTTTGGCTCCCGAGTGAATGGCAGCATTTCACTTAACAGTGTTATTCAGAGGGGAGAGAAATCTCTGACAGACTCTGCATTCAAAGGTAATGGTATGCAAAGGTAATAGCAATATTTCTGTACAGCATTCTACCTTTCTAAATCACCTGTGGAAAGCATACTTCTCACCATCAACAGGACAAAAAGCTTACTAGTTTCAGTCAGTATAGATTGCCCTGTCAAATTGACTGTTGACTGTCTTAACCTGAATCTCACCCTAGAAATAAAAGCTTACAGACTATCCATATGAATTCAAACAAGACTAAAATTACACTATCCAAATACCAGGAAGAACAAACAGAGATCTAACTAGAATACTCATTAAGTAGCTTTTCCGTTGGAGTTCTCTACATCAGGGCCCCGCGCACTCAAGGGTTTGACTGCCGAGGCTCATGGTCAGGCTCACTGGTGCAGCCAGGCAGCCTGGAATCAGACACGTGTAGATAGAGTTGTGTGAGAAAATGCTCTGAAAAGCAAGGTCCCGTGCCCCTCAGCAGGAGCTGCACTTAAACTCCACCCCTTGCTTTGCTCTTGCTGTCATGGCCATGCCTGGCTGTGCACCTTTCTGACCTGGACTGGACCTCAGATCACTCCTTGGTTTCCTGGCTTGATGTCCTGGCCTTGCCACTGTGGATGAGTCCAAAGATCTCAGGATGAGCCTGGATACTGTTACCAGATCCACTCTGCTTTTCTTGCTCAGGTACAGTGGAACTGTACCTTCAGTGTGACCTTAAGGCTCCTGCTCTTTCTGCCTCAACAGGGCTCCTGTCCCCCCTGCTCATCTCCCTTACAGAGCATCTATGGCACATGGACAGTTCATGTGCCATCGCTTCACTCTCTGTCAGTAAAAGCACAAGTCAGGTCATACTGTTAAAACTGCTGACACTCAGCAACAACTTTCTGCAATGCACTGCGCCCATGGCTAATGACAGAGCTCAGGAAAAGTCCTTAGCTAGTGTGGAGCACATTACCACTCTGCTCAGCACAATGAACCATAACAAAATTGTTCCCTTTAATCTTCTTCTATTACTACCTGAAGACTTCAGTCCAGTTTTCAACCATTTGTGTTTGGAAAATAAAGGTATCTCAGCAACAACACTCTCATCTCCCTGCGACACAGTAAGAACTTTTTTTCCTTGGAATAGAACAGATGCCCAAACATTGAATTGAAGCTCTGATTCAGAGAGGAAATTTAAACAGATATAACCTCAGGCATGTCTGCTGTCCCTAAAAGTCAGTTGGACTACTGACATGGTTGAAGGTTATGCATAAAATTGAGCACCTTTTTAATCGTGAACAAAATAGAAAAGATAAAGTATTCATGCTTGAGTTTGCTCAGCTGTGGAATGAGCTGCCTGAAGAGATTCGACAATCTAAAATCTGACAGCTTTTAGAGTGCTCCACTACCTCCTTTTTTAAGTTTCTGTTATAGCGCTTGAATGGCAACAGGAGCATAAATTGTCAGAGGCAAAGAAAGGGAGAAGAACCTGTTAAATAGACTCAGCTGTTAAATAGCTATTACAGTAATAGCAATTGAAAAGTAGAAAACTGATAAATAATAATAGGAAAGAAAAAGTTTCTATTTGCTGCTGCTGCTTTCCACTGTTAATACTTTGAAGAAACAGCCAGATTCAGCCTGCATTTTATGAAGTCCCTATAGAACGTATTGGTACACAACATCCTGCTAAGATGCTGTTTGTAAGACGAGTGAATGGCAAGGGTGGAGTGATTAAAAATAAGACATTCATCTCCTAATTTCAAGCCTTTTTTAATAATTAAAATGTTTTGTATCAAAGCAGGAAGTCAGTTTCCCATTTAATTTACATATTAGCCTGTAGATAACCAAGGAAAATAATTACACTGTATCATTCAGGTAAATTTGTGTTTAGGTTAGTACTTAGCATAAGACTCTTATTACAGTAAATCTGCATTAGCAATTTCATTATTACCACAAACAAGACAGGAAAAGAGAACAGCACAAAATTAGTTACAGAACCACTAAGAAATAAAACACTTTAATGCCTTATGGACACAAAAGCATGTGAATAGCAAGCTGTGCTATGTTGAACTCTTCCAATCAGCTGTCAAAGCCTTAGTAACCTGCAACTAATTCCAAATTACTAAGTTTCTGCCCCTACTTCTCTCAAAATGACAGCTGCTGTTGATTCCCTTACTGGAACATCAAAATGCCGCACAGCACGACTACAGAGATTTGTCAAGTGTTTCAGAGAGGGAACTTCAGACAACCTCTATATCACATCGTTTCCCTCATACTCAGGCCTGCGGTTCATTCACTCACGGTGCTGAGCTGTGACCTCTCTTCTGGTTCTGATCCTGCCAGATCAGAGAACAGCATTTCCCTCACTGTGAGCGAGAAATCTGGCAGGTTTGTCAGTGTGCCTAGGAACTATGGAACAAAGGTAAGAGAACTAACAGTAAACCACAAACAGACTTTGGAAGACAGTGGTCTGTTTGAAGTAGCAGAATTTTCTGTACACCAGAAAACTTAAGAGAAAAACACTACAAAAATCATAGTCATAGAAAGGCTTGGGTTGGAAGGGACCTTAAAGATGACCTAATTCCAAACCCTCACCCATGAGCAGGGACACCTTCCACTAGATCAGATTGCTCAAGGGCCCATCCAACGTGGCCTTGAACACTTCCAGGAATGGGGCATCCACAGCTTCTCTGAACAACCTGTTCCAGTGCCTCACTGTCCTCTGAGTAAAGAACTCCTTCCTAACATCTAATCTAAATCTCTCCTCTTTTAGTTTAAGACCATTTTCCCTTTTCCTTTCACTATGTCCATATGAAAAGCTGTTGTCCCTCCTTCTTATTAGCTCCCTTTAAGTACTTGAAGGCTACAATGAGATGTCACCAAAGCCTTCTCTTCTCTAGGCTGAACAACCCCGGCTATCTCAGTCTGTCTTCATAAGGGAGGGGTTCCAGCCCTTGGATCATCTTTGTGGCCCTGCTTTGGGGCCTCTAGGCAGGATCACATCTTTCTTGTGCTGAGGACCCTGGAGATGGATGCAGCACTGCACCTGGGGTTTCACAAGGGCAGAGTAGAGGCAGAGTCTTCACCTCTCAAATCTTATATGCCACACAAAAAGAAGGGCTTTAAAGAGTTAAGCATCTTGGCTGTTTCACTCTTTTGACTACAGTCCTCTCATTTTATTAAAGTCCAGTTAGAAGTTCCATAGCTTGCTGTTCCAACAACAGAGAGCAAATTATTCACCCGCTTATCTCAGTCACCTGTGGTAGTGAATCTGCAGGCTGAAGGAAAATTGTGCAGAGCCTATTCAAGATACAGTGGAGAGAAAAACAGCTCAAGGAAGATTGTAAATCTTCTGCTAGAAGAACAGTGTGGATCGTAGACTCTCTTTAAACATCAGGTAAGAAGAGCGAACCTGAAAATATACTCTTTGTTTTTAAGAGGCAGAGCTCCACACAGGTGGAACAATGAGAAAAATCTACAGCTATTGCTTGGAGGCAGCTTGAGGATAAATTGGCAAGTAGCCATGTCTGTTTTATCCACAGAGCTGAAACAGAATTGTCTCTAACTGACAGTTTATTTTTTAGGAGTTAGAGGATAGTGGGACTAAAGGTAATAACACAAACCAGAAAAGACTTAATAGACACATTGATACGGAAAAAAGTAGAACTGGTCAAACAGGGCCATAAAACTGAGAAAACTAAAAATTAAATAATTTTATGTCTACCAAATGTGTAAATCATGGTCATCAACAAGAAAACATTTGCACATATTAGCAAAGATTTCTTTACAGTACACAATTATTATTCACAATAGCTTGGTATTAGAGAACCAACATGTTTTAGTGAATATAGTTTCATCATCAGCACATAGGAAACCCACAGTGGAGAAAGGTCCACAGTTCAGCCAAATCTATGCAAAACCAGAAAACTTCAAGCTAAATAGACTGATGTGAAATGCTTTTAAGATAATAAAGAGGTTGTTAAGAAACTGTATGAAATAGGAAACAGATTCTGGCCATGGTGGAGAGCAATATCCTAAAATATCTTCTACCACTGCTTAAAAATTTGCACAAGTGAAAGCTGAGAAACAGGCCTCTTGGATTAAGCAAATCAATAACAGAAATCTGGAATGATCTGATGCATATAAAACTAAAGAAAAATCTGATAAAAAATATCAAAGAAATTTGAGACTATTAGTAACAGGTGTAGAGATAACATACTTTCTAACCCTTTTTTGACTCAGAAATGAAAAATTTTGAGGAATTCTTTTAGAAAAAGGTGGTATAGAATTAGAACTTGCTGTGTAAAAGTGAAATCTCTAGAAAGAAATATGTCTTCCAGTAAAACAGGTCACTAGGATCCAGAAAGTGAAGCAGAAACTGAGATTTCCACATTGCCACTAATAGCAACAGTAAAAGGATTGGAGGCACAATCCCAGTTCAGCTGTAATTATTACAGATACTTAAAAACTTACTAAAATTTATTTGCTGGGGGGGGTGGTGAGAGGGAGTAGTAGTAATGTGAACAAGCTCCATCTTTGTAAAATAAAAGGTAATAGAAGATCAAGGATCAGGAACAAAGTGAAATAGAGATGTGATTGCCCAAATACAAAGAAGTTAGCTATATGGATTCTTCTGTTTTAGGTTGCTTTAGTGAGAAGAAAGCTTTCCTACTCAAATTCATATATAAGTATCCCTTCTTGAAAAGAATCAAATGTCACAATGCATAGTATGCATACTCTGCAAATTACGCCAGAAATTTGGGGACAGTAATGAATACAAGACCTCAAACAACACAGATTTGGGAAACCATCCATATTTCTTTAAAGTGACTGTATCACCAGGCTCTGTACTTCAGCAACCTACCTTATGTCTGTATTATAGGCACAATATTTCATCACAATACAACTTCCACACTGGAAAAGCAGAACTCTTCATATGTAAGTATAAAAAACAGGACTGTGAGACTCAGTTTTGGGGTGATCCTAAACAAAGGATTAACAAAGATCTTGCTCCTTTCACCTGCACCTTTTCAAAGGAGGTGTCCTCCACAAGTCTGTCTTTCTAGCAGACTTCATTGTCTTTTTGTGGGTTTTTAGTGGGTTTATATAAACTCTGACTCATTTCCTACAGATTCCCTGTATTTCAGTCAGCTCTAAGGCATTCTGTAGCTCTGTTTCTGGATGCCACTCCTTTTCCACAGCAAGGTGTCTGTCAGTTTCTAGCAGTGTGGTGGTTCACTGTTTTTGTACTTCTCCTGTTTCTCACCCATATTTCCCAGCTTAGTTTGTCTAGTAACTTAGGAAGGCACAGTTTCCTGCTCCCTCCATATGGCTTTTCCTGGCCCTGGGTACAGCAGCCCGGGCAGCCAAACCATCAGCTTTCTTCCCTATGGAATGCAAAATACAGTATGGAATACCTCCAGTGATACAGTTTTAATTTTATCAGTTAAATTAAGTCTGGTGCTTGTGTGTTCAGATTCTGCTTAGTTGTTTTCCACTGCATATTTACAAAGTCGCCTGTGAAATCAAATCATGAGATTCAGCCACTCACTACAGTTTGCCAAAGGCAGGAGAGTGTCATGAAGCCAACAGGCTGCTGAAAGTGTCATTAGCAATGATTAGAAAGGACAACCTCTGCCAAAGGACTTTCTCTGTCGTAATACATTGTTCAGCACACGCATGTTCATCCTGCAGGAGCACAATTCCAGCATCAGTTACAGTGAAAAACTAAGCAGAATCTGAACACATACATCAGACAAGTAAAACTGGTGCAATGAAAACTATATCACTGGAGGTACCCCAAGAATTCACCTGGGATGGCAATGTAATCCAGATTCACCAGGATAAATGGATTAGTTTCTTTGTAGACACTAATTTTAACATAATTGTATTGTGTTTTGGAACAGTTACACCCTGCTCTAAGCGGTCTAGGTATCTCAGAGGCCATTCTTTGAACACAAGGTTCAGAGCTTCCCCATCTTCCCAGTTTAGTGATGACATCTGACATTTTAGGCCACTACATGACCTCTCTCTCACTCCAAGACCCATGTGAGATGGTGTCAGGAAGATGTTAGAAAACTGTGCCTCACTGAGGCATTGCAGTGATTTCAGAGATCAACATACAAGATGAAGCAGACAGGACCTTAGATTATGGAGAAATGTTCTGGTCTAAGTTTTACCTCCTGTTTGTCAGCAAAATGAACTGTGAATAGGTACACTGGACTCTAGAGAGTCTGTATCGCTCAAGACTAAGTACAGAAATGACTGTAGCCAAATAAAATGTCTCTATCTACACTACCTATTTACCTAAGAAATCTACTATTCTGAGTAGCTGAAATTCTGGAACTCTTTTGGTGGTATATCTTCAGAGTAATAAAAATAATTTTTTAAAAAGTCTTTTTAGTCTTTATAATAAGATAAAGACATCAATATTATGCAGTAGCCTGCATGCAAGCATTCTTCAGCAACTTTTTATTACATGTACTGTGTTGAGTTTACCGCTAACTTAATGCACAGATCTTGAATAAAACCAGATAGTTAATTTTGAATATCAAGGATGTAAATAATATGTTCAATTATCTTTATCCTAGTTAAGTTTCTATTATGGGCTATAATGCCTTCTTCCTTAAAACAGTTTTTTGAATAAAGTAGGCACAGACTAAAAAATGCTTCTAAATTATTGGCTTGGTTTTCTGACTGAGTAGTCAGGCCACTCTGGTAAAGACTGTTATTTACACAAGCCTAAGACATTGCCCTCAGCTCCATCGTTCTTCAGAAGTCTGAACTTCAAACCAATTCTGCAGTGTTGGAGTCTCAACAACTGTTCTTCTTCAGTGTCATAATCTGTAATAGGAAACAGGCTTTTTTAATGAAACAAATTATGCAGGCCATTAGTTCATAATTTAAGTAAAGAGTATTGTAGTTGAGAGATTGATGTGGCAAAAGAAACCTTTTTGTTGTAGCAGTGAGTGCAGGATTTCAATGACTAGCAGAGTCATGTAGCTTATTCATTTTTTAGGAACCTTCCCAACTTATCTTTTTAAGAGATGTTTTTATATCTTTTATCTGGCTGGCAGTTTTTGCCCTCAAAGCTATTAATGTTGTCTCAAATCTATGAATTCTCTCTTGAATCAGATGAGAGTATTAGTTTTAGCTGGGGAGTTTTTTTTGACTCTTTCCTGTAATAATTTCAAAACAAAAGAAAATTATTTTTAATGCAGACATTCAGGTCATACATTGGGTTAAAACCACAGAAGATAATAAGATAAATTTTGAGAAAAACTTAATCAGTGCCTGTCTTACCACCCTCAACAATGCCATCCAGTTTTTACTGAAGTCAACAGAACATATTGACTAAGATTTGGAGAGGATATTCTGTTTCCTCTTTGTCTTCTTGAGGTTAAAGTTATACATTAAGGTGTAGTCTTAATGGATTCAGCTGCTACTTTCTTTTAATCTTACTAGAATTAACTCCTATTTTATCAAGGTATACACTCTCACTCTTGGCAAAGTATTTAATTGTAACTAACTAACTGTGTATTCCAGTGGAAATCAGTTGTAGTTTCACCAATAGAATTTACTGAGATTGACATTTGTGTAGTCATCATCTGCCTTGGTGAAGCACAGGAAGACAGTGAGTAGCTACTGTCCTCCCATCCCACTGGTTGCTCCAGGAGGACACAATTCCTTCTCCTGCCTCCCCGAACTAAAGGCTTGCCCAGCTCCATCTTCTGTTACAGATCTCCTTCAATACTTGGTCAGGGAGACCTCTCACTAGACCAGGTTTCTCAGAGCTCCATCCAACCTGGCTTTGAATGTTTCTGAAGTTGGGACATCCACAACTTCTCTGGGCAACCTGTGCCAGTGTCTCACCACCGTCATAGTGAAGAATTTCTTGCTAATATCTAACATTACCTTCTTTCAGTTTTAAGCCATTCCACCTTGTCCTATCATTCTCTGCCCTTGTAAAAAGTCCTTCTCCTTCTCTCTTATAGCTCCTTTGGGTACTGGAAGGTGCTATAAGGTGGCCCCAGAGCCTTCTCTTCTCCAGGCTGAACAGTCCCAACTCTCTCAGCCTGTCTCCATTGGAGGAGTGCTCCAGCCCTCTGAGCATCTTCATGGTGTGATACCTTCTTGTAAAGTATGGTCATGGTGTCTTGAGCTTTGAGTGGCCAAACAAGGAAATTTGCTGGCAGGCAGCAATGTTATGAAGTGAGTAAAGTGAGTAGACAAGCAGATGCAGAATGTTGTCACAAAGGTAAAAAGACAAGATTAAAAGAGTGGATTTGCGGCATAAATAATTTTTCCCTCTTGGGACCTTGGTGTTTCTCTGATGTTCTGCCGCCAAGAATGTATCCTTACCAGTGCCCAAGTTCCAGAATTATGCTTATATAGCCACGTGACAAGTCAGTTCAGTGAACCCCTTAATGTGAAAATATAATTTAAGAAAATACATTATACTTCTCCAGGTGAATCATTCTCAGTTTCAGTTCAGTTATACTCCATGTATTACCAATATAAAATTGCAGCTGCAGTTAAGAGTCAGAAAAGTACCATCACATCAGCAGTGACCTGCAATTATATTGGCCTGAAATTATCAAAGATCTTCAGCTTATGCACAAAATTTCTACCTTCCTGCTTGCCTCGGCTACATGTTCTCAGCCTGTGACTTGCAAGAGTATTGTAGGTGTGGTAAGTAAAATTGACATTTCTCTACCACCAAAAGATAGGTTATCCCCTCTCTCTGGGATCTGCATGATAATTCCTCAAAATCCTCTGGTGTCTCTCAGTACCTGCTCTGATATAAACTCACTTATTAAACCTAAAATGAATAAAAGAAAACAAACTAATGACAAAATATCCACTGTGAGCTCAAGTGAGCCCCAGAATAAGTAGAAGGGAAGTGAGAATGAAACATAGGAAGATGTATGTAGTAACTCTGTATTTCAAAAGCAGCTTCAGACTAACAAACTAACTTAACCATTTGTGATCTCATCTAATACCATCCTTTCTTACCACCCTCCCCAGGAGACCACTATCAGCCTTTGAGCATGTGTAGGTCCCTGAATACTGTCATATCAACACAACATCTGCAGCATGCACCTGTACTAAAAAAACTGTTCTGCACAAGTGAAATCTGAATGAAAACATTTCTCCAGCATTTACTTTTTTCTTCAAGGTTTTCATTTTTTAAGTGTCCTTAGGCATGCTTACTCAAGTGGAAATACTTTTTTTGACACAAAGAATTCTGTTTCTGAAGGAATAATTATTCTGACTTCAGCAGCAAAACAACTTTAAGAAATTCCAACCCCCTGTCCTGTCATTCCAGCACCGCTGATTTGATACACCACCTCTCCAGCTGTGCTTGCGCAGCAGTTTGTCTGGCCTCACTGGTGAATAGGAACACTGAAACAATCTACACTAAAAGAAGCACTCTGAAACAGACCAGTTTTTAATCCAGGCTGTTGCTGTCATCTGCCTCTGCTACAGACTCATAAACAGTTGTCTCAGCATAACAGGGGAGGTAGAGTGGAGTTTTAGATTTTCTTCACTCCATAAATCAATGTGTTATGTACAGTTCAGGGGCAGATTTCATCACACTTAACTATGACTACAATGAGCTGAGATCAAAACCTCTGAATTGAGGTATGTTCATGCATGTATTTACGTGGGTACCAGGTATATAAACTCTAAGGCTCCTAATGTAGAGAAAGCCAATGCATGCGCAGAGTGATTCAGCTGACTTCAGACAGGAGATAGCCTGAGACACCTGTGTCTAATGGATATCTGTGTTTAGGTGACTGAAGTCAGCTGTAGGAGCCTACCTGAGGGTAAACTACATTGGCATACAGCTCTGCTAACTGTTTTGACCAGCCATTGGCTAAAGGGGAGAGTAGACAGCTGCCAGGTCTGTAATCTTAAACTGAATCCTAATCCTAAAACTTTATATTCTCACCTAAGTAGGTCTTAGGTTCTGTGCCCACTCATAGGTGTCTCTTACTATTTGAGACCTCCCATGGCATCCAGGCTGCCTGGGACTAGTTGATACGAGATTCAGCCTGTAGCCTGATGAAATGCCAGGCAGTATATTTGGAAAGCATTACACACAAGTGTTCAGAAGGCCTAAACCCTGATTTATGTGTAGGCATGTCTCGTGTCCATAGACATTTCTCTAATGGTACAGCCAGTCTGTGTAGCCTTCCATGCCATGTCATCTCTTAGTTCTGCCAAGAGGATGCTCTGTGGGTTTCCCTGATGAATGAACCTTTAGGAAGTCATAATCTTTCTCTGAACTGATTTACCCATGACCTCAAAACCAGCTATATTGGAAGAAGTGATGTGATGGTACATGGAGTCACTGAGAAACTGGACAAGAAGGGGGCAGAAGGGGGAGAGCAGAAACTTAAACCGCTATTAAACCAGAAAAAAAAATCTGAAAACATACAATTTTTAAATATATATTTGACAAAATCAAAACAAAATAACAGAATACCCTGAGAATCTGTAAAGTTTAATATGTGAACAGCATGCTTCACTGCCCAACATGCTGAGCAGTTAAGGTTTCCTGCTTACAGACTAATTGATAAGGCATGTGTATAATTTACTAATGCTTATGTAATGAAAAGTTAATTTAAGGTTGTATGTAATCTTTCCTTTCCACTTTCTATAATAATTAATTTTAAAAAGAAACATGCATGAGGATCATAAATGATGAAAAATATATTCTATGTTTCTAATACATTGAAAAATAAATACTTCAGAAAGGCTTCCTGAAATACAAGTGGGAAATTAATTTGAATCTAAATGTTTCACTGTAAATTATATATCACATTCTTCCAAAAATTACTTGTCCATTCTATGACAAGATACTATACGCATTATTTTCATCTCAGTATCTGTTCAGTTAACAGCCCTGCAGAACTGTATAGTCACTGTGAATGAAAAATGAAGATGAGAAACTGAGATGATCTATAATTAGACTACAGTGGTTGTTTTTGTTCATAGGTTTTTGAATAGAATATGGTGCACTGTGTAGGAAAAAGTCTTTCAGTTTTTGCTCTCAGATTCAAGGTTGTGAAAATGTAAAATTCAAATTTCTGTATGTTTTGACTGATTTTGCATTCATTTAAAAACACCTGGCTTTAATATGTATTTCAAAGCCTTATTTAAAACCTACATTGAATTGTAAGTTAAGTTGATTTTTCTAAGATTTATAATACCAACATTTATCCTGGAAAAAGAGTATTTATCCATTGTAACGGAGCAAAGAAAACTAGAGAACAATATAAATATCTCATTTAAAAGCAGACTAAAGGATCCCTCTAGTAACTTTCTGGATGTTAAAAGTAATTGTATTTTCTTAAGCTCCTTGAGGTCTACACTTCCTAAAAGTAGGGAAGTTTTAAAAATATTTTCATCTCAATCTTTTGACCAGGAAAAAACAGAGGAGGACTGAGTTGTTTGGGAGACTGAGGAGATCTTATTTACTTGCAGAATACTTTAGATGTGACTCAGACAGCAAAAACTTGACAACTGTCTTGCCATCATGTCTAACTTAGTCATTCCTTAGAAAAGCAGGTGAATTTTGCACCTGTAACAATGGAGATTTAGGGTCAAGGGACTGAAAAGACAGGAAGGTCAATGGCACAGAGCTACAAAGGGTAAGTGGGATGCCCAAGGTGTGGGGGACATATGAAGGCGATTGAAAGGTCTTTTGAGGAGGGCTTTATTTATTTAATATTCAGTGACATTAAATGCGTAAGGAAAAGGGATGAGACAGTCTGCAGACAAGACACTTGACTGGATGAATACATTTGGAATGGAATAGGGCTGGAGTAAGATCTTTCTGCAGAAATCTGGATGGCCTCTATTCTTTTGCCTTTTCTCCCTCTCCATCCCAGCCCTTCTTAGTCATTCCCATCCTTCCTAACCTATTTAGATGAAGTCTTCATCTCAATTTTGCATCTGCTGAGTGCTCGCATATCCTCATCAAGATCACTTATTTCTATCCCTGAATTTCCACATGAAGTGTTTCCTCCCCGTCCTCCTTTTCCGATTCCTCCTACCTTCTCCTTTGAATTTATCATTGGATTGAATTCAGATACCAAGGAACTAAAGGGAACTAAAAAAATAAAGTCATTCAGTCATAGGTACCCTGATATATCTTGATAGAGTATTTCTGTAGATTGCATGGATGAGAGCCATACAATGAGTGTAGCTGTGGAGGGGAGCATGAGAGAAGATCTGTTTAAGACAGGGTGATGAGTACTGTATAGAGAGGGGCTTGGTTCTGAAAAACAGCCGGAATTAAAAATAAGATTTCTGTACCCAAGGTAATGACTTCCTCTTTCAGGCTCATTTAGCAGCAACCTGGGAACTCTGTCCTGTTGTGCAGTCACCCATAGATGCCTACAAGTGAAGCACAAAAAAATAGCATAGGCAGAACTTTTTTTCACAAGATGACAAAAATGCGTTGAAACCTCTATGCATTCATCCCTCAAAACATCCCTTACCTCAGCAGGGCTATGACAGATTCTTTCCTCCACAGCTTTTACAGCTGCAGATGCAGACACTGCACACTCTTTGTCGCCATGTAGTTATTCTGGCATTTCTATTTTATGTAGAAAACAGACATGTTTTTTTCCACAATGCTTCTACCTTTCTGATTCAGAGCCACTGTCTTTGGTAGAGTCTGCAAAGTGGGAAATGAATACAAAGCTTATTTAGCCCTACACAACCCAAAGTATAAACTATTTGCTATTTTTCTGTAGCAGCATCTTTTATCTTCCATCTTGTCTTTGCAAATCCTGAGAAAGCAGACATAGTGGGACTTGAAACAGTTCTCAGGGGAACAGGGAGGCCGGGTGTCTTTGGACAGAAAATGACTGCTGAAGTACCCTTCATAAAGAATAGACAAAAAAGGCCTGCAGTGCTTTGAACGAAGTCACTCACATTTATAATACAAATCAAGCATTCTTTGTGACACTTCCCACTATCACATCCCACAGACATCAACAATCTCTATTGCGCACACCATCTGACAAGGTCCTAATCTCTTTGCCTTAAAAGCCTTTTTGGACACCTATTGCTTTCTGCAGTTAAGCATGGTCTTTGTTGGCTCTTAGAGGCATTCAGTAGGATGCACTGTATGGAAAGGCTCCTACGAAAAAGGCATATGGGCATATCATACTTGAAAGCATCTTGCTAAACACTGAATTCCTTTTTATGTGCTTTAGGAGAAAGGATGTTGTGAGATTTTGCATTAAGTGATGTTTTACATATAAAATACAAAGGAGAACTGGTTGGTGAATTCTTTCTGATGTTAGCGTTGTTCACTGGCTTTGGGGGTAGGCAATAAAAGAAGGACTCATCTGGCTGACACCATTAATTGCCAAATCTAGGCTAGTTATTCTACACTCCTAGACAGACAGTGTTGAATAACTGTCATTTCTAGAATATAATCCACTGCACTCTGCAGTAGATATTTTGGATCTCTGCTACAATTAAGATAAATTGTGTGCTAACATTCTAGAAGCTAATGCTATCTTAGGCTTGGTTTTGTTTACAAGGAAGAAACTCCAGAAGAGCTACTTGGAAAAATAATCTTGGAAGCAGTAATCACAATTTTAAATTAAATAATCTGTAATTAAGGCACCCATTTCAAGATGGATGACTTTGAGCTATTTACTAAAATCAATGTAAATGAAAAATAAAGGATAGAAACACAGTGAAAGTTTGAAATTTCCTTTAAGGTACTGTGGAACATCTTAAATTACAAGTGAAAACACTGCATAAAAAGACTTCAAACTGTCTGTGAAGTATTCTGGAAGTAATATAGAGAATGAATGGGAAAGAAAAAAAAATTAGAATAAAATGAAAGAGGTGTCAAAACTCAACCTAATACAGTTCTTATAAAATAAATCAAAACAAATGGAAAGAAATTATTCACTAAAAAGTGCAAAAGAGAACAAAGGAAATAGAAGCAGATATTAAGAAGCAAGAATGGAGTCATTATTTAAAATAATGTAGGTATGACCTATGAAACAGGTGACTGATGTGTATCACTTTTCAATTTGGCTGATAATATTGGCAATGGAAAAAAAGACAGAACCACTATAGACAGTGAAAAATAGTAACTTAAACTAAGGGAATATGAAATTTTATAATGAAAGAATAATAAAAAAATTGTGGAAGGGTAATCATGACTGAAGCTATATGTGCACATTTTTCCACTGCTTAGAAAAAACACAGAAATAAAAGCAAAAAGAAAGAATTGCAAACTGCAGCCAAGAAAGGAAATTCTGGGTTTAAAGCAGCCTGGATTAATCAATATTTGTCTGGATAAAAGTTACTTTGCAGGAAAAAAATAACTACTTCTTTTGGTAATCTAAATATTTTTATAATGTTTGTATAGAGAATAAACTTTACCTGAAATTATGATCAGCTATATCCTCCAAACTACAAGCAGGAAAACAGCAACAGTTTAGGGATATACCTGTAAGTGACTGTCACAATCTGGTACTCAGATTTTGGCTATGTGCCCTGACTGAATACCCACTCCCTTGTTTCAGCTCCTTTTTTCCTTCACTCTGCCTCCTCCTGATCCTTCTGTCCTGGTTCCAGGCAGACCAGGGTCAATTTTGGCAGTAGCCAGTAATGGGCATGGCTGGGACATGGAGGCGATTTTCTAGCACCTCACATCATTTTCCAGGAAAGGGGAAGGTGTTTTTTCCAAGTTGGCATAGTGTGGCCAGGAAATGGTAGGGTATTGCTGGGCTCCACATGGCATAGTGGTGACTCACTTGCCTCTCTTGCATGCTTTTGTTGCTGTTGCTGACCATTTTCTTTTCTCATTGCTGTTTCCAGTAAATTTTTCTGGTCTCAGCTTGTGATCTTCACCTTTTGTGCCTCCAATTCTCCTCTCCAGCAGAGCAGGAGGGAGAAGTGGGGGTGAGGGAGTGGTGTGAGGTTTCAGAGATAACACTTAACTGGAGAACACCATTCCAAAACCATGACACCTTCCCATCCTCTCTTTCTGGCCAGCAACACCAACAGCAGCTGTATTTTTAATAGAACTGCTTTTTCTGTATTTTTTGTCTGATGATGAACACCTAATACCTCCACCAAATAAAACCAAGCAAACAAAATCAAAATTGGAGTTGATTTATTTATGAAAATAAAGAGTTTTTACAGCTGACTTCCACCATGCAGTAAGGTGTGTGTAAATCAGTTTGGCATCTGGACTAAGCTCTCCAACCAACCACTATCTACCATGGAATTTGCCTTCAACCATTTCTACTTAGACATCTGTATTTAACAAAGTATTAAGCAGAAGCTGAAGCCCCATTAATATAAGTGCCTAAGTTGATACAGGTGTTGAAGTGTTACCTTGAATGAAGATGCTGCTCTGAGCTATAGTGTTAACACAAAGTCCTGCAAATCTTTTGGTACTAAGTGCTGATTACCCTCAGTTTTGTCTTTTTCAAAGAAATTGAGGTCACTCTGTGTAAGGAATGATTGGTGGATTCCTGCTCCCACAGAAGTCAGTAATTAAACAATCCACTGTCTTGGCTTTACAAACATTTTTTTGACATGTTAGCCCTAAATCTGTAATCACCTATGCTTTATATCTAGTTAATGATCTATACTTCTATCCTATTAGCATGGTGTGGTCTGGCTTTTGGAAGGGATTTCTTATGGCTGCAAAAGGTGGCCAGACTGAGGCCTACATCCCCAAAACTGTTCAAAGTAACTATTATTTCTCTGTCACACACATCTAAGTGTATTAAGAAACTCATGAATGCAGATTAGCTACAAAATATGTACATGTGAAGTTTTTATTTTAATGCCCAATTAAGTGGTTGAATGAAGTTACTCAGATGGTTGAAATCTGCCAGTTACTTTAAGCATTCTTGTAATGGAGTAAACAATTCCTTGTAGGAGGAGTCAGGGCATTATTGTCACCCAGATATAATTAGGGATCAAAACAGTGCCATAAAGACAAGAACTAGAATTTTGTGCTCAGAAAGGGAGAGCCCTTTACAATGTACCACAAAATGCCTCGAGGTTGTTTTAAACAAAGCTCTCAAGGAATGCTCTGGCAAATGACCTGATAGCAGTCATGATTTATTTGTATTTTCTTAGATGTTTCTCTTGAGTCATAAGAACAGATTATAACCTAGTTTATCTGTGACATGAGATCATTAACTTCAGGAAGTAAAAAATTATACCTCTCCTGGGCAGAGTTCTTTAAAATGCTGTTTCTAACAATTTACTGGCCTTAGAAAGTTCACTGCTTTGTCATATTTACAACTTGTCTCATATTAAAGCCTCACACACACATCATTTTGGGGGCAGATAAATGGATAATACATACTGTATTATAATGTGGTATGGCATTTCCAAGTATAGATCATTATAAAAGTACATGGAATATTCCTAGATAACTAATATCTAATGAATGTTTTATATTTTCACTTTACAGAGATTTTTGATGTTTGGGAACACAGATGGTGAAATCGATAAAACAACAATGTCTGAATAGGATCTATCATTAATTATTCTTTCACCCACAGACAGAGTACTGCTGTGGAGGCAGAGATGAACAGAAGAACTGAAGGAATTAGTTTCCCTTTTGTTACCAATGTATTGTCTTGATATCATATTCTTTTAAAGTTTAAATTAGCCAGATATTCAAAATAGTTTTGTTGATTTTTCTGGGGAAGTATTGGCTTTGTTTAATTTTTAAAGAAAAGTCCAAGCCCAGGATTTACTGAGATGCCATCACTCTGATAAACACTGACAGGTAACTGATTACAGGGAGCAAGAAAGACATCATTGCAGAAACAGTGGTCTTGGTGGCAATCAGCACTTCATGAATAAGTGAGTTCTGTGCTCTGTGGATACTAGTATCAGTGTAATGTAATAAAAGTTGATCTGTTAAGCCAGTGGGACATCACTCTTAACTCTGGGAATCTGAAAGCTTACTTGAAAAAAAATTCTCTGGATTTTGCATGTAGTCAATGGTGAGGAAAAGCAGACCACCTACAATGATTGTCAGATAGAAAAATATTAGACAAATATTTCAAAATAGGGTGTGTCTCCCTTTGTCCACTGAATTGTAGAGATGACATTCACCTTTTTTATCTTTATCTATGTAAAAGTTAGTGTTCTAAAGGTTATTTTTGTCTATTGACTTGAAAGATACCTAGGCTATCTTTGATTGAGATATCTGCACAGAAGATGTGAGTTTAGGTGAGATGAAATCCTCTAATGACTCTGTATCAGGAAGTCTGTTTCACTTATGGCACTCCAAGCAGTATTCCTTCCTTCCTGGCTCTGATAAATTTCACAGATTTGAAGAAACTTGCTGATATTTATTCCTTCGTACTACCTAAAACACAATTAGGCCAACACTTAACAAGAGATTCCCAAGCAAGGGTCTAGTCTACCCATAGAAATATGTGACTTAAGACTGCATTTTAGGCAATAAAATAAATGCACCATCACTTTACTATTTTCAGCAGTTAGAGAGAGAATCTTTCTTTGGAGGTATAGCCTTATTTCTTTTTATTGACTGCATAAATATTGTAGGTATTAATTTAAGGCTAGTTCACTAGAGAAGGGCTCCATCTTTTCTATCTGTTAAAAAGTTAGTTATTTGGTTAGTTAGTTAGTTAGTTTGTTTGTTCATTTGTTCATTAATTACCCTAAGTTATACTTTTTGATTTTGTTTCATTTTTTGTAGTTGGTGGAGACAAGCATCTAGAGGATGATTCATCCTGAAGCATTTCATCATTTTACTGGTGAAACAAATCCTAATTTAGATATATCAATCTCATATGCAAGAGAATAGAATAGAATAGAATAGAATAATAGAATAGAATGGAATAGCAACAATATTTCAATTGCAGTTGGAAGGGACGTAGAGCACTCATCCAGTCCAACTGTGTGACCAATTCCAGGCCAACCAGAAGTCAAAGCATTTTGTTAAAGGCATTGTCCAAAGGCCTCTTAAGCACTGACAGGCTTGAACTGCATAACTCTCATAAGGAATTGCACAAAAACAGAAACTCAGACTGAGATTTCCAAAACTACAATCTCACAAGGACAAGAATGAGAATGGTAGCTACTTATAAACCAAATTTTTTTTTTTCAGAAAGTTCCTTAGATTTTTTGCCTATAAAGGTAAAATACGGGAGCTGTTTACCAAATTTATATCTGTGGAAAATTAGTTGAGAAACTTTTTACCCATTTAATTTATTAAAAATAATTTAAAAAAAATTGTTAGACAATGCTTTTCATATGAGGAAAAAAAATCTATACTTACAATAAAAATTTATTTCCAGGGGAAACTAAATAGAGACACTCAGTATGGCCCACCTGAACCAACTGGACTCCTGGTAGTCTTCAAACACAAGCATGAGCAATAACAGCTACCATACCTGTAGGAGAGTTCACTCAGTGAATTGCACTGAGGGATGGACATTCAGATAAGTAACAACTTCCTCTGGACAGTGTAATCCTGACCTGAGTCTTTAGTGCCTTAATGTTTGTAGAGCCCTACAACAAACTGTAACAGGAAGGTACTGAACCTTACAACGCTGTAGCCAGGAATATGTTCTGCATACACTTCTAAGGAACTGGAAAAGCAGTCTCTTCATTCTGACATCCTGATCAGTAACCTGGGATCCTCCAAAGGTATGTGCACTTGTATGTATTAAAGCCTGCCAGAGATGAACTGAGAACTGAGGTCAAGCCCTTTGTTTTCCATGGAAATACTTGCTTAATTCTCTTGAACTCTGTGCTCTGTACTTAGTTCTAGCCATTTTCTCCTCATCTTGGTAGTGGGTTAAAAACAAACAAAAAAAGGCTTTCTTGTCACTTGTTTTCATGTTTCCATTAATTTTGAAGGCCCTCTGGGACCTTCTTCTGCTTCCTTTACTTACCAGAAAAGAAGGGTTCTCGTTTTAGTAATGAGAGCAAACATGATGGTTACCCCTAAATTTTGGGGTTCTGTTTTTGTCCAATCCATATTTTTCAGTCACAGCCTATTCAGCAAAAGGGACTCTTCCTCTGGAAAATCACTTAGACAAAAAATACACTTGTGAAGAGTTAGTGTAATGGGCAAGATAAAAAGACATTCTTTATCTAAATCACATTTTCACATCTCAACTTTGTAAACTTTGCATAAGAGGTAGAAAAGTAATAATCAGATATTCTTCCCATGAGGTATTAACTGTTCTGTAACACAAGGGAGATCCACCAGGAGAAAGTGAGCCCTAATGAGAAACTTTAGAAAGAAAAGAAAACAGGAAAATATGGAAGCTGAGTCATTTATGTAAAACTGGGTTCATTCCAGATAGACTGTTTTGTGACCAAGCTTTTTTATTAGCTACTTTTGTATGAACTGCCTTGTAAACAAAATAAATCATGGACAATAAAAGCCATATAAAAGCCTCATATAAACCTTTTCAGAATTTATCTCTAATAAATATAGCCTTTTCCAATTAGGGGCAGATATTTAGTACTTGTTAATTGAAATTTATTTTTCAATAAACTTCTACTGCCAGTTTTTAAATTTACAATGAATATGTAATACTCTCAAGTTGGCAGTTCTCATCAGTAAGAAATATTTCATACAGACAAAATCTAATCTAAATGACATGATACTAAAGCTTCCTTGGTTAATCCATCTTCTATGTCCTTTAAGCACTATATTTGAAGAATTCATTCAGAAATTTCTGTAAAAGGTGTCTAAATAGTCAATGAATCAGAAAAGAATTCTTGTCCTTTATCTATAGGTCTCTCAATCTGTCAAAGTAGGTAAAGCAAGTAATTGTGATTAACTGTAAGTGGAACCTATTTTCCACCTACACTATCTTTGGGTAGAATTAGTAAATACTTAAGAAATTGTAATCTTTAATCTTTGTAACACTTGAAATTTCTAGGAAACCTCAATTTTGTCCAAGGAAATAGTCTAGAAGGGTTGAATTTCTCTTATAACTAGGACTGAAAAAAACTACCACCAAAATATTATGTTTAATCCCTCCAACAAAATTACATAGGTTAGTAGATCCCATTATCATTATGGTATTAATATCTCCTGCCAACAAATGAGAAGGCCCATTAAATCCACAACAGTCCAGCAGTAAAACATATTTACTACCATCAAGTAGGATCTTGCTGAAAATTATTCTCACACAGTGAATCCTTTACTCCTCTGGAGGGATTTAAACTCCAGTGTGCAGTGCAATGCATTCACTTAATGAAATACAAATTAATTTTCTGGCTATACTGTCACTCCTTAATCTTTCAGATCTGAGCTACCTGACATGCAGGAGGGTTTGAGCTACCCTCAGTTTTTATTCTGTGGATCAAAGACATTCCTGATCAGCATATTATATGCTAAACCACGTTCTTTTAAAAAATACAGAAAAAAAAGCAGACAAACAAACCAACAAAAAACCCCCACCGCATAGCCCCTCCATAAAAACCCGTATCATAACAAACCAAACACGGACTATGACTGCAAAATTATCCCCTGGTAATAATCTCAGTATAAGACCTAATGAACTGTTTATTTGGATCTAACTTTGCCAGCTCCATAGAATGAAATTTCACTTTCTTACTCACAGAAGTCACTTTGTAATCAGCTTCTCAGTATTTTCTCTCAATGTTTAAAAACACTGAGTAGCTCTTAGGCTACTTACAGTTTAACTAAATAGATCGATCCACACTATTGCTCTGTTTTATTGGAATGAGATTTTTTTTTATGTTCCCCTAGGACAAAACTTTTTCATTACCTCACAGTGATTACCTCGATACTACCAGAGTATGCTAATAGTCTAAAACTACTTCACAAAGAATGTGGGTTCATTTCTGCCTGAGGTCATGGAAGCCAGATTTGCAGTATGAGTTTTTAAGGTAAAGACATTCATGAAGAGGGGACCTTCCCAATCAGTTGTTCAAAGAATGTGACTTTCTGAGCCATAGGCCAGACTCTCAGATTTGTTCTGGTCTTTGTGCAATACTGGTCGTTGGACTAAACATCCCTGGGCATTTGTACCAACATTCGTACCCATTCTTGGCTGTACTGTAATACACAGTTATGATGGAGAATCAGTACACACAGTGGGAAACTGGGCAGAAACACTGGTGGTTTTGTAGGTAGAAAATATAAACAGCATGGAATTTGCTGTGGCATTCAGGTCACACTCTAGAAAGCTAGCAGAAAATTATTTAAATGTCTTCCCCAGAGTCTACGAGTATGACACACCTGAGCATCTGGAGCATTATGGACAAACATGCTTACAGCAGTAGCAGTTGAGAGAGCACAGAACACTCACGGCTGTTTACATGGTTTTCAAAACAAAGTCAGGAATGAAAATGACAGAAAATCAAAATAATAGTAGAAACAGTACTTATTTTTTTTTAAAAATTAATCATTAGTGTAATCTTAATAATCTCAGATATCCTACAGTATAAGCAGTTTTGGAGAGGTATATTATTATTTATTTATTAAATATATATATATATTTATGATAACTAAATTATTTAGTGCTCATCTTTGTACCCTGAAATCTCAGAGTATGATTCTTTTTATTGCAGTTATTCTGTTACCCAGGACCTTGTCCAGATGGCTTTTGAATACTTCCAAGGATAGACTACACCACTTCCCAGGGCACCTCTGCCAGTTTTCCACACTTTCACAGTGAAGAAGTGTTTCCTGATGATCAGGAAACCTCCCATATTTCAGGTTGTGCCTATTGCTTCTGGTGCCTCACTTGGCATCACTGAGTAAAGCCTGCCTCAGAAAGGGCTGCAGATATTCACAAAGCTGAAATAATACAAATAGCCTCCAGGATAAAACCAAAACCAGAACCTTTCTATCCAGAAAAGAGCTTCTCACAGATGTTTCATATTATATGTGCCATCTGAGGAGAAAAATGTGTGGTATTATAGTAGTACTTCAGGCCATTTCTGAGTAGAGTCAGAGGAGAGGACTGTCTTCTATTAACTGTAGAATAAAGTGGCTGTTATCAAGAGTCATGGAGGTTTTAGTCTTTGTAAATGAGATTCGAATTTATGTAAAGTACTAGAAATGAACAAGAATGGAGAAAGAACTTTTCAATTATTACAGGCCAAAATACAACACTAGAGTTGTAACAATATAGTTCTCCACTTTGATTCACCAAGATGACTCATTCTAATAATGGGGAAATTTATTTTAGGGCCTTAAATGTAGTTTGGTTTGTATGCCCATGCAGCTCTGGCTTAGCTTATTCATTACTCATTTTGAACTGCTTAAGAACCCTTCTTAAATATATGCCAGAAGGGCTGTTAATTGTAATGGCTGTGAGATGTTGTGAACACCCACACTTATGACATAGCCAAAACCCAATTTATTTCTCAGGGATCACCATCAAAACAGTCTGTTAATAATATCTTATAGTTATGAGCAATGGAGAGAACAGAATTATTTTTAAATTTGAAGTCAGAAATAATATATATAGGCTTAAAAAGTAATTTTTGAAAAGCTGACATTTCTCACTATTCAGAAAAGGAATAGCTCACAAGCAATAGAACTCTAAAGCGCTAGTCATTATGAGCTATGATTAAGCATGGTTTGATGATAAAATAAGTACTTTTGTTTGTTGCTTTTACATGCCATATCCACTAGTTTTCATAGACTTTGAGAGAGCAAGTGTGACGTTACAGATAACTGTGATTCCTAAGAATGATTTATTAACGAAGCCCTAATTCATGTATTAGTCAAGGGACTAAAGTATGCTGCATAATAACATTGTCCAGAGTTTTAAATATAGACAATCAAAGAAGTGTTGGGGTTTTTTGCTGTGTATCAGAGAGTCTGGAATCTCTTTTCAGGGTTGAATGCCTTTGTAATGGAAGATGCAAACTGCATGCACATTAAAAAATCCTGAGGATAATGAATTTTCTAAAGAAGATTCCTTTGATTTGCTACAGAAGTAAAGCATCATCAACAGATACTATATGAAAAGTTAGTGTTCACACTGACTTTAATGACTCTATAAGTGATGGTATGGTACAATGGAAAATTGGTCTGTTTTGAATTTTAGTGAGACAAAATAAATGAGGCTCCAAAAACCATTTTGAATATGGTTCACATCTCTTCTCTGAACTTGATGATCCTAAAATCAGAATATATCACAGGAAACAAATCTTGCAAAAAAATCTCAATACATTAAAAGAGGTACTGCAAAAAGACCCAAAGTCAAGAGAGTGTGCAGGCACAAGAGCATTAGCTAGTCTGTCATAATTTTATGTGTTTATTGGACAGAGAAAGTATCCCCATGAATGCATTTACATATGTAAGACAGAAGCAGAAATATTTGAAACCTTTCAAATAAAGTCTTTATTATATTTAAATGCATATTCTACTGACAGTTTTCTTGTAGATATGCACTACATGAATGAACTACTATCCATTTCTGATAGATAATAAGTGGAAATCAACACAGAGAAACAAAGACAGTAATTAGAGTTTTACTTTGCTAGGATGTTTAGAAAGTATATGTGAGTAACAATTCTCTGCCACAGGACAATAGCTGATACCCATCAAAATACCATGGCTCAAACTGAGCCAGCCACAGATAAGTGTGGCTCTTGTCGTCATGCATATTTTGAAAGTCCTTAATGATATATGTGGAGGATGTAATGGTATCATTCAGTGGTAAATAGTTTTCACAGATCCTGGAATCACAGGAAACTGGCTCATTATCTTTGCAAAATAAAATGTATATTAAAACAGGTAGCCCTCCGCACCAATCAGAAAATATAGTGCTAAAACTAGATAGCCAAGATATCTGTAAAAGCATAAGATCTGTGTGATTTTGAAAACTCAAGCCCACATTTAATTAGTTGAGTATAATCAAAGTTCAGATTCAAATCTCATAGTGTCTGCCTTTTGTTCTTTAATCAAGAGTAAAATATCTGTTTTAAAATTTATCATATTTAAGGATCCCTACTGACTGTCAGAGGAGGTACCAATGTGTAAATCCCAGCTACGAGTTAGGGTTTCCACATCTCAGCTGTCTGAAGGAGAGCCAGATCTAAGTTTTATAAATAATTAGGAACACAGACAGGATAGAATCTTAACAAAGTATATAAGCATTTGTTTGCTAATGATTGATGAGAGGAGCTATACTATAGAGAGCAGCACTGTCAGGATGAATTGCCTTTTCTTTCACAAGCATTTATTTTTTGAATCTATTGTGATATTAAAATGTAACATCATTCATCTGAATGTTCTCATTTAAAATAATGTGTATCTAATTTATCCTGGCAATAAACAAGCTAAATTTAGGTTGAAAGGCCAAGGAGATATAAATGAAGGCAATGGAAAATTCTATTCTGCTCAGATGACAATTTGTTTCTAAGTCTGTTTTTTATTGTTATCAGCAAGGAAAAGAAGCTTAAAGGGGCTCCTTTGTTTCACTACTTGATTTTGTTCAGTAAAGCTGTAAATGTAAAAATCCAGTATGTGTCATCCTAAAAACATAGCTTTGAACTATTTCAAGAAAGAGTAAATGTATCTTTAAAAGGTCTGCTCAATCATAATGTTGAAGCTGGGCATTCTGTACTGATAAAAGTACAGAATCATAAAAGCAGCAGACCAAGAAGAAGTAGCAATGGATTTAATACCTCACTCACTTGTTAAATTCTGTGACCCATGTTATTCGGGTCAGAATACATGCTTTCAAAGGTGTACCAAATTAAAGTTAGAAACCAAATCCAGGGCATATGAATTTTATTACTCTCTGGACAGTACAAAAACTTTATGCTTTTAACAACACCTAAGAAAAAGAGAAGACATTTTCTTGATCATAGAACTGTCATTCTTTGCGATTCCACTTCACTTGTCAGAAATGAAAGTAGAATAAAATATTCAAAACCCAAAGACTGAAATAGCAACTGTCTTTTGGAACTGGGTGTTGTAAGTAAATATAGAAACAGCAGTCAACAGAGTCAGGAAGCTCTGCAGAGGGTTCTGGACAGTCTCAGTCAATGGGCTGAGGCCAATTGTATGAGGTTCAACAAGGCAAAATGCCCGGTCCAGCACTTGGGTCATAACGATCCCCTGTAGTGCTACAGGCTGGGGAAGAGTTGCTGGAAATCTGCTCGTCACAAAAGAACCTGAGGATGGTAGTCAACAGCAGCTGAACATGAGCCAGCGTGTGCCCAGGTGGCCATGAAGGCCAATGGCATCCTGGCCTGTATTAGCAATAGTGTGGCCAGCAGGACCGGGGCAGTGATTGTCCCCCTGTACTCGGCACTGGCTAGGCTGCACCTCAAATCCTGTGTCCAGTTTTGGGCCTCTCACTAACAGAAAGACATTGAGGGGCCCAAGCAAGTCCAGGGAAAGACAACAGAGCTGGGGAAGGGTCTGGAGCACAGGTCTGATGAGGAGCAGCTGAGGGACCTGGGGGTGTTTAGCCTGGAGAAAAGGAGGCTCAGAATCACAGAATAACGAGGTTGGAAGAGACTTCCTAGATCATCGAGTCCAACCCATGCCCTAACACCTCAACCAGACTATGGCACCAAGTGCCATGTCCAGTCTTTTTTTAAACACATCCAGAGATGGTGACTCTACCACCTCCCTAGGCAGAGGATTCCAGTACTTTATTATTCTTTCTGTGAAAAGCTTTTTCCTAATATCCAACCTATACCTTCCTTGACGCAGCTTGAGACAGTGTCCTCTTGTTCTGTCAGTTGCTGCCTGTGTTGGGTTGACCCTGAGTTGATGGACAGTCTTTAAGACCAATTACGCTTCTCACAATTTACATATTTAAACCGCACAGAAAGGCGGGACTGCCCCTTTTGGTCGGAGCTCGCCTGCTGGAAGGTGGGGGGGCTCCGAGCCTCCCGGCCCCGCTGGGCCGGGCCGGGGCCACTGCCCCTTTCCCCCTTTCTCAGCACCACGGCACGGACCCTGGGTCGCTGGGGGGGGACTGTCCCAGAGCCGCAGGCAGCTAAAACCAGCCATGGGCTGCTCACAGCTAAACCCATCCAGCGCAGCTTCTGGGGACAGGCGGGTCCCTCTCCTCTCCATGCGGAGCCGGCGGAGCCAGCGGGAGCCGGCAGAGCCTCCTGTCTGCAGCCAGCACACTTCGTGCTGAACTGAAGAGGACACCGTGCAGCCAGCAGCACAGAGGGAGCGAGGCTTTCCCCACCGTAAAGCCCGAACAAGAACACCCTTCAACATGGCGGTTTCAGAGTCAGAGAGAAAGAGAAGTGAGTCACGTGGGACGGAGCTGGAAATGGCGACAGGAGAGAAGAGGGCGGTGCCGCGATTCTGGCGCGCAGCTTAAAAGAAACCTTCTTGCATGCCGTGGTAAGAAACCGTAATACCACAAACTGTTTGTCTCTTTAATCCAATGAAAGAACATGGGGGGATGGAGTATCCTCGTGTGCCTGTGAAGATTGTGAAGAATGCCTATGCCAGGCTATATAGAAGTAGTAAGAGGCTGTTAGAGACTTGTGGCGAAGAAAAGCCTTTGTGTGCAGGCCAAAAGAACTTATCCTTAAAAAGATGAATAACCCCATGTGATGGCCCATGTTTTGTAGTATGAAAGAACTGTGAAATTCTTCATGGGAGAGATGTTCTACACACAGCAGACTGTTTGTTTCCGGGCGGGTGTGCTGTTGGTGGCAGTTTGGGAACCACGTGCAACTGAAGGAAAACCTTTTCTTCCTTAAGCATAAGAGAAAGACTTTTCAAGAACTGCAACACTGACTAACATCCCATGCTCTGTTATCCCTTGTGTGAGCTGGATAAAAGGAGAGAAGTGCTGGAAAGGGGGGGGGGGGGGGAATTTACTTTAATTTTGTTTCGTTGTTTTCTCTTTACTTTTAATTCTGTTAGTAATAAAGCCCTTTCATTGTACTGCAACTGTTTAAGGTTTGTGCCTGCTTTGCTTTTCTCCTAATTCTTATCTCACAGAAGAAAAATAAGTAAATAATGGATATTTTGAATCAAAACCACTACATTTAATTGGTGTTTCTGCCCGGTTTCGAACTCAACCCGCTACACTGCCTCGTGGAAGAGACCAACCCCCACCTGTCTACAACCTCCTTTCAGGAAGTTGAAGAGAGCGATAAGGTCACCTCTAAGTCTCCTTTTCTCCAGGCTAAACAACCCTAGTTCCCTCAATTGTTCCTCATAGGGCTTGTGTTCCAAGCCCCTCACCAACCTTGTTGCCCTCCTCTGGACACGGTCAAGCGTCTCAATGTCCTTCCTAAACTGAGGGGCCTAGAACTGGACACAGTATTGAAGATGTGGCCTCACCAGTGCCGAGTACAGGGGAAGAATGACCTCCCTGTTCCTGCTGACCACACAGTTCCTAATGCAGGCCAGGATATCGTTGGCCTTCTTGGCCATCAAGACACACTGCTGGCTCATATTCAGTCGGCTGTCAACCAGCACCCCCAGGTCCCTTTCTACCTGGATATTGTCCAGCCACACTGTCCCCAGTTTGTAACGTTGTAGGGGATTTTTGTGGCCAAAATGCAGAACTCAGCACTTAGACTTATTAAACTTCATCCTGTTGGACTCTGCCCATCCATCCAACCGATCCAAGTCTCTCTGCAGAGCCCTCCTTTCTTCCAATAGATCGGCACAAGCTCCCAGCTTAGTGTCATCTGCAAATTTACTAATGAAGGACTCAATACCCTCCTCCATGTCATCAATAAAAATATTGAACAAAACTGGTCCCCGAGGGACACCACCAGTGACTGGCCACCAGCTGGATGCAGCACCATTCACCATCACTCTCTGGGCCCGACCATCGACCCAGTTCCTGACCCAGCGAAGAGTGCTCCTGTCCAAGCTGTGGGGCTGCCAGCATTTCCAGGAGTATGCTGTGGGAGACAGTGTCAAAGGCCTTGCTGAAGTCCAATCCACAGCCTTTCCCGCATCTACCAGGTGAGTCACCTGCTCATAGAAGGAGATCAGGTTGGTCAGACACGACCTACCCTTCGTAAACCCATGCTGGCTGGGTCTGATGCCCTGGCCATCCTGTAAGTGCTGCGTGATAGCACTCAGTATGAACTGTTCCATTACCTTACCTGGTACTGAGGTCAGGCTAACTGGCCTGTAATTACCAGGATCCTCCTTCCTACCCTTTTTGTAAACGGGTGTCACATTGGCCAGTTTCCAATCATCTGGAACCTCGCCAGTGAGCCACAGCTCTTGGTAAATGATGGAGAATGGTTTCGCAAGCTCGTCTGCCAGCTCCCTCATCACCCTGGGATGGATCCCATCCGGTCCCATTGATTTATAAATATCCAAGTGTCTCAGCAGTTCTCTGAGTGCCTCTTCTTGGATGACAAGATGACCATTCTGCTCTGACACAACCTACCAACCCTTGAGGACAGTTGTGTTGAGGCTCAGGGGAAGCCTTACCACTCTCTACAACTACTTGAAAGGAGGGTGTAGCCAGATGGGGGTTGGTCTCATCTCCCAGGTAACAAGCAACAGGATGAGATGAAATGTCCTCAAGTTGCATCTGGGGACGTTTAGTTTGGATATCATTTAAAATTTCTTCATGGGAAGGGTTGTAAAATATTGGAACAGACTGCCCAGGGAAGTGGTAGAGTCACCATCCCTGAAAGTGTTCAAAAAACGTGCAGATGTGGCATTTGAGGACATGATTTAGCGATGAACATGGTGGTGGTTCTGCGTTAATGGTTGGACTTGATGATCTTAGAGGTCTTTTCCAACCTTAATGATTCTATTAGTCTATGATTCTGTACACCCCGCGCAATCTAGTTTTTTTTCTCTTGGAATGTTTTCTAGGACAATTTCTGATATGCACAGTGTTTCTTTCAGTGACTGAACAGTCTGTTGATAAGCTTGAAGGCTGAAATTCCCTTATCTGGCAAAAATAGATCTGAAAAGAAATGACGAACAATCCTGAAGGAAGCAGCAAAATCTATAAAGTAAATGTAAATCTTGAAGTATGATTTCCTGTTACAAGAGCTTATGCAAGTCCTTTTGAAGACATCTTTGCCGAGATGACAAATCTAGATAATTTCCTTTTGCATAACATGCAATTAATATTACCTGAAATCAGGTAGTAGGAGTAGAACTCGGTAGGGAGTTCTCTTGTTAGATGTAATACAAAGTATTTTAAATGGATTAAATTTGGACTAAGTAAAATGAAATATTCTAGCCTAAGCATCTAATTTGCTTTGCACTTGAGCATTTACAGACATTGGCAAAATGAAACCAATATAACTGTGAGATACAATCAGATCATATTGTGCTGAAATACAATTGGTACGTGAAATCAGCTGGGATTAGAAATAATAATAGGAATCCATGGAGATGTCATATTGAGCACAGGCCTAAAAAGGCTGGTGCTAGAATATCGGAGATTTCTGATGTACAGTATAGCTAATCTCCAAGAATTCCCTCAATTGCATACTAACCTTCCACTTTCTTTATCTCACCACTTAAAAGCTCTTTTTTTGATTATACATGAAGGCATTTTCAATTTATTTGGAATGTCATTTTACTTATTCCTGCTTGACTTTGATGAGAAAGCATAATACAGTTCCAAATTATTTGCTGAAGAACATTTGACTCCCAGTTGTCTGTGAGTTTGGAGGAAAGAGGAAAGACAGGTTAATAGCTGTGTCTTTGTCTAATAGATGACTTTCACTCTAAAAAAAGGCAGTGCAAGTTGTTTGCTTATGCAAGGCCTTTTATAAACCTTTCTAAATCCAAGGCAGGGACAAAATGAGAAAGCAAATGAACTCTTAAGATTGAGAGTAATCAACTTGAAATGTAAAAGAGTCAATGTTTTGCCAAGAGTTTAGATAGGAAGGCTGTTTAAGGAATATGTGAAGGAGACAAAAGACTTCTCAAGAGCACAAAAAAATATTTAGCAGCAAAAGTCAGGTTTATCTAAACTGGGAGTTACCACTTCTCTTTCAAGTCATCACCTAGGATAGACAGGGACTTCCAAGGGTCATTTCATCCCACATACATTAAGTACCTTTGCTAGAATTGTAAACTTGATTTCTGTCTATCCCTCCACAATGCTAAATGGAGACATATTTATCTCAATACATGAGGTAGAAAGGCTGTCAGTTGTGTCAGGTGTGTTAGATGAATTGTACTTTTTACATGTCAATATTGGTGAGATGATTCCTCAAATCCTTGATGATCAAGAAAAACATAAAAAGGTTATTAAGCTATTAAGAATGGGTGGCACTTGAATACAGAATGAACGCATTCAGCTATTTGAATATTTTATTTAGTAAGTTACACTCAAGGGCAAATATACTTTTGTTCTGGTTCCTTTTACATTGCTGTTAAATATTGCAAATTGCTTCTAAAAGAGGACATCATTTAATACCAAAGATCACAAAAATTTCCATATCAAGCATATAACAGTTAACAACCAAATGTGTTATTTCTTTATCACAGGCCCTTCAGATGAGATACAACGTCTGAAAATCTAAAGGATTTTGTATAGCTAACAGACCATGAATAAGGATTCAGAAACTCAGACTCACTATTTTTCATTCTTTTTGTATAGGATGCTAGAAGAAAGTTTTCTATCACATACTTTGTTCAATCTATAAATGCAATGAGTAAATTAAGCTGAGTGTATAATTTATCAGTCCAAACAACATGTAGTAAATGTCAATACCATATCAGTTTTAGCTACATGTTTGTGCTGCATTAGGACCCTGCCAAAAGTTTTACTAACACGTTTCTAGATTTTATTTAAGAAGTATAAAAAGGAGAAAAGAAGGGAAAAAAGTTATCTTTTCCAGAGCTTAGAGGAAGTCTGTTGACTTTAATATCTGAAAATATTTATCTTGTAACCACAGAATAGGAATCAGAGGCTAGAAGTCATAGCTAGTCACTCACTAGGAAATACTTCACAGCAGTTAATAATCTGTAATATTGTTGGATATTCCCCAAATCTCACTTTTGAGCATACAATAAGACTTTTCTAACTCAGCTGGCCTTTTTGAGAAGCAGTAGAGCAGGGATATTTTTGGAACACTTGTAAATTTTTTCTTCTTGCTGTAGTGCTCTATTTTTCTCACCTCTCCAGTGAGCTGAGGGGGGGGAAACAGTCTATTGTTGTTCATTTTGTAATGTGGAAGAACAGTTTGAAAACTGTAAAGCTACTTTTCTGATCACCTATTTTGTTCTGCTAACATTGCATCTTAACTGTCAAATTAAACAATGGACAATCAAGTAAAGAAGAGTGATTTCTGTACAGTAAAAACTTCCTTAGGTAAAAAATCTCTCCCCTCACACACACTGCTTTTGAAACAAGAGTAAAATATTATTTTGAAGTTAAAAAAGAATGTAGTGCAAAAGCTGTAGGCAATAAATAATTATACACGAGACTAGAAGGCCTGAAAGGGACTACAGGAGATATTTTACTCCAGTTAACTGCGTTGAAGGGGGCTTGAATACAGTTAGCTCATTTCTTCACCTTGACAGACTAGTGTTCACCTGGTAGTAAGAATTTTCTTTGAAGAGATTGTACAATCTCCTTGCTCTGCTCTAGTATTTCACTACCTGTGTAATGAGAATGCTCAGTTGATACTGAGAATGACTAACAAGTGAACTATGATTCTTGACATAATTTTGAGATCTTGAGACTGATAACTAAGGTTTAAATTAATGCTTGGATTGGTTTGGGATTTTTTCTAGTTCAAATCAAGCAAAAGTATGCAACCTGTAAGTTTACAAATATCATGCTATAAATCTGTTTGTTGAAGGAATTTTCATTATGTGCATATGCAAAGAAGGAGGTCTACCCTTCTACCATAATTCAACTTCCAGGGCCCACTTATATAGTTTAGAAAGAAGTTGGACATTTTTTTAATTAGAATTCCTCCTGCAGTATCTATATGAACAGAGGAGGTACAATCATACATATTTCCTTAATTCATAGATTTTTTTTTTCCCCTGTGGGCACATTATTAGTCTATTTCATGGCAATGAATGTTTAGCTGGATGATTAGAGATTCTTAGGACTCATTTCCAAAGCCAAAGCAAAAACCCAAACCAAATCAAACTACCAACAACAAAATAAAGCAGAGAAAAAAAAAATTGCCATAACCATGCTTATGACTTTCATATGTCTGAACAGAGACTGTGAATCTCTCATTAAGCTGTTTAATTCAATTAAATCATGTTTAACCTCCTTGGTTATAACTCCTTCTTCTAGTTGGCTTCTGACAAGAACTGTGTGGCTTCCTCGTCCATCTGTAGGTGTGGTGATCTGTCTGCCTGCCTGCCTGTTCCTCTGTCAGGCTTTTTCCCCAGCCAACTACAGTAATTTTTGAAGCTACTAGCTAATTGTAGTTAAACCTGAGAAATGTCTGGAGGCTTCAGTGATCATCACTGCCTGAAAATGGGAAACTGCTTAAAAAAAAAAAAAGATAAAAATCCAAATTATCATTCTCCATCCACCCTTTGGCTAAGGCTGAAATGCGAAAGTAGTTATCTAATTATGCACAGGAGAAATCAAACAGGAGAGAGCTACAGGAAACTAATCTGTAACTGGTGGTGCACACAAAATTTTGCACAGCTCTAGGTATGTTGAAATGAGTCAGGTAAAAAAGGAAAATTTCTAAAATAGTCTAAATAGTAAGGCTGCAGGTGGAATGGCCTCTTGAACTAACTTGCCTGTGTCCTGCTTCAGGCAAGCAAAAGCTTTTCTGACTCTGGTGCCTTCTTTACCCCGTGTTCAGGTAATGATCATTTCCTCCTCTTGCCAAAGTCACAGTGAAGGACTCACAAATCTCTATCAAGAATTGCTAATTGGCACAGTCAGACCCTTGTGTCAGTCTCATCACTGGCATTTAAGCACTCCTTAAAATGTACTTACTTAGTGGTTTGAAGAAAAAATGTCTTATGCTGAGTCATGCCAAGACTTCAGAAAGCTGGAAACTTGAAGTTCATAGAGAGTTCATATCAAGAAGTGACTCAAATGTTAAAAGCACCAAAGACACATAATGTTAGTATGGTGGGGAGATAGGTAAAGGCAGTGCAACATTTAACTTTTTCTGAAAAACAGCCAGTTATTGATATCTAATATTGATATGTCCCGACTCAGGAGCATCTTAAAATCACCTGGTATGTGAGCACCAGGCCATGTCTGACTGAATGCTTCACAATTACCATTTCCTTTCACATGAGATTCAAAATATCGGGTGCTCACTTGGGTTTTGCCACTCGCTCACCTTTGAACTGCAGCATTTATCTGTGTTCAGGTATCATCAGCTGCTGGTAAAGTCAGCACATTGCAATGAACACCCCTGGGCTCTGCTCAGTCACAGAGGGAATGAGGGATCCACAATGATGTGTTATCTCTTTATCTCTTTTTTGGTGCCTTCTGAAGTGTTGCCACTTGAGAACACGGCATCTGAATCACTGAAATTTATGTACCTATGCACTCACTTTTGGTGACCAGAGTTTTCCCATAAAAGTCTCATTTTAATAATTTCTGAAGTCATGATGTCTGATCAGATCATGTATTGCAACAATGCATTTCTTCAGACTAGGTGGTGCAGTATTAACAAAGTCAAACTCTGAGCTAATTTTTTTCATTTTTGTGAATTCACGAGCAATGGTGAGTAGTGTCCAAAAACTACCGATTGCTTCAGGCAGTAAATGCAAATCAATTGATACTAAAGAAAACAGAGATACTTTGTGCCCCATAAATACAGCCTTTAGAAAGAGACTGAGCCTGAGAGTAAAAAGATGTTGTTAACATCTATTCATCTAGCTTTGAACTCTGTAATTATCCTTCTCCTAAAGGAGAGTTATTTTATAACTTTCTCCGCAAATCCTGGAAAGAATTTAAAAACCAGAATATAGTCATCTGTTTCAAGCTGCGGAGAGCAATTCAGTTTGCTCAGGAGTGTGTGCCTGCATGCATGAACATTTGAATGTGTCTGCTGTTAACAACTGGTATCATGCCCTGATTGTTTTAATTTTATCCCAGTGTCATGGTTTAACCCCAGCCAGCAACTCAGCCCCACACAGCCACTGACTCACTGCCCCCCAGTGGGATGTAGGAGAGAATTGGAAGGGTAAAAGCAAGAAAATTCATGAGTTGATATAAAACAGCTTAATAGGTAAAACAAAAGCCACACATGCAAGCAAAGAAACACAATGAATTCATTCCCCACTCCCCATGGGCAGGCAGGTGTTCAGCCATCCCCAGGAGAGCAGGGCTCCATCACAAGTAACAGTGACTTGGAATGACAAGCGCCATCTCTCCAAATGTCCCCTCCCTTCCTTCTTCTTCCCCCAGATCTATGTGACAAGCATGATATCATGTGGTGTGGAATATTCCGTGCCTCAGTCAGGTCAGCTGTCCCAGCTGTGTCCCCTCACAATTCCCTGTGCACCCCCAGCCTTCTCATTGGTGGGGTGGGGATGAGCACATCATGCTGTGTGAGCACTGCCCAGCAGTAACAAGAACATCCCTGTGTTATTAACACATTTTCAAACACAAATCTGAAACACAGCTCTATACTAGCTGGTCTAAAGAAAATTAATTCCATCTCAGACAAAACCAGCACACTCAGAAACATGATTCTAAGATAAAAAGGCCTGATTATAAGGTTGATGTTGAACAGACATCCAAATAGGCATCCAGGTACTTGGAAACCTTCATCTGGTATCACTGTCTAACTGGGGCAAAAACTAAGAGAAATACACATTTTTATAAGCAAAACAAGGTAGTGCAGAAAAAGAAGTCCTCTTTCTACGTTGGTAAGTAGCTTAGTGGTTGAGGAAGCTGGAAGGCATGCATCCAATTTCCTTATCTCTGATCCAGGCTGGAAATATTAATCTTATACCAGATCTATCAGGGAAAGGCTGCTTGTTCCCCTGCCATGTTGCTTGTCCTCTGGCTTCACAGTGCCACTGACAAATAGAGATCCACTGAGAAAATTTCAAGGAAACTGGAGTGTTCCCATGAAGAGCTTAAAAATCACAAAAATCTTTTCACCATGAAGTAGGTGTCAGACCTATAGAGCTTTTCTCACATATTCAAAGACTTCAGTGCTCCTGTGCATGCGGGAACAGTAAAGCTTCAGAATATTTTGGGTGCCTTTCATGACACTGTATGTGAATTATAAACATTAATTATGAAGTCATATTTTATCTGAAGAGCAGAAAGAAAGAGATAAGCAGCTGGGTTTTGGTTTTTTGTTGTTTATTTTGTTTTGTTGGGTTTTGGGGTTTTTAATAGCTGCTTAATTTCTCTGTTCTGCAGTTAATATAATAAAACTTAGTTGTAATCCAACCTTTTGGACTCTTTTTCTCTTTCCTAATTCTTTTTTACTTCTGTATATTGACTGTGGAGTGTGCTGAATAGTATCAATCAGTACCGTACTCTCTTGTACACAGGTAACCACTACAGTAATTTTCTGTCCAAAGATCCCCTTAACTCTTATGGTGGAGGTTTATAATATTAATTCTCAATATAATGGAACCTGCTGCTTTTCAGAAATGTGTTATAAAAGAGGATCTTTGTATTAGTTTATCTCCACATGAGGTGGGACACAGTTATCACTAATTATAGAACTGAAAACATCTGTATCAAGTTACATCAAAAGGACTCAGAATATTTTTCTTAACTTGCAGTGAAAAGAACTTCCACCATTAAACTGGTGGCTAAAAAAACATCAGCCATTTCGCAGATTGCTAGAGACAAGGCAACATACATTTTCAGTCATTGGAGACAGCCAGTAGTCATAAAAGCTCATAAACTGATCTGCTGAGAGATGTATGTAGCTCAGATGACTGCAACAGATGATTTTCAATTCATATTGAAATATTCAAAAGTCTTTCATGAAGGAGCAGGTTTGAGGGCATTATCTGGGATTATTGACCCTGGAGAAGAGAAGACTCTGGGGAGACCTTATTGCAGCTTCCACTACCTTAAGAGAGCTTATAAAAGGAAGGAAAAGGACTTTTTATATGGGCAGATAGTGATGGGACAAGGGGGAATGATTTTAAACTAAAAGAGGAGAGATTTAGATTAGATGTTATGAAGAAGTTATTTACTCAGGGTACAGTGAGGCACTGGAACAGTTTGCCCAGAGAAGTTGTGGATGCCCCATCCCTGGAAGTGTTCAAGGCCATGTTGGATGAGGCTTGGAGCAACCTGGTCTAGTGAATGGCCATCCCTGCCCATGGCAGGGAGGTTGAAAGTAGATGATCCTTGACTCTATGATTCTGTTCTACTGGAGAAAAAGTTTCCATATTTAGAAACTGATTCCTTTCTTGTAGTTGTTTTTAGTTTGGATAAATGGATTTTGCAAGGTCCCTCCAGTCAAGTTATATTTATTTGCTGAATAAAGAAACTAAGTTATCCAAGTTAAATAGATTACTATTTAGTGAAAAAAAAGACATCAAAGCTGAACTTGATTAATTCACTGCAAACATTCTCAAGGTTATTTTCCCCAACCAGCCTACACCCCTGCCCTTTGCTAAAAACCCATAGGGGTAAGTTTTGTAAGATTGGGGTTTTTTCAGTCCGGCTAATGATTTCTAATATTTTCATGAGAAAAGTGACAACCTGGTAATGCAAAAAATTGTAGTGGTAAAAATAGGAATGGTCTTCTGTTAGATACATTTTGTTATGTTACCTTTTCAGCCATCAACTATTGCCAGAAACCCACACTTTAAGTAGGTCCACAACACAGATATGAGTTGAGGTGGTCCTTGAGAATCTAAAAAATCCAAGAGACTTCTTTACTATATTCCTCTTAATGGTAAAATTTGCTCTGAACACCACCTAGCTGTTTGAGATATATATATCTGAACTGTATCACAGAACAAATTTTAACACCAGTTCCCTCACTTTTCCCCTGGAAGATTACCTGTAGTAACCTAAAAATAGATGTTTTCTTGGGCTGTTCATAACATCCTACAGTGATGGGGATGCTACAATCTCCCCCAGCAGTCTGTTCCACTGCTCACCTATTACTGCGACAAGAAAGGGGTTTTAATCTTTAAACTGATTCTCCTCTGTTGAAATACGATCTCATTACTTTTTGTAGTATGCTTGGTAATTATGAAGACCACTTTATCCACTTTCTGTCTGCAGCCAACTTTTCTGCACTTGAAGTCCATTAACATTACTCATTCCTGCCTGTCTTCTCTAGGTAATACAGCTGTAATAGGTCATGCCTCCTAAAGTTCTGAATATTCATGTGATTCTCTGGTTTCTCTCCAAGTGGTCTGTAGCCTCCAAAATGGATATATGTAAGTTTCAAGTTGTTTTAATTTTACCCACATGAGAAATTAAATAATAACACTCAGAATCTTGAGCTTTTATTCACAGGGCCTGATTAATTTTGCTGTGATTAATCTGTGATAAAACATAATTTTTAGTTCTATCCAGAACCTTTCACCTACAGTATGACATGCAAACAACAAGTTTGGGGATATTATTCCATAAATAGTATTCCTAGTGGCATTAGCCTGTGGACAGCAGTATCTGAATTTTTTAAGTGTCTTTTAAAGTGTCTTGTACTAATGGATGTAAATTATTGTAATGGATGTGAGGACAAAGTAAATGTTCTCTTGTTCCAGAGGAACGTACAATAGCTGTGCTGCTCTCATGCTTGCAGCCATCTGGATGAAGCTCTCCAGATTATTTTATTCTGTGTTTACTTAGATATTTACACACAGATGGGGTTTTTTTCTGAATAATGCACTTTTTTAGTTCTTCAACTGTTACACTCTTTTCTTCATTCCTAGAATTTTAGAGACTACTATCAAAAAATGTAGAGCTGTGAATGGTGTAAGGCTTGCCAATCAGTCATGATGCTAAACACTAAAACATATACTTATAGCATCCCAATCAGCTGAAAGTTGTTCTGCACCCAGAAACATAATGACTTTTAAAATAATTTCTAAAAATTTTCAGTTAGATTGAAAGATACAATAAGCTAGTAGAGTGCTTGATAATGACTGAAATCATCAGTGTATAATTTTAGTGAAGTGTTAAAAAGATGCTACTGTTCAATAAGTATCATTTATTGTCTGAAGAAAATTAACTGCATGTAAATAAAGGTATATTGAGGTTTCTATATGGCTTAGCAATAGCTATACATAAGCTAAGGAATTAAAGTTTAATTTGTGGAAGTATTCACAAAAAGTTTGGGTTGTGCAACTGCCAGTCTGCAGAAGCCGTACCAAGGTCTATAAACTCATTAGGCATAACCTATCATCATAAAATCACTTCAACCTCAAAGTTATAGTTTCACGTGGCAGGACTTTTTAAGAGGCAAAGTCATTATCATGGTTTTCTTTCCATCACACTGAAAACAAATTTTTGATGGCAGAAAAATATATCTGGTTTTGTTTGGTTTTTTTTTTTAATAGTGTCAACAGCTCTCCAGAAGTAATAAAATTGCATGCACTTGAAAGTAAGCTGAAATATTATTTTGATCAGATCACATAAACTAAACCTCTTTCTATGGTGCTGTAGGTATTCTTTTAACTACTGGCTACAGGACCTTTTGATACAAGGCTACCAACAAGAATGTACTTTGTGATGAGGATTGGTTATCATTCATAAAATTAATGTAGAATTACTTCAAAATATTTCAATGGGAAAGCTTCTGGAAGTATAAAATGAGGCAATTATAGAATTATAGCTTTCTTTCCCAAAGTATGAAATAAATGAGGCTAAAACACAGCCAAGAAAACTTAAATAAAGACAACACAGGTACTGTTAAGATCTTTCTTGCAGAAAGATGTAAATTTTATTTGCTTGAACTTTTTTTTTTTAGTGTGGATTGTGCATGAAAAACTTGTATGAAGTAAGGCACGATTGATTTGGTTCATTATTTTCTTCTATATTTGTATTATTTCTTGGAGGCAATGTTCTATTTTACTATAGTTATTATTATAATGTAAAAGAAGAAGAGAAACTAAATGCAGTAGCTTTTATTCAGGTGCATTTGTGTGGAATATGCCTGGCAGCAGAATATTTCAGTAAAGTTACAGTACTCAAGATTATAATAAAGTATGTTATAATATTTCTACCATCTGAGTGTGCAGACTATGATTTTCTGAGGATAAAATACAGGTGGGGAGGCTTTTTGACACTGGTTGTCAAAGCTTTTGTATTTCTCTTTTTGAGTTTACAAAACCTATGGGAGATTTTGTAAATGTGGCCATAAGATAGTAAAAAGTGGGTTTTATTGGAATAACAGCATTTAAATAACTCTGCAATGAGCTGACTGGGGCAACATTTCTGTTGAAATTTGTGAACAATGTACAGTGTGTTACCAAACCAGGGCTCTATCACATTTCTGATATGCACTGTGAGTTTTCAGTGCACCTGTCACAAGTCAATTATATCTCTTATTTATTAGAAGTGGGCCAACCAAATAATGAATAGCTATACCAGGTGACACCAACTCCATTGTCCCCTCTGGTAAGATCCAAGTCTGGATGGTGAGAGGATGTGTGTACCCTGCAAGCAAACAGCAGTGTTTCTCAACAAAAGCTCACAGACACCAGGAATTTAGTCAAGTATCAGCTCTTGAATTGGAGGCACACAGTCCGTATCTAATTGCCACTGATGGATTTTTTATTTTACTCCTTTGGGAATTAAAAAGTGTTAAAAAGGCTAGGCACTTTGGAAAATATACATAATTTATATCTTTTGAAAGACTATTCTTTTTCAGCATGGATAATGCTTTGGCTTGCAGCTCCTTTCTTATATCTCCAGGAGGAAATTTCTCTAACATATTCTTTGTTAATTAATTTAAAAGCCTTCCAGTGTCTTTGATAAGTGTTTGTTACTTGTGCCTTTCCCTGGAGAGTTTATCCCAAAAGGAAAATCTTCCAGTGAAAGAATTGGGAGAGAAAAATAGAAGAATAAGAAAAAGCTTTTTTTCAGTCTTTTGGTCTTATTCATGAGTAGCTGGCCTTAAAATTTGTAGGTAGTTATCCTCCCCACCACAAAGTATCTCTGCCTATGAACTTGGACTGTGCAATTCATATCCACTGTCCTCAGTCAGACAGATCGTGGAGCACAGGAGAAGTGCACAGATATTGTACCGAGGACAAACACATCAACTGAAGGCAGTCACACCTCATCAGCATCACTTACAAAATGCAGCCACGCTGCAAGGTGAAAATGGAGGCTTTATAAATGCTAAGTCTGACCAAAGCATGAACATGATTCTGCTAGGATGGGCCCTGTGCCTTTTGGAGCAGCACTCAGCATCACAGTGCACTGAATATTTTTAACTCTTTTCTTAACTAAATAGAGTCAGAACACTATAATGAACCATAACTTCCCCTATCCTACTACCAGTTTTAGGAGGAGCAGTGCTGGCTGGTTCTGCTCTGTATTAATAGTGGTTTTACTTTTCAGTTCCTGTGTCTAAGTAAAAGCTTTGTATTTTAAAGGTAGGTCTGCCATAGAATCCAAAGGACTGCAGTGAAGTTAACTACATCTGCTGTCTTTAATTTAGCTAGCTCAGGTACTGATCACAGTGCAACAGCAGCAATACAGAGGTTAGAATTTACAGCCCTTTTTAAATCAATAGCAGGACTGTTATTGACATGTGAGATGCCTGCTGTAGATATGTCTATGGATACTGAAGTCCCTGAGTTGCTCTGCAGAGGACAAATGTTAGATGGACCTATTCAAATTAATCAGTTTAACCAATACATATTTTAAAAGTTCGAATTTTTCCATAACATAATAGTATGAGGTCTGACATTATTTTAAGGTCTTGGATTGTTTGTAACCCTTTCTTAGTCTGGCAATCAGGCTATTTTAAAGTGAAGGTTACCCCAATACACAAAACTATCCTAAGTCCTTCTTCTCCTTTCAAAAGTGTAACTCATGTAACCAATGTCCTTGCTTCTCTGCCTAAAACACCTGACATGGATGCTAGATAAATGCACATAGAGAGGGCTCAGCACATACTTAAGCACATGAGATTCCCTCTGTACATCAAGAAACACCTTTTCACTGTGAGGGTGACTGAGTGCTGGCACTGGTTGCCCAGGGAAGTGAAGAGGTGGGGGAGTCTCCCTCCTCAGATATACTCAAGAGCCTGGTCCTGGGAAACCCGATCTAGGTGACCCTGATTGATCAGCAGCACTGGGCGACACGACCTTCAGTGGTGCCTTCCAATCTCAACCATTTTATCAACTTGTGATGGAAAAATCCCTCACCACCCACCAGAAGCACTTTTTCTAACTAATCTCTACATCAGCCAGCTCAGACTGCATTTCCTCAGGAGATGAGCTGCACCTCAGCTGCCTGTTCAGCCGTCAGAAACATAACAAAAGGCACAAAATGGGAATTGCTAAGGATATCTTGAGTGTAAGCAAGCCTCATCACCACCCTTCATCAGGATCTTCCAAATGGTGCTTGCCTGGGGAAAGGAACAAGCAGAAAGACCACCTGTCTTTCCCTATTAGCACATTCCATTTACATGACCACAGGCTGGTCTTCATGTAAGACTTGCATCTTTACTATCTGCTGTAGAGAGGAGCTCTTGAGGACTTGCCCAGTTTGCCATGAAGGAAAATATCATAACTGGTTGAAGATTCAGTAGCCTGTCTAGAATACTTGTGGTTTAATTTCTACTTATATCATTGATAAATGCAGGACCACCTTTTTATTCTCCAAAAATGTATAACCAAAGTCTGAGCAAATAATAATTTTTCTCAGACTTATTGCCAGATAGAATAAGAAATATTAGGAGATATTGGATATACAAAGCCAGCTTTCACTCTGCCACAACAAAACAGTTGTGCTAAATCAAGAGTTTTATTTTTAAGAGATATTCCAAGTTCACACCCTTTTGGATAATAGTACATGGTCTTTTATTAAAAGCGTTTCTGAAGCAAATATTATAGGGATGTATATTTTTTAACCTAGTATAATATTTCTACATACATGAGTGAGGATGTGACACATATGTGTACAGATTGCCTGTAATTTATTCATGTTCATTAGGTGTAAAAGGAAAGAGCGAGATAAATATTCTAAATCTGGATAAACAGCCTAAATCATAGTGAATTATGTGTGCTAAGCAGGATCTCCTTTTCTAAGGTGCATTAATGTTTTAAAGCTCTCTGAAATTATAAAATGGGATTGAAAGACCAAAAAGGTTAATAAAAAGCAGGCAAAATGGTACAAGGTGTAATTTGTTCCTATGTCCCCACCCTCAGAAGTTTTTACCATTGCTGAGCAAGTATGTGAGCCTTAATGATGAGCATATTAAATGACAGTTTAATGTCTATATATGTGGGAGTGCACGTGGTGATATCAGTGATTTCTATTCACAGCAATGACTCATCTCATCTGCTTCTTGAAATTCAACAGTGAGAACTGGACCAGCATCATGCTTGTCAATGGCAGCACTAATTACTTTCAGATCTTACATTACACGGGGATCCTCTGGACTGTTCGCAGGCACTGAGCCCTTGTGGCTAATTAGGATCTAGCCTGTAACTCTGTATGAAATCCAGAAATTTTTTGTTCCATTTTTTTCCTGTAACATCTTTCCATAAACCTGCTGTCAACATAATCATCTCTAATAAAAAAAAAATAAATAACTTAATGAGCTTTCTCTCACGTTAAAAATAACACACTTCTCTCTAACAGAAGACTCTCAGTGTCTGCGAGCATTTATCTGAAATATATATATAAAATTCACATCTCTTTTTACCTAAGTGCAGTGGCCAGAAATTTTTGATGCCAATAAGAATGTCTCTCCCACTTAGAGGATTCTAAGTATAAATCCAAAAACTTAATCAGTAACATTTGGAAAGATGCTCTAAAAGAAGCAGCGCCAATACATTCAGTTCCTTTTCACCCTCTTTTGCTCTCAGGGTAGTGAGGACTGTAGGACTGCTGGTAATAAAATCACTTTAATTCTCTAGTACTTTTTACCATGCCTGAAAGGGTACAGTTTATTGCTATAAAAGGTAGGAACGTTGTACTATCTATTAAAATTAAAAGCATAAATACCAAACATTAGGGAAGTGATTCAGTAAAGGTCAACAATCATACACTGAAAGCAGTCACTGCTGTGATATTTTCTGAGGTGCATGCCCAGCATATGCAGCAACAGATCATCAGAGCTTGGTGTAGCTTGTGCAGGCTTTCCTGGAAAAAGAAGAGCAGGGAGTACAGAATCCCTGAATCAATATTTGTCTATTTTATTAAGGTGATAATAGACCTCTGCAATATCACAGTGCTCTTTGTTTCCTTTCATCTTAGTTAGGGAAGCCATGCAAAACCCTGAAGAGACTGGGTAATTCTTTTAGGTCCCAGAAAGGGCCAAGTGAGATGTCCTAAGCCATGCAGGGAATGGCAGAATCAAGAGATGAATGAGACTTTGAGTGCACCTTTTTCTGTAGAGAAAGTCAATTACAGAAAACCTGTCCTGCTTTTCAGAGATGCAAAGCAGCTGCACTAATCAGCTTCATGGGAGGTGAGCCCTGCAGAAGACAAAACAAGTATGTTTGATTTTCTTATGTTAAAAGCAAAAATGAGAAGCTTTTAGGGCTATTAGCCAACTTCATTTGACAACAGGTTTTAGATCCACAAAACAATCTGAAAACTGTGGATTTACTGTGTATAAATGGAAGCTTCACTACAACAACAGAACAAAAAAATTATTCTTTCACACTATTATTTTAAATTTTAAACACGGATTTCAAATAGCTAAACAAAATATCTGGCCTTTTCAGACTGCACCAATACTGATGTATATCTAGCTTTGCCTGCTCAACATGTCTGTCCACATTCAAGGTATTATCTTTCATGTTCAAAGGGAGCAATTCTCATTTAGGTTCCTCTGATTCTTTCAAATAGTTATACTTGCATTAGGCTGGAGATGTGGTCAAAATCCACTTCCCAATTTATTTACACTTGATATAATTCAAGAAAGTAAAATAATATCATTTGTCATTAAAGAAAGAAATGCCTTTAAAAAGACAGTCATATGAGAATTTCTACCAAATCTATTCTTGGACATCCTTAGAAGTGTAAACGCTAATTTGGGTAATCATTTTTACTCTTCATTCTTGAAGATATTATACCTTACTACAGTCAAAATAGACGATACATAATATAGAATCAGCAGCATTACCTTTCTCCCTTTTTTTAACACCAAATTTTTATTTTTGTTCTGATTTCAGTCTGAATTAATTACCTTGTAGGAGAATGTAATAAGAAAGATATGTCAGATATGGAAAGAGTCTCTTACTTATTAAATCTCATCTAGTCAGAATACCAAGGAAGAAAGAAGAGAAAATGTTTAGTGTGATGTATCTGTCATGATCATGAGTGTGTAATTATTGAGTTTCAGTACTGAAACAATTGCAAGTAGTTTTGCTGTACATGTCTTGCCTTGTGACATTCCCAATTGCATATTATTTATTCCTGTGTACAACATTCATATTAAGGCTTCTAATTGAAAACCATGTGTTGGCATGATACATGTGGAAGTGTAGGTCTGCTATGAGACTGCTGTAGCTTGAATCTCAGAAGACTTTAGCTTAATTTTCTGTATAACACAGGCTCAGCCTGTGTTCTTCAGTTCACCATACACCTAACAATTTTCCTCCACCTCTATCTATCTCTCAGCATGCCAGTCTGGCATGATAAAGCTGATATCAGATGAGATTCATCTCATCTGTGTTAGGAATCTAAAACTAAAGTGAGTACACTCTAGAGAAAAAAATAAGTGCAAAGTAGCATTCCAATTGGGGTTTGAATTTATTCAAGGATGGAGACTCTACAGCCCTTCTGGGCAACCTGTACCAGGGTTTGTTCACTCTAACAACAAAAAAGCTTATTTTTCTTCATGTCTTACCTGAATTTGAAATGAGTCACTTGAAACACTCTTTAGGTCCTTTAAGTAGAACACCAAAAAATTTGCGTAATTTTTTGCCTCAGTGTTGAATGTCTAAAGCTAAATGAAGTGAAACACTCAGAATTACCAGGTGCAGTCAAATGGGTTGGTAGTCAGAGGGATAAACTCCTGAGGGTATAAACTATATAATTCAAGTCCTTAGTCTCATTAAGGAATTTGAACTTGCATTTCCACATTTGGATCATTTAGCCATTAGACTATTAGACTATTTGAAGTAGTTGTCAGAGACTGAAAATAGTTCATGCCTCAAACATTGATATAAAGTTCTGCTCATTATAAAGAAGCTACAACTGAAGAAGCCTCCCTCAAGAGTGGGACTTTGAACTGAAAGTCAAACTGCTGATTGGATAAAGGGAAACCCATTGTTCAATCATCTCAGGCTGAGGGAAAGGCATGCATCCACAAAAGGCCAAAGCCACCAGCTGTAACTATCCCTGGTTGAGTTTGGGGTGGGAGAAGAGCACAGCTCACAGAAGCCAGGTTTACACAGACTCCCCCCAAACCGAGGGGGGAGGAGGAGGTTTTGGGTGCATGGTGCAAGCTCTGGTGAGAGGCAGTGAACATCCATCCTCTGATTACACAAACTGGCCCAGCTGTGGAACCCCCAACCCCACAGGCCACATCCACGGGACATTCACATGAGAGGAAGCTGAGGGGGAGTCATAATCCATCAAAGCCCCCCCAAAGTGCTCCCCAGAGGCTTTGCCCCACAGGACTGCATGTGATGCAACAGATCCAGAGTCTGCTGTGAGAGACTGACCCCCACCCCAGGGAGACATGCCTGGACATTGCCACCTGGCTCGAGGGTATATAAACCCATCGGATTCTATGCTTTTTGGGGCGACTTTCACCACCAAGAAGACCAGCTGGAGAGGATCAACAGAATATCGTTGGGATCCACAGAGTGGTGATAGTTTCCTTATTCTGTCTGGGTCACTCTCTTTCTGTCCCCTACACCTATTTTCTATATCTTTCTTTCTCCCTCTCATATTTACCATCAAATAAAACCCATATTATTGTCACTGGCATATGGTCTTGTTTGCACCTTAATTTGGGCAGAGGAATTTCTAAAGAACCTTAATAATCGCATCTTGACAGAAGTGAAGTAGTAGTTTTATGTCTTTTTACTTTTTTTTTTTTCATTAACTGACTCACATTCCAAGCAGATTCATGTTTCGGATGCTCACAGACATGAAGACAAAATACTACCTGTTCTGAGTTAGCCCACTATTTACTCATCACACCAAACTCTTCCCATGTTGTTCCCTTCTGGATGGTTATGGAAGCTCTCCTCATGAAAATATTCATCTGTCGTGACCTCCTCCCCCCCTACTCCCTGAGTATTATGGGGAAAATGGGCATCTAACAGTGATAACTTCATGGACATGTACATTAGTACAGCATTTTGGACCTTATTTCTGTATATATGACTGAACTGCATACAGCGCTGTAGTACTAAACGCACTGAAGGTTTGACTCAGCTGTGGGCAACAGCTAATTTCACTTCCTGTGTAAATCCACATCCATCGCTTCCATTTTTTATGCAGAGTGGAACAGCTTCAGCTGTGCCTTTTACTGCAGCATGAAAGCACAGTTTCTAACATCTGCGCATGGCTCGCTTCTCCTCATACCACCTCCCCAGGGGAAAAAATGGGTGCATAATGTTTTCATTTGGTTTTTTTCTTGGTTTTTTTCTTTTTTAATAACATCTATATGCATACTCCTGTACTCTTGTAATAGAAATTATTAGGTAAATAAAACATGCCACAAGCTGGAGGCAGTAAGTAATTATGTTTGAGGCCACCCTCATCCCAGGGGAATTAATTCTATAGCTTGTGACTGGAGTCCCCCCAGTTCAATTCCCTAACTCCCTTTCCCTTTTCTCTTGCTCAGTGGCATGGTGCCCAAAGATAGTTACATATATAGAAGAGTTTTCCATAGTTGCTTGTTTCCATGAGACACCACTGATATTCTGACAAGCAGCAAAATCCCTGTTTAATTAGTTAAAACTAAAGAGCCTTAGAGGACTACATAGCTTTTTTGTATATGCAGTCATGTAAACACGGAATCCATCCCCTGTAGAGTTATTGGAATGGACCTGTTTCTGCTCTGGGAATTATTAGAGATGCTGTAAGCACAAGTCTTTAATGTGATCCATTTATAAAGCACAGGGAATCTTTTCCATTACTGTTGAGACCTCTGTTGAATCCTCTCTTAATTATGTTATATAGTGGTCAGTATTAAGAAGCCAATATATGGGTTAAATTTATTGTGGAGAAATATTTGAATATAATACCATTGTTCCCTCTGCTGAACACAGTTGAAATTTAAACAATGTTTAGTCATGTGCTTAACTTGAAAGTACAGGAATAAATCGACAACTTCTGGGCACTACTGAGGTTACTGATGTAAAGAAACATAGATTCTCTACTAGATTGGTACATTTCTCAAATAATGGAAGATTGTTTAATGGAAACACCTAGCCTTCCTAGTATGTTTATAGGTCATTTTCTTATTTAACTGTTGCTTGATATGGTGTTGTTACTTTTACCATAAATACTAAAGCAATTTATTAGATTGGGCATTACAGAGAAACAACAGCAAAAAAAATTAAGCCTGTAAATTTAGTAAATGGCTTACTCATCTTCACTGCATAAAAAGAAACATGCCCAGCACAATAAGAGAGGTGATTCTACCCCCTCTACTGCATCCAGCTCTGGAGTCCTCAGTACAGGAGGCTCAGTATGTGGAGCTGTTGGAGTTGGTCCAGAGGAGGCCACAAAGATGATCAGAATACTGGAGCACCTCTCCTATGGAGAAGGGCTGAGAGAGCTTGAGGTTGTTCAGCCTGGAGGAGAGAGGCTCTGGGGTGACCTTATAGTGGCCTTTTAATATATAAAGGGGGCTTATTAAAAAGGCGTATGTGTGTGTATATATATATATATATATACACTTTTTTTTTTTTTTTTTTAACCAGGATTGTACTGACAGGACAAAGGGCCACAGTTTTAAACTGAAAGGACAGACTTAGATTTGACATAAGGAAACTTTTGTGGGTGTTTTTTTAAATGAAGTTATTGAGACGATCCAACAGGCTGCCCAGAGAAGTTGTGACTGACCCATAACTGGAAGTGTGATTTATGATTATGATGATTTAGAGTCCCCATACGTCCCTTCAGATATATGAGTATTCATCGCCATTATAAAATCACTGAGGTTTTAAAAGTTAATTTTTCTCCTTTGCTTGAAAGGATGTAGAAGATAAATTGTATTGGGAATAAAAGATGTGTACAACCAGTACTGGAGAAATCAAGTCAACATTGTGTTAACCTAGAAAAGACAAGGCATCTACAATCTGTCCCCCATCTGGACATGCTCACAGTCTGAACCACTCAGGAGCAGGGTTAAGACTTAACTCCAAGCTTGTCCATCTGTCTTTCTTTCCCTCACCTTTGTCGCGAGCCCTACATTTTAAAATCCTTGTCCAAAATAAAACTAAAAAAAGTTATTCATTTAACTAACCACTCTTCTGCATTGCTTCCCTGTGGACATATGTAATAATAAATAAGGTAGACTTAAAAATAAATAGAGCAATTAGTTGATTTACAATCCAGTCTCTCCAACTTATTAGTTAAAAGCACATGAAAACAATTGAACTCTTTTAAATACCAGCATATCTGAGCTACTGCAGATGGAGGGGAGTCTAACTCAAGGACTCTGCAGCAAGAAACTAAACTCCACTAGAAGTCTTATCAAAGCCAGAGGAAGGAAAAACAAAAATTGAGATTGCTGAATGAAGGCATAATCAATATCTCTTTTTAATCTTCCAAAATTCTGTCCTCTTAAATAGGAAAAAAAATCACTTTTCTAGACTATTCAAAACTGCAGAAAGGACACAATGAAATAGAAAAATAACACGGTTAAGTAGCAATGTTTGGATATTTAGAAACTCTGTGATCAGATCAATAGCTTGGGGTAGGTAAGTCATTGTCTAATACATAGAAACATTTGTCAGCCTCTTGTCATGTGCTATGTTTCGTTTTTTTCTTATTTTTTCAGAAACAGTCAATGTAAGAAGAGTTTTTATGTAAGTGCTCAAACTCTTGAAGAACTCGAAGTAGATCAGAGAGGGTGTGAAAGCCAGCTAAAAAGTTTTCTAAGTAATTTTATCTCCAAATTGGTTGGTTTGGCCCAAGTTCTCAGCCATCTATTTTCATCCTGAAAGCAGCTCATCTTCAGTGCTGGTGGCAAAATTGTTACAAAGAGGGATTTGCTTAGTGTGCCTAATGTTGAGAGCACCTAATGTTCTGAAAAATGAATTTGGAAAACTTCCCAGCTTGCACATCTGCCCCTAAAACATAAGAATAATGGACTGAATATGAGAAGGGAGGATTAATTGAATACTTCCTCTCCTCTGCCTTCTCTTACCTAAACCCTATGGTCCCTCTGGGTGACCTTTATCTTAAGCACTCCCTTACAGAATCCTGGCCACCAGCTAGCTTACAAAAGCAAAAGACCTATCTGACAGGCAGATGTATGGATGTGATACTGCAAATCAGCTGGTTATATGAGCACCATATGTCAGCAGTTGGAAAGAAGGTGCATTGGAAGAAAACTCACACTATGATTAATTAGTAGCTTGAGAGGTCTTTTCTTGCTGCTACTCTTTCTTTCTTTTGTGTCAGAGACTGTCATATAGACTTGATAACAAAGAAAGGACATCAAAATCCATGAAGGACTGAACAGTCTATAAATTAAATAACGGTGAATAATAGAATAACAGCATTAAGAGATGTAGAGGATTCTCAGATCATCACTTCCTTTTCCTGCTTTATGTGGCTGTTTCACAGAGTGTACTTTCTTAACCTCCATCTACTTGGCACTGTGATCCAAGAAGTTTGGCTTCAGCTATTTGCAGTCTGGGACAACCCCAAAGCATAATATATGTCACTGTCAGAAAACATTTTCCTGATAATCAACCTAAACATTCCAGGTTTAGGTTGATTAGCTCTCATTAGCTTTTACAACAGACATCAGATGAAATTACTCATTTCGTCTTCTGTGTTTACATCTAGGCATGGAAAAATAAATAATGAATTTAAAACAGATCTCCAGAGGGCAAGCGTGGCTACAAAAATGCTGTTAGCAAGAAATTTTTCTGCTTCTTTCTAAGCCTGTGAGATACTTTTTTCTCTCACGAAGATATTTGCAGTTCTGTAAACTATGAACACCTGCAACCTTGCAGAGCTTTGTCTATGGTACAGTAGAAACACCCCAGGAGGTGGCTGATCCTTTGTCCAATTAGACTATGAAGAAAAAAGTCTATAAAAGGGTTTGTAAAATAATTAAATAAATCAATCTTGCTGCACAATTCCTGCCTGCTGGATCTTCTCTCCTCTCCTCCCTACGGCTGTGGGATACAGTAATAGACAAGCATATCCAATACCTGTTCTAGCTCCACCTACTTATCAAAACTATTGAAACTGTAGCTAGTTCCCCCTTACCTCAAACTGTCAGTTGATGTTTCCTCTTGCTGATCGCCTTTGCTATCACTGCTTACAACCAGTGATGCTGAAAGCCTGCACTCTGGATGTCTGCCTCAAGCAGGTATTTACTAATTTATTTTAGACTTCAGTTAGAAAAATTCCACTGGGGAATGAAGGAGAATTACTAGCTTTTAAAAATATATTAGTACCGTTGATGCAAATTGGAGAACTGAAAATTGTGAATGGATTGAATGTGATATTCAAAACATTTACTTTTTAACTACAAAAAGATGACCAAATTTTGGATCAAAATAAGACTCCCTTGGAAATTTTACAGCATCCACTTTGCTAATAAGAAAACATCCTCCAGGTATGCACTACCACTTTAGTGAGCTACTATCCTGGTGGAAAAGACAGTGTAAATGCAGTCTGATCCATTTCATACAAAATCAGCCAAGTATGAACAGACAGCACAGAAAATTTGGAGAGCTCAAACAGTCCTTCCATCTTCAGATGGAAAGGGCCAGTCAATTCTAGCCAGCAAGCAGCGCCTCAGGGCAAAACCCTCTTCAGCTATCATACTTAGCTCTAGAATGGACTGCCTGGATTTGAATTTGACCTTGATGTCTACTTGAACTGTACATGCTTCCTGGAGCTTCAGCACTTTGTTTTCAACAATTTTTTCTGTTTTGTGCATTTTCCAGTCCAGAGTCTTGTGCTCTGAACCAGGGTTTCACTATATTCACTTCCATTTTGTACAGAAGGTAAATACAGTACAAATACATAGTGTACTCCATGGAAAGGTAAAATGGATTTTGTATGCTAGTATGATCTTCCTTAATGTGTCTGCAATAACTGACAGTCTCTATCCTCTAGACAATACCCATTCCTTTTAGAAAATAAGAAATATATCTGTTATCTGACATAAATTTTGAGGTTTTAAGTGGTGTCACTAACCACAGCCCCAGTACACTGAATGTTAACTGATATCAATTATTGGAAAGTATTCATACATTTTCCTTTTAGAAGAAAATATTAAAAAACTACATGGAAAAAATTAACTTTTAAGGCATGCACTAAGCAGAATTCACTTCTGAACTATTTCATTTCAAGCAAACCTAGTGTCAGAAAAAGTCAAGGTAAGATGAATAAATAAAGATGTTTTTCTCTTACCTTCTAGTTTTCTCCCAGGCCAGTTTGCTCTTGTGGGATTTTTGATGGTGCTGTTCTTAGCAAAATTTATCATACCTGAAGGACAAAAACATAGCCAGATGTTTGCCTATAGACATTGTAAATACCTGCAACCAGTTTTTATCTTAAGATTGTTCTACTAGTTTGACTGCATAATTTAATTCGATGTCTGGAATTGAATTCTTCTACTTCATGTACCAGCCACAAAACTGCTGTCTTTTCTCGGTCTAAAAGTGAGGACATGTTGACTCCTCTTAGATAAGATATTAAAGAAAAATTCCATTTATATTTGCTAAACACAATGTTGTTACAAGTGAATGGTATGCCCAATTGTACTTATAAAACAAAACATCAGTTATGCTAATTAGAATAACGACTTCTACTTTGAATTTAGAAATATACATTAGCTAATGTAAGACAGAAGCTCTTACAACTAAATACTCGGTCATTATTGTGCACACAGTAATTTTTTTCATCATATAATGTCTAGATTTTTAAACAAACTAGCGAGTTGGAAAAGTAGGCAAAGATATCTGAACTGAGAAGCTTCTACTTAAATAGTATCTATCTACATATATAGATATTTATACACACACATGCAATTATGAATAAATAAAGCATTTCATAGATGTATTGGATTGTGGAAGCATCCCCTAGGAATCAGGCTCTTTCACACATCAAAGTTAGATATGAGCCAAAATAAGATTACAGCCATAACCAGTGTGCTGTAGAGCAAACTACCCAGTGAAATCAGAGGACTGCCCATTGGGACACACAGGGACACAGGCTCGATTGATGGATTTATCCACACCTTTGGTAGAAGCCCAAGAATCAAAACAAAAAAACCCCCACAGTGTTTGCAGCAAATTTTCACATCAGCCATTTTGTTAGCCATAGGCAGTCCATTAGCTACACTTTGCCCTCCTCTTAAATGTATTATAAAGCTTACTTATGTTTAGAAAGTTTCCTTATAAATTTGTAAATGCAAGTATTTTTAAGGCCAGATTTAAAGAAGCTGACTGTGGCAAAATGAGCATTTGTGGTTATCTTTAGGATGTTTTCCAGTTTTATTGTACAGTCCCAACCAGTGAAAAGTGATGACCTTATGGTTGTCTGAGACTGTGGAGGATACTGTGATGGAAAGAAGAAGCTAACCCATGGAATTTGTCTCATTTCATAATGGTTCTTTAGGAAAACCTCTCTGCAGTCTCCTTGAGACACTGCAACATTCTGCACAACTTTTCTCCTATCACTTCTGCAGCTATCAATAATCACCTTCATCACCCTTCTCAACTGTCCCTCCCACTCATCTTTACATAGTGTTGGAAATAGCATTCAGCCTAGTTATATCCTTTATATATTAAAATAATGGAAACACTATAGTCTAAATAATTAAATAAAAATAATCCTCAAAATCCAGGATTAATAAGCAGAAGGAATACACAGAAAATATACAGTCTATCACTGAAGTACCAAGTCCTGTGCCAGGGCAGTTAAAATAAAAGTATTTGAAGGGTCATTTATTTTGTAAAACTATTTTTGTTGTTATTTGCATTTACCAAGATTGCCCATCCACTGCAAAATTTTGTCAGCGTTATCTAGATTTTACATGAAGGTGTCCATAAAAGCATTATTTGAACTTAGACTTTTGGTTCACTGTCTCCTCTTTTTAGCTCTTCCTTCCATTCAAAACATAATTTTGATCCATTTAGTTATTTTAAAAAAATTCTAAGGCACTCCACAAGAAAGTATAGAATACTCTAATTAAAATAAGGTTTTTTTTTTTCAACATTGTAGAAGCTTATTAAATGGAACAGATAAATGAATAAATTTGCTCACCTCTAACTATGCTTTATCTTTTGGGACTTCTTTTTTATGCTGTATTGGTATGCTCAGATGTACTGTTTTCATTCTTGCATGTTTCCAATCTGACACACTGATGGCACCTAACTACCAGTTAATGAGGTTGGCTCCTAAAGTAGCTGGTATTCAGCCCAGCAGTGAAACCAGGCCATGATTCTGTCCCATCAATAGCAGAAATAGTACAGAGTTGTGTCAATTACTATGTCCTATAATCAGCAGTTTTCTGTGCCAGAGCCCTTTTGTTTGACAGGAGATTTGGATATATCATACACATGGTATTGACACAAGCTCTTTTAGGACCACTTGTTTTCATGTTGAGTTCATCCCTGGCTCTGGTGGATTGCCTTACTTGCATATTTTCACAATCTCTATTCATTTTGCTACCTCTCCTAAAGGCCCCACTGTACTCACATCTCGTGATAAAAATACGTCAATGAAACACTCATCTTGCTGACTTGGCACTGTAATAAAGCTATCCCAAAGCCAGTGTCCAAAGACTTAAATATGTCTCCAAACAAATTGTGTGAGTGTAGAGAAGCAATTTCCTTTTACTGCCATAATATGCAGTAGATCCCCTAAGTACAGCTAGTTTGGGAACTAAGAAAGGGTCATTCTGTCCTATAACTTTCTTTAATAAATAGGATCTAATGATAACAACATCCCTGCTGAAAAACACAGACCACTGATCAAAAACAATAACAAAAAAGAATACACAAATGCACTATTAGTCAGTGACTACAGACATGTTAGGGTGCAGGATTATTTATACCAGACCTGAAAATAACTGATTTGTAATAGCCTTAATGTTTCTTGTTCTGCAGCCAGCACACCCAAACCATTTTATGTGCAATTATCATGAAATAATACACCAGAACTGGCCAACTGTTTGAAATACTTAGTCACAGATTTACAGTTGAAGTCAATTAGTTAAAGATTTTTTTAATAAGTTTATTTCTAAACCATAGCCCTGTGATTAGTTTATAATTATTAATAGAGAATGTATTAGGACAAAATGTGCTTCTTAATTAATTTTTTTATATTTATATTTACATTGTCTGGATTTATTTATGTCCAATTTCCACTCCTGGAACCAACCCTGCTGCGAAATTGCAGCCTTCTGAAGCATTTGGCAACTGAAAAACCTAGCTATGAAATTTTTCTCATCATTACATTTTTTTCTTTTTCAATTTTACACTTAATTATAGACCATTAAATCAGTTCCAAATAAATGAATAAGATTTTCTGTCTTATGCAGAGTGGTTCTTTATTTACCATCATTGACAGAATGTTGGAACATTCAGAAAGAATTCCTTCAAACATTTCTTTGTTGTACTGCTTACTGTAGAAAATGCAGAAATCCTTAAAATAACTTTAAAAGTCACAATGCTTGGCAGTAACACTCAATCCAAAATTGCCAAGTCTCCTGTATTTGTTGCAGGATTTCTGCAGTCCCATATATAACACTTTTCTTTCGTCTTCCTTCACCCCTCTACCCCTCATCTTTTCAACATAAGAATATCTTTCAGTTCATTTTAATAAGTTCCTTTTTTTTCTTTTTTTAGTAATTTTTCAGATCACTGAGCTTGGAAGCTATGGTTCACTGCTCGAACTACAACCCTCACTGTGGTTTCAGTTAAGATGAAAAAGAAATAGATAAAAAACAGAAACATAAGAACAAGATAGGAAAAAAATCCTATTTCCTGTGCCTATTAAAATACAGGAGAGAGACTTTAAAATTGGTATCCTCTCCAATGTTCTAATGATTTGTAGGCCAACATTTTACACATACTTCTCCCTTCTAAACTTCGTTGTAATTCAGAGAGAATGCAGAGATCCTAAGCCTCTGCAAGTGTATTGGGAGTGTAGAAAATCACACAAACAGCACTAAATCCATCAATTAGCACAGCACCTTGTAACCATTCAGAACCAATATAGAGAGGTATATATTTTTGTGGGTAATCTGTTAATCAGCATAGGGAAATTCAAATCTATGTCCCCTGTTCCCAGGGAAAAGGAGGTCTATACCATTGAGCTCAAGACTCTGAACAGAGGTGCCTTTCCTTAACCCATATAAGGGGTGCAAAGACACCAGTAACACACAAACAGTATAATTTTTTTAATTTAGTGATCGGTTTATTAAACAACAGACCAGGGCAAAATATCTGGATGGGAGTTCTAGCTACTACATCTTGTTATGCTTTTAAAATGAGAAATTGTTTGGATAAAACATAGAAACAGTGGTTGAGGTCTCCAACTGTCTCAAACTGTGCCCATTTTAGTTTATTTTTGTTTATAGAGACTTTATATACTTCCTACTTTTCTACCTCAACCAAAATCCATTTATCTCTACAGGAATATATTGGCAAGATCACAGACTTGAACCCAAGTTCAAGAATGTTTCTGAATACATTTAATTTTGAGCAGAGTAGTACCCCTAAGGATTGTGGGGGTTAAGCTCAATATCTAATAAAATGTGAACAACTTTACATTATTTATTTTGGAATCAGATTCCCTGATTTTGATAGAGAAGAGCAAGTATTAGTTTGATCTTATTTCTATTAGGTTGGCCAATGTAGTACCAAATAGACGCAGTGAAGTGAACTTTATTCCACCTTGACTGCCACCAGAGGGACAGAGGCTGTGTCTAGGCCACCCTGTAGACTCAGTATGTGCATCACCACTTGTAACCCAGGAGGCAGAGGGTGACACATTCCATGAAGATGATGAGGTGACAAATGATTCACAAGAAGCATCACTGCAGTTAAAGAGATTTGTTACACGCTGATAAGCAAAGACAAAAGACCATCTTAAACTTCCAGCTCCAACTTCCAGTCATATTAAATACATTAGGATGAAGGAAAAGAGAATTAATTTTATTTAAATGAATTGAGCATGGTGGAGACTGTTGAGAGAATGTACATCTAAACCTCACCAGAATGAACATCTAAACCTCATCAGAAGACCTATTCCAAAGACCTTTACAGAGCAGTGGTTCAGTTAATGACACAGAATATATGAAGAAAAAAATGACACATTACAATGAAGCAGTAATGGCCTCCATGCATAATGTGAATATATCCCTGTGATACAGAATAGGTGGAATCAGTCACCTGAATCAGTCTCACCTCCACCGTGCTAAGCACAAAAACAGCAGCTGAGGAGCATGAATGGTGGGGCAACCAGGGCAAAAATAATGAATTAAATTAAATTAAATTAAACAGGAAATAAAGTGGTTGAGGGTTTTTATCTTTATCCAATAACAGATCAGTGGACTAGAAAGCCAGCCCTTCAGCAATGAGGGTTACATTTCTGTTTATGAGCTTGTGCCTCTTATAGTGACTCAAAGCCAGAATTCCTACACAGAATTCCCAATAGTGGCCACTAGCATTTCAACAACTTAGAGAATGCCTGTATTGGATGGTACTGGACAGTGATGGATCATCATTTTCAGTGAGTGCTGGGCGGTGCTCCAAACATTTGCTAAGGCAGCATACCTAGTTCCCTACACTCTCCAGTGAGTGTGGAGATCTTTTCCACAACAAACAGTGCCAAAAGACAACTGTTTTTCATTGACTTGTATTTCACATATCCACTATTTTTTGCCCTATTTTTTTCTAAATCTATTGTTTTATCATACAGGAAACAATTTGTCTCTATTTTAAATAACTTCTCAAGAGGACATTTGAGGGATATTACTTAATAGGTATGTCCTGATGGTTTTTTTCTTCTTGTTATGGCATTATCAAACTCCTGCTTCCCACAATTATAGGCTGTAGCTGAATTAACTCTTCATCATTTATGATTAGTTGCTCAAAAAAAATACATATATATCACTGTTCATAAAATTCTCAATTAAGCTGCTTAGTCTTCTTCAGTGTGGGGTGTTTCCATATTACATTTTTATGAAAAATAATCCTGCCTTACATGTTTTCAATTGGGAATAAAATCCTCATAAAGTTAAAAAATGTTTTTTCCATAATCAGAAATTATCTTAATTCTATAAATTTCAAGGTACAGTACTGCACACTCTAAGAAAAATATAAATCTAAAGATTTCATCCCAATAATTTCAATTTGTTGCTTCATTTATTTGTGAGAAAACACAACATTTATTTACCAAGAGGACATTATTGTAGTCTTATAATGATTATCAAAGAAACATACAGGTTCAGAAGTGAAGTCACTGATAGTTTTCTAGGCAGTGAACCAGACTGAAAGATCCTCAGTCTGTTCTCAGATATCCAGAAAGCATTTCCTGTGATATTGAGCAATGGTTTGTGCCTTTCCATTTCCTTTGGAAGAAGGAAATTTCTATATTTCTTTTATTTTCATATTACACTTTTCTTATACAGTGCTATCCAGTGTTTGCAATAAAATAACTCAATAACTCCTCCCTTCACTTTTTGGTGAAACTTCTCTCAGTGGTCAGAGAGGTAACCTGGCCAATAATAAGAAGAAATATGTAAATCATTCAGTATTTTAATCTTTTGAAGGTCCCACCAGAGCATATAAATAAAATAAATACTAATTACTATAATTCCTATCATCACTATCATCAGTGCTGATTATAACAGTAAACCTAATAACATTTTCTCAAAGTGCCTCATTTTCATGAAATAGAATTCTCATGTCTCAAATGGGAGTTTTAGTTCCAAGCAGGAATCAACCGTTGTAGCATTTGTGTAAACCAAAAAGTAGTAACCAGCTAAAAACCTTTGAAGTTTTAAAGTTTAGAGAGAGATATAACCCCAAAAAATGCTTGTGAATGTTATGATAGCTGACAGATATCAAAACTAGAGCCAGTATTTTAACTTAAACTAGTCTTAAAAGTGAGGGAAGGTAGCTGATCTGTGAATTACATGTTAGTGAATATCAGGAGCATAGACTAAAATAATCATTTAAAATAGAAAGATTTCTGAATGAACCCTGTGTAACAGGAAGAACCAGTCTGTCTTCTAAAATGAAAAATTCTTCTTTGATAAATCATGATTTTTATAGGCAACAAAAAAGCTACAGGGGAATTGTTTGAACTTTCATTTATTACTTCTTTGAACTTTCAGATAATTATTGGCAATATTCCTCAATGTTAAAGAAAATGAATAGGTTAAGAATTTTTGTGTGTAACAAATAGTTTCCAGGACTGAAAGACAAAATCAGGAAAACCTTATCAAATACGAAGAGTGACAAGAGGCGATAAAAAGGCTCTGTTTAACACCAATCCCAGATTTAATACTTGCCTGAAAACTGTAACTTGTCCTCTGCCTTTCTCTCAATTTTTAACACTGATAATATTCACCTGCTGAACAATGGCAAGGTTGGTTGCTTGGCCTTTATTTGAGGAAGAGTTTTTGCACATAAATTAATTGTCTAATTTTAAGAAAACCCACAATTACTGAATCTCTGCACAGTTAATGATATCTTAGATTGTCTATACAGGATAATGTTTCTCTTCTATAAGATGTGTACCAGCAGATGCTGCTTTTCTTCAAATTCAGAGAAAAGATTTACAGATAATATCTAAACTTTCATTCATCAGTAATATTTGAAATAGAGATCATTTTCTTCACCATTTTTTATTTTTCCAGGAAATATTATTTCCCTCCCTTATCTTCCCCTTCTCACTCACTCCCCTCAAGAGAAGAGATTTGAAGGACTGAAGGACACTTCTTATGTAGAAACAGCAGATCAGCAAAGTATAAAATAAAACATTGGGACATTTCTGTGAGAAATATACTGTTTGGTGTAAAGAAAGACACAAGTATTTCACAAAATAAAAATCACAAGCATAATGTTTCTAGCTCTTTTTATCACTATTAAGTATCTCTCTACAGAGGAACTGTAATGCTATCTATGAGCATGTTACTCTATTTCAAAGTGCTTTAAAATCAAGTGCTGCATGCAGAACTTTTCTAACTGACCAAATGCAACCTGTGCTATTAAATTAAAGTTCTTTCAGCCTTCTTCTCAGTGGCTCTCGAGGTTGTTTTTTTTTCAGAACTCTCATGAGAAACTAAAGATATCTACAGATGCCTGTGTCCTGAGCTGCAATGTTAAGCAATTCTTACTATTTTTTCTGTTATATCAGTCCCATGATAGCTGCCCAGAGGAGTTCATTCAATCAGCGTAACTGCTTCTAGTGATGTGACTCCTAGTAACTAAACAGTTTCGTGCTATCTTTGGAAAACAAACCAAAACAAACCCAGAACTCTACAGTCACAAAAACTCCTGAGTTAAAGATACCAAAACTCTGCAGAGAAAGAACCAGTGGGTGAGAAAGAAGACTAGAATTTCTGTATATTTTTTTGAACCAGATTGAGGACAAATGCAACTACGAAGACTTGTCTTCAGAAAAAAATCATTCTTAGAAGAAAAATTCTCCAGTTTCTATAACACAACTCCACATATCATTTTAGCTCAGATCAGAAGTGAATTTTGCCAAGCTAACCGCCAAATTCTCCCAACATATTGTTCAGGCAAATTTCAGCCTTCCCAGATGAAACAAAACTGGAAGGTGCATTTCAGGAATGCGGACTCTGACTCTGATCTGTCATTAAGGCATACAGTCCCTGAGTCAGATAAGAGATCACCATAACCAAAGTCCCCAAAGTGGGAGAATACTTGGCACCTGAAGTTTCATATACTGGGTTCTCTCCTGTACTCACCCGCCAGTCTCCTGCCTACCTTACACCCAAACTATATCTCATAAATTTGGATGTAAGGATGCCATAGAAGATTACATCTAAAGCATTTCATCAGAAATCAATTACATTAACCAGGCAAATTTGTCCATGGTGAAGAAATGCTGGTCATTCCCAGATATCCTCTTGGGTCATCAGAGACCTCTCCTGAGCACAATAGAATTAAGTTTAAAAAAAAATTAAACATATTTAAATGGTAAAATGTGTCAACTGCTTCCTTTAGGAAGGTATAGAAAGTGCAAATTAATACCTGAGCAGGTATAAATACTATGTTCATGAAACCTTGTTAGAAACAGTTGGAAAATCTGGAGGAGAACTGGAGAGATACAAGAAACTATCCCACCTGAAAAAGAGAATTGACTTATTCTAGCAAAAGAAAAGAAATAAAATTATTTTTCAATAGAGGAAACTTTTTTAAGCACTTCCTTAGAAAGCCCTTAATAGAAAATTCACCAACAGTAAAATTCCATAATTAATGGAGGCAAGCATGGTACATAATGACCCTGTAATGCTGCCATTATGGTGACAATGAATTCTACATAAATAATCTTTTCACTGTGCTAAAGAGTACCAGAAAGTAACAGCATATATGAGACTATAATCTGACCTCTGCAGCTGGGCTGCAGGTAAAAAACAGGATAGAAAGAGATTAAATAGACAAAGATTCAATTCAAGGTCAGGATACCTATCTGGGGAATTTATATATGGCCAAAGTGTCTAAGCACCCATTATAGTTGATGAATATCTTGTCAATACAGTCCGTGGTGCCTAAAGAGCCCTCTGCTGATCAGAGGACGTCCTGGAGGACGAGCTGGTGGCCCTCAGCCCCGCCGAAAAGATGCCATGAGGTGGCACTGGTGCAGTACAGCTGCGTGGCACTGGCTCAGCCTTATCAAGCAAAATTTGTTACAAAGGTGTGAGAAAGTGTGTGAACTGCAACTCCGTGAGACAAAGTGGAAACATGGAAGGTAATTGCTGAGATAGTAAAAGCTATTTTAGAATCCAAGTGCAAAAAATACTGATGTGAAGGATAAATTCCAGGGGGAATTAAAGAGGCAGAAAAAAGAGGACAACCAAGTACTATCAACCAGTGTATTCCAAGGAGCAAAGCAGACCCACCTCTCCCCACAAGGATGGTGACTGAGAGATCAGAAATGACCTGCTGGGTGCTTTGGGTGACAAGCATATTCCTGCTCAGTCTGGTACACCAGAAGTCGCAGACACGCTGCACATGTTAGCACATTATGGAAAGATGGCTGGGGGTAAAGTTAGAGGAAACTGAGAATTTATATTCACATCCTAACAGAATTTACAACAGTATGGAAATTATAGGGTAAATTACAGTTGCTGCTCCCTAGATGGAATGCAGTTGCCACACGAAACCTATTCCAGGATGATTCCCCACACCCACAATCTGCAGCCATAGCAGCTGCTAAGGGGGATGGAACTGAGGGTGGAGCAGAGTGGAGACACCATGACCAGGCTCTGCTGAAATCCTCATAGTGAGGGGAAATCAATGGTACTTTGCAGCTGAAAAACTGCATAGCACCTGTGAGCCAGGGGAGGGAGGAGATGTCCTGCTGCTGAGCCAACAGCTGTGGTGAAATTGCTCTCCTCAGATGAACTTGGTTTATTATAACCTAATTTTAATATTAACAAATACCTCCAACCCAAAAGTAAAACCTCTGAGGTACAGCCACCTCTCACTGGGCTGTGCTCTAGATTTTATTGACTATATCTTTCAAAGCAAAGCAAGAGAATTTTACATCAATCAGTAACAAAAGTATGCATGACTAGAGTCACACAGGTTACAGATAAACACAAATAGCAAGTTGAGAATGGAGAAAGGTTAGGGAAGACTCCATCATAACTGCTGGGATCAGTCAAGGGGCTGAACCTGTCTTCTCCCCTGTAGGGACACCTACTGGGTAAGAACCACACCTTGTGTGCTGAATGCTTTTATTGGGGATTACAGCTTGTCTGTGTGTTGCTTCAAATACGTTTTTGCAATCAGATACTGTCACTGACAGTCCTTGAGACTAAACCTGTCACAATTTTATATTAATAAAGAGTGTTATTCCATAAACTGTTGGTGTGAGTCCTTCACAGGTGCTAGCAGTCACTGGCAGCAGGGAACAAACCCAAATGAAGACCTGCTGAGCAGTCTCCCTTATGTTGTTGCCACATTTCCTCGAACAATTCAGTCAAACCACCCCTTGATCCAGGAGGACTGTTCAATGAAGGGTCCTCCTGATGGGACACTGACAGGCTGGTCAGGCACAAGGATCTCGGTTTTCCTGGGATGCTGACAGACAAATCAAACACTAATGGTCGAGTCCATCTCCCCACACTAAGGGTTGAGGAAACCTCCCTTTTTCATGTGACCCACATAAATATCTGCTCTGTGTTCCTGTCTGTGTTCTGTTTCCAAAGTAATTTGAGGCAAGGTAAAAGGCACCCAAAGACCAGTAACACAGTAAGAGAAGGTTACCAGCTCAATAACTATAAGAGGAACTTAAACATGCATGACTGTGCATGTCAGCCCCTGAGTAAAATTGAGTTGCCTCAAAAGGGTCATCTCTTTTCATTTTAAGACTTAGATTTTACCAGGCCTAACCTCCAGCTGCTAGTTCAGAGAGGTGGCTGCATTAGGTTTTTATTGTGATAGGACATACCTTCTTTCTCCCAATGCCGTCAGCAAAATCTCTCCAACTACCAGGTGCAGACCAGCCTGCTCTGGAAGTGGGCTGTTATGATTTGACAAAGTAAAAAAATTATAAAACTGTAAAAAATCTGGTTTCCATCTTCATATCTTAATTATCTTTTTCTTCTCCTTCTCCCTGCATGCTCTTTCTCAGTTCAAAATAAACTTTTTCTTAATTGTGGCAGATTGATTAAACTGGTTACTGTGTTGTCCTTTACCCTTTCTCCAGTGGAAAGGAGACCACCCTCTTTATGTGTTTTTAAATAATAAGATCTACTTTTTCTTACTTTCCCCTCATGAAAGCTTATTTTCTCATTTTCTCAGCTTGTGCAAAGCAGGCCACAACCCAGGAGGTTTTCTGCTCCTCTTTAAGAAACTATTTTGTGCCTTTACCATTTCCATTCCTGGCTTAACTATTGCCTACTAAAGATGCAAAAAGTAAAAGTTCATTTTTGTGGGAATTAATAGCAGGTCAGCAAGCCTGTCTGATTCTGACATTAATCTTAGCACAATCCATTTGTACCTGTGAGAAAATTAGTGTCAACAGAAGCAAGAAACCTGAACAACAGAAAGAGAAAACAGCAACATGGCTGCACCTGGTGTCTTTCTCAATGCTTAGAATGCTTGTGCTATAGGTAACCAATAATAGTATGTTGTAGTTAAATAATAGCCAATGAATCTATTGTAGTAGTTAAGCAACCAATGGATAAGTAACATGAATGATAAACATACAAAAGTGTATAAACGACACTGGCTTTTTAGAATAAACACCTTTTTGCCTGGAGTTGTTGGTAGGGTTAGCGTGTGTTGTGTCCATCTCAACAATGACAAATTTTGAGATCTACTTTCAGATTAATGAGCACTCTATCCTTATAAGGATGCTTTTTCTGTAAGCGTCTACATATGGGCCAAGTCTGATACCACAGAAAGGTAAATTAGAGGCAAACTGCTTCTCTTCCCACTGCCTGCAATAACTTGCTTTCAGGGAATGTCTCCCAGAGGATGGAGTCATGCCTCCTTCATGGTTTAAGCTTACTGCATTTACCACAGACACAGATTAACAATCCTTACCACTACCACCATCCTATTTTATTTCAGGGTACCACCCCACTGTTGCTTGTGAAACAACTGGAAAATGCAATGACTTACTGTGATAACATCATCTTTGCATTTAGGTTTTTTTAAACTGTGAAAATTAAGGGTTTCCAAATATTGAAGTTTTACACACTGAAGTGATGCATGCATTTTCTTAACAAAAAAAAAAAATATATTTTCCAGTTTTTTATCTTTTGCTCTAATTTAAGAGGTCTGTTTCAGACTGATAAAATTGGAAACACTGTTAAGTGTGAGCAAACTTTTTTGTTCAAAATTATGAAATACTCATAGCATATCTTCTGGAACTTCTGGCATTTTCTGTGTAGGGCAGACTGAGATCAGGAATCAGGAAAGCATTTCTTTGGCTCAGATTGAAGCCAAATAAGTATGGAACTTTGTTACTTTTTGATTAGGCTTCTATATTGACAGCAAAAGTATTCCTGGCAGCCAAAAAAAAAATTATTTCTTTTCCTTTAATCTCTCCTACTCAAAAATAGACCAAATTATTATAATAAAAAGAAACCTAAATTATTGATACATTAAATAAGTTTGGCTCATGAGCAGAGTCTTGAGATAAGTAATTCTGAATTGGCATTTATAGAAATATATTAGTAAGTTGATTCACTTGAATAGCAAGGAAGAAGATGGGTTGTGAGGATAATAGTATATAACTATATATAACTATATATAACTATACGTAAAATAATTGCTGGAAGCATCTAATGTGAAGAAAGGGCAGAATTAGGAGGAGCAAGGTTACCTTATTCAATGCCAGCATCTAATTTGAAGATGACTGCATTTTCAGATAAACTATAGGTCAATGAAAAAACAGTCAAAAAACCAAGTGTTCCTGATTTGAAACTGTTCAAAGTGATTCCACCTTAAAAAGAGAACATGAAGCAACACACTGTTAAAGTCTGAATACATGTATGAAGAGGAATTTGAATAGGTATTTAACAGCTGTTATTGATTATATTGTTTGCAAAAAATAAACAATCATAAAAAAATAAGATTAAAAACAATTTGTCCTTGAAAACTTGAAACCCTGCACACTGTGTAATGATAGATGAAATATATCAAGACTCACAACAAAATTTTATGTGTGTTCAACCCATTTTTTTATACAAGGCTAGGAAAGCAGTGAGCTGAATTTCATATGGTTCCTGCCCGAGCCCCTCTTCAAAAGCATCTTTAAGCATTTGCTTAGTTTCAAATACTTTTATAGAATTCATTATATTGTGTGACTTGCACGTGTGCTTAAGAGTCTGAATAAAAATCACTTTAAATATGTGCTGTGTTTGACTAAACTGAACTGTAAATATATCTGGTGCTTTTACCAGTGGGAAACAGAACCTGGCAAGATTGCTAATTAAGGTCTAAATTAAGCTAGTCATCTATGTTTCCTTGTCACTGGAGGGATGATTGCTCTCCAGAGGTGATTTTTTTCCTCGGCACAGAGCCATTCCATCTGGACAAGTTTAGACAGACACATAATTTTTAGATGGCTCCCATGAAGATAGTGCAGAGCCAGGACTGATTTAAACATGCTACCTCAGGGTCCAGCAGGAGACTGCCAATACTAACATGAATAACATCCCTGCTTGTCATGTCACTCATACTGCTTCTTCAGCAAGACCAGGAATGTCTTCCATCTACTAGCATACACAAAAAAAAAGCTGCACACTATCGTTTCCACCCCCCAAAATGCATATTCTTAATTGGTTTTTTTAGCATAGGCTGATTCTCTGAACTATTTTGAAAAAGACAACATCAGGCAGCAGTTCAGGACTAGAAAGAAGTAAGCAATGACTGAAGCATCTCAATGCAAAAATGAGTAAGATTTGGGATTCGTCTTCATCATCAGCAGGCTGCCTGCTCAGTCTGCCACTTTTCATGGAACCCAGTCTGAAAAGCAAATTTTCTTCCTATCTGTTGTTCAGGAAACCAAACAGTTCAATCCAGGTGTGGATTACAGGGCTGAGAGGAAGCAACCTAGAAGTTATCCCCAGCAGTGTCTGAGTGAGATGTCAGTGTTGCACCGATGAAGCAGTTGTGACACGGGCAGAGCCCAGAACCAGCAGACTGTCTCACAGAAAATACTTTCTATCTTTGGCTGAATCCTGAATTAGATAAATGTCAAAATGTACCATACACTTCTTCACAACAGAGGGGCAAATAAATGCATTTCAAGATTATAAAATTAGGATTTTGTGAGAACATATTAACTGTCATGTAGAGATTGGAGCTCACACTGAGAAAGACACACTCTTGCCTCTACTCAGCACTGATGATGTCAGACCTGGAATACTGTGTTCAGTTATGGACTCCCAGTGCAAGAGAGTCATGGACACACTGGAGACAGCCCAGTGGAGGGCTACTAAAGTGATTGTCCTGGAGCTTCTCTCCTCTGAAGAAAGGCTGAGAGAGCTTGGACTGTTTGTTCAGCCTGAACAAGTCTCAGGGGAGATCTCATCAATGTGTGTAAATAGTTGGAGAGGGGATGCAAAGAAAGCAGAGCCAGACTCTTCTGAGTGTGCCCAGAGACAAGACCAGAGACAATGGGCACAAAATGAAACACAGAAAGTTCTGTTCAAACACCAGAAAGGCCTTTGTTCTGTGAGGGTGATCAGGCACTGCCACAGGTTGCCATGGAAGGTGGTGAGTTCTCCTTCCTCGTAGATATTCAAAAGCCACATGGACATGGTTCTGAGCAACTGGCTCTAGGTGGCCCTGCTTGAGCAGGGAGGTTGGGAGATGACCTCCAGAGGCCCCTTCCAACATAAACCATTCTGTGATTTGGTGATTCTCTCTCCTGTGTGGTTTGTGTGGTAAAGAGCTGGTGCCTGCCTGGGGGTCTGAGCAGTTTCCTCAGCTGGATCTACACTAGGAAATAGAATGTGTGGTAGTCTGTCTGCTCATCCTGAGACTAAGGAGTGTTGCTGCCTGTTTTGAGCTTCCCCTCCCCCCTCCCAAAGACATGTGCTCATAGCTCCTTTGTTCCAAGCGCGGGCAAAGCCAAATGTAACTCAGACTCTTCAGCAGTGTCTGATTGGCCGCTCGCCCCGGGTCCGCCCCCAGTCCTCCCCTTTCCCCTTCTCCTAATAAAAGATCGTCGAGGGAAAGCAAAGGCTCTCTCTCAGCTCAGCTACTTTCCTGTGAACATCTCTGGTCGTCTGTCTCATTTGAAGGCTTCTAACTGCAGGGAATTGAGCGAGCAGGGAGCTATATTTCTCCCTCTTTGCTTCTGCTGATGGTATTTGCTCTGCAGCTGATTCAGGTACCGATTTTAGAGCTACTGAAGTGCTAGATTGCCCGTGCTACCTCTCAAGGCTGCTCGAGGCTTTCTAAGGCATTGAAATACAAGCGCTAGCCGGTATAAAGCTGAAAAGATACCTTCCGCATTTGGCGCCCAGCGTGCTATCTCTGAACTCCGGTTCTGAGAGATTTTCAGGGTGTCCCAGCAGCTGTGTCTGCTGGAGTTAGCTCTGCACGTCCTGCTGTGCCAGCTCTGTTTGGCAAGGTGTTACTTTTTGTGTAACATCGAGCCCAGAGCCTCAGCCTGTACCCTCCCCCACGCCACGTGGCGAGGGAACGGCTGGAAAGCAGAAGACCCTTCTCGCGTTTTTTTTCTCCGGACCTGCTTTCCTGTGATAAATCCAGAATTCTGGTGAGTATTTCCCTGCTGGTTTAGGGGCTCCTGTCTTAAGCTGGTGCCGGTGCAAACTTTCTCTTTTTTTTTCCTCCTTTTTGGCGAGTTGGGGTTGAGGTTTGGTGGTGCATTTATAATGGGATCCGAAGTTTCTGCACACCATAGAGAAATATACCACCAAGTTCAAAGTTACCTTTCTTTAACTGGGCATAAATACCCTAAAAATCTAGTTCAATCTTTTGTACAATGGCTTTTTCAGTACTTTCCTAATCTGACCTCCGAAGACATAAGATCTGCTGAATTTTGGGATAAGGTGGGGAGAAAACTCTCCTCTCTGAGGCGTGCAGGAGATGAAACAGTTTCAAAATTCTTTCCTCTCCTGTTACTAAGTTATACTTTGCCAGAGAAAAAGGCAGTACATGAAAAGCCACTGCAAAACCCCCCTGTTAATTCCCTTATACCCTCTTCCAACCCCTGTGTCCCGGACCCCTCTTCCCCTACGCTGGAAAACACAGCTAGAGCAGACTGCTTCTCAGCACAGGAGAGCTATCGTCCTCCTGGCTCACCCGTGTTTCCTCAGCACCCTGCCTTGGATGGGAATCCGGAGCCCATCCCAGGACCTTCCCAACCCCTCTTCTCCACTCCCTTTTCCCCAGTTTCTAGCCCTCATGTTTCAAGCGCCCGTAAAAACCCCTTCTCCCCTGATCTCTTTGTTCCCAGGGACGGCCATTGCCACGTGCTCGCAGGCCAGGAAAAAACCCCTCCCCCCAACCGCGTTTCTCCCAGTTTGTTTGTCTCCAGTAATGGCGGACGCAATGGTCCTTCCTCTCCAAACTACACCTCCCACAATCCCTTTCTCCCCCATCCCACAAATCCCTTCTTGTCCCCATCCCCTCCCACTCCTGCGTCACACCCTGACCCTGACTCCGCCCCCACAGCGTCGTGTTTCACCCCTCCCTCTGTTCCCGCCCACGGCTCAAGTGCCGCCCCTGCCTCCCACAACCCCGCCCCCGACCCCTCCCCTCCTCCGGCCGTGTCCCCGCCTCCACTCCCCGCCCCTGCCCCTCCACTCCCCGCCCCTGCTTCCCATTATCCCGCCCCAGGTTCCCACAGTCCTGTGACTGCCCCTCTGAATCCGGGAACCCATGCCTACCAGGAAGTAACTCCAACTGCTTCTACTACACTCTCTTGTACTAGCAATGGAGCTAACCCTGACTGGAAACCCCTTTCTTATTCTGATATTAAGGATTTGTGCAAGGCAATTAAGGAGTTTGGAATGCATAGTAATTATTTTAAGAGCCTTTTAAGTGCTACTTTTGCAACTCACTTACTTGTACCTCATGATTTACTTACATTAATGCAAACTCTTCTCACACCTGGTGATTTTATGGTGTGGAAAAAGCAATGGAAAATAATTTTATCTGATTTATTAAAAATTTTGTGGCAAACTCCAGATAATTACCTGGATTTTGAAAACAATTATATCACATTAGACCTTTTATCTGGTGACAATAATATGGCAAATCCTCAAAAACAAGCAATGCTTATCCCTCGTCCAGTTCTTACTGAAATCACACGTGCTGCTGAAAAGGCCTTAACATTATTACCATCTCAAACTCCTAATTCTCATTATACCACCATCAAGCAATTGCCAAATGAAAATATTATTCACTTTTATAACCGTTTGTACGAAGCTGTCTCTTCCCAGGTCCCTAATCCTGATCTCCAACAAGCGCTCCTACTCGAACTTCTCCAAGTTAATACGAATGATGCTTGCAAACAAGTCATTCTCACTCTCCCGCTGTATCCTCCTCCTACTGTTGAATCCATCCTCGAAGTCTGTACGAAGAAGGTGCAGCTGAACACAGCTGCTCCCTTTTTGAAAAAAGTGGGGATGGTTGGGGAAATTGTGGAGAATGCTACAGGTACAGGGGAAACTCAATCACGTAGTAACTTTGTATGCTATCGTTGTCAGAAAAAGGGACATGTAGCTCGCAATTGCAGAGCAATTATAACTGCTGATAAAAACTCTCCAAAGACTGTTTCCCCAGGTCAACAGCAGGGAAACTAGCGACTCAACGCGTCCTAACAGCTCCGCGTTCAGACATAAATAGGGCTGCAGACAAAGCAACTTGGACTTCTGGACTCAGGTTTAAGGTAACCTGTGATAAAGCACACCATTTCAACAACAACAAACAGACTGTAATACCCATTTCATTCCAGAATGTGGACCACATGCCAGAATTTACATACCTTTTTGTTATTGGGGACACTCGGGAAACACCTGCTGGGATAGAGGTTACACCCACACTGATGAAAGTGGATCAGAACGGGTGTTCTAACCTAATGGTACAATGTATATATCCACCGTATTTTATGCCTAAAGGTCAAGTCATTGCACAGGCCTTTCCACTGCCCAAATACCTGCCCACAGATGGTCATATCCCAGCCATCTGTTGGACTGAGGTTTTGGGAAACAACAAACCTGTAATAGAATGTAAGCTCCGTTACAAATCACATAAAATCAGTATAATGGGAATGTTAGACACAGGTGCTGATGTGTCTGTCATTCCATTTGATAAGTGGCCTACGCAATGGGAATTGCAATCTCAGGGCATCATACAAGGGATTGGAGGTACCCAAATTGCAAAGCAGTCCAAACACACCATCCAAATTGAAGGTCCTGAAGGACAAATAGCGACACTTCGTCCGTATGTCCTAGACACCAAATTCACCCTGTGGGGAAGGGATGCCATGTCTCAGTGGGGAACAAAAATTGATATCACGCCTAGACATCAAAATTTTCCCTTGCAGGCCACTGAAGCAGAGTGCCATCCACATAAATTAACTTGGAAAACAGATGAACCCGTGTGGGTTAACCAGTGGTCGTTAAAAAAAGAAAACTTAGAGGCACTCAAAACATTAGTGGCTGAACAATTGGCTAAAGGAAATATAGTTCCAACTAACAGCCCATGGAACACACCCGTGTTTGTAATACAAAAACCGGGAAAGAACAAATATAGGCTACTCCAAGATCTTAGAGAAGTTAATAAGGTTATTGAAGACATGGGACCCCTTCAACCAGGTATGCCATCACCTTCAATGCTCCCACAACATTGGCATTTAGCTGTTCTTGACATCAAAGATTGCTTCTTTCATATTCCGCTCCACCCTGCAGATGCCCCCCGATTTGCATTTTCTGTACCATCTCTTAATCGCGAAACTCCCATGGAACGTTATCATTGGCTTGTGCTTCCCCAAGGTATGAAAAATTCCCCAACTCTCTGCCAAGAGTATATTGCTAAAATTCTATCTCCCATCCGTGCCAAAGCAGAGAAGGCCATCATCCTGCATTACATGGATGATGTGCTGGTGTGTGCTCCCAATAATCAGTATCTCGAGCAGACACTTAACATGGTGGTTGAGGCCCTAGAGGCCAAGGGCTTTGAATTACAACCTGAAAAGATGCAGAGAACAAGCCCTTGGAAATACCTCGGACTCAAAATCACAGAAACCTCTATCACCCCAACACCTGTCACCATTAATAATAACCCAAAAACATTAGAGGAAGTGCAACAGATCTGTGGGACACTGAAGTATTTAAGGTCCTGGTTAGGACTCACCACAGAGGATGTAGCTCCTATTGCAAACCTAGTAAAAGGGGAAGGCGGTCCAGCATCCCCTCGATCCCTGACAGAAGAGGCAAGGCAGTCTCTCAAAAAGATACAAGAGCTCATTTCCACCAGACAAGCGCACAGGTATCAGCCCTCCCTACCCTTTAAGCTTGTCATTCTAGGGAAGGTACCACGCTTTCATGGCCTCATATTTCAGTGGGACAAAGAGCAGAAGGAACCCCTCATCATAATTGAATGGGTATTCCTTCCACTCCAACCTCCTAAAACCATCACACAGCCACAAGAACTAATGGCAAAAATTATCATGAAGGGTAGAGCAAGGCTCCGCACCCTGGCAGGATGTGACTTTGCATGCATCTATTTACCTGTAACAACTGACGCATTAGATCACCTACTCCAAAATAATATAAATTTACAATTTGCATTAGATAGTTACTCAGGCCAAATCTCAAATCATTACCCAAAACATGACATGTTTAATCTGCCATTCTCTTTCATCCCTCGAGAGATTCAAAGTAGAAAACCCCTCGATGCGATTACCGTTTTTACTGATGCCTCAGGAAAAAGTAAAAAGTCCGTGGTCACATGGAAAAATCCAAAGACGCAAAAGTGGGAATCTGACATCGAGGTAATCCAGGGATCACCACAAGTAGCTGAACTAGCAGCTGTCGTTAGAGCATTTGAGAGGTTCAAAGAACCCTTTAATTTGGTCACAGACTCAGCATATGTAGCTGGAGTAACTGTTAGAGCTGAGCATGCTCTCCTAAAAGAAATCTCAAACAAGAAAATTTATGATTTACTCTCAAAATTAATTTATCTCGTTTCCCACAGAGAGCATCCCTATTTTGTCATGCATGTGAGGTCACATACAAACCTGCCAGGATTTATTGCGGAAGGTAATCGTAGAGCTGATGCTCTGGCTATGCCAGCAGAAATAGTTCTATCAGCCGACTTACCAAAGCTCCCCCAAGTTTTTGAACAAGCAAAATTGAGCCATGCCATGTACCATCAAAATATTCCTGCTCTTATCCGCATGTTCCATCTGTCGCGGACACAAGCAAAAGCAATAGTGGCAACATGTCCCAACTGCCAGAAGCTACAGCTTCCATCACTGGGCATGGGGGTCAATCCCAGAGGCATTAATAGTGGTGAAGTGTGGCAAATGGACGTCACACATTTCCCTGAATTTGGGAGATTAAAATACGTTCATGTTTCTATTGATACCTTCTCTGGTGCTATGTATGCCTCTGCACATGCAGGTGAAAAGGCTAAGGATGTTGAAAAACATCTTGTCCAAGCTTTTGCTGTGCTCGGTATACCTGAGGAGATAAAAACTGATAATGGACCTGCCTACACCTCCCAGGAGTTTAAAAACTTTCGTCAGCAGTGGGGATTTCGACATGTTACAGGTATTCCTCACTCCCCAACTGGACAAGGCATTGTTGAACGTGCCCATCAAACCCTCAAGCGAATGCTGCTACAACAATCAGGGACCACCAAACTTAACTCACCTGTCCTCAGACTCAGCAAAGCACTGTTTACCATAAACTTCCTGAATAGCACCTTTGAGGATCCAAACCCTCCCATCTATCGTCATTTCCAGAACACCAGGAGACAGAAACTGCAGGAAAATCCAGAAGTCCTGATCCGAGACCCAGAGACTCAAAAAATCCAAGGACCGTACAAACTTGTAACCTGGGGACGTGGGTATGCCAGTGTATCTACCCCTCAAGGACTGAGATGGATCCCAGGGAAGTGGGTAAAACCTTATGTCACTTCCTCAAAAGTTAAGGAGGTTAAAACTGCCTCCTGGAAGAGACGCCGTAAAAAGAATCCTGATTTTGCACCTTCATGTAAACCCCCTACTGCAGATCTTTATGTTAATCCCTTAAGTTAAGTTGCACTGTTTTGCACTCAGGTTTTTGCACTGTATTTTGTAAGTCTTTGTCCTGATACTCCATACCATAGATGTCCTGACTAAACCCCTGAGTTTTGACTGGGGAACTAGTTTAAAGGCATCCTAGGTACTGTCGAGTTGTAGGGACGATAGATTACAATTATATTTTGCACTGTTTTGTTCTATGCACTTTTAAGTTACTAAGAGTTACAACCCAGCTTTAAAGAAAAAAAAATAGGGAATTGTTGCTGCCTGTTTTGAGCTTCCCCTCCCCCCTCCCAAAGACATGTGCTCATAGCTCCTTTGTTCCAAGCGCGGGCAAAGCCAAATGTAACTCAGACTCTTCAGCAGTGTCTGATTGGCCGCTCGCCCCGGGTCCGCCTCCAGTCCTCCCCTTTCCCCTTCTCCTAATAAAAGATCGTCGAGGGAAAGCAAAGGCTCTCTCTCAGCTCAGCTACTTTCCTGTGAACATCTCTGGTCGTCTGTCTCATTTGAAGGCTTCTAACTGCAGGGAATTGAGCGAGCAGGGAGCTATATTTCTCCCTCTTTGCTTCTGCTGATGGTATTTGCTCTGCAGCTGATTCAGGTACCGATTTTAGAGCTACTGAAGTGCTAGATTGCCCGTGCTACCTCTCAAGGCTGCTCGAGGCTTTCTAAGGCATTGAAATACAAGCGCTAGCCGGTATAAAGCTGAAAAGATACCTTCCGCAAAGGAGTGCAGTTTACTTCATTCTATACAGATCAACTCCGTTCTTCCTAAAATAAGATAGTTTCATCTATTCTATCTTATAGGAATGGTCCATGGCATTTATTAACTCAAAACTTAGCATTATTTGGGATAATGCTAAGCGGCAAAACCAAAAAATGTGCCAAGGAATGCACTAATGATTAAAGACTGTGAATAATCCCATGCTAATGCTGAGACTATGTCCTGGGCTTGTTCAGCTTAATGGTATAGATGCAGCTTTTATAACAAAATAAAGGACATCAAATAGAGCTTTAATTTCACTGTATTAATATTTAGCATCAATTTCCTAAGCAACACCTTATCCAGTGCTAAATCTTACAATTATGCCCTTGGTTTGATATCCAACCAATACTTCCTTCGTTAGTAAGATTATGGTCTTCCTACTCTGTTTTTGGTGTGAGATGCTTCCAAGAAAATCAAGAAAAATTTTTAAAAATACATTGTTTGTCACTATTGTCATCAGATTTGCATCTATAAATGCAGATAGGGCAGAAATATCTTGAAATTTATTTTACTTTCATGTATATTTTTTATTATTATAAGAGCCCCAAACCTTAAATTTAAGGAATACAAGGCTGCTTTCTGTTGTATTTCTGAAGTCTACTATTAAAAATGAAAATACAATTTAGAAAGCTACAACTATTTTTTCCTGAAATCCCTATACATTTGTATCATTAAATATTTACTTTATAGGAAGATGTTTTGTATGTATTTTAACCAGCATGCCTGAAAAGCACATTTATAAGCATGACAAAATTATGCACCACTGATTAAAGGGAAATACATGTTATAAAAAGGTATGAGCAATATCACAAATGCTGGGTGAAGAACACAGATAGAAGGCTTTGTATATTTTAAGGCAGAGATTTGTAACTCTCACATTTGTCAAAGGAAAGTAGTCACTCCAACTTTATTTTTTAGTTTGAAAGTGTATTAAAATTCTTTGCTTTCCTTCTGGCTGACTGGTATCAAATTTAGAGATTCATATTCTTACTAAAATTAGTCATAGTTTTGACAAATCAAAGCTCTTGTTTCTCAATGTCAAGGAACAGTAAATGTTCTTCAAATACTCAAATACATGAATAATTACAACTTCTTAAAATATAATTTAATATATAGAATTCTTGGTTTTGAATATGGACAATGTAAGATACAAAGATATAATTCAAAAATACTTTTACTGCACTCTCAATTCAGGCAGTGTCATAGAAAAACTGATGCATCATTCTTCAAACAGCCTGTTTTTCTAGGAACTGATGGATGTGAATTTAATCCATTTTGCAAATGTAGCAAATCGTCCTTCAAAACAACAATCATGCTAACAGGAAAAGTCACCTTCACTTCAGCTCTAGATTAAGTATAATTTCATTGTTATTTCTTTTGTTACATCCTGATTAATTTATTTAAGTTGATGTTGAGCAGAGGAGTTATGGTTTGGCTTCTGCATGAGCAGGAATTTGTCTCTCAAAATATACAGGGTAATCAGAAATTTTTCTTTTTAACAACTACCTGTTAACACTTTACAGCTTTTAACCTTCAAACAAGGAAAGAACCTCAAATTAAAATTAATAGCTTCTACCCTACAATTTCTGTTCAACTCCAAGCCTCCATTTATCCCTTCTTCCTCTGCCTTAGTTGTTTCAGTACAGATATTGACTTTGCAAGGAATATAAGATTTCATCCAATTTGTCCAGTCTACATGCCTTTGAAAACAAGGAGCTGTGGTCAAGGTATAGATCACTGGAGTGGAAAGCTGGATTCTCATCTTAGCTTTGCCTTGACAGTTTGTGAAATCTGTGCAGGATTCACTGAAATTTATTTTCTGAAGGTATAAAGGGAAGAAAAATAACCCCTATTATTTTCTCAAGTGCTTTCGGGATTTAGAAATGTGAAATGGAATGTTAGACTGTGACATCCACAAAAAATATTCTTGATATTTCTGTAATCCCTGTAGATGCACTTAATAAGACATAGTTTGATATGAACAAATACCAAAAGATCAGAAACACCTTATATTATATGCATATAACTTAACAAAGCAAGTAATAGTTCATGCTAATAAATATTGAAGACATCTTTAAAATTAGAGTTATCTTTAAATTGGGATTCTTCCACTAACCAGAAAGTTTGAATTTGTTTAGCCATTAATGGAAATGAAAAAAAAATTCTTTCTAGATTTTACTTTTCTGGGTTGCTTTCATTCTGGCATAGACTATCTGTTTATGCTACAAGCTGATAAACATCCTAAGTTACCTTGTTCACCCTTATATGCTCATTACACAGATAATTATTTCAGATGCTCAGGTCGAACACTAGATCTCTTATTTTTTAAAACATAGGAAAGGGAATGTAGTATGCCTGAAAAAATCACTCCCCAGTCTGGACTCTGTGTAGTTCAAACTTTCCTTCTGATTCTCCTAAGCTAAGGCATCTGGCCTTTAGATAGAAATTTTCCTATGAAAAGATGGTCAAGTTCTTGAATTGGACGGTGATTCTTCTCCAAATTCTAAGAAACCCCCAGAATGCTCCATCCAACATTCATCTATGCTCTTTTCTATGTCAAATTGCTCTCCTTGGATCACTTTGTTCTGGAAGATGTCTACACTGTGACTTCCACAGGAAGAGCCCATTATTTAACAAAAGACAACAGACACGGGGACAAGGATGTGAGTAGGGACTAAAGCAGCCCAAATTAATCACCATCTCCTCCATCTCACCTGCTGTGGTGAGATGAGAAGACATCAAAAATGTTATTTCTCTTTTACTGATGCAACCAGCTCAAGTTTCCTGGTTAGGAGAAAACAGTTTTGGTGCAAGGCAGCAAGAACCTGCAGGAGTCAAGGGAATTGCTGGAAACAGGACTGCAGGGGAGGTGTACATATAGAGTGCTTGGAGAAAAGTGTTCATCCTCCCCAGACATAGACTGAACATGCTGTGGATGAAGTTTGAGAACGGAAAGTAACCTAATCAATGGGAAAATAGAGGAAACACTGGAAAGCTGGACTGTGAGATGTTGGGGTCTCCTCCCCTGCCGTGTAGCCCTGGGAGAGGGGCCCTGAGGGCACAGACACGGGGCTTCCCTGCCCCTGCTCAGCCTCGTTCCCATTGGTTGGTTTGTGTTCCCCTGCGTGGGCAGAAGGACCCTTGGTCCCGTGACTGGAACAGTTCCTGGGCAGAGCTCCGGCCATGCGGCTGGAGAAATAAACATCTCTGAAACAGCTATCAAGAATCTGTGTGTCCATATATATTTCCTTTCCACGGGACTCCTGGTTTGGTATATGCGTGTTGCAGGATCCCCACTGCAACATAATGGTGGAGAATTGAGAACAGAACGATCCCCGATCCCTAAGCGACTGATTTGTGTGAGTAAACCCTGGAAACTTTGGATTCCTCTTCTTGGTTTTGCTTTGCTATTCCATATCTAAACTATGGAGGAACCGTGGGAAGACTCTTGGCTCTCAGAGCCGCATATGGACACTTATCTTAAACTTAAAATGATTCTTGAACAACGATTTGTAAATTTTAGTTTGATTCAAGCTCAAAAAGAACTGAAACACTTCCTGGCATGGTTGTTTAAGAACTTTTTCTATGTTTCTTGGGATTTAATTCTTATGAAGGGCTTTTGGAAAACCGTTTGGACACAGTTAATATTGGAGTCAAAATATATGCCGATGGAAGAATATTTTCGTGAATATTATTTAGTTACCGAGACTGTTGAGCAATGTCAGCTGTGTCTTGGCGAAGGGAAGCCTGGCGCAGGGACCGTGCGGCCCAGGCCACGTGCACCGAGCGCTCTGCGAGCAGCAGCGAGGCGGTTCCCGCACGCGGGCGGAGCCAAGCGAGCCGCAGTGTCAGCGGCGGAGCGAGGAGCAGCGGGACCCAGCGGTGACCCCCCGGCCGCGCGCAGCGCGTGGTGGAGCGAGCCCCGTGAACGCCCGGCCGAGAGGGGCGGTGCGCGGGCGGTGGCTGGCGGCAGCGGCGGTGGAACGGAGCCGCGCCCAGCCGAAACGCGCGCTGGAGCAGGGCGCGGGGGAGTCGTCGCTCGGGGGCCCAGCTGAGACGTGGGTACAGCACCAGGCATCGGCAGCGAAGCTGCGACCAGAGGAGGCGACGCACGGAGAACTGAGCGGCGCGGGCCGGCCCAACCCGCGCAGCCCCGAACGCGACCCCGGGAAGAGCGTGCAGGCACCAGCAGCCCTGGCAATTCCAACACGGGAGCGACCGAAAGAGAGAGCAAAGACGCAGCGAGACAGAAAACAGCAGCCACTTGGAAAAAGGAAAAGATCATAGTAACTAAGACCTTAGGGATAGTAAAATGGTATAATGTTAAGCAAAATTATGGTTTTATAACAAGGTGTGACAACCAGCAAGACATATTCGTGCATAGAACTGCTATTAAAAAGAATAACCCTGAAAAATGCATCCCAAGCTTGGGAGATGGCGAGGTAGTGGAATTCAAAATTATACGAGGTAGAAAAGGGTTACAAGCATCGCAGGTCACTGGGCCTGATGGTGTTCCTGTAAAAGGCAGTATATATGCTAAAAATCGTAGTCATGTTAGGCAATATCTCCATTGTAAACCCCCCCTACAGTCTCCCTTTCCTAATCCCACCTTTCCCTTTTACCCTATGTCCTATTACCCCCAGTGTGTTCCCAATCCGTTTTTTCACCCATGGTTTCCCTCACAAAACCACGCTTTTGCCAACTGTTTCCCCAAAAATCCCTTTCCAATGCCGAGTGGGGGATGAAAAGGGGGAGGGAAGAAGTTAAACCCTCTCCTGCCTCAGTTTCCCCACAAAGCATGCTCAGAGTTCTGTCTCCCTTCTGTCAGCCCTAAGATGTTCCACAGAATCTGATTGGACATTTATAGACTCAGGAGGGTGGCTTGTTTTGTTTTGAAACTGTTCTTGTTATGTTTATCCAGTTGTTTTCATTCTCCTTTTATTAAAATAAAACGGGTGAGGTGTTGGGGTCCCTCCCCTGCCGTGTAGCCCTGGGAGAGGGGCCCTTAGGGACAGACACGAGGTTTCCCTGCCCCTGCTCAGCCTCGTTCCCATTGGTTGGTTTGTGTTCCCCTGCGCGGGCAGAAGGACCCTTGGTCCCGTGACTGGAACAGTTCCTGGGCAGAGCTCCGGCCATGCGGCTGGAGAAATAAACGTCTCTGAAACAGCTATCAAGAATCTGTCTGTCCGTATATATTTCCTTTCCACGGGACTCCTGGTTTGGTATATGCGTGTTGCAGTATCCCCACTGCAACAGTGAGATTTCTCGGGGGGGTCTACTACACTGAGGCCACAGCCAGCTTTGCCAGAGGTCAGGCCCAGGTCAGTTCTGCAAAGGAGCAGTGGACATCAGTCCAGAGGAGGCTGGATGTCAGCACACGGCGGTGCTGGGGGTCCAGGGAGAAGCCGCAGCAGCTGGGAGGATGACCCAGATAAAAACATGAAAAAGAGGCCCAACAATGACATTTGAGAACAATGGCTCAGAGAGATGTTAAGTTATGACTGAAGCTGCCTTGCTGGAAAGCTTCATTAACCTTCATCACAAATTATTCACTTAGCCCTGATTTTAATCAGTAACCTTTTACTATGCCATAATATAGAAATAATAATGTTTAAATTCTTTTATGAAGTCATATTCTGCTGTAGTCCTAACCAAAGTAGAGTGGATATTTAGGAATATCACTGGGTAAATACTCACAGGTATTTCAAGTTACATGCTTTTAACAGCTGACACTCATTAAAAATAGATATCTGCATATTTCCATTTTCAAAAAGACAAAAATCTCAAACAAAGTATTGATTTCATGTTCATTCAAATGGTTCTTTAATAGATTCACAGAATACCAGGTTGGAAAAGGATCTCAAGGATCACTTGTCCAACCTTTCTTGGTAAAAGCATGGTCTAGACAAGATGGCCCAGCACCATGTCCAGCTAAATCTTAAAGGTATCCAATATCAGGGAATCCATCTCTTCCCTGGAGAGATTATTAGAAGGGTGGATTGTTCTCACTGTGAAAACTTGGCCTTGTGTCCAATCAGAATCTCCTCAGAATTAACTTGTACCCATTACCCCTAATCTTTTCCATGTTACTCCTTCTAAAAATGGAGTCTCCATCTTCTCTGTAGCCACCTTTCAAACACCGGAACATGGTGCCAGGGCCTTCTCTTAAGTCTTCTTCCTTCAGGGGTGAGCACACCCAGATCTCTCAGCCTTCCCTCATACATCAGGCTTCCCAGTCCTTTGATCATGTCGGGACCCCTTCTCTGGACCCTCTCCATTCTGTTCACATCATTTTTTATAGGGGCGACCAGAACTGAACATTGTGTTCCAGGTGTGGTCTGACAAGCACGGAGTAGAGGGGGATAATGCCTTCATCTCTGCTGGTTATGCCTCTGTTGATGCATCCTGTTGTCTTTGTACTTATTTTCCAAAGTATGTTAGGTTCTAAGATGACGTTTTCCAGACATAAAGCTTCCTCTCTCTCATCTAATCAGATCTTTACCTCTTCCTCCTTCTGGCTTACGATGGGAAGTCATAGCCTCCTGTTTATAAGATCACCAAAGCAATTACATGACAAAACTTTCAGCCACTAGTAATGACACTAATGTAAAATGTAAAACATTCAAGTATATGTAGAATGGACTTTAATTAAATCTTGTCAAAGGAATAAATTTTCAAAGATTTGAATGTATTGCCTTGCAAGGCAATAAAATTGTGCTTTTCTAAACAAAGGGACTTCATGTCAAATTAACTTCCTTCTAAATAGATTAATAACTGTCCCTTCAGTACCCCATTATATATCCCAAACTATGCATAGGGGAAAAAAAACCCAGAACAAAACAAAGGAAAAAAAAACCAAACCCAAACCCAAAAACAAACAAAAAAACGCCCCCAAAAATAAAGAGAGGGGATAAGGCTAACCAACCATTCTCATAAAAATTAATGATTATAAAAACTGAACAAACTCCCATTGTGCCAAGATGGATATACTATCAGGAGATTAATGAGACATAAACTCTTTCTCTCTGAAATCTGTTTCAGAGATGGTTGTCATGACACTGGACCACCTAAAAAGCAACAAAAATCTTTATTAAAAACATCAGATTACTTATGTGAATAGAGTTAGAGCCTCAGTTTATTCCCTAATGGACTTGTAACTCACAATATGTAGAAAATATGTGAAAAATCAAGTAGAATTCTCTCTCATCCAAAAGCACATCTCATACCATTCTAAACTTTAAACAGTTCCTCTTCTTCCAGCAGTAGCTTACTGTGTTTGATTTTATTCATTTGAAATGTGTCAAACCCTAAGCCAGAGTGTTTATTACATATATAAATATTTATGTCATGATTCACACAAACTCCCCAGTTTCTTCTTTTTGTTGTTCTTTTATACTGTGAATAAGACAGAAAAAAATGAGGCCCCACAGCTGTCCACGCTAAAGGCAAAGAACTATAAAACATAAGTGGGGTGGAGACTTTCTACATCCCAGGTGCACTATGCAGTTCTCTTCTTTAGGAACAGGGCAAAGGAACAGAGAAGAAAAGTATGTTTCACTTTGGGGAACACAGGCAGTCCCATAGAAGTCTACAGCAACTATCAAAAGTATCCCATAAATCCCTGTTAAATTATTATGTTCTCTGCACCAATTTCTTACTGTATACAGTCACTCTTTTTCTTACTACTATATGCCTGTTTACATAGCTAAAACTAATGTTAATGAAAAACAGATGTTCATGTTCTCAGGTGACTAAAAGGAAATGTCAGATTATATTAGCCTGCACAATTTCAATTCTTTCCCTTTACATTTCCATTCTTTTCACCGATTGACGCAGGTATTTTTTTGGGTAAAAAAGACTGGTAAGTGTATATGTAGAGTTCATAACACACTGTATACTCACACAGCTTCTGAATTGAAACTGGGAAAGGTCCAAAGAGATATGCTCATCTTCTAATTTTTGACTACTTGACTACAATTTTCAAGTCTTCCATCTGTGTCAAGGAGGTTATTAACTTAAAGAGAGGATGTGGTTCTGGTTCCAGGTGTAAGTAAGAGAACCCAACCCAGTTTCAAGGAGTTTCTGCCATGATGAACAATATCATTCCCAGAGAACCCCTGTAAGAGAAGCTGGATCTGCATATGAACTTCAGGAACAGATTCAATCTTGTTTTCACTTTGTCCACTCAGATCTCAGTCCCATGACAACTGATCTGACAAAGTTCCAGTGCAATAAATTTTGTTATTACTGCTTTTGGAGTGGTCTAATTCAGGCCTATAAATGTTGTATTTTCTTCGCTATTGTTCCATCAAACTGCTAAAGCTTTCCTAGAAAAAGCAATTGAAGTTGGAAAGACCAATTTCTAAAGGTGCATAATTGAATGAATGCAAAGTAATGAAAACACATATGAAAGAAACTATGGAATAAATCTTGAGAGCTTTCTCCCTTAAAAATGCCAGAAGTTCAAAAAATCACTTAAGAGATGACAGGTTCTAGAAAGGCACCAAAATACATACAGTAAATATAAATAAAAATGTACAGAAATCTAATGTAAATTATTAAATTAAAAATAAGTAGAAGAATGTATAAATTTTCCTCTTTTCTGCTCTAAAGCTTCAAAACAGAGTTCAATTTCATTATAAAACTCAGGGTGTCTGCCTTACATAATAATGGATTGCATTACATGTGGTGAGGTGCTGAGCAGCTGTGTTGTTCACAGATACACAAGAAAAAAAAAATCTGATCACCATCTAGAAAAGACTTATTGACATGTTAAGAATATGTAAAGTCATAGAAGACAATCAGGACTGCAAGTCTTCATCCAAGGTGGGTCAACATCTTTCGTCATTACAGACCCATAGGAAGAAACAAATACTAAAAACATCCCAGGGGTTTTTTTAACACACACACACACAGAAAAATAGCAAACATCTCCCCACCAACATCCTGTTGTAACCTATATTTAATTCAAATAGGTGTTAAAAGAGCTGTTATTCACCATCTCATAAGCAATGGATAAGAGCAGAATCCTATACTGGAACCAAAGTCTGTAGGCCCGCTGAGGATCAGTATGAAGGGCTAATAAGGATTTATCAGTGAGCAAATGAGCACTTGTGAAATATCTTAAAGAAATATGCTTTGACTTTTAAATAGACAGATCCTTCTTATCCCACCAAATATGTGCCACATATCATATATTTTTTTAAAACTTTTAGCTGCATTTCTTTCATCCTGTATTCTTCATATTTCATTTTATTTACTCCCTGTGCTAGTGAAGCAGCTATAGTATTCTTAGGTCAGAAAAAATACTAAGTAGCAAAAACATTCACTCTCACTGCAAATAATATTGAACCATAGGTAATTTCCAGCCTACAAGAAGATGATTAAAAAATACTGTATTAGGGCAAATAGCAGGATATAAGCAATGATCCTAAAATTTAAAGAGCTAAAAAAGTCTAGTAACAAGTCAACCACCTGCCACCTTATAAGCAACAAATGAGTATTTTTAAAACCCAGCCTGTTATTCAACTAATGTAAATTATTGGCTTGGACCAGGAGACATATTAGGAACTCTCACATGGGATTTTACAGCCACTGTTTAATTTTTTTTCCATATTACTCTTAGTAGATTAAAAAAAAGGATTAAGCATTTTTGAAGAAAGCACATATCTGCAGCTATTGCTACCTAGTCTTTTCTATGGAAATAAGGAGTGAAAATTGGCCACTGCTGAAAGTTATGTTGTCAGTAATGAAGCCAAGCAATTCACACATACTCAGCAAATCTTCAAGTTGTGCTTTCCACAGAAAACACAATAAGCCAAATTCACAGACTTTAGTTAAAATGGTGCAAAAATGGACCTGAAAAACTCATCTAAGCTGACAACTCTCAAATGTTTTCTCTTGTTAAAGTTATTCAGTGGCAGGAAATATCCAAAGTTCCAAGGCAATTTATTCCAGTATTACGTTTTGGTTACAGTTCAAGTATTTTTTCAAATGTGTAAACTGATTTTTTTCTTGCTGCAACTCAAACAGATTACTTCTTATCTACTCTGAATCTGTAGAAAAGGTCACCTCCCCTTCTTTACAACAAAATTCTGTAACTGTGGGCAGTAACTGCGTCCTCATTCACAGCCTCAGTCATTCATGTACATGTCGTATTGCCTGGAACCCCTCCTGTTGGTCTGTATCTTTCCTGAAGTGCATTCAGTACCCAGAAGAGAACCATTCCTGGGAAAGGCTTTTGAGGAACAGGCAGTGCAGTTATATCACTTTACAGATCCATATCTGGAGTTAGTTGTTCCCATTAATTTACAGTACCTTGTGTTGTCATGAAGAGCTTTGTCTTATTTTCATATCATACCTTCAATCTGTTAAGACCTGCTGAATTCTAATCTGTACTTCAAAATAATTTCAATATCTCCCAGTTTCAGGTAGTCTGAAACAACAATAATTGAAGTGGTTAATAGAAGTACTTAACAAAACAAGATCTAGATGTCTTATATTTCCATTAAAAAAAAAAACCAAAACCAAAACATGAAATTTCTCTCTCTGTATATTTGTACAATGCCTTTTTCACCCATACTATAGCACTTTCCTCAAGAACGTCTCAACAGCTTTTCTTGTAAGTAAGATGGGTGAAGCAGGGCCAAAAGCTTTTCTGAAGCTAAGATGTATCATATCTACAATTTATTTCTGTAGAAAGGCCTCTTACCTTCCAGAATTATTGAGCAAATTGAAGGTAAGTGTCAGGTTTATAATCCCCCTTTCCTTTTCCCTTTCCTACTTCTTCAAAGTTGCACACTATATTTGTCTGGTTTCAGTCTTCTGGCATTTCATAAACCTTTCAGACATTATCAATGAGAACACCTCTGAAATTACCCCAGACAGTGCTTCACAAATCCTCAAATGAAAGAGTTCTCCAAGGGATTAATTATATTTTTAGGGTCAATATGAGAAATTACACTTTAAGGAAAAAACACCTCAGCATAATCTCCCATTCTATATCTCTACATTCCAGGACAGATGGGCTTAATGTCCAGTTTATGATAGTCAGGCACTGACCATAACAGCATGTCAGGACCACAGTGGCTCACAGAGAGCTCTCCACTTGTAATTTGGGTTACACAGAAAATGCAATAGAATACAGGAAAAACTCAGGGAAGAAATTGTGTTAAGGGAAATGTCACATCCATACAATCATGTATTTTCCTATTCCAAACATGCTGGTAGGACTGAGTAAGCACCTTCTAAACCATGTTGTTTGAACACTTCATTTTCAGTTCATCTGAATCACGGACTTTTCTTAATAAAACAAATAGCTCCACGATCACACAGGTGCCAATGAAACCTGGTTTATCTGGATTCATGCCTGTTGTTGACTGATTGTATCTTTTCTAAAAATTGGGAGTTCTTAAGAGAGTTGCTTCCCATGTGAATTCTCTACTGCCCATGCTGAAGAGCAGCCCCACAGAAAGGGACTTGGGAGTCCTGGTCGATGGCAAGTTGAACATCAGTCAGCAGTGCCCTGGCAGCCAGGAGGGCCAACCCTGTCCTGGGGGCATCAGGCACAGCATCGCCAGCCGGACAAGGCAGGGGATTGTCCCCTCTGCTCTGCACTGGGGCGGCCTCACCTTGAGTGCTGGGGGCAGTTTTGGGTGCCACAATATAAGAAAGGCATTAAACCATGAGAGAGAGTCCCAGGGAGGGCAACAACGATGGGGAAGAGCCTTGAGGGGAAGCCGTGTGAGGAGTGGCTGAGGGCACTGGATCTGTTCAGCCTGGAGGAGACTGAGGGGACACCTCACTGCAGTTACAACTTCCTCGTGAGGGGATGAGGAGAGGCAGACACGGATATCTTCATTCTGGTGACCAGTGACAGGACCTGAGGGAATGGCCTGAAGCTGAGTCAGGCCAGGGGAAGTTTGGATTAGATATCAGGAAGAGGTTCTTCCCCCAGAGGGCAGTTGGGCACTGGAACAGGCTCCCTAGGGAAGTGGTCACAGCACCAGCTGGAAAAGAGTTTAAGAAGCATTCAAGTGATGGTGCTGTGCAGGGCCAGGAGTTAGACTTTGATGATCCTTGTGGGCCCCTTAGTATATTCTATGATTCTACGATCAAGACATCCATGCTGCATCCTCTGCAGCAGACAAGATTCTTTGGCAATTATTCCTTCTCCTGTCCACAGCTTTCACATTATTTTTATGACTTTATGAATTCTTTTCTTGCTGAAAGTCTAAATCAGATCATCTTGCCCTCAGTAACTAAAAAAGAGAACTCAGAGGGAGTGAATACTGCAATAAAATATCTTAAGCCAGATGAGATGATCCCACCTTTAGAATATTCTTATAATGGACCTGGATAGTTTAATATTTTTCTGAACCGTCCTTAGCTTTTCTCCCTAAATCACCAAGTGTAGTTTAATAGAAAAATCTTCCTAGCACAAAACTTGAAGACAGCGAAAAAGTAAAAATATTACATCCTAGCAGAGAATTTTCCTTGCCCTAGCTTTCACCTTCATTATCAGGAAACACAGAGGGAGAAAGAAAATACTTGGACACCTGAGGACTTGTGCGCTCAGAATCTTCAAACTAAATTCAATCTGCTCCTTCTGTGAGTTAATAACATGAGCTGTGGGAAATACCAGGAACAAGGTTTTGCAGACAAGAGGTAACCCTGCGATGACACAGCAGTGAGTTAGCACAGCAAGACAAGACATTCAGCAGATTCTTTTGGTGAGTACAAGATTCAGCAATGCAAGACAGAGGGTTAGAAAATCAGCCAGGAGCTCACAAATGTTTTCAGGATATATGTGCAGAAGTGTACACATCAGATTTGTGTTCACAGAAAATAGCATTTCTGCTTAATTATTCCAGAAATGGTAACTCAACAGAAATCTATCTACATAAGCAGATACTGACCAAGTTTTCAAGTTTAACAACAACAACAACAACAAAATTAAAAAAAAAAAAAAATCCAATTAAGTAGTGAAATGCAGAACTTGTGCTGCCTACAAAATGAAGTACTTATGGATTATCACTGCTCATTGGACCTTCTTATCAAAATATCCCAATTAAAAATTATCTAGTTCCTTTTAACTGCCTAAATAAATAGCCTTTTTACACTAAGAAAAATGTTCCTCTTAAGGGCATGTCTTCAGCTAACAGTTCTTTTGCAGAAATTTAGAATGTCAGCTTTACAGTGGAGTCACTACACCGCACTACTGTCTCCTGCAAATATGCCTGATGCCTCTAAGTTCTTTTATGAAATACATTTGTTTTCTTAAAAGCAAAGGAAGGCAGTGTACATGATGTGAGAAGATATATGTACATAAGGAAATAAAAAAAATAAGTCCCCATTCTTAAGCCCTGAGGATGAGAGGGGAGAAGTGAATTTGGTTTTACCCAAATGAGGGGGCCACACACAGACTGGCACTGGGAATCACCCCTCACCCCTGCAAACTGCTAAGTCAAACAACCCATTATTTGGAATATTCCTGCTTTAAAAAAGCACCAAAAACCTACTAGGGATCATGATAATAATTCATCAGTTTGATCAGACACAGTGCTCACACTGTCCCCTGATGATGCTTGGTTTGCTGCTACGAAGCCAGGCAGAGTCCGATGGGGAGCTACTGCAGACTAACTGGATAGTGGGATTGCATAGCTTCCCTTTCTGGAAACAATTTCTCTTTCAAAGAAGCCTCAGCCAAGGAACGGTACCAAAATCTGTTTTAAGGGAGATAAGTAATACTGCTGAATTTTCTGACAGAGAAGCTATGATAAAATTGACTAATGACACAGAACAAAACCTGAGTGTTACATTCAAAACTGACAAAGCTTCAAATCAAAATCTATCTCTGACATATCTTTGTTCTGACTAGGTCTGAAGGCTTTAATAATTTACTCATGTAAAATGGCTTTATTAATATTTAAGCTCAAAGATGAGCAGGCATGTAGAAAATAACATTAAAACCACAGGGTATTTTTTCTTTATTTCCCTTTTAGTCATGTTTTACAGCTGTAAATATCGATGGAGATGTATTATATTCTGTATTTATATTCTGCCTGGTGTACTAGAGAAAACCTAAGTGACGTATTCTACGTGCTATATCATACAAACCGCTGCCTAGCTAGTTGCTCTTAAAATGTGACTGCTCAAATCTGTGTGCAGGCACAGGCACAGGATTGATATTTCCTTACCACACACATATTTACTCTCTATATATGCAAAATCAACAGAAATTCTACAAATTTCTTAACATTTGAAATGAGATTTATTTAATCTTTAGCTTAATTATAATCTAGGGAACGATTTTTTTTTTCTTAAGACATAATTTAAAACCAGAAACATACATAAGAGCTAATGTGATTCTTTCCCTGATTTCCATTTCTTTGCTCAGACAGACACACAACTCCCAGTCACAGGCTCTGTTTTTGCACCAGCTTCTGCAGGACTGGCTTTCAATCACAGATAGCTAGGCAACAGAGCTAGATATTTTATATTTTTTTTCCAATGTCTAATTCAGAAACCAACACCCTGAGAGAGTGACAAAGGCAGTCTCACTGAGCTTAAATGCACCTGTTAGCTAAGCTCGCTCAGGTGGACTAATTGGCAAAGGTAATTGTCATACTATGTTAGGAATTCATTATTTCTGCAGACTTGCTGGTAGCAGGTCCAGGCTTTTCTTGGGGGAAGAATTGCACGTTTCTTTTCATAAAATACAAGGGAGGAAGACAAATTCTGGTGAAAAAAATATTCTTTTAATGTATTTAATCCTTAAACTAAGACTGAATCAATATCATTTTTATTATGTTAACATCTTAAAATGAAAAGGAAGTATTTGGGATGAAATGGGAATAATAATCCAAATTAGCTATATCTATTTAAAGAAACAAAAGGCTGAGAGCACAGGCTTAAGTCCTGGCATGCAATTGTCTTTCCTTTTTTGACATTTAGTGAGCTCCATGTCACAATACTGGCACAGGCTTCCCCCCAGTGCCTGCACATAGTTCAGGGATTGGCTGAGTCCCAACAGACACTTTTTGTGCAGTCATCCTGTTCTGGGGGTGTCAGAGAATCCAGCTGGAGAGATATGATCTGTGCCATGCCAGTCGGCCTCAGGCCAGAAAGCAGCCCCTGAATCATTTAATTTATCGGTCTGGCTGTAGCTGTTAGTATATAGAGGAAAGCACATGAGAAAATGTGATCAGTAATGGGATTCCTCCATGTTTCTTCCTTAAGGATTGATGTCCTTAACAGAGGTAAACAAACCCAGAGTTAGACCTAACAGAAGGCTCTTTGGGAAAGTCAGGACCATTAAGCCATGTGCTTTATATGTTGAACCACAGCATAAAACTGATTTTTTCCTTTCAGATTTTCACATCCCACCTGCTTCATCTCAAGACCACTTTGTCTTTCTGTTTACTTCATACTCAGGAAATAGCTATGAAATTGTACTTAATCCTTAAAAGCTGGGCATTACCTTGAAATTTTCTTTCCCCAAATAGTCTGACAAATCCCAAAGAAATTCAGTTGTTCGCACCACTGATGAAGGTATGGAGGGGATGAAGCCTTTCTTCTGAGCTACTGAACTGACAGAGGTAAAAAGGCAATTTGCTGTACTCAATACAGACGGCAATACATTACCATAGCAGAAATCCTGTAAGACTATGAACAACATGTATAAATGCAGAGCAGCTCATCTACCATGAACAATGTGTGAAAACAATTGTCATAATTGCAAAATAAGGTAGGAACTGGCATTTGAAGGGGAAGGTGCCATACCACACCTGGTGCAGCAGGGTTGGTCTCTGGTCCAGCAGTCACCAGGCATGCAGAGTTATCCTGCTGCCACTTGTGCATGTGCAGACTGTGTGACAAAGTCTGCAACTACTGCAAGACATACAAGCTCTGCAAAATGTGTAGGAGCTGAATCACCAGACCAGGACTTAATGACTTGTGCATGATCCCAGTGTTTTCTCAGCAGTGTAAAAGCACAGGCAATGAAGAGCAGACATGTCAAGAACCACTTAAATCTGGAGATTCATTTTCAGATATAAAGGCTTTTATGTCAAGGTCACCAGCTCAAATCCAGCTAATAGTGGGTCATCCATCTACAGCAGTTCTCATGGGCAATCATGGGAGGTGAGGCTTCCCCAGTTACTACCGAGGATAACTGATATTAACACTGATTTCTCATCGTGAAACATACTTTGCCATCCTCTTGCAGACCCCCTGAGCTTTAAGGATGACATCATGATGCACACGTTTGTGTATAAATGGAGACTTTTTTACACAGCTGACATGGGAGATCTTATATATATTCCATTTGTCATAGAAACAAGATGTGTGCAAGCTTATGTAAAGCCCATCAGTAACTTGGAAGCTGTTTAAACTGCGATAGCAGAGCTCCATGGTGGAAGTCCACAAGGAAATAGATATGCAAACATGGTGGTGTGTGCACTGTTGTGGAAGATGAGAACTACACAGCCTTAGGCTGCACGTGAAATTCGTCCTAGACTGCAGAAAGGCCCTTTTATTAACCTGCATAGCAAAATGTTTAATAATGCCTGGAATTTTCCTCCAAATGTTTTGGCCTCTACATGCAAGGCTCACTCAAATCTTATGGGTGGATATAGTGCAGGCAACTGCAACTAAACCAATGTACAGTAATCCAGAAGGATGCAGTAAGTCACAGAAGAAAACTGACCCCAAAAGATGGTGATGGTTTTTAGTCTATATTGTTTAATTATGCACATATAGTATTAGAAAGTGTATCTCTCTGCTTAAGAAACACAACTGTATTTTTGGACAGTGTGGCGGTTTGACGCTGATTAAGCGCCAAGCACCACGAAAGACTAGTCACTTTTTTGCCTCTGCTATAGCTGAGCAGAGGAGGGGAACTTAAAACTTCATCTTCATGAGATGAAATAAGGATTATGGAGGAAAAAGGTAAACTTCAAGGCAAAACAGGTCCAAACTTAAACAATATAAAGAGGGTTTATTACTAACAGAATTAAAAGTAAAAAGAATAATGAGAAACCAAACTTTCAGAACACCTTCCCCAATCCTCCTTCTTTCCACTAACCATGCAAGGAAACAAACATGGGGTTTTGGTCAGTATTTCATTTCTTAAGAGTCTTTCTTTATGTTTAAGGAAAAGAGCTTCTTCTGCTGTGCCGTGGGATCCTTCCCACGGGAGAGTTCTCTGTGAACTTTTTGCACGTGGCTTCAACTTTCACAAACAAAAGCCCACCCAAATCTGCTGCAATGAAAATCCCTCCCACAAATCTTGCAGTCTTCCCACAAATGCCAGCATGGGTCATAATAGATCATAAGGGTCAATCTTTTAAGGATGAGCTGTTCTAGCCTGGAAGCAAAGGTTCTCTTCTTCAATCTTTAAAAGCCTCTCAGCATCTGTGCACTCTAACATGAGCACTCCTCTTCGTGGGCTGTACATGGATTTCCGCTCCCCACCATGTACCTCAATGAATTATAGGGAAAACAATTTGCTGTATATAGTCCTCACCATGGCTTGCAGGAGAATTTCAGCTCCAGCACTGGGAATGCCTCCGCCCTCTCCCTTCCCCCATCAACCTTGGTGTCACCATGTTTCTTCTTCACCTGACCTCAACTTTCCTTCTCTCTGACCTGGAAGAAAGCCAGTACCTGGAAGCCACAGCTGATCTCATCTGGGCTCCAAATCAGGGAGATATTTGCCATGTCTCTCGTTGCCAGCTGCGTGGTGTTTTTTGCTCGGTTCAGCATGAGCCACTGGCCTCAGGAGCCTGCTGGCACCGCGTGGGCTGTGTGGCTTTCAGAAGGCTCTTGGCCGTGCAGTCCCAGCCCCACGGCTGCTCCTCAGTGACCTCAGGGGTGGCTCCTCTCGGCCGCGCTGGGAGAACCGGGGCCCTCTCCGGGAAGGTGCCCGGCCCTCCGCCCCTGCCCTTCTCACCACCCCTTGGCAGGAAAGCAGGAAAACAACTTTTTGTGGCTACACCTTTCTTAAAATATGTCATCACAGAGGCATTTCCAGCTTGTCCAATTGGTCTAGCAACCTGCCCATCAGCTATTGGCTCTGTGCCGGTCATAGAAGTTTTGAGCAGCTGTTTTCTTTTTTTTATTTTTTTTCCTCTGCCTCCATACACCAGATTTTTGCTGAACCACCACAGACGGAAAATTGTTACATGACTAAAAATTATAAATAGAAATGCTTGGAAAAATTTTTGGAATGGGAAAAGGGTGTAATTTATAATTATATATAATACATTTATATTTTAAATTAAGATCTTTTAAGAATATATAAGTTGTTATTAATATGTTGAAATTTTAGAAAAGATGGCCAATGGAACCAATACTATTAAAGGGAGACCCAAAACCCAGAGACACAACAATTCAAGTTTCTGTTAGTTCTAGTTAATATGGTTTTCATTATTTGTAAGAGTTCTAGTTAATATGGTTTCATTATTTGTAAGTGAAATAATACTTGATTATCTATTCACTGCTGAATCACCTGGTAGCAAAACCAAAACAAAGACACTTAAAAATACCAGCCAGAAGTGAAGCTGCTTCTCTATCATCTTCCTCAAAGTGATACAAATTTTTAACTAAGCATCCAGCTGCCACTTTACACATTTTACTGTGAATAACTCTGGGGATCTGCACAAATCAATGAACACAATGTGGTTCTATGTGCTACACACATTCTTATTTCAGATCTGTCTCTACATCATCTCTCTAGATATGCTACTCTAGACTAAAAAAAACCCATATCCTAAATAGAAAGGAGAGACTAGTGTCTAAAAGTTTTTACTTTATAAAGAAATTTTTGTTGAAGAAAATAAAAAAGAAAGGTCTAAAATGACAAAAAAATAATAAAAATACACAAGACCTCTTCAGAAGACCTGTTCTTCTGTTTTATATATTCATGTGCCTGCTCTTACACACGAAAAAGATAAATGAAGAGGGATTCTAATATTTCAAGCACTGATAAAAACAACAATAAAAATTCAATTTCTTTAAATCTTGTTTATAGTCAGTAAACATTTGGTTAAGAAATCACTTAGTGCCCAATGATAAATTCTGCTAGAATTAATAAATGTAAGAGTTTAAAAACAAATCCACATTGAAAAATATGAAATTTCTCAACTGCTGAGACAGTTATTTTAATATTGTCACTTTTTTAACTTTCATGTGACAAAACAATTAATGATCAGTAATACATTTTTAAAAATTATTTAGATAGAAAATCAATATTATATCTCATCTAGAAAATGCTGCCAATATTGTTTTCTTGTTTTCTGCTCTTTCCTTTAAAATTGGAATTCTCCTATTTTAAAGCCTAATCTGTGGATACAAAATATTGCTGCTAGCAAGAATTTTCTTCCTTCTTTCCAGTCCCGTGAGATATTTTTCTCTCTCACGGAAGATATTAGCAGAGTTCTATAAACTATGAACACCTGCGACCTTGCAGAGCCTTGTTTATGGTACAGTAGAAAAATATTTTGACAATGGATGTTTTAGGATTTTAGCCAATCACCCCCAAGGGGTGGCTGATCCTTTGTCCAATTAGACTATGAAGAAAAAAGTCTATAAAAGAGTTTGTAAAATAATTAAATAAATCAATCTTGCTGCACAATTTCTGCCTGCTGGATCTCTCTTCTCCTCCCTACCACTGCGAGACACCATGATACTAATCTATTTCTCTTTGCTTTCCAATTTTCTCACATTCCATTTTCCCTTGCTATGACTGAGAGACACATCATGAGTTTATGAAAAACAGGGCTTTTTAAGTCAGAATATAAGAAGTTTTAACATCTGTATATTTTTACAGGATTATCATACACCTTATTTTGCAACTCAATTTTCAATATTTTTTTCTGTCTTGGCATTACTGGCTGACTGCTAAATTCAAGTTAGCATGAACAAAGTCTCTTTTACTTCCCCTCCAAGCTGCCCAGAGGTGCTTGGCTGTACAAACTTCAAGGACGTTCCACACAGGAACCTCAAAGTGTGGTGCTAGAGATACAGTACAGTGAAAAACTGTAAACAAACTGGCCAGGAATAAAGTCAAATAGCATCATCTTATGCCTCTGGTATCAAATTTTCTTAAGACTGAAGCAGGAGTAGTGAGCCACATAACCCATTTTAGTCAAATTATTTGGATTATAATACCCCATGCTGCATAAAGATTTATATTTCTCAGATTTGGCAGAATCCCAAAGTCACATATTTAAAGAGTGTCAATACTAGACTCTTCGTATTTATGTTTCAAATTACTTGACTGTATTTGGAAGCACTTCTAATTTGCAGTAGAACATGCTACAAAAAGAGAAACCATCTGCTTATGAAAACATGTATACAGCTATCTTATATTCCATATGACAAGAACAAACCACTTTTCTTTTTCTCCATTTAATCTTCTTTCCAGCATTGTCTCCTGGCTCATTTCTTCTTTCTCCTCGCATTCTCACACCTCCAGCTTTTATAAATTCAATTTTCAAGTCCATGTATTATATGGCTACTCAGCCATCCACTTCTTTGCCTTTTACTGTTGTAACTGCTAGATTTAGTTTAGCAGGCTGTAGCTCCCTGAGATCTCAGAGGGGGTTGCCTAGGGCAATGCGACCCGGCCGCATCCCGCAGTCCATTTCAGATGACCCTGCGGTCTTGCTCCAGCAGCCAGCAATGTTACAACCAGTGATGGCGAAGGAGATGAGAAGGGTCTCCCATGAGGGTTGAGATGGCTTTAATCACATCTTCCCCCGTGATTTCCAGAGGCAGGGATAATTCGTGGTCTGGGCGTGGGGGGTTTTGTCAGGGGTCCAGGGGCGGTCCCTGGGCGGGGCTGGGGTACAGGAACCAATAGGGAGAACCCAAGGGAGTGGCCAAGGCTAAGGGCAGGGGGGAGCCGGAAGGGGAACGTGGCATCTGGAAAGCAGTGGGTTAATAGGCTACCACAATTTACTTCATTTGTTTATAAATCTGGGAACTGATCTCCCACACACCACAACAACAGACAGCCTGAGAACTTTCTTTAGCAGGGAGTTTCTGTTGCTTACCCCTCTGTTGTATTCTTTCTTTGGAGGAGAAGGTATCAGACCCAGCAAGAAGACATAGTTCAGCAGAGAGCAGAGCAAAAAAAAGGAGCCAGGAGATATTAGTGGACTGGAATTGAAGAAATAGCCCTTGACAAATGCAGTCAAAATGTTTATTAGAAAAGGCCATAGTCCAGTTTTTAGGTAAATTTATGGTCCCGTAACATTTAAAACTCCTAATCCTGGACTACAAATCCTCCTAGTCTGGAGTCTGAAATTTCTGAATAACCCTAAATCAGAGATCAAAATACATTTTAAGCCACCTCTATTATACAGCTTAAACTTAATAATGTCACTTTTTAACTTTCATGTGACAAAACAATTAATGATCAATAATAAATTCTTTAAAATTATTTAGATAGAAAATCAATGTTATGATATCTCATCTAGAAAATGCTACCAATATTGTTTTCTTGTTTTCTGCTCTTTCCTTTAAAATTGGATTTCTCCTGTTTTAAAGCCTAATCTCTATTTCTCTTTGCTTCCCAATTTTCTCACATTCCATTTTCCCTTGCTATGACTGAGAGATACAACATGAAACTTAAGGCAATGTGTTTCACAGTGAGTGGCTGTGTGCTAGGATATGATTCCCCTAAAGGTTATGGAATTAATGTTTCTATAAATACTCATATCTCAACTGGAGAAGGCTCTAAATAAAATGATCTGGTTTTGGGAATGGCTCTACTTTGAGCAGTGGGTTGAACAGGATGACCTCTGAAGGCATCCTCCAACCTAAATTATAATGCTTTTATAACTGAGAGATGGTAAAGGAAGTGACCATAAGCATGTCTTTATTCTTATCTGCTTCTGCTTGGAGACAGGGCAAGGAAGACTGACTGAATATTGCAAGGTTGTGGATTCTAAACATCCAGCTTCTAGTATGGATGGAGGACTACATTTACTTCATCTGCCAAGAAGCAGGACTGCCAAGAAGTGAGACACTGGAGCATGGAAGTGCTTCCAGGGACAGCAACAAACCCAAACCAGAACACTCAAACAACTGTTTTTATCACAGATGGCTTTAGCCCCTGAGGACCACAGGGATCTGGTAGCCTTTCTGTCCGAGATGGAACACACAAAATCTGAAGAGGCCAAAGCAAGTTAAATCATAGAATGATACAAATGTTAAGGTTGGAAAATACCTCTAAGATCAAGGCCAACCATCAACACAGCACCCCCACCATGTTAGACATCAGGAAAAAATTCTTCACTGAAAGAGGCATTGGGCACTGGAATTGTCTGCCCAGGGAGGTGGTGGAGTCACCATCCCTGGACGTGTTTAAAAAAAGACTGGATGTGGCACTCAGTGCCATGGTGTAGTTGATGAGGAGGTGTTAGGTCATAGGTTGGACTAGATGATCCCAAAGGTCTTTTCCAACCTAGTTCATTCTGCGATTCTGTGATTCTGTAAGCCATGTCCTACAGTGCCACATCCATACATTTTTCCAACACCTCCAGGAATGGTCGCTGCACTACTTCCCTGGGCAGACAATTCCAATGCTTTACAACCTTTCCAGTGAATAAATTTATGCTAATACCTAATCTAAACCTCACCTGTCACAACTTGAGGCCACTTCTCTCGACCTGCCCCTTGTTATTTGGGAGAAGAGACTGACCTCCACCATACTACACCCTCCTTTCTGGGAGTTGTAGAGAGCAATAAGGTCTCCCCTGAGCCTCCTTTTCTCCAGGCTAAACACCCCCAGCTCCCTCAGCTGCTCCTCACATGATGCCTCTCACCAAAATACGAAGTTAATTTCATTAAGCCCTCATTTCATACCAGATAAAGATCAACTCAACAGTGGTGTGAACAACTGAAGCTCTCTGAGCTGTAGCTGTACTGGTTTGAGCATTTAGCTGTTGAAACCAACATAGGGAGCACAGTAAGAGCACAGTTTGATTTGCTCAATTCAAAGTACATATAGGATGGACAAATATACATTAGAAAAGTACCTTCTCTTCTAATGAGTTTTGGACTTCTACTTGCAAAGTTTCACTTGTAGAAACCTATATTCAATCATTCCTTGAGAAAAGAGATAGTGAAACAAAGTCTGCTGACTCTGAAATGTCCCCTTAGGAACTAGGTTATCATTGGTTGCTTATTGAGATATCTTTTGTGATTATGGTTTATGCAGACAGTTTTAAATTGGAGGGTGCAGTTGACTGAAATGAGCTAATTCAATTTATAAATGCAGACTGCTGGAAAGAAATAGTTTTTTTCAGGTCCAAAATGAATTTTATTCTACCTTAATTAGGAGAATATGTAAAGCAAGTGTGGGGAAATAGCTTCTAATTTACAGTAAAAAAGTAAAAGCTAGTAGTTTTTGAGATCAGCCTTTAAAACAAGAAATAGACAGTTTGAGACTATGGTTCATTATTTAACACATATGTGTCTGTATTTATCATGCAAATTCTCTGGAATTAGATTAGAAAGCTCAGTTTATTTTTAACTGCTTACGCAGCAGAAGAAACAGCTAAACTAAGGTCAATGAATATGAGATGAGTATGAATAACTTTTTTACACTTTAATATTAATATTTAGGGAAATATTAATCCTCATGGCAGGATCCAGTCTGGTGGATTATTTCTCAGCAGGTAGCAAAAATCTTGCAGAGAAAAGAAATATTAAATCCACTTAAATACCAGTAAATTACATTGTTTATGGGATGATCCACTGCTTCACTGATATAGAAGTCTTTGAAAGGAGAGAACATGAGCATTCTGAGCTAACAAGTCAGGCTGTACATGGAGAATATGCAGAAGATTTATATTTTCTGTGATGGGAAGAAGGACATATGTCTTGCAAATTACACCCACTCCTCAGCATAACTGCAGTAATAGATTCAACCTCCATCAACAGATCTGTGACCAGAAGGAGAGCTACATACACTAATAGAAATAATGTAGATCTCCCCCTCCTAGAATCAGCAGTTTATGTCCTAGAAGCAACATTAAATTAGAGGATATTGCTCTCATGAACCCCAGTCTGGTGTTCTGCATCCACCTGTGGGGTTCCCACCACATGAAGGACATGGACCTGTTGGACAAAGTCCAGAGGAGGCCTCCAGATGATCAGAGAGATGGAGCACCTCTGCTATGAGGAAATGCTGAAAGAATTAGAATTGTTCAGCCTGTAGAAGAGAAGGCTTCAGAGTGACCTAGTTGCACCTTCCAGTACCTGAAGGGACCCTACGAGACAGATGGAGAAATGCTCTTTACAAGGGCCTGTAGTTACAGCACAAGGGAGAATGGCTTCAAAGTGAAATAGAATAGGTTTAGATTAGATATTAGGAAGAAAGCCTTTACTGTGAGGGTGGTGAGACACTAGAACAGGTTGCCCAAATAAGTTGTAGATGCCCCATCCCTGAAGTGTTCAAGGCCAGGCTGGATGGGGCTCTGAGAAACCTGGTCCAGTGGAAGCTGTCCCTGTCTGTGGCAGGGGAGTTGGAACTAGATCATATTTAAGGTTCCCTCCAACCCACACCATTCTATGATTCTATGACATCGTACTTTCAACTGCTTTCCTGTTTCATTTTAAGCTATATAGAGGAGTAATACTAAACTGGGTTTAATTCCTTAAAGTCATGGGAATTGGAATGGCCCTCTGCTTAAGCCAGGTTCTTTGACTGTTGAAGGGGTTTCTTTAGTAAAAGACTTTTTTTTTAAATTTCAGTTCAAACAGCATCACAAATACAAAAGGTGAAATCAACATGGATATGTTGAGCTTACCTCCATCCCAGGAAGAAGAGAGCTATTCCCTTCCATCAGCCTGGTGTAGGTGGTACATAGTATTAAAAAGTAAAAGAGATTTCCCAAAATCAAAGTAACTATGATGCAAACTTAGGTCTTTGAAGAGGGTTAAGAAATGACAGTGACCCTGAAATTGCCGTAGTCAGGCACCACGATTTCAAAACATGATACATGGAAACTTGGAGGCTTGCCCTTCCTCCACTGAGCTGAAACACATTTATTAGTTTGGTTCACTTTGCCCTGATGCTGCTGGAATTGAGGAACAGTCAAGCTGAGATTCACGACGAAAATGGAATAAATACAAAGGCCCACACTACATAAAAATATTCAGCTATGTCTACAAGAGTTCATACTGAAAATCACACTTTGTGCTGGTCTCACCAATGGCTTTGAGACCTTCTTTAAAGTAGTGTTTGTGACTTGGTTATGGCAGTTTGAGGCCGGAGGCAAACTGCAAGTCTGTAGCCAAGGAAAGGATAAGCCATAACTGTTCTCCAGCATTCCTCTGACTTTGTTTTCAGCAGATTTTTTTCATTAAAAATCATTTCTTTGTTCAAGACAACAGCAAGGATGAATGTCATGCATTTGTGTGCATACAATTGACAAAAAAAATAGCTTGCTCCTGAAGCTCATATCTTTCCCAATCACACAGAAGCTAAGATAGCAAAATTATTTTTTTTCTTAAATAAAATGACAAGCAATAACAATAGCTGCTAAAAAATTACTACAGGAAGATGATAACCATGAGAAAAAGAAAGCATTCCTATTATCATAGCATTTCATAGGAGAAATAATCTCAGAAGTAATACAGATCAAAAATCATATTATTTGTCTGCCATTATTATCAAGAAATGCAAGTTTTACAGCAATTCCCCACAGCCTGAGGTTATTAGAAGGTTGCTAAATTATAAAAACCCTCTGGAATTCCCACCACCTCCTTCTACCTTAATGAAAACACATACCATGACTTCCAGGGCAAGAGGTAAGGTTGCACTTCTTCCTCCAGGGGCTCTTTGAGGAAAGCTGAAGAGGTTCCAGAGTGAACAGAGCAGAAGGAAGCTAATTTTGCACATTCTGGGACTTTGCAATGCAAATACATGCTATTATAAATATACATTTCAAAAATGCACCGTGGTCCACTTTAAACCACAATAAAAGCAGGACCAAAGCCAGACAGCAGCAATGCCCAGATGAAGTAAGAACGTGACATGCAGGGCCCTGAGAAACAAGTGTCCAGAGCTGAGATATATTGCAAAAAGTTGACTCTTGGCCTGGGAAAGATGAGGAAGAGCAGCTTGTTGGGGCTCTGCAGCATCTCTCTGTAACTATGGGGCTTGCTTGCACTGTTTTGTTCTCATAGTTTTCAGAATTCTTTTTTTTTTCACACACAATGCAGTCTGTGGCAGATGCAGGAATGTACATATTTGTCATCATGTCTGCTGAACACAGTTAAGTGTGCCATTCTCCATTATGTTGTCATCTTCAGGTAGGTTCAGGTCAAACAACACATACACAATGCACTTTTTTGTGTAGGAAGACGAAAGTGTACTCTGAGACCACCAAAAATAAGGAGCTTTCATTTTCAGACTCTTTTGGTAGCCATATGTCAGAAGTCTTGCTCTACAATGACATTAAAAAAATAAAAACCAGATAAACAAAAACCAAAACAAACGAACAAAAAACAATCCCACCACCCCTTAAAAACCCAAACCAATGCCATACTTGGGAAGGTGCATGAACTGGCAGTCATAGATTGTTGCCAGCCCCAAGATCACAGCCACCCTTCTCCTCATCCAGAGAAATAGTCATATATAGATAAGAAGCAGAACAGATTCAACCATCTGGGGACATCCAACAACATTGCTCTGGAGTGTGCTTTTACAGTAGTTGCAGATTTCTTGTTTAGTAATCACCTTTCTCATTTTATTTGTTTTGTATCCTTCCTTTTAAAATTAAAGTCAGAAACAAACATACCAAATTTACCTCTGAAACAGGTAAACCTATGGAATAGGTTCCATGGCCCATTACTTATTAACGTATTCCCACATTATCAGTGAGTTTGGTTTTACTCTTTGATAATTTTCAAAGAACAAAGATAGAAATAAGCATCACAATGGACACATGAGACAAGAGGATAGCCACTATTCTGCCATCACAGGGACTCCTTCAGAATTAAATCTTTAATGGTATGTGTGTATAAGCTATAATAAAGAACTATTTTAATGCCAGATTACCAAGTACAATGCAGTTTTCAGTTTGTACAAGCTGTCATAGAACTATGCTATTATTTGCACTGTAAATTTTTTACTCACAGAATGTTCAGCATTAAATATTTAAGATTCCTGGTAAGTTAACATTTTGGGAAAATACCTCTTATGTTTTCTCATTTTTCTGTAAATCTTCGTGTATTTTAGTAATTTATTACAATTTTAGAAGTTTAAGATTTCTACCTTTTCTTCTGCAGCTGATTGAGCTCTGAGGATCAACCTTTGCTACCGTTATCAGGTAAGGTGGAACCCATTTCATTCTAGAACAGTACAAAACTTTCCCAGGAGGTTCTAGTAGCAAATGCTCTAAAAATAAAAACACACAACAGTATTAAGACTTTGTGCTTAACAGATCAAAATTTAATTTAGGCAACCAGGTAAGGGGAGACCGCAATTATAAGTCTTTTGAATTTTTTATATCCCTGGACTATTGGCATTGATATGATATGCTAAGCTTCCTAATATCTGTAGCATGGGCAAGTTTGTAGGAAGATAGAATTTGAGAATGTTATTTTGCTTTTTTAAAAACTGAGAGAAAATCAAATATCTAGTAAGATCCTAAATATTATGTCATCTTAAGAATAAAAAAGCTCACTATTGCCTGCAAAGTCCTTAAAAACAGTTTTTTCAGAAATTTGCAGGTTACTTATTAACAGAAATTATTGAATACTCATTTGCAAATAAATTGAAATGAACTGCAAATTGGAATTAATTTGCTACAGTATTGAATAAGTATTTTTTCAAGTCTATCCTAATCAAAAGTTTAAAGATGAAATGTAAATTACTACAATAAAAATACTGAGATCTTACAGTATTTCTCATCCGCAGTTCTAAAAGTATTTGAAAAGATGCTTTTTAACAGCTTCAATTTATCAAGCAACTTACTAGAACCAAGACCTTGAATCTAATTCACTTGAGTCTAAATAATGCCTACACAGACACGTTATCATACATGTGATATATATATATATATATAATGTTTATTATTGATCCACAAAATTGAATATATTCCTTTTACCAGGGAGCCCATATTATTGTAATTAATTAAACAGAACACAATAGCATTTGACAAGCCAAGGGGAGGCAAACACCAACTGCTTTTCCTTCCAAATTCTCATCTCCTCTGATGCTGCATTTTAAACACCAGTTCCTCTGTCATTTTTTAAATACTGCCAAAGAAAATTTCTTTAGCATGAAAAGATTTTGCTTGAATCCAAATAAAATTGTAATAGTCACACTAACTGGTTTTACTGAAGTGCTTTTCATCAGAAAAGGGACATTTTACTTTATTTTCAGGAGGCTCATACAGATTTGGTTAAGCACATATGAAATGGATAATACAATTTCCTTCCAGCCACAGAAGAAACCTCCAAAAGCAGAATCCTCATGTTTTTCTTTCTTATTCTTGTTTAATGCTTCTAAGGTTTTTAAAAGCATAAAGCTAGCTTTGAAGGTACCATGAAGATGTTCCTCACCTCAGAAATGAACAAATTGTTCACACAAGTAACAAAGATCCATCACAAAATTAGTTAGAGGTTAAAACACAGACAAAGATCAATTATCTATTCTGCTAGGTCTGTCCTGTAAGTGCCAGTGCTCAGTCACCCTCACTGAGAAAAGTGTTTCAGTTTGTGTCTCTTGGCTCCTGTTCTGCCAGTGGGCACTACAGAAAAGAATCTGGCTCCATCTTCCTTGCACTGTTTCTTTAGGTATGTATATACCCTTCACTGCACCCTCTCCACTATGTCCTTATCTCCCTGGTACTGGAGAGCCTGTAACTGGACACAGGGCCTTGGGTGTTGCCACACCAGTGCTGAGTCCAGGGGAGGGTCACCTCCCTCATCCCACCAGCAACACTCCTGAATGCAGCCAAAGAGACCATTTGCTGTTGTTGCCTTTGGTGTTGGCTCATGTTCAATCTGGTATCCATGAAGACTTCAAAGTCCTTTGCTGCGCTGCAAAGTTGCTTTCCAGATGGTCACCTTTCCTGCTCGTACACAGGCAGTGCCAAAAATTCCCAGTTCTCATTTCTAGGAGTTCCTACTTAAACAAAGAGAAAAGTGGGGGATTATCTGTACGTGATGTCTTTTGAATTTTACAAGGGGGCATTTAAATACTTAGGAAAGGCAAAGGAGAGAAAATGACAACACAACTCTGCAGCAAACTGTAAATCCAAAATAATTCAAGAGGCAAAGATGGTTAATGACACAAAATTGACCACTTCAGATAACACCCACATCTTATTCCTGGTAATGTTTACTGATATAGCAATAAGGATTACCCCAACTAAGTTTTACCCTAAAGAGGGTGTCCCTATGATATTTACCCAAGCCTAAATCATTGTAACATTGATGCCTGGTATAAGGGCTGGACCAGGGGATGCGTGGGAGGCTCTGCTGCTGAGGCAGATGGGTCTGATGCTGTGCTGCCAGCTAGCTCACACTGCAGCCAGCTCAGGTTCAGCCTACTGGGCCTCCTCTCACAGAAACCCAGCAGCAGTTTTAATTCTTTTAGAAAACACAACATTGCCTACAAGATTCCTACACTGAATGCCACAAAAAGCAGTTTTCTTGACAGATTCCTTCTCTTTCCTTTGAAACAATCTCTATGTGTCTTGCCTGTGTACTCCTCCCTCCAAGGCTCCTCCTTGCTGCGTAGGCACGTGTACATAAACTAGATGAGTTTTCAAAGTTTTACCCAACGTGGTTATAATTATTACAGCTCTCTTCCATTTACAACTGTTCCGGTTTGGCCAAATTTAGAAATATATCCTCTGAGAGAAGGCACAACCACCCCTCCCCCACCAGGTTCGGGAAAAAAAAAACTTTCCTCGAAGGAAAGTGAAGAAGATAAAACTATTTATTTAACAAACACACGGGAAAGGAAAATAATGTTAAATGGTAAAATCTTTCACTGTAGAGGAAAAACCTGGGAAAGTGTTCGAGTCCTCCCTTTGGTCTCCTTGGAGCTGGGGCTTGGCCCAGGGCCAGGCCCTCTGTGCCCGGTGGAAAGTCCTCCCGATGTTCTCTGATGTTACAGCAATCAGCCAGACCAGTAGAAAATGGGAGGAATCCGAAATTCCAGAGAAGGAACAGTTCAACTCTCAGTCTCTCTCCGGAGAACAAGAAACTGGAAAAAAACTGGCCAAAAGCTGACTGGAAAGCCGCAAGCCGGGTGCTTCCTCGCTCCCCTGCCCCAGCTGGGGAAAAAAACATCCTGCTATCTTTTTGTGTCCTTGAACAAGCTGCAAACTGCTTTGAGAAAGTTTTTGCTCAGGTTTTTTTTTTCCTTCCCCCTCTCAGGCTCAGTTTAAAGGCATAGAAAGGCCCAAAAATTAATTTCTGGGCATAGGCAGCGATATGGGATACACATCATAAGGTCACCCCAAGACAGCTTTTTTTAACAGAAATAGACACCAATGTTGTAAACCAGATATGCCAAGCAAAGCAGTCAAGCTTCTCAATCCCAGACAGGTGCCAGGATAGTGCTGCTAGCTCCATGCCTCTGTTCCTGCCTTGGGAGCAGTGGAAAGGCAGCATTCCTCCTCTCTCAGGTGTCAGAGCAGGTGAGTAATTTAATCTCTCCTTGCAATTACATCTTTCTTCTCCTTTCTCTTGTCTACTTAACCTCTGGAACAAGGATTGCTTTTGTGACTTACAAGACACGTTACTCACTGTGTCTGGACCTCAAGTGTAGGAAATGGAAGGAGCAATCGGGACTTTCAATATTCCTTCCTTTTCAATTTCTTGGGGTTGGCTTACAACGACTTTCTTGTTAGAGGTAGGATTTTTTGTCCAGGACAGTCTTATTGGGTGACTGCACCATCACCGCTATGAAGAACAGAATAGGATTCAGCCTTAAGGGACAGTAAAACCTTTTCTAAATAGCTGTCCTATATGAGGGTCTTCATGGCCAGCCAAAATGGTATTAGTTTGATGCTACAGGACTGCTGCAGTATCAAAGTAAAGGGTTATTTCTACTAAATATTAATCAATGCATTTCTTGAAGTTATGGTGTTAATAATCTTTTTCCATGTCTTAGCTCATGTCTCAAAGTAAACCTTATATTCTTGACCTCTCTCGGTTATAAAACTGCAATAACACATCCCAATTTTAGTGAGCAGTGAAATCTCTAAGTGGAAACAATTATGTAAATAAATCACAAAAGTACAGGTAATATAACCTGAAAAGAGGCTTTTTTCAGCTAATAAAATTATAGAAAGTGGACAAAATAATTCAAAAAGTAGCCTTGGAAACTGTCCATATAAATTAATGTAGGAGAGATACTGAAGAATGAATACCTTCTAACTCACTTTACATGTGAGCAACTGTTGGAAAATGGTTAGAGGATCAAGGACACGGATCACTGATAAAACCAGATTGATAACAGAACTGTACAAGAAAAAGCCTGCAAGCAAAGGTCTGCATGAGAAAAAGCCTCCATGAGAAAATGCCTGTGTGAGAAACAAGCCTGAGAACAAAAAGGGAGTTTTTAGTAGGTACAGTGCTGTTCTGATAAAGATGTGCTGACCATGAGAAGGGAGGAAAAACTTTGATCTCTCAAGACAAAACATAAAGCTTGCCGAATGTAGTCTTTTATCTAACCCAACTATGTAGAAGTAAGAATGCGCCTTTGTAAGTTTAAACTAATTAAAGAACTGATCAGCATGTATACTTTCACACTATATAAGTGCCTCTGTATTGCTAATAAACGAAGCTTGCATTACCAATCACATTGATTGTCTGCATGGTTCCCCCCACCGAAGTCAGCAAGTAACAGTACCTGGTAGGGTAGAATGGCATCTACATGCCTTAATCTACATCTGTGTGCAGAAGGGCACTGAGTCTAAGATGAGAATAAACTAGTTAGGACCTAAAGGAAATAATTTTGGAGATCAGCTCGCCTGACAAGATGTTAGTCCATGTATTTACTGCAGAAACTTTTACATGAGTTTTACTAAAGGCTTGTCATCTGAGAGAAAATACCAATAACAAAAGGTTAAAGAAATCACTTTTTAAAAAAATATTTGTTCACATGGTTAATTATATCTACTGTTAAAAAAAATATCTCAAGCCAAAGGCTTTGATGTATTGATAGCTCTACACTTACCTGTGAAAACAAAACCTTTTCAGTCCTCCATTTGCTCTACTTAGAAGAGTCTTGTCCCCAACTACCAAAACAAGACAGAGTCTTCCTTTGCAGAACTTTCATCTGCCTAAGCTTCTCACTGTAAGACAGCTATGAATCAGTTCTAAGTTCTCAGTAATTTTATTTTATTTGTGAAGGCTTAAATGACAAATCTACTGACTCAGCAATGCTAGATGAAAATTACCTTCTCATCCTACTCTCTACTATCCTTATCCAGCACCCAAGGACCAAGCTTGTCTTTTCCACCAAGCTTGCTTTTTCCACCAGGTCAGAAACTAGGAGCACTTCATCTAGTGAAAAACTGGACATTTTATGTGACAAAACATGTCATTAAGAACTTGAAAAATCAAAGAGTTCTAAATATATTACAGATTTTTTATTACTATAGCAAATACATATTCTGACTAGGTAGAAGAAAACACTGCTGCCTTGCTTGACTTCATTGCGTGAAACATCTTGGCCTTGGAAACAAGAACTTCCAGCCAAATGATTCTTTGTTCAACTTATTCATGGAAGACTGAGTTTGTCTAACACTCACTTTGTCTCCTTTCAAGCTGCTGTTTTAAGATACTTGTGGCTGTCCCAGATGGTTGCTGGCTGACAGAATTAGTGCCCTCAAGGGAAGATGAACAATTTCAATTTTACAACCATTTTTGGCTGAAGCACCAGACCAGGGTACTGCCATTTTTCAGAAACAAGACTTTTAGTTTTAAATCATTCACATAACTGCTGGCTGAGCTCCAGGATTTTCTTTTCTTCACCTACTTTGATTTGTGAGAAAGAATGGATCACCAAGAGGATCCTCTGGTTATTCCTTTTGTAAGATCCCTAAAGTCATGTAATTAGTTCCAGCATAAGATTCTTTTTCTTACTACAGATGGCAACTTGAGCTTACAAAGGTCCCTTGCCTCATTTCATTTGCACTGCACTTAAGACAAATGTTGAATACAAGAGTAAATCAGGTTCTTGCTGCATACTTTACCACTGGGTTCACTTCATAGGGAATAGACTTTCACTTCTCTTTCAAGAGAATCATTACTTAGGTATGTCTGTGCCTGGTCCACCTTACAAAAATATCAGGGATAGTTTTGAGGCAGACTCGACAGTAGTTTGGAATGGTGTCAGAAGTCTGGGGGGTTTTATTATTATGCATGTATTGGGCATTCAAAACATAAACAGTGAAAAATTTGCTATCTCATTCATGCTAAAGTCATGCTGACCTTTTACTAAAAAGCTGTGTGCTTAGTGGCTATTAAATCCATTTTAAATCTTGAATCACAGATTAAGTCACTGTGTCTTATAATTTTAATGGGCCCATTCCCACCCTGATTTTATTGAGGGGTTGTCCCACTCTGCTCCTCCTGACTTTGTTTATCAGCCAAGCACACTTGCTGCTGTCACTAGTAAATAATAATAAGTAAATGGTATGTGGTTAGTGCACATCTCTGATTGAAAATTTTTTTCTCCTTCAAAAGAATCCTTCAAAATCACATCCCTTCTCTGTCATCGTGGAGCAGACACCAGCAGACAATGTATTTGTGCATCAACTAGTGGAATGAACCTTCAGGCTCTGCTGGGACCTCCTGCCACAGCCACACAAAGGCAGTTAATAAGAAGTCCCTGAAAGCCTGTCTTAAGTGGCAGAACTGAAGGGGAGATTTTGAGGCAGCACAGGCTCATTTACATGTATCTTACACTTCATTTTAAAAGAAGTCCAATTCTCTTAAACCTTTCTGAACTGGTAAATCTAAACTGTTGACAACAAAAGTAATTGCTATATGTAGATTAACTCCAACTGTTTGTAAAGTTCAACTCCATTTCCAGCTCTGTTTTCCACAATGTAAGCATTCCAGCAGATCTGCATTTCATTGCACAGATGGTCTCTCAAAAAAAACAGCACAACAAAAACTATTCATTGTTAATATATTTCTGGTGCCAAGACACACAGAAGGTTTATATGCCACTATGGAAAGGTAAGACTGAAGTAAAGCTGTTTCTCAGGTAATAACATCATCTTTTACTTATCTTCTTTCACAAGGGTAGCTGTTACCCTGGATCTCACTAGGTGTTCAACGGACAATATAAAGGAACTTTCTTTCCAGAAGCATCAGCACTTCTAACTAGTTTGTTAAACTAAACACGTTCCTCATGACCATTCTCGACTTCCCTAACAACCTGTCCAAATTCATGTAAATCACAGCCACAGCAATCTGATGAGAAACATAGTTGCCAGCTCTGTATCCAGAGAGCTGAGCCAGGTTATTCCCTGCATGGGGCATAGCCCTGTGCTTGGGGACAGGCAGGCTCTAGTCTCAGATATTAAAAGCTCTGGTTTTAAACACACTCCTGTCAAGACAGCACATACTTTTATAAATCTAATCCTCATCCAAGTCTGGAATTGAGTGTCACTTGCTCAATGCAGCACTCTTATCTATTGGGACAGGTGAGTTGTCCCAGTAAGTCTGAAAAGGTTTTGTGAATACAAATAAACTTTTGTTTTAACCAAGACTGGGAAGAGGTTTAAGAGAGTGCTAAGTCATGGAAATCTCTTGTTTGTGCCAGGACAGCTTCCGTGAGTGTGGATGTTCACTACACAGCAATCCTCTTTGTTAATATTTGCAGCCCCACTAGAAGTTTTTGAAAGTGCTTTAGAATCAGAGGCACAAAGCCAAACTACCCATTGTGCTGAGGTGTCAGGCAGAAGGGAGACAAAGGATGGAGTGTCATTTCAAGGTGACAGATAGCTGTGGCCAGCTGAAGTCACTTCCTCTCATCCCGAGCTGTGCAGGCATTGCTGGCAGCCTCTCAGTGCCTCCCTTCTGTTTCACCAAACCAATTAAACCAGTTAACTTGTAATTGCTTTTGTTCCTCGCACATCATGCATATGGCAACTATTCCATAGTGCTCAGTGAGTCCTTGGGGATTTCTTTTTTAGTTTTAGTGTGATTTGCTGGTTCTGTCTTGGTCTGCCTGTGACAATACCCATCAGCACGTTGACCACGCGATGTCTCCTTACTGTGTGAAGTGTGCACATCGGATACATAGCCTCATTCTCCCCTTGGCAAGCAGGTCTGATGCTCTGTACACACAGCAGGGGCCACTTACGGCATAATTTTAAAAAAAGCCACAGAAAACTTTTGTAGCCCATGCGAATTCAGAGTGCAGGCACAAGACACAGTTGCATAAGACAGCCACAAAGATCCCAGAAGATGCCAGTGGCCTTTCTTAGCTGCTCTCATCTCTAACAACAGCTGTTCTCATCTCATGTCAGGATCCAAATCCTTCTTGCAATTTTTTATACTATACACATTTAAGAAAAAAAAAATCAGTAGAAGTACATTCACATAAAGCAGTAGCATGACTATTTCAGAGCCTATCTTTTCAGCTTAAAATTATCATTTCTCTCATTCCCGTCAGATGGTCTGAATTCTGCAAGTGCCATAGATAGGATCCCTTTTCATTCATCAAGAAAAATTCACCAGTAAGAAGCCAAATGCTGAACTCTGACTTCTTTGCCACAAAAATTCTATTTGCCACCTGGAAGAGGTAGTTCAGTCACCAAAAGCATGCTGAAATTGCAGTGGGGCAGCTGGGGAGAAGGCAGTGTTTGTGAATGGTTAATCCACACTCATCTTCTGTGTCTGCTGTTACTCTTTGCAACCTGACAGACAAGGAAAAAAAAAGAAAAAAATATTAGATGGCATTCCCACGCTCACTACCTCCATAATCTAATCTAATGTTTATGGATTTTGTAGCTGCAAAAAAGGATATTCAATACAGGTACCATTTATTTTTCTTGCAAGTACTTAACTTTTGAATCCTGTATTTATCATACTGTGTGGACTTGCACAGATAGATAAACCATTGTGCTCCACATAGGAATATATACATAAATCACCACTTTCCCCAATTAGCAAGTTCATTTTGGCCTGAAAAATGTTCTGAATCATTAACTAAATGGTTTTCAATACATTCCAGCTATACTGTTCTGAGTGTACTGGGGCTGAAATAGAGCAATACACTAAAACCTGCAGAACTTCTCCCTTATAAAGCAAGAATTAGAATTCATTTTAGAATAATTAATTAATTAATCGCTTGTCCAGATCTTGTGTCCACTCTACTGGACAATCCTTAAAAAAAAAATAAGATGTCAAAGCAGAGTAATTTTAGTGAATGGAAGCAGATACTGCTTAACCCAAATCACACACTGCACCTTTCTGAAAACAAAATTAATTTCAGTGATTAAATAATGACTCAAAAAGCAGATAGCTCCATTTATTTAGAACAGCACACAGCTCTGACTTTCCACTCAAACTGAATTTCACAGGAGTAGCAATGCAGACCTGGGAAATCCAGTCTTCAAATTCACTCTTTTCCTGCTCTAGCCTGTGATCACTCTTCCTGGGGTCCTGGACACCCATCATCAGCTGCAGAGCTCTGGGCCTTGTTGTGCTCATGTCCTCAGCCCTGGCTGCAGCAGCCCTGCAGTACTTAGAGGGGGCCAATAAGAAAGATGGGGACAGACTTTATTTTAAGAGAGTCTGCGGTGATAGGATGGGGGTAATGGTTTTAAAGTGAAGGAGGGTATGTATAGATCAGATATAAGGAATACATTTTTTGCAGTGGGGTGGGTGGGACACTGGCACAGGTTGCCCAGAGAGATAGTGGATGTGCCTTCCCTGGAAGTGTCCAAGGTCAGGTTGGATGGGGCTCTGAATGACCTGATCTAGGTGAAGATGTCCCTGCTTACTGCAGGAGGCTTGGACTAGGTGACCTTCAAAGGTCCCTTCCAGCCCAAATTATTCGATGATTCTATGAACCTGACCCAAACATTCAGGACTAACACTAAACCTATCTAGACACAGCTTTGCAGAAGAACCTCCCACAAGGTCACTGCAGGCTTATGGAGACCAATGCAGGTCTCTCAGCACTCCACAGAAACTGTGACTTGTGCTTATTGATCACCAATTCTGTAGTAAGGTGTGTGTATATTTGTACATATACAAAACACAGAATAAAGATTTCCAATCAATAAAATATCTGTTGCGTGCCCGAGACCCATAAAACTCTTATATTGCCCATATTCTGTAGACAGTTTCAAGGGAGTTTTTTTCACTCCGCTCCACTTAAAGGTTCATAGGATAGCTTCACTAACACTTGTTCAGAACACAGACACAAGAATTCACTTGAAGAGACATGACTACAGAACAGTCTCTGGGGTGGGAAATACACCCCCAAACCCATAAGACCCCTCAGTTATTCTGTGCTTGAGGTGCTGAATCTTTTTACAGGTCACCAGACAACATGAGAGAAGAATCCATTTTCACCTGCATATCCCAGGCTGGAGTTAGAAGGGAGCAGTGCCTTTCTTCCTATTTGCTTAGTGAAAACTTCTGAGTTGGAACCTGGAGTGAGATTTGCCCTTGCACACTTTTACAGCATCTGTACAAATTGAGTGATGTTGAACCTGCTACCCACACCTGCATTTCAGCCAGTTCCAGCCTTTTGTTTCTGTGTTGGTAGGAATACAGAAATGTACGTTACTATAAATAGCAACTAACAATACACCGAATGTTCAGAAGTGCCAAGGCTTATCTGCAGGAGTCAATGGAAGCAAAGACAGGGTTTTTTTCAACAGAAATCCCAGGGCATGACGAATATAAAACCAAACGCATGGGAGAGAACACTTTATCTGATATATAATTATTTAATTATTTAGTTATTTAATTATTTAATTATTTTAGTTATTTAATTATTTTAGCCTAAAAAACAAAACAACCCAAAAAGCAAGACCCATTCTACTGTGTTAAAAGGCGTTACGAGTCTCACTGAAAAGAGGAGAGGAGCAATCCTTCATTCAAAATCATATCATTATTCCAACATGTAGAGAAAAGCAAACTGGAAAATACCAACAACTTTACTAAATATTCCCTTCATATTAAGAATGCAAGTAATTGATCCTTCAGTTTCTCTCTATTTTTTGTTTTTTAGAGTATACAGAATATAATTTATTCATGTAAAATACAAAAGAAATTGGTCTATTTAACAATTTAGAAGAAAAAATAAAAAATCTACAAATTCATAACTATATCTAAAATCAGGACACTGAATTTCTGCTCTATTTCAAATAATTATGTGGAGCTAAGAGAAATTCTAAAGGAAAAAAGCCCTCACAAAATTCAATAAAGTCTTTTATATCATTGATATAAACTTATCATTGATATAACTTGAATAATTCTTACAATTTAATGTTGATACAAAACCAGCCAAAATAATTCTTTTAGTAAAGTAAATTAGAAATAAGGATTACATTCATCTTTATTAAGAGCTTGTTTGAAAGAGTTATCAAAATAACACTTTTCAATGATGTTTTTATTTCAATAAATTTGTATTTCATGAACCAGATACAAATGTGGCTCAGCTAGTTGGCTTTATCCAGCATCTGTCTGGATTCCAAAAAAACTTCTGCTTGGCCGTCTTAAAATTCCCATTTCCACAGACAGGTCCTCTGTTGCTTTCTCCTATAACTTGATTCTTCAAAGTCTGAAACCAGGGGTTTAATGTGTGAGGGGTTTTTTCTTCTTTGTTTGACTGTCAGAAGTATTCGTCTTTTAGCTAAACCCTATCCTTTCATGTTACTGGGACTTCGGATTGTGTATTTTTATCTTTGTTTAACCTAGAATTTTATATATATAGTTTTATGAGGTTACAAAATCAGTTACAAAAAAGCAGAATAGGTTATTTCTATTTTTTCATAGTATTTATTCTGCATTTTGTTTTGTGGGAATAATAAATCAAATATGAAGCCAGTCTCCTTACAATAGCACCACTTTTATTGTCAATAATACAACAGGTGTTAACTCACTACACTTCTATTAGCAGAAGCTAGGTAAGACCTACGTCAAATAAGATTGATTTTCTCCTTGAATCTTCACCGATCATTTCTCTTCATTAGACATTCAAATTCCTGTGATGAGGAGCATAAAACTAAGACAGATTTGCAGACAGAAAGATCATTATATTCTTTCAATATAATTTCTGCTCAAAACCCCATCACAAAGTAGTAAGGACTTTACTTTCAGGGACATGATGGAGGTATTTTTGTGACAGTACCTAGGAGGTTTAACAGCCCAGCTTCTGTTTGTCTACAGTAAGCTTTTTAAACATTTCATTTAAAGGAATGTAGTTATTTTTCAGGTTTCCTGAAAGACACAGGAAAAATGAGAGCAATCTGAATGTGCTTAGATCATAAGAAATAATTGGATTGAGTATGAGCTATCAACTTAAGCATAAGGTAGATATGCAAAGATTACAAGGAAGCACAGGTAATGAGATGAGATTGCTAAATAGACATAGCTGACTTGTGTTCCCAGCCCAGGTAAAGTGACTGGACTTACAACCAGACAAGCAGTTTCAAAGTAATTAAATGCTTGTGCTTTCAGCTGCAAGGTTGCCTCTCCAAACCCACAGCATTTTTACCAGCATCCAGCAAACTGCTAATAAGAATGAGGAATTAAACAGCTGGGGGCTGCAGAATCATGTTGCCATGGAAACCACTGCAGGTGCGTGGTCCAAGGAATAATAAACCCCAGATTTTTAGAGTTTATAAAAAAAAAATAAGGAAGAAATGAAAAGAAGACAGAGAGAAATAAATAACACAAACCAAGGACATTGCAAACACTTTTGAGAGAAGGACAGACTAGTATTGTTAAATGGGATCTGTCAGAGAGAACAGTGCAAGGGATAAAGGGACTGAGCTGAAAGATATCTCAGTGCATAAGTATGCCAGAAAAAGGAAGAAGAAATCAGAACTAAACAAAAGAAAATACAAACACCAGAGGGCACTGAAACAGAAATAAAATCTATTACAGATCCCTGTGTTTAGAAAAAACAACAGAAGAAAAGAACAGTTCAGAAATTGATGTGGGAATCAGGACCTCTTGGATTGCCTAACATAGTTCTAGTTCTCTTATGCCAAAAATCATTTGTACATCAAGTCTCCCACTCGTGTAACTCATGCACCAGCCTTTCCCAAAATAACAGCTCATTCATCTGTGTAGAGCACATTGCAAATCTGATGGATCTGATTTTCAAAGGTATTTAGAGTCCCAAAACTGTAGCTGGTAGAATTTTCTCAACTCCTGAACAGGCTGAGCACTTAATTCACATTCACGTCAGTGGAACTGATGTTCCTCATGCTCACCTTGCCTGTCTGAGGACTCCTGGCACACTAAAGTTCCTCTACAGTGAGGGGGATGTGCAACTCTAAGATTTACTGAAGCAACCAAGATTTTAAGTGGTTTCTCTCTCTCAAGTGGCTCTATAGGACACGTTATCAATACTATTTTTATTAAGATTACATTTGTCTATGCAGCTTCCCATTTGCAGAGTTTATGAGCAAAAGGAAGAATGCTGTCCGGAGATGCCATGGAGTGAGTTAATTCCAGGCTCACAATACTCATGATGTAAAAGAGAAGTCTCAGAAGACCACGATGTCCCCAACCCCATTTGTGGTGATGGCTCCTCCACACAATGGCCACATACTGCCCTGCAATACTCTTACCCTTCACAGAGCAAGGAAAGGTGAAGGATTCAGTCACCACAAACATCAATGGCAAGAGTTTTCATGCTAGAAAGCCTTCTGGTGACTTTTTGACTATGAGGAAAAAAAGTGCTGTTTTATACAGCACCTTAACAGCAAATCCAGGGACAAGACAACACTTACGGTACAATGACAGGCCATAATCCAGAGAACAGCAAGAGAGGGGTTCTGGAGGTTCTGGTTCAATATGCAAGTTACTACATAGAACACTAAAGAACTCCCTGATGGCACCCCCTGAATTTACCATATAGTGGAAAAGCAGACAGAAGGTGAAATCATAGTGCAAAATTGACTAATTAAGTCATAAGGCCTGTGTACCTTCAAATAAAGAATAGAATAGAATAGAATAGAATAGAATAGAATATGGGAAAAAAACAGGAAAATACTTTGGCCAGATTTGAACAAAGAGAGCAGGAAATGTTAAAAAAAAAAAAAAAGTAAAATAAAACAACAACAGTAAAACCCTAGAATCGAAACAAAACCAACAAAATAAAACCCAAACAAAACTCCACCAAAACCAAACCCACAGCTATATTAGTTAGGCTTGGTTTTCATACATGCATTCACTTACTGAGCATATTAAAAAAATACAACATCCTCTCCCCCAAAAGCCCTAATGAAGTGGTTTATCTCAAAAGAGACATCACATAAAAACAAAACTTTTAAAAAAGTTATTTTCAGATAGCACACGAAAGGCAAAAGATGCAAAACTTGGAGCTATGACAGAGACAGTTTAAATATATCATCCTAGAGGCTGAAAATATAACCAGCCATTCCTGAAACACAAACTAAGACTAGATTGCCTGCAGGGATGAAGCACAAAGTTAGAGAAGCTTCTAGAAATAAGATGGTCTTTTGAGTCATGCCCAAATAAAGAAGGAGAAAAGAACTCAAAGAAAAATTAAGGTAAGCAAAAAAACCTGAGGAAAATGTTGCTAAAGGTATAAAAACAAATAGAAATTATTCCTTCACAGAAGTAGAAAGCCTGACAAGAGTGTCTCTAGGGCTACTAGACAATCAAGGTGTAAAAGAAGTGTTCAGAACAGATATAGCCTCAGCAGAAAATCTAAACAAGATTTTTGTAACTGAGCTTATCAGGAAAGAATCACAGTATCATAGAACATCCTGAGTTTGGAGGGACCAACAAGGATCATTGAAGTCCAACTCCTGGCTCTACACAAGACACCCCAAGAGTCACACCATGTGCCTGAGAGCATTGTCCAAACACTTCTTGAGCTCTGTCAGGCTGGTGCTGTGACCACTTCCCAAGAGAGCTGTTCCAGTGCCCAACCACCCTCTGGGTGGAAAACGTTTTCCTGACATCTAACCTAAACCTCCACTGACACAGCTTCATGACAAGAAATCAAAGGAGACAGAGGTTTTAAGGAGAAACAGACCAGTAAGGTCTGTGTTTGTATTGCCCAGACTGCATAACTGAAACTGCTAAAAATAATTCAGTTAACAGATATACAGATAAATATGAAGTATGTGAATAAATGTCAAAAACATGCCAAACTACCTCCAAGTCATTAATGGTTTCCTGCATGAGCTCAAGGAAGGTAAGATGCATTCCAGAGTAAAAAAGTACCTACCCTTACACAAAAAGAAATAAAATACATCAGTCACTAGGGAACTGAAGATCAAACCCTGGTATCTGAAAGTGGAAAAAATATGAAACAATTCTTCTATAGCTAGGACACTATATTAACATGAGAATAAATATAAAAATGGATTTTCTAAAGCACATGATGTCACAATAATGAAATTTACTTCTCTCATAGGGTGAGGTGAACTGACTTTGGCTTGACCAGGAGTCCACTAAAGCTGCTCCAGCCGGGAGCCTTTTCCAGCGCCGACATACCATGAGGTCACAGCCTCTTTCAGACATCTTCATGTTCTGGTGTGGGTCCATCACGAGCTGCACATAGATCTCTACTTCCCCATGGACCTCCATGGGCTGCAGAGGAACAGCTGCCTCACCATGGTCTGCACCACAGGCTGCAGGGGAATCTCCCCCCCGTCACCTGGAGCACCTCCTGCCCCTCCTTCTGCACTGACCTGGGTGTCTGCAGGCTTGTTCCTCTCATATATTCTCCCTCCTCTCTTCTCTAGCCACAATTTCTTCTGCACAATAACTTATTTTCCCTTAACTCTGTTATCCCAGAGGCACTACTGCCACTGATGATGGGCTCAGCCTTGGCAGGGGTGGGTGTCTTGGAGCTGGGTGACATTGGCTCTGCTGGACACGGGGGCTGCTTCTCACAAAAGCCACCCCTGTAGTCCCTCCCAGCCACCAACCCCTTGCCACACAAACCCAACACACAGGACTATCAGATTAGGGGGAAGAAGTTTGACTTACACATCTTATCTTTAGTAAAGCTTCTGGCATTTGAAATTTACATAGGAAAATTAAGGATATATCATTTAGGTAAAGTTAATATTAACTGCCTGCACAACAAATGGACAATAATAAGAAAACAACATGTTCATATAATAGTTATTAATAGTTACTTTTAGCCTGGAAAGGTGGGAGATGAAACAGAAGATCTGTCATAGGTTTTGAATTATATTCTGAATTTTCTGTAGTGATATGGTTGAAAGCAGAAACAATTTATGGATGCTGGAAATGCCTTAAAGATTCTCAAGGACATAGTTACATCCCCTTATCAAAGAAATGCCATGAAATTTAACCAAAAAAATGGTACGCCTGAGGAAGAAGAATTAAAGTAGTAAATATAAAAATGAGACTGTTTACACAACACCACTGCAGAAATGTAGCTGAGGCTACAGTAAACCACAAATAAAATGAGTTGAGAACATGAGTACAGAGTAGAAGTAATTCTGTGGTGAAGGTAGAGAAGCATTTCATGAAGGCCATGAAAAGTAGCTGTTCCATTCTGCAAAGTATTGACAAGACCATAACTATGGTACAGTATTTCAAATAAAATTTGACAACTCAAGGGGAAACCAAAGGAGGTGTTCTAAAAAGTAATGTGAAAAAAAAAAAAAAAAAAGAAAAATCAAAGAATTATATTTGTTGAAACTAAAGACAATGTTTTTAAAAGCCTTTCAAAATATAAAAATTCATAATAATGAAGGAAGCAACAGTGAGGTATTCCCCAATATGCAAACACTTAATTTGAGAAAGGGATGTTATTCTATTACAGTTTTAGGAAAATTAAACAAAACAAAGCTTTTCAACATGATGTCAGTTAAGCACTAGGAGTAATTAACCACGGAAAGTACCTAGCACATCTTCTAATTTGGCCTCTATTATTGTCAAGCCACTGCTTGAAATAGAGTGTCAGGGTAAATACCCACCAGTGCAGAGCCCAGCTCCTGTCTGTTGTCCCTGGGTTGACTTTCTTAGCGTTGAAGATGTTTGACCTGGTTTCTCTTTGGTTAATGACTGGGATGAAAAAGGATCTGCAGGGAATTAATTTGTACTATGTATTTGCAATTGCTTACTTACAAGAGGCTGGGAGTGCTATTTTTAAAATGAAAAACTTTAAGTGCAAATTAGCTATTTGCTAAATGCATCAGACTTTGAGGGCTGATGTTAACATTGAAAATAGCACAGCATCAGAAGGGGAGTAGATATAGCATGCCACTTCCTTCTGACTTACCAAGGGCATTGTTTTTTCAAGGTTTTTCATTCTATATAGCAGATTTCATTACCTTAACTAAGCATTTTACATTGCTATATCAAATAAAATACCAGAATATCCATAAAAACTTGAAGTCAGAGAAAATAATCCTCAAAGTCGAGGATAAGGAAAAGGCTCAATTAAAAAAGACAGATGCATCTTCGTGTTCATGATAAGAGATCATACTCAAGGATAAAGCAATACTTGACAAAACTCAGACTGAGCTAGACTTTTTAAAAGGTATTAAATGTTGCAAAAAACCCCCAAGACTTGGTACTACAAATTGGGCTAGACTTTCTGGAGAGATGATGGATATGGGGTGGGAAGGTAGGACAGCTTAACAGGATTATAGGAATGGGAATGCACACATCTGAAGCAGGGCAAAACCCAGGGAACTCCCTGCCCACAGAACAAGGGTCTTCACATTCTTTAGTGCAGAAATGTGACAGGATAACAATGTGGACTTTTATGTTCAATATTAATGTTTTTTAAGTCTCTCCTACATAAATTTATTCTCTGTAAGGGATAAGCTTTTGAATTAGATGCATACAAGACAATAATTGGTAAGGGGAAAGAAAAAAAAAAAAAAAAAGAGCCTATTTTGGCTTCCAAAGGAAGGCATTTACAGTATTTTAAAGGACTTTATCATACTTTTCCATGGGGCATAAGCTGACACAGGGTGTCCTTTCTGTTTGCATTTGGTAAACCAATCAGGTTAGAAGCTATCTAATCAAAATATTGTGGGGCAAAGCTTGGAAGGACATTAGCCAAGAAGCCACATTAGTAGCCCTAAAGGAAAAAACTAAACCTAAACCTAAGGCACAGGTTGGTCCTCTGTCCAATAAGCCCAAGATTAGTCCAGTTGAAAAATTTCAGGGGAGAAATCTTTTGTCAGTCAATGTTCAAGCCTAGGACCATTCAGACCTGCAGCTTCAGACTCACAGGAATCACCAGATCTGTGTGGGAGAGGAATGTCAGGCCAGTGTTTGTAAAACTCAGCCTAGCCACAGGAACAGCTGACGCTACGTCCACCCTTTTATGAGCAAGAGCTTTCACCCATCGTTTTGCTGGCAGGCTACAGACAGAAGGTTGGACGAGCCGTGTTCCTTTGAACAGGTTAATAAGAAGCACCATATGGCGTTAGTTCCAGGCCAGAAAAATCATTGCTGAATCAAAGTAGAGACCTAACGCATTGTGTAACATCATCTGGTTATTGGCAGATAGATTATTTCACAGTACCCTCCCAGGCCAAGCCATAAACGACTCACAAACACACTTTAGGATACAAGCCATAAATTCATATCCCTGGGGTCTGAAGATCCTCTCATTTTATTCTAAACATCTGTAAGAGATTTTTGCTGTTAGACACAGGGATATCTCTGGAACTTACATATCACAGATTCTAATGCGCTTTTAGCACCATGTTGTCTTACTCTTGAAAAAAATTAAAAGAGCCTTAGCTAAGTATTCCAGGAGTGAAACCACAGCATGTATTGGGCTTTAAAATCCTCCTAGCCAAATGAGCATTAATTAAAAATCCTAGAAGTTCATAAAAGTAACAAGCTGTGGTAAGCAATCTGGAGAATAAAACTTGTATAAAAATAGCTACTTGAATATTTGAAAAATCTAAAATAAAGGAAAAATCTAAGCTTGTCTGCAAGAAACTCTAACAGGAAAGTTAGGCTACATTCATTCATTTGATTTTCTATCACAAATGTCTGGAATAGCTCTAAAAAGAACAAATTTCTTCCATTTTTTTCAATGGAAAGATGAGCCAAAGGACCTGTTCTTTCTTCAGGTAAATCTCTGGAAGAAGCCTCCATGGTCTGACTAAGTGTACATTTCCTACTGGCTGCTCTAAAAGAGAGGAACAGGCTTGCCAAGAAGCAAAAAAAAGTTTCTGGACACTTCTGGAAAACAACCTTCTTCTCACTCATAAACTCTGCAAATAAGAAGCTGGGTACATAAATGTAGTCTTAATAAAAATTGGTAAGTTATCATAGAGAGTTACTGGAAAGAGAGAGGAAAATTCAAATTTTGGTTGGTTCAGTCAATCTTGAAGATACATACCCTCTTTGCTAGTCTGTACAATTAAGTTACTCCTCAGAGGATGTTCCAAAAAGTGACTACCAAGAATAGTTAATAAAATCACTGTTACAGTTTTGACACACAGATATTACCCTACTTCAGATTGCCTAATTTTTGGCAATGCCAGAAGCTGTGACTGTACATCACTGGGGCCACAGCAGTTGTAACAACTGCTAAAATTCTCCTGGCCAATAAGGAAAAATCTTGGCATACTGCAAGAGAACAAGCAAACACAAAGCCCTCCTTCATCTGCCCCACAGCCCACTTTTTGTAGTTCACGTGCAAACCTGTAACTGCAAAGAACAGGGAAGGGCAATTTCATCCTGTAAGGTCAATGTCCGGAAGTTACAAATGTACACAGCAATGCAAACTGATCCACAGCTCTTTGGAGCTGGAAAAGCTGCCAAATCCAAGCACTGAAAGCTAACACCCTTGACATCAAACCCCCCCAAAAAGTTCTTTTCCACAGCAGTGCTAAATACTAGTTCTTAATCGAGTGGAGAGCTCTCCAGCCTAGGGTTAAGCCAAGCTAATCAGTAAAGCAGGGCTTTGAGATGTTGGCTGTCAACCACCACTTCCCATGCATGGCTGTGCGACACTTCTCAGTAATCTTCAGTGGCAGCACTGTAAACACTGGAGGTTGTGTTGTTCAAGCTTATCCTAGGGATGCCAGGAATTATTCCACTCTTTTCCCCACAGTTACAATATTCCTCTGGTTAAGTCTTTGTAGGTTTGAAATTTGATCTGATGGAGCATAGAGCTCTTTTAGGATTACAAAATCCAGCTTGCTGATTCCTGTTCACCTGCAGATGCAATCCTTAATTTTTGAACTGTGATCAAAACCAGAAGCTGAAACTCGCAGCTGCAATAAGTAATATGGTAATGAAAGAAGATCTTCCCAACTAATTTTAGTTATTGGTACCAATTGGTTTTCTCTCGGGATACATTACATCCATGGGACAATAGATCAGACCAGAAAGAACATTTACTCAGTGCTGTCAGAGGAAATTCTCAACAGCATAGAACAGCATTAAACCCTTGCTGAAAACCTCAAATGTCACAAAATACCGTGAAAAGCAAATGAAATATGCAGAACATTGCCAGTGCCTTCAGTCACAGCAATAGCAGGGAATATAACAGAGAGATGGTTCTGGTCCCTGTTTTATTCCACTGTTGATAATCCTGAAGACCTTGAGACTTTTCCAATAGTTATTGGATACACTGAGATCAGTAAGAACCTGCGTGAACAAGGAAACACTTTCAAAGGTGCTCCCTGCATTTCAGGCCTGAAATTTAAGAGATGGAGCTGCAGCTGCTCACACTTTGCTGTGTGTATAAGGCATTGCCTTCGATAAAGCTAAAACTAAGACACTGGCATAAACACCACCTGTGCTCTCTTTCCTTACTTCTCTGACTTTTCATCTTACAGGATGGAAAACCCAGCTTTTAAAGTCAATAATAATTCACCACATTTAAAGAAGAGTACAGAGAAATTATGAAAATACCAACTATTTTTAGAGGCCTCGCATAGGCAACTGAAAAGTATTTTAGTGGTATTTCATGGAATTAGTTATAAATGTGTCCAAATGCTCCTGTAGCTAGTAAAATGCTAAGTGCAAAAGTTATTTGCTTTACCCTATCTTTTTTCAATGCTGACAATTTTATACATAAATATGATTATGGAATGTTAAGAAAAACAGCCCTCTGGCTTCAGAAGACTGATGGCTGTACTGAGACTTCAGCAAACTAACTTTATGAGTCAAAACCAAGTCTCTTCCTCTGTTTTTGCTCCTAAAATATTGTTTGATACATAGTCAAATATGAAGAAATACCCTGTTTTTCACATGTCCTCCTGAAAACCACTGAGAAAAGTTCCAAAATAACTTTCTGTTCTTTTCTAAATAGAGATACTCTTAAAGCTGTCACTGATATTCCCTCATTTCCTCGAAAAGAAATAGAGAGCCAGATTGCCCAGATCCAGGGCATAAACAGAGCACTGACATTTAACCAGAGGCAGCACATCCTTCCTAGTCAGTATATTTTTCCCTGATAATTGGCACATAAGACCAAACTTCAGTTTAAACTAAGAATCCTTGGATAAAGGTGGCGAAAGAAACAAATCCAATTTGGTGAACAAAACCACAAAGACATTTTCAGCCTGGTATATAGTTCATGTTGGCAAGGCCAAGCAGATGCTGAGCAGAATCTGCGAAAAGATCTTATTGTTACAATGTCTTCAGTTTGTTTTCTCTAAGCACATAATCTCTAACATGTAATGTAAATATTATGTTGCATGTAGGTGCAGAGCTTTCACAATATGAGTCCTTACTGGGGCATCCTGGGAATACTACCATAATAAACACTGGCCTCTAAAAGCAAAATAATCTGAAGGAATCAATGAGTAATTAAAAAACCTAGAGCTCTAATAACAAATGGTAACCTGTAGTCCCCTTCATTCATCTTTGCTCACTGCTCATTTCTATGAGCAAGGTATAATACTGTCATTCCTCTCCAGACCAAGACCCTCAGACTCCTGAATGTTGTAGATGTTTCAGAAAATCCCACAATTAGACAGAGCTCCTTTGTGTGGTCATTCCAGTTGTTTCTTCATCATTACGCTCAATAAAAAAAGCAACTGCACCACTTAAACATTTACCTAGCTGTTTTGTTCCTATGGAAACCTATCAAATCATTGAAGAGGTATAGATTATACCTGGATACGAAGCTAATAATAACCCAAAACTTGTAACTTTAAATCTTGAATCTTGAACCATCTCAAACTGGACTTACTTCATATGGGAAGCCATATCTCACAATCCTAGTTTTTCATCCACTTACGTCCAGAAATTTTGAACAGTCAAGAAAGTGCCAAAGACTGAAAAAAATCACACCTTAGGAACACTTTTGTTACAGAACAGGTGTGTAATTTTATAGCTCCAAAGTCCAAAATCACCTAGGATAGTTTTCGCTCTACTTTTGTCTGCAATGTCTTTATCAGAAATAACAGAATCACAGAATCATTTAGGTTAGAAAAGACCTCCAAGATCCTCAAGTCCAACCTTTGACCGATCATAGCACCATAGCACTAAGTGCCACGACCAGTCATTTCTTGAACACCCCCAGGGATGGTAACTCCACCACCTCCCTGGGCAGCCCATTCCAAAGCTTAATCACCCTTTCAGTGAAGAAATTTTTCCTGATGTTGAACCTGACCCTCCCCTGACACAATTTGAGTCCATGTGCTCTCATCCAGTTGCTTGTTGACTGGGAGAAAAGACAGAGCCCAGCCTGGCTACAACCTCTTTCCAGGTAGTTATAGGGAGTTCAAGTAGTTGTTTCCCCTGAGCCTCCTTTTCTCCCAGCTAAATACCCTCAGATCCCTCAGCCCCTCCTTACAGGACTCAGTCTCTAGACCTGTCACCATGTCATTGTCCTTCTGTGGACATGCTCCAGCACCTCAATTTCTTTCTGGAGGGGGCCAGAACTGGACACAGGACTTGTGGTGTGACCTCACCAGTGCAATACTTAAATCATCACTTTGACAAAATATTCATTAAGTGTCTAATTGAATGGAAAAGGTCACAAAGGAAACATTCCATTCAATTGCACTTTCATTTCCTTTTCAAGATTATATAAGACACTGAATGTATTCACATATTATTGAAATTTACATTCAGATACACACATATTCTTGAAATTTACATTTGTGTCCTTTTTCCTCTCTAGCCAGAGCCAGTGCAGATGGTACTATCAGAATAATTAAAATCACACCCCTGTTTCATTCACAGCTTGTGTTCTTTATTGTTTTCCCATTTAGACTAAACTCCTTCTGCTTATTTGTTTTCAAACATTCCTTTTTATTTTAAACAGCATATATCTGTTTTGCTCATTAGAATAATAATTTCACATGCACCTTAGGTAGATAAAGATTGTAAAGGAAAAAGGCTGTTGTGAATATTTTTGTACCTGCATTATAGAGCACATTTGACTATAAATCAGAGCTCTGTGTGGAGCTGGTTTTCCCATTACTGTGCCCTGAAAGCATGGGAAGCTTAGGAGGGTAGTCTCAAAGGACATTCAGAGACATTCGGCATGTCAGCACAGTGTGGCAGAAGATGCTGATGTCAGAGTGAGAGGAACACATGTTGAGCAGACAATTCAATTGCAGTGGTAACTAACACTGTCCCTGCTCGGCTCCGTGGGGTCCCGCGTGCACCCTCAGAAGCACGGGTGGGTTCAGTGTTACAGTCAGTAGCAAAGAGTCGAGAAGGGCATTTGTGTGCGTTCCAGCAGGAGCATTTATTGCTGCTACACTGTCGAAGGGTGCAGAGCCAAATACGAACATGAGCCCAAAACTCACTGTTTTATCTGGGGGGGGGAAGGCGGGACTAGGGAACGGGGACCAATGGGGAACTCTGGGGGAGTGATGAGGGGTAAAGGCTGACAGCCAACCAGGGAATTCAAACTGGGATAGATTAACATAACAGAACAAGCATCCTGGGAGAAGCCTTTTTGGTCACCTTAACATAAAGTGGTTCTTGTGGTTCTAGGGAGTTGTCTTACAGAAAACTCTCTCTCTCTTGTAATGTATGTTCACCAGCCACCACAGGTAACCACATTCTTTAATTTTATTTACAATGAATTTTCTCTTTCTTCATTCCTCTGCACCACCAGGGGTGAGGAGGGAGAGAAAATCAGGAGGGAAACTGAGCATGGGAAGACAGGAGAGGTGGGAGGAAGATATTTTAATATTTGGTTTCTGTTTCCCATTACCCTACTTGGGTCTGATTGGCAATAAATTAATCTAATTTCCCCAAGTGGAGTCTGTTTTGCTTGTGATGGTCAGTGCAGGGTGATGTCTCCCTGCCCTTATCTTGACCCAACAGTCTTTGTATATTTTCTCTCCCCTGCACAGCTGAAGAGAGCAGTGACAGAGCAGCTTTGGTAGGCACCTGCCACCCAACCCGGGTCAACCCACAACATACACCAAAATTTCCACTAACTGTTATGTATCTGGTACTGGAAGTGGTCCAGGAAGCTGGGATATGGAAATGACATGGCTGTGCAACAGGGAAGCTGCCAGGTTCTCTTCCACCTGCTCCCAGGCAGCTTCAGAAAGCAGAGTCTCTATTTTTAGATAGAAATGTCAGATCCAGCTGTGATTGAGCTGGACATAACGTCAGACTTTATCTTCTGTTTGCACAGCTTAGTGTATCCCATGGAGGTTCAATCAACGTGATAAATACCCTGCTATTTTCAACAGCAGAGTCATTAGCATGAGTACCAAGCCATCCCCTTTGTTAGCCAGTCTCAAAGAAAGTAAAGAAAAATGACAGATGAAACTTATCACTATAAGAAGAAATCAAAGTAAGTAAGATTTCCATGTTTCTGAATATCATGGTAGACAGGCTTGGTGAGGGATTTATTTTTTATGAAGTTTTAGCTGTCATAATTACCTACTGAAAGTTAGTAGTTAAACCCCAACTTTCCTAAGCATTATGGAAAGAGGAGGCTCTCTCCTTGTACTGCTAAAATCTTCCTGCACTACAATGGGATGCTCATTCAGTCTGCAAACTCAGTACTCCATCTCCACCCAGTGCAACAGAGCATTGCTGAGGACAAACATATGAAAGATTAAGGCACTGAGCTCTTGTGGAGAATAGTACCACGTCAGCAGATGTTTCAGCCAAGCTAAAAGAAAGAGCCGGTTCCTGACCATCCAGAGGACCTTTATACTTCTGCTTTTATCATGGGTTTTGTCAGAGACTGAAATATTATAGTTTATGACTTAAACATTTTCTTAAAGGACTTTTAAAACTCTATTACAAAAGCTGCAAAAAAGACTACTGCACCCTGGATGGGGCCCTGAGTGAGGCCTTACACCTCTCGCTGATGAAGATAAGATAAAGTAACAACTCAGGGCTCAGGACATTCACAAAGCACAGGCTTAACACCTCCAAGGTGGAGACCACAGCCCCAGGGCTATCAGCTGCCAGGCTCGCACAGACCCCCTGCACCAAAGGGTGGAGGGAAGAGAGGCTTTGAGTATCTTGCAAAAGCCTGGGGTCAGAAGCTTATCCACAGCAGAAGGGGGTGACATGGCCCATCACAGGGACCCCCTCAAGGGGTCCCAGACCCTGCACCAGAGCACCAGAGGTGATGCAACAGACCCTCAGTGTTGCCAGGGACAGTGTCAAGCTGGGTCCTGCAAGAGAGGCATGTGGGTGGGTGTTCCCACCTGGCCCACAGTGTATATTAATCCACAGGATTCTGTACTCTTTGGCGTGTGGTGTGGTGGCATGTGGCAGCATGGTGCAGCGTGTGGCGGTGCGGGCACGGCGGCGATGGGGGACCCTCACCACCAGCAGAGCAGATGGAGGGGAGCAACGAGACGTCGTTGGGACCCTCGGATGGGTGATCTGCTTCCACCTAACCCCTGTCACCTCTCCCTGTTCCCCCAGCCCCCCACGCACACTTCTTTTTCTATTTCTTTCTTTCTTTTATCTTACCTTCTCTTTGCCTCTTTTACTATTAAATAAAATACATCCATTTTTTAGCATCAACATCTAACCTCGTTTGGTTTTAATCTCATTTCTGGGAATATTTTGAACCTTCTAAGTTCTTTCTGGTTTATGCTCAGAGACTTAGCTTGCTTTGCTTTCCTGGGTTTAAACTGGATCGTAACAGGCCTCATCTTCAGCAAAATGAGCCTGCTGTTTTCAAATGCAGGCAGTTGCCAAAGAGATACAGGCTTACTATTTTCTATGTCTACAAAAGGGGACCAATTATAAAGGCATCAAAATGCTGTTGCATTAAGCGTATAGGAATTTATCAGAACATTCCAGCAGGTCCTCAGAGATCAGAGGGGTGGTAATGAAGACAAGTTTTTGAGAACTACAGCTGGATGAAAAACTGTTCAAAGTCTTCATGAAACATGTCGTCTGGGTGATGAGCTCCCACTGAGTCACAAGGTTCAGAGTGGACATCCTTGCCAAGCTTAGCCCCAGATGCTACCAATGGTTTAGGTCTAAAGTTTTTAACAGCACTTAACAGTACTTAATCAATAGCTTAATTTAAACAACTTAATGAAAGATTCTTACGGAATTTACCATAGTACAATGGTAACTCACTCATAGGTCTAATTTACTTACGAATGTAACATACTTAAGAATCTTAAGAAACATTCATAAGACTTTATACTCGTGCACACACAGACTTAAAGGAGTATGTACAAGGTATATCCCTGTGAAGTACTCCCCTTAAGTTCAGGGAAGTACTTCCATTGGATGCCTTTGGATCTTCTCAGCAGGTGAAGGGTTGATCCCTGAGGAGTGGGGGTATCTGCCCAGGCTCTGTCAGCTTTTGGCAGCGGTCCTCCAAGTAAACTTGAGAGTTCTCTGGCTCACAGTGATGTCTCGCTCAGAGGGAGATGCTGTCACAGCCTGCTGTGGTCCAGCACAGATCAGTGGGTCTCACTTGGGACCATTGTTTATAGAGTAACAAGAGAGTGGGCTTTAGTCATAGTCATTTTCTACCCCGACCACAGTTTGGGTCAATAACATTCTCTGAAAGTTCAACAACAAAAATGTTGTTCCATTTGGGCTGCTATTCAGGCAAGAAAAACAAGTTTCTAAGGCTGTTCATTAAGAACAGGAGCTCGCCAGACAGTGTAAGTTGCTGGGAGAAGAGAGTGTTTCTGATGAACTCAAGAGGAGCTCAGCCAGCTGTTGCTCATCAAGGCTGAGGCCTAATGAGCATTTCTGAGATCATAGTGTGGCCCAAGGAGGAGAGGGCCATTTTACCACCACAGATGTACAAGAGAAATATAATCATAAATAAACTGTAACAAACATAGCAATTTCAGATTACTTCTACCACTGTGGAAAGGGAGCTCAGTGTCAAACAAATCCTATGCAAACACTACCTCATGTGCTCAGTAATAGTTAAATAATCTAATTGAAAAATATTTTTAAGTCACTAGAACTCTTGGTGTACCTGCAACATTTGATACAAAGCATGATCTGCTCCTGCCTCCCATGTCTCAAAAAATATACTAAAAATACAAAAAAATTATTGTGTTTTTGCAAGTGTAGGAATTCTTACCCCTATGATGAATCGATTCTATGAATCCATATTCATAGAATAGTTTGGGTTGGATGGGACCTTTGAAGGTCATCAGGGAGAAGGGACATTTTCAACTGGATATCAGAGCCCCATCCAACCTGACCCTGAATGTTTCCAGGGGTGGGACAGCTACCACCTCTCCAGGCAACCTGTGCCAGTTCCATCTTCATTGTAAAAATCTTCTTTCCTGTATCAAATCTAAATCAACCCTTTTCTATATTTAAACTATGATCCTCTGTCCTATCACAACAGAGCCTATTAAAAACTTTATCCATATGTTTCTTATAAGCCCGTTTAAGACACCTCATAGGTGCTATAAGGTGTCCCTGGAGTCTTCTCTTGCCCAGGCTGAACAACCCCAGCTCTCTCAGCCTGTCTTCAAGGGAGAGGTCCTCCAGCCTCCTGACCATTTTTATGGCCTCCTCTGGACTCTCTCCAAGAGGTCTGTGTGTTTCCTGCGCTGAGGATGGCCATACTCTACACCAGATGGCCACTCTCAAAGCATCTTCCACAGTGCAGAATGTTGCACTTAGTAAATCACAAACTATCATTGTACAAGGAAGAAGATACCCAGATCACATGTAGCCACCCTATTCAGAGAATTGCACTGTTTTGTTTATAAATAGAAGTGTGTACTCTGTCTGTGTTGCAATGTCATCCTGGCTATACTTAGTGTTTCCAGCAGAAAAAGGAATTCTGAGTTACGGTCTTTCTTCCTTAATCTCTGGTTCTAATTATTCATAAGGTAGGTGATATATTTTGCTGCTTTGCTGTGTCTCCCAGGCAGCTAAAATCTCCTCAAAGATCCAAACACTATCAAGTGTTTTTCAGACAAAAGAGGATTAATTGCCCTAGGAAGCACTGCTCCTGGAGACACAACTCAACTCTTTATTCACCTGCTTTTGGGAACAGAAATATCTCCAGAACATGGAATTGTTTGAGGTTAAAAAAAAAAATCCACTTATGCTGTATTATGAACAAATCCCAACTGCAAATCAAACAAACTGACAGAACTGAACTGTCCAGTGTTCAGTATAACAATAACCTGGCAAAAATAATACCAAGGTGAGTTTCATAACCTTTAAAAAGAAAAAAAGAAAACGAAAACCAAAATCCAAACCCAGCTCAATAGCACCTGCTAGTGTATCCTCTGCTCAATCCCAGAGCCTTACATGTTATTCTGCAATACAGAAGATACTAAAAGGCTGGCACTGGGATACACGTCCTTGTTATGTGCCTCTTCTTTTTTTTTTTTCCTTCCTTAAATTTTCTTTGAAACATACACTAATACAGGCTGATCATTCTGGATATATATACTAAAGTAATACTTCTTCTTACAAGTGAAAGTTTTGAATACAGAATAAATCAGGAATAATCCAGGCTGCAAGGAAAACATTTATCATGGATTTGTAATGCCAGCAAACCAGAAAATGGACAGAAGATCAATAACACTTATTAGAGCTTTATCTACAGCTCAGTTTTAGAGTGACACTAACACAAACTTTCCATGATCCTGAATGAGAATGGTCAGAAAATCTAGCACTGGATTTACCAACCTGAGAACAAAACCTGCAGACCAAAATGTTTCACTGTAATGTACTGAAATATTCTACAGAATAACCCAAGGTTTTTTTGCTGGAGGTGCACATGTTGTTTGTCCACATCTACTGATGGCCACTTTTACTACCTCTTTAAAATTTTTCCTTTCTTTCCTCTGCAATTCCAATATACTTGCTTTACTAGTCTGAGGCTCTTGGGACTGCTAACATAAGAGAACAGAATTAAGGCAATATAGCTGAATGATAGAAATTGGAATTTGGAATGCATGTTAATACATTGATGATATAACCCTCCATAAACACTGAAGGACAGCTGGGACTAGCAAATACAAAAGGTAAGTTAACAATCTGAAGAATTAAAGCATTGTTAAAAGTCTCATTACAAATCCTGTGCAATGTGGGAAGTAAGGCTGACATCTGATTCATTTTCACAGTCAGTAAAAGCTGGTAAAACAAAGCAGATCCCAAGAGGACAAACATAAAAAGCTTTTCAACATGGGAACAACCAAGATAGTCATCTCTGGAGGTTTTCCAGACCCAACTGAATGTAGGCTGGAGCAACCTGTTCCAGTCATACAGGCACCCTGCCTTAAGCAGGAGGTTATATTACATTACCCTAGAGATTGCTTCCAATGTGTATTATGTCCTCTGGATCTTATAATGTATAATGTTTCTGTAAATTATTACATCAAAATTAAATCTGAACATAAGATTAGGCAAAAGATTTTACAGATTGATTTTAAGAAGTGTCTATAAACACAAAACGTCAAACCCTTCTGGTAATGCAGTATAATAAACACATAGAGCCCTTGTTAAAAAACTTCTGAAAACAATAAAAAAATTATTTTGTCTTAATTAAACAGAAGGGCATTTGGAATCAGTGCCTGGTAAAGTTATGGAGCTTATTCTGGGAGATATGTGAAAACACCTAAAAGACAATGCAGTCACTGCTCAGAGCCGGCATGGCTTCATGAGGGGCAAGTCCTGCTTATCCAACCCAATTTCCTTTTACGACAAGGCAACCCACCTAGTTGATGAAGGGATGAGCATTGTAATCTTTTTGGATTTCAGTAAAGTTTTTGGTATTGTCTCTCCTACAGGACAGATCTCTACAGGATCTCTACAGAGTCTGTCCTCAAGGATCCTTCTGGACAAAATGTCCAGCCCCCATCATGGGATGAGTGAGCAACTGGGTCATGGGTCAGGCACAAAGGATTTCAGTGTACGGGGTGACATCAGACTGGTGACCTGTCACTAGTGGGGTTCACCTTGGCCCTGTGCTCTTCAACATCTTCATAAATGACTTGGATGCAGGGCTGGAAGGGACACTGAGCAAGTTCACAGATGACACAAAACTGGGAGCTGTTGACTCGCTTGAAGGCAGAGACCTGGACAAATCACAGGGATGGGCAATCACGAAGTTCAACAAGGGAAACTGATGGGGATTCTGCACCCGAGATGAGGCAACCCTACATGCACAGACAGATTGGGCAATGAGAGGCTGGACAGCAGTGCCACAGAAAGGGACCTGGGGGTCCTGATCAAAGGAAAGTTTAATCTGAGTCAGCAGTGCCCTGGCAGCCAGGAGGGACATCCCTGTCCTGGGGGCATCAGGCACAGCATCGCCAGCCGGGCAAGGCAGGGGATTGTTCCCCTCTGCTCTGCACTGGGGCGGCCTCACCTCGAGTGCCGGGGGCAGTTTTGGGTGCCACAATGTAAGAAAGATATTAAGCTATTACAGAGTATCCAAAGGAGGGCCATAAGGATGGTGAAGGCCCCTGAAGGAAAGCCGTGTGAGGAGTGGTCACTTGGTCTGTTCAGCCTGAAGGGGACTGAGGGGAGGCCTCATTGCAGTTACAGCTTCCTTGTGAAGGGAAGAGGAGGGGCAGACATTGATCTCTTCTCTGTGGTGACCAGGGACAGGACCTAAGGGAATGGTCTAAAGTTGTGTCAGGGGAGGTTTAGGTTGGAGATCAGGAAAAGGTTTTTCACCCAGAGGGTGGTTGGGCACTGGAACAGCTCCCCTGGGAAGTGGTGACAGCACCAAGTCTGACAGAGCTCAAGAAGCATTTGAACAATGCTCTCAGCCACATGGTGTGACTCCTGGCAATGGTCCTGTGCAGGGCCAGGAGTTGGCCTCAATGATCCTTGTGGGTCCCTTCCAACTCAGCATATTGTGTGATTTTGCAAATATACACATTTATCCAATTTTTCAGAACTTAGGGAAAATATAAGCAAATTCTTTGAAAATACATTCACAAAAGGTACCAAAAATGTTCCGGATTTGAGATGGGGTTTCCCAAACAGAGGAGAAAAATATCTCTTAAACTTCAGCTTGTCCTCATGAATAAACATCACTAAGGAGAGACAGGAATTTCAGCAAAAGCGGCTGAAGAAAGAAAATATTTATCTAAAAGGCTGAAAGAAGAGACAGTACATTAAATGCAAAATATTTTATTTATTGCAAACAAAAGCTGTGATAACAACATTGCACAATACTGAATTTTAAGGTTTTGAAAGTCTCAAAAATCACTCTTGTGACTTTTTTTTGCTCCATATATATCTTTGTAATTATATTTTTACATTAGTTTTACATTATGACAAGAGTAAATTACTTACAGAAATTAAGACAAATTGTATATAACCTGCTGCCTTACTAATGTTTCATTTATATGTAACCGAGTGTAACCATTTAACATTGATCTGAAAGGATGATCAGATTCAATGCTTTGCTAATTATACAACAGAATGATACAGTCTGCACCAATAGTTTTTTTTAAACAATTAGAAGCATATGGGAAGTTACTGTGTGCTATGTGTCTTCTACAAAATGTAGGTAATAACTTACTTTGTTACTTCACTGGAACAACAATTTCTCCCTTTTGTGTAAGGTCTCCAGCAAAAAGGCAGACAGATGATAAACCCAACATGTTCAGATCCAATGCTGAACAGCCTGGAGGGCAGCAGTAAAAGTCCTGAGCGCAGGATGGGTCCCTCGATGAGCCATCAGGAGGGACCCAGCTTCTGCATTGAACCCTGCTTCTTTCAGCTGTTTTGCAATTTCCTCCACATCCCAGCCTCCCTGTCCCTGGTTAGCCAGGAGGTGGTCAATAAGGCGTGGGCAAAAGGCAGTGGACATGCACTTCACCACCAACTTAGCATTGAGGAGCAAGGAGAGTATTTCAGCATCACAAGTGGAATCATCAACCTACAAAGAAAGAGAAATTCAAAGTAATTAAAAATTAATTACCAGATCCAGCCATCAGCCAGAACATGTTATGATGATGGTTCTGACTGTACAGTGTGACCTTCAAAGTTAGAGGAGTACTCCCCATGGATTAACTACAGGGATACACGCTTTGCATATGTCAGAATATGTAAAGGTATGTCTTTTACCAGTCTACCACATTAATATAAATATTTGACCTGAACAAAGTTAAGGAATAAGAATGCTTAACAGTTTGGGATTACACCACCAGCTTTATAGACTTCTCACAGGTTTTAAGTCCCAGTGCAGCACAGATCACACCATTTAGCTCCATATCAAGAATGACACTCTTAAGGAAGGTCAGAGCAGAGTATATTAAATTTTGGTCACTTTATATTAATATAGTACATTACATTTCACATGTTAATATAACAGGCAACATTCACAGACTCAATCAGCACTCACAGCAAGGATGAGATTTTTGAAAGAATATATAATATATTAAAAGATGTGAAGCACAGAGCTGCTACCTCTGAGAGACACCCTGGATGCCTGAAAAAATATGGTTACTTGATATATGAGAGCAGAATACTCTCTTGAGAATCTTGTCTGTAGCTTTACAAATAACACTATAGTATTTCAGTTAATTTTGATATGTCCTTCCTGGGTTCTTTGAAATACAGTGCGGTGTTAACTTATCACTTAAGCAAGCACAATTGAACAACTACATACAAACAAAAAAAGGAAGGGATCCCCCCCAGAGGGACATTGACAAGCTTGAGAGGTGGCCCTGTGCCATCTTCATGAAGCTCAACAAGTCCCAGTGCAAGGCCCTGCATCTGGGTTGGCACAAGTACAGGCTGAGCAGAGAATGGATTGAGTGCAGCCCTGAGGAGAAGGACTTGGGGATGGTGGTAGACAAGAAAGTCAGCATGACCTGTGCATGTGCCCTTGCAGCCCAGAAAGCCAATTGTATCTTGGGCTGTGTCCAAAGCAACGTGGGCAGCAGGGCAAAGGAGGGGATTCTGCCCCTCTGCTCCCTCAACCTGCAGTGCTGCATTCAGCTCTGGGACCCCCAACATAAAGACATGGACCTGTTGAAGAGAGTTCAGAGGAGGCTGCCAGGATGATCAGAGGGCAGGAGCACCTCTCTTATGAAGACAGAGGGAGACAGTCTGGAGATGTTAAGGCCCCAGAGAGACCTTATAGCACCTTCCAGTACCTAAAACGGGCTACAAGAAAGATAGAGAGGGACTTTTTACAAGGGCATGGTGTGACAGGACAAGGGAAAAAAACGAAACTGTAACAGGGCAGGTTTAGATTAGGTATTAGCAATAATTTATTTACTGTAAGGGTAGCAAGGCACTGGCACAAATCATCCAGAAAAGTTGTAGGTACCCCATTCCTGGGAGTGTTTCTAGGTCAGGTTGGATGGGGCTTTGAGCAACCTGGTCTAGTGGAAGGTGTCCCTGTCCATGGCAGGGGGATTGGAACCCAAACCATTCTGTGATTCTATGGTAAAAAAGGACCAAAGGAGGGGTAGACAGTAATCAGTTTTCAATTACTGCACCATATCAAGTTACAAATAAACTAATAAAATTATGATACATTTAAAAAACAACCTCAACGTTTAAAAGCAAAAAAAAAATTGTCTGGTTACTCTCTGCTTCATTTTCCATAAAAATTATGTATTAGGTACCAGCAAGTAATAAACACCCCATGAGACAGTGATTTAGCACCCTTGAAGACCAATTCAACTGCTACACAGGACCACAAGATGTGACTACTGTATACAGGGTGATTTGGCAGTGACACTTTACAGTTGAAATTAAGCCATTTTTGATCTCATTAGCACAGCACAAGGTCCAGTTTACAAAACAGTTCTAAGAACTGTAGGGATTTCCAGCTTTTAGGCTATCCAACCTGAGTCTTTAATTATTTAATAACTGCCAAAAGTTAACTACAGAAATGTTTTCCTGATGAAGACAGGCTGATCATTAAATAAAATGGGTCAACAAGCAGCTGAACGTGAGCCAGAGTGTGCCCAGGTGGCCATGAAGGCCAGTGGCATCCTGGCTTTTATCAGAAATAGTGTGACCAGCAGGACCAGGGCAGTGATTGTCCCCCCTGTACTGGGCAGTGGTGAAGCTGCACCTCATATCCTGTATCCAGTTCTGGGCCCCACACTTGCAAGAAAGACACTGAGGGGCTGGGGCATATCCAGAGAAGGGCAATGGAGCTGCTGAAGGGCCTAGAGAGTGAGCCATATGAGGAGCTGCTGAGGGATCTGGGGGTGATCATACTGGAGAAAAGGAGGCTCAGGGGAAACATTATCACTCTCTACAACTGCCTGAAAGGAGGTTACAACAAGATGGGAGTCAGCCTGTTCTCATAATTAACATGTGACAGGACAGGAGGAAGCATCCTCAGGTTGTGCCAGAGAAGGTTTAGATACTAGGCAAAATTTCTTTATAGAAACAGTTGTCAAGCATTGGAACAGGTTGCCCAGGGAAGTGGCTGAGACATGGTTTAGAGTGGACTTTGCAGTGCTGGGTAACAGCTGGACTCAGTGAGACTTCACAGGTATTTTCTAACCTAAACAATTCTGATTCCAAAATTTCTAGCGTTGGCATCTTGCAGCACACCACACAGCATACTAAGCCATTATCCAAACAGCTGCCATCTCTTCTGAAATGAGAGGCTGAAGGGATATTCTCTCCCACCTTGAAGCTCTGTGTTCTCTATTCTTAACCTGTACGTAGGATGGAACTTTACACAGGACTTCACTGTTTGATTTTATGAACATAAAATGCAAACAGTAATTACAGCAGTGAGATTGACAGCAGATGCAAGGTTTAAATTAAAATTTTTTAGGTTACTATTCAGTTAAGGAAAAGTGCTACAGATTAGTGTGATTTCCTATACCAAAAACCTACAACATGGAGAGAAACAAATCTGAAAGAAGACCTTTCCTAGCATAAACCATTAAGCATCTGAACTACGCTATGGGGATGAAGATGCCCATGCAACACACAAGCAGAGAAACTTTTCTGCACTCACAAAGAAATGATCAGTGTGGTTTCACACATTACAAAACAGCTCACAAAAAGGCTCTTGAGTTGTGCCCCATAGCTTATCCTTAGACCCAAATAGATTGGCAGATTTAAACTGATTAACATTTCCCATTTTCTGCCTTGCAAACTGTCTGAAGACCTGGTCAGGAAGAGGAAACCTTTGTAATTTAGTTGTCTCCAAGCAACTGGATGGAGACACATGATGGCAACTGGAGCCTGTGAATGCATTTCATGCACTTAAGGCCACTGTCTGTTCCACCATCCTTTGGTCAGTCTAAGCAGAGTCTGGCAGGTGTGGGAAGAACACAAAGACACCAAGGGTTAATGAGAATTGCATTTAAAAACAGGCAGCAAGGAAAGTTCAATAGACTATTTATCAGTCTTACAACTCCAGATCATGTCAACTTTTTGGGTATGAACTGCACATGTAGAGACATTTCTAGTCATTAGTTTAAATAAAAATAACAACCTACAGAGATTGTCAATGAATTGATACATGTTTACAAACCTTAATTAAGACACCTTATACTGTTCAGCTTATACTGAACAGCTCTGCTTAAATAGAACTGTAAGATTTTTTTTAATTAAATCAACATAAATGTAGCTTAAGACTACATTTATTTACAATTCATTTTAAATCAGAACAACTAGCATTAAAGTAAAAAAAAATACTAAAACAATATAAAAGGCAAACACACAAAGCATGTATTTTTTTAAAAATACACCATAGAGAGTCTAGTATGTTTTTTATGCAGGAAATTGCTCAGCAAAACGATGACTCTCCAATCTAAAAAAAGAGATGGCCTGGATGGCATAGGGCAGAAAGCAACATCACTAAAATTATGGAGGGATTAATTAAAAACATTACCTCATTAAGAAAAAAAAAAAATGAAGCATCAAATTAATCTAGTGGGATCAGATTACAAGAAAATAAAAAAAAAGGTTTTTTTCACTGTTGAATTCTCTGTCAAATTATACTGTAAGATGTAAAAGCTCATCCAAGTTTAAGGAGAAATTGCACAAAACCAAGAAAGAAAACCACTGGCAATTAATTAGCAGATATATACAGCTAAAAATAACCAAAAGTTTGGAAAGCAGTATTTCAAAGAAAGAGCCTGTGCATCTGCCCTATTTGTACTCCTCACTAGACTCGTAATTCTTCCATCTGTTCGAGCCAGGTTGCTGTTCCAGATGGAATTTTGATCGTCAAAATCTTACATTCAAAAAAATATTAATGGAAATCAACCTCCAGAGTTATTTTTGCTTGCCATACATACCAAATATTAGCCAACAGCAGATCCAGACTGCTAAACACACTACATTTTCATTTTCAAAATCACTCTTTTGAGTCTGTAAGACAGTAAAACCCAGCAAGTAAAAAACCAACCACCTTATTATCCCAGTTTTAAAAAGCTGGTTTTTTCTGGGCAGACAGCTCAGTCAGGATCTTACTAATGAATCACTTCTGATCTGCCTGCAGATGCAGAGCCCTTGCTATCCCAAGACCCTAAGTAGGCCATAAAACTAAGACTATTGCTAATCCCAGAATCACTGTTCCAGTGATAGGAATGCAGCTGACTGCAGTCTAAGCAGGTCTCAGGGGTGCAGGTATCTTCTGCATAAATTAACACCCAGCCACTTTCCATACTGTGTGAATAAACTATGACCCACAATAATGACAAAATCAGAGTGTATATGTCAGAGAAAAATCATTATGCCTATCTAGAACTCCATGCTAAGGGTGCTAAATTTTTCATTAGAGTCAAATCTGGAGGGTTTAAACGGGAGCAGCTTTCACTTTTCATATCCAACTCTCCTTCAGCAGAACTTGACAGTGTAGATTTAGCATGATGCTCACACACAATGCCCATGACTGCAAGTAAAAGATCTAATGGGGATAATTTCATTAAGGGAGAACTGACTTTTCTCCCTTGGCTTTCCTACTTCAGTATTGGCTAATACCTACTTTCAAGCATTGAAGTGTAGGCATTCAAGTGGTACCTTTGCTGTCATAAGAGCACTTGGGAGTACTGCATCCAGGTGTGGGTCCTCCAGCACAAGAAAGCCATGGACTTGTTGGAATTGGTACAGAGAAGGTCATGAAGACAATCTTAGGAGGGCTGGAGCACACCTCCTATGAAGACAGGCTGACAGAATTGGGGTTTTCAGCCTGGAGAAGAAAAGGCTCTGGGGAGACCATATAACAGCCTTTCAGTACAAGAGAGCTGGACAGGGATGTTTTACAAGAGCATGGAGTGATAGGACAAGAGGAAATATCCAATCTAAATCAACCAAACCAGCCAGTAAGAGGGTTGGTTTAGATTTAGTGTTAAGAAGAAATTCTTCACTGTGAGGGTGGAACAGGTTGCCCAGAAAAGTTGTAGACACCCCAGTCCTGGAAGTGTTCAAGGCCAGGTTGGGCTTCAAGCAGCCTGGTCTAGTGGAAGGTGTCCCTGCCCATGCAGGGTTTGGAACCAGATGATCCAATTCCCCATCAGCATTGTTTGTGCAGTTGTACAGAGGTTCTGATATTACCAAGAGGCAATATTTCACCTGTAACTTCTGCATTATAAAATCCACAAGTTACGAAAGGTAAGAGCTGCTGATGACTGAACAGCAGTAAAGAACTGAAACTGCTGTTTCATGGAGTAGTCCCTTCTCTAATACTACTGGAGATAAAAATGCTTTTCATTTTACTCCTTCCTGGAGTATATATCTATAGAACAAATAAATAAGGGGAAAAGAAACCAGTGACATAAAAAATCCTGGAAAAATAAACTAGAGAAAGCTATTTTATCATAATCACCATTAGCTTACACAAAATTTAACTATTTCTTTTAAAGATTAAGCCCCATTAAGTGAGTAGTCAGAAATGGCATACACTGGAGAACACTAGAAATTCCATTATTCCCCACAATATTTGTGATTTTTCATATTAAATTTTTCAGTAAAACATGTTACAAAGGTAGATTCAGTACTTCATCACTGAAATTATAACATGCAAATGGAACTAAGGTATTATTTCAGACTACAACATTTTTCTGGTGCCAGTTTCTATTAAAAGTATTGATTGAACAAGTATTTGCACTGCTTATATTAACCCCCACTTGTTAGCTGTTTTAACATGATAGGTACCAACAGGCAATAGAATATTTATTTGCTCTGTCAGATGGATAAAAATCAGTTTTCATCTCTGAAAGATAACCAAGTGCACAGACAACACTGAAACCCCTCTCAAAAACAATCTGACTTTTAAGGGCTTATTGGCAGTAATAAGGTTATTTAAGTAAACTGATTTTTTTAAATTACACACTATGCAACACAGAGGAAAAATAGTTATTTCTGTTACTCAGAAAAGGCAAGTAGCAATTCATTAAAAAATACACAATAAAAGAGGGGTCTGCAATTTCAAAAAAAGCTTACGCAAAAACTTGGTTGGTTTATTACAGGCAAAAGCTGTACAATTCCCAGTATCAGCACTTCAGCATCATCCTTAACTGTAAACATCCATAAAGCTGTCAGCAACATACAACAAATGGCTAACTAATACATCCTATCAGCAAGCAAGTGCTGTATTTTTCTCGCAGCCATGTTTGTGAGCTGTGTTAGCACTGGATCAGGGAATCAATAGCTGTGATTCCCCTCTGTCAGATGTTATTTGTCTGTTTCGTGTTTCATGTAAGCAGAAACAGCCTTCCTATAAAAAATTCATTAAGGATTTTACAAAAAGCATTAACAGTCAGAATACTGTTTTTTAAAAAGCAGGCATAAAATTATACTGAATAGACAACATTGCCATAGCTAAGTAATATATGCACTTTTAGTACAGCAGCAAATAATGTACTTGTAAGAGATGCATATAAAACAAGGAGGAAGAGGTACTTTTTATACAATATAAGAACAGCTTTTACAGTTAGCACAGCACTTTTCTGTACTTGCTGCTTTTCTAACACTGTCCCATTCAAAGTACTGGCTGAGCTCTATGCCTGATGTAATAAAGTCAATAGTTAAATCTTCATTGACTTAAAGTGAAACATTAGACCAAAGCTAACTGCTCTGAAAATTCTAGGTTATTCAGCACTCTTACAGAACTATGTGCTCAAATTAATACTGAATATAGAAGAAAGAATTAGAAATAGCTTATCAAGCTGCCTCCTGTATAAGAAAGCCAAAAAGAATATTATTTTGGGCATGCACAGGTGTACGAAGTGCTTTATACTAGCAAGAAGCTAATAAGGTTCCTGGCCCTAAAACTCCAATATAATGTAATCAGTGTAGGAAACTGAAAGCTGGAGCACACTAGAAAGAAATGGCCAGTTAAGAGAGCAGTACAATTAGTAACCATTCAGAAAATGCTACTGCACAGCATTATGCTTTTAAAATAGTTAAATAAAATGTACTCGGACAGTAATTCCTGCTGACAAGCTTCAGAATTAGTCACTTATACAGCAGCTTTCATCTGTTAACAAAAAAGTCAATTTTGAAAGCCTAACAAGAACATAGAGATGAGAAAGTGCACGCATGTATCAGATTTGTGCTTGCTTTTCAATGAAATAATCTTGCTTAAAAGTTACAAAAAAGCCTTGCTTTGTAGGAATAAAATCTAAAATTGCAGGTGGTAAAAGAAAACTATCAATGTACTATTGTTTTGGTGGTTAATATTTATGCAAATACTTTTTGAAAAAAAATCAGACAATTTGTGGTTTATTGGTGTAAAAGAAAGGGAATAGGAACACCTATGTGTTCTTAGCTTAGATACCAAACTCTATTAGCAAACACTCCAAATTCAAACTGGATGCTAACAATGCCATTAGAATTTTGCTAGAAGCAGATGTGTGTTACATGTAATATGTCCTGCTACCTTCCATTCTACTGTTTCAGATTTTCATAGAGAACATGTTAAAAAAGGTAGTGCTTCTTCCATTTTAGTAATAAAGCCCTTTCGAAGGAAAATTAGCAATATGTGAAATGGAGCCTTATGCTTCCAGATCCATTACTCCTCTGGCTAGTCTTCACCAGTCCTGGAAAGGAAATAGATCATTTCTTAAACTATCCAAAGGATGTAAAAAGAGAAAGCTTCTGAAATACAATATGCATAAAAAGGAAAGACATAGCACCTGAGTAGGAGTAAGTGATGAAGAGAGACTTAAGGGAGAATCCTGGGAAGAAGAAGATGGAGAGTATCTTTCCTGGTTAAAAGAGAATAGTGTGAAAGTAGGGGATATGATTTGCACAGTTTGTAACAACCAAGGAATCTGAAAACTTTGGGGCAATCAATATAACTAGAACAGAGGGTATCCCTAAAAGAAGTTATCATTTTAATCTGAATTCCTACAAATCACATTTTCAAAGCTTTTGTGTTTGGAGGATACTTGTTTTAGAAAGACATATGGTTTCATTTGTTTCTATGTGGGCAGTTTCATTGTGAAGTACCACATGGAAAATATAACATCAATTTTTATTTTGTATCGTAATACACAACCAAAAGCTCCCTAAGATAGGTGCACAATTCAGAAATATTAGAGATGAGGCTTTCCTACCTAAATATTGTAATTCTGGAAATTATCAGTGCAGTCAATTCAGTCAGAGGAGAAAGCCATTCTCTTTCATGAAAAGGTCAGAGACAATTGGTTCCTTCTTTTGTGCAGTGGAATGTTAGATCGCAGACCACAGCTAACATAAAGCCCAAGAAAGTTAGGCTGCACATGCAAAAGTTCAATTAAGAGCTTCAAAAAATTTTAAACCCAGCTTGGCTTTCAGAACAAAGATATAATGCTTTTGCCTAGAGACTTCCATCCTTCTAGGTGTTCCTTCTTACTTGCCGAAAAGCAAATACACAGGGAAAAGACAGTAATGTAATGTTATATAGCAATTGACAAATATACAGTAACATCTTTCGGTTCTTGTCCAAAGAAAAAGACAGCATTTAGGTTTTTTCTCCAGAAACTCTCTACAGTATGGAATCAAGTCTGTTTAGAATGGCATGAAAGTCCCCAAACATACCATCACAACAAAACCAGTGACACAACAGCTCTCCAAGTGTATACAGATGCCACAGTTGTCAGAAACAAGCTAAGTCATCTGACATACTGCTACCACTTAACCCCAAAGTGAGGGAATATGAACACAGAGGTAACAATCAATTTCATATAACTGAACAGTTTCTCTTCCACCACATTGACTTAAAAGAGCATACTAAGTAATTTAAAGGAAGTGCTATGAGGTTTAATCACCTCATGTATAAAAGCTCTTACCAGCCCTGTGCTACTGCTCACTGTGGACACAGTAGCTGTGGAAAACCGTAATAATGCTAAGTGTCTCAGTAGTCTCTGCTTCCTACGTGAACATAAAAGAGCTAACTTATTACCTCAGCCTCTGAAAGGTGGTTCATTCAACTGTTCATACCTTAGCAACAGCTGTTATCTGCTCCAGTGCCACAGCATGAAGGTCTTGGTCTTTGCTTTCTACCAGCAGTTTCAGGGATGGCAGCAGGAGGGACTGGTTAAGCAGCAGCAAACATAATTCTTTTATACACTGAAATAAAAAGTAAACTCTCTCAGTGTGATCTCTGGAGATACTAACATCATCATTCACAATAAAATTTATGAAAATTTTATGTCAAATGCAAAATGAAAACCACACTTCCACAACAAATGAATTCCCTGTTGGAAACACCTCTTTGGAAACCTGAAAGAACAGATTTTTAAAAATGTGGAATACTGGTTAAAGTGCAGCATTTGTTAGATTAAGACAAGGCAGGTACTGAATCACCATTACAACCAGGAGTTTTACTGAAAAAAATAACAGAGCAATCAAAGCTCTCTGGGACTGATATATTTGTGCTTACTGAAATACTGCAAAGCACAGGAAGAAACTTTTGACAGACACCTGTGACAATTCCGTAACTCAATTATGCAATCAGAAAAGTAGAACAAAATAAAGAGGAAATAACAGTACATACCAGAGTTCAATAATGCTTCTGTTGCAAAAAGTTTCCAAATTTTATACAGTATTTTATAGACAATTAAAGCTTAGCAAATTAACTTTCTGTCATTCATCTAGTTTCCTGTATTTTATAATACAGCATAAATTTAGCATCACACAACTTCAAGACAAAGCTGACCAGAAAGTATCTTCTAAAATAAAAACAAAAAATCCCTCAACAAATCTACTGTGCACTTCCAAAACTTTACCCTGTCCCTTAATTAAACAACCAAACAACACGTCCTACATGTAATTTTTGAGTTGTTTTATTTTCCTCAATACTGCAGTGATTTGTTCATTTATACATCAAAAAGTATTTAAACAGACGAATTATATTATAAACCAAATTGCAACTTCCCTTTCCCTTTCTGTCATTTCTGAGAATTTAGGTTGCTTGTCCCAACCACTTCCCAATGAGGCTCATCAGAGATGTCCCATTTTCCAAGGCCCTTTACACTAGGGACTCTGGATGTTGTATGGCAGTTACATTGAAAATGCTATCCATCTCTTAAGAGATGCTCTCTGTTTGACTCCCAACAATTTCAGAGCAATTGTCAAAGGAGTTCATCAACTAAATACTAAGCTGAGAGAATGCAAGTCGTGTATTTTTTATGTCTTTTGAAGTTTAATGATAACTGTAACAATTTAATGACCAAGATGATCCACACATTTAGTAGCACAGTTTCAGTAGCTGTGAGCCTAAAAGCCTAAAAATTATTTGAAGATGAGATGTTAAATATTCCAATTGCAATTTACTGCATAGACACCTGACTTTGCTTGGGACAGGGAGCTCTCTGGCTGTACTTGTTCAGTCTTTTCTCAGTTTACATCTTAAAGAAACACAGCCTAGAATAATATATTCCACCACACTAAGCTCTGAGTCACTATGGCAAGGCTTCTTCTCTTACTCAGACTTGTTCCTTTAAACTTGTATTCAGTACTGCTACTGATGGTCAATGCTTAGAATCAGAGAGTATGCTGAGTTAGAAGGGACCTACAAGGATCATTGAGGCCAACTCCTGGCTCCGTACAGGACACCCCAAGAGTCACACCCTGTGCCTGAGAGCATTGTTCAAATGCTTCTTGAGCTCTTGTCAATCTTGGTGCTGTCACCACTTCCCTGGGGAGCTGTTCCAGTGCCCGACCACCCTCTGGGTGAAAAACCTTTTCCTGATATCCAACCTAAACCTCCCCTGACACAACTTCAGGCTATTCCCTTAGGTCCTGTCCCTGGTCACCACAGAGAAGAGATCAATGTCTGTCCTTTCTCTTCTCCTCACGAGGAAGCTGTAACTGCAATGAGGTCTCCCCTCAGTCTCCTCCAGGCTGAACAGATCCAGTACCCTCAGCCACTCCTCATACGGCTTCCCCTCAAGGCTCTGCACCATCCCCACAGCCCTCCTCTGGACTCTCTCTAATAGCTCAATGTCTTTCATGTATTCTGGCACCCAAAACTGCCCCCAGCACTCGAGGTGAGGCCGCCCCAGTGCAGAGCAGAGGGGGACAATCCCCTGCCTTGCCCGGCTGGTGATGCTGTGCCTGATGCCCCCAGGACAGGCTTGGCCCTCCTGGCTGCCAGGGCACTGCTGACTCAGATTAAACTTTCCTTTGATCAGGACCCCCAGGTCCCTTTCTGTGGCACTGCTTTCCAGCCTCTCATTGCCCAGTCTGTCTGTCCATCCAGAGTTGCCCCATCCCAGGTGCAGAATCCGGCACCTTCCCTTGTTAAACTCCACACGGTTGGTGATTGCCTATTCCTGTGATTTGTCCAGGTCTCTTTGCAGTCAACAGCTCCTCCCAATTTAGTGGCATGGGCATGCTTGTTGTGAATGATATGACATGGATCAAGGAATAAGAAGACTAAATAAATACATTAAGCTTTGTCTGATCGTTCATATGCTTATTAAACTTCTGTTAATCTCATATTCCACTGTGTTTCTTTTGAGCTGCATACCTTCCAGCAAACTTACTGAATGAAAAGTTATGGATTTGCTCTACACCTCTTCTTTTCTTGAAAATGTGTATTCACAGCAATAGATGCAACTTATATTCAGAAAAACAAATTCTGAGAGTCACAAAATACATAATCTGAGCAAAGCAGCAATTTTACCATGCTTGGTAACATTCTCCTCTCAAAACCAGCTCAACAAATTGAATAACTTTCTGCCTGATGGTAGCACGTCTAGCAGACATACTCAGTCTTAACTACCATGCCCAAGTACAGAAGAAGTCATAATCTCTTTTGAAGTAGAAATACACATTCCAACAATTGCATTTCTTTTTCCACAGGAAGGGACTTGACAGCTTGCCAGCCACTAAAGACTGTCCAAATAGTACAAGTATCAACTTGTATCACTGCCACTAATGATTGAAGGGCTGCTCTGGACAGGAATTGAAAACCCGAGCCCAAGAGGGAAGTCATCACCCACAGCACTTCTCAGAACAACGTAAGTGGGTTTCTATTCCACAGTGAGCACTTGAAAGCATTCAAGTGTCAGCTGCCTGCCATGAGAGGCTCTGCTTAGAAGGGGTTTGATGTTACCTGTGAGAGGGTCAACAGAAGGCCCAATTCAAAACCTGAACTACCAGGATTTAGTTTAAACTTTTGTAAGGTAACTTTTGTCTTCTATCTAGTTATCAATGGCTCACCATGACACCAGTGAGGCAAATAAGCCATATGTCATAGGAGTCTGTTTTGGGTCCAGTATTATTCAGTATTTTCATGAATGGCTTGAAGGGCTGGATAATGAATACAAACAGCATTACATCTAGAGAGGCTAAAAGCAGACTGAAAAGCAGCATTTAAATTCAACATTATCTGAAGATGATAAGCAGACACAACCATGCATGAACAAAATCACACAATGTAAAATCATATATAAATCCCAGGAAAAACTAGCTACAAAAATTAGAAAAAAGGAGACCAACTGGCTGCTGTGTTATTCTGGGAGATAAGTATCTCATAGCCACTAGGACCGCAGGGTGATTACAGATAAGGGACTACATGCATTCTCCCATGTTAACTGACACATGACCCACAGGCTGATAGAACAACATGAGATATTCAGAGGAGTCACATTTTTACCATTACCAGGGGGAGAAGGATTTATCCCTTTCTAGAGAGATTAATCAGGCAGTGCAGATGCTGGGCAATCCAAACGTGTCTTCCAGGCAAATAAAACAATGTTTTTTTCCACTAAAAGGAATGGAAATATCTATCCATTGAATAATGCAAATTAAAGCCCAAAACAAATAAACAAAAAACCCCCACAAAAATAACCCCCCCAAAGCAAACACACACATAGATACAAAGATTAAAGCTATGTAATTATCCAAAAGACATTAAAAAAAAAAAAAAAACTTGACTTAAAAAACTAGATAGACTAGTAGGATATGGAATGAAAAAAAGAGTGAAACCCTTCATGATTATATCCAAAGATGGTTTTTCTAACTTCTAGACCACATGACTTGAAGTTACATGTGTTTTCCATTACAGCCTTTGAACTTGGCAAGGTTGTAATGGGAGAGAACTTGAATGGCAAATGTTATTAATGATAATTAACTGGTTTCAGTTTTTAGAATTCCATCATTCCAGATTTGTCTTCTTAATCAGTGTATTTACTGAAATGTGAAATCATCTACACAGGTTAATCGTCAGTGATCAGATTTTCATCTTATTCAGCCACACGATTGCAAATCTGACATTTAAGCACTTAAGTACTGTAGCCATATATACAAATAAATTACTTACATTTGTAGATGCTATTCCCCTGTCTTCCCAAGTCGTGACTTACAGGAGTACAGCCTGTGTTTGTAGGTAACTGTACAACTACACATTTTAGTGCAACTCTTTGTTACTGCACAGCGTTCTAGCCATAAAAAATGTATTTTACATCAGTAAGACTATTTAAAGCTTGAAGATCACAGTAACTTCATACCTGTACCTGTATATTCATACTTACATGGTGGGCTCTTCTGACATCCTGTACCATTAAAAAAATACCAGAGGAAGGCACCTCCAACCAAAGCTGTCTACCAATACCAAAACTGTGTGTGAAGAGTGACATGTCATGGAGATCAAGAAAAAGTTTACTCAACTAAGAGAAATGCAAACCATGACCCTTCTTGAGAAGAACCTGGTGAACTGAGTGCTGTATGACAGTGACACTCAGTGGGGTTTACCTCCCTAGATCACTGAGGTGAGGCAGAACATTCTACTGACAAAGTTCAGCTACTCCTATGTACATTAAGATTATTAGTTTACAAGCTATAATGCATTATTTCAACACCTTATAAAGAAAAGCTACACATAATTATACCAGTCCCAGGGATACAGAGACCTGCCTTCCACTGAAGAGTTTTGGTGGGATGAATAAATTAATAAATGTACTTATCATTTCAGCTTACTGCCACCTTCTGGAATAGTGTTTTACATAGAGTTCTGAACTTGACTCAGATCAGTGTGTTGGACTAGAAAAAAAAACAACCCAACAAACAAAAGCCCACACACCCACCTGTCTGTATCTTAAACAGAATGTGTTGTTTTTATTCTGCTTCTCTTCCTAACATCAGCTGTTTTCTATAACAGACAGTGACTGTGTAAAGATAATTATAAGAGATTAATCAGCCTACTAAAAATATGCATGTCTACTCTGAAATTGTGTGAAGTTTATTAAGAACTTTTCCAGTCTGTCTTCATTAATATACAGTGTTTACATACAAAACACTTCAATAATTTTATACATAAAGAGGTACTTGTATTGAAGTATGCATACATAGTTAGGGAAAACAAGTTAGAAAACCACAGTTATTACTTATTAATTACTTGTATATTACGGTTCTTTTCAATCACCATGTTTTTCAGGGATTCCTCACTAAATTTTAATGCATTTATTAGTACAAGAATTACTGATAATTTAAGTAACCGTTTCTTCAACACTGACTTAAATGACAATAGATTATTAAAGCCTTTCTACAAATACATTATAGAATAATATACTGGAATAGACCTATAAAGACTAGCTAATCCAACTCAAAGCAAGTCCAACAATATCAAACTGCCTGTGACATGATCCAGTCAAGTCCTAAATACCTCCAAAGACAGACTCTCCTTGTCTCTTCTAGGCATCCACCTGTTCTATTATTTCACTATTTTAAAGGTGAAAAATGTTTTCCTTGAGTGCAATAGGAGATTTTGATGGTGTAACATGTCTCTATTGCCTCTTGTGCTGTAACTGAGCATCTCTGAAAAGAGACTAATTCCTCCACTCCTCATTTGACTACTTGAAGATATGATCTCCCACAGTCACCTCTTCTCAAGACAGATTGAATTTAGTTCTCAGCCTCTCTGTTAGCTCTCCACTGGACTTGATCCAGTATGGCAACATCTTACTTGTAGCTGGGACCTTGAAACAGGACTCATAAACAGGATACCCAAAGTTAAAACTTACCTTGACAGGGAGCATGTGCTTTGTCTCATACAAAGAACGGCAGATTTTCAAAATTTCATTTCCTGTGTTCTCCTTTTCCTCAGGTGGGCACCTCTGCAGCATAACAGTCCCCAGTTTCACCCAGGGATTATCATCCGTGCACGATCTGCCCAGTAAAAAAAGAGATGTATATAGAATATAAATATACATACACCATTTTCTGTAGGCTGCTTCTCATGTGTGACTTAAAAGTACAACCTCATGAAAGAAAGATGAAAGTTTTGAGACAAGTTACTGTCCGTAATGCCATCACTCCTTCAATGCAACAAAGAAGTTTAAATTACTTGGAATTATGACATGCTTATTACAAACCCTGAGGAACTATATTTCAGATAAAGACTGATCAAACTGGAAGAGCACAGGATCTTCTCCTGGCCTAACACCAGCTGATTTCCCAAGTAGAGTGGTATCGAGGGAGGGGTGACAGGAATCTAGCATTCCTAATTTTGTTTGCTTTGATCACATTCTAACAGCTTCTATTTCTCAAGTATCTGTCTCTTGCTTCTGAGAGGAAAAAATAGCCAGATTCACATTTTTATTTTCAGGTCCAATGAATACAAACAGAAATAAACTTTTCTCCATAGCCCATCCAAAAAGGGTAGGAAAGTGAAATTACATGCTAGTAGATATGGATACAGTTACATTTATTTTACATATTTAAAATGTTCTTTTAATTCCACACAGAACTTCACGCTATGTCACCATTACAGAGTCAGACATAAACAGATGGCAGACAGTAGATCGAAGCACATTTCATCATGTAAGATGGCAAAGGCAGTGTTTACTGTGAAGTTTTGTTGCTGTAACATTTTTTCACCTATAGCCATTATTCGGTAGATCATGGAGATGTTTTGGATACTTTTTTCAGGAATAGGTATAATGGCTGGATATATAGGTATACAGGACTGGATGTACTGACAGAAATGGGCAGCAATCCACTTTTAACTGACAGCACAAAGTGCAACACCGGAACACATCTACACTGCCATTTTTCTAACATAAACTAAGTTGATGTATTTCAATTTCCACCTACAACAGGCTAAAATGATGAACAATCACAGCTTTTATCATGATTATATTAAGCCACAATAACATAAACTCTATGTTCATCTGTGCATAAACTTAAGAAGTCACAAAAGGCATTTTAAAAATTACCCCATCAATTACCCCATCAATCTCTCTGGTCAGTAATCAGCATCCCAAAGACATGGGAAACTTTCCACTTCAGCTTGAAAAAAAAACCAAAACAAAAAAACTAAACTCACAGCTAGACCAAAAGTGGCAGTTTGGTGTTACAATTTAGTGTGAATTCAGATACTTACTCAGTACATGTGACAAGAAGCAGTAAAGTGCTGTCAAACTGCTGCTTTTCATAGTTATTATTTTGCAGCAATTGTTAAAGCAGCGCATTAATATAATTGTAAATGGAGTCTGCTAAGAGAGTCTGTTGGATTGACATATACCAAGTGTCTGACAAACTTGGAGAGAACAACCACCAATATCTACTATTTCACACAGAAAAGCTCTCTCCTGCTCATCGTCCACTTTCAAAAGTACACACTGTAAACAAGTAAAAGCAGCTCCACACGCAGCTGTCATTACAGCCCAACATGAAAACCAGACAGAGAAGCTAGGAGTGGGCAACTTTGAATGCAAATTAAATAGAAGTCATTGTCTTTCTTCCTTCTGACAACTTAATTGAGCCTTTCCATCAGTCACAGTCACTGAGCACAGAGCTGTCATAAGTCTGGCTGGGAACAGGAGAGCTCCTCCTCTCAGCTCCTTTCAATGTGACACATCGAACCCCAAGATACCAGATTATTCAACAAACAGAACACGAGGCACTGAATCTGTGAATCCCCAGTAAGGGCAGGAGAAGAAAAAAAACCTGCAACTCCGTATTTGCCACTGGTTAAAGGGATAGCTCCTTCTATGTGATCCACTTCTTGCTTAGAGGCACAGAGTCAAAATGAATTTCCATTTCTATAGCTGCTGCCCTTGGAGTACATTAAAAAAATCTGTAAGAATTTCCCATTAGAAAAAGGAAACAAAAATCACACTACAAAACAAAAATAACCAGAAAGATGCAAGGCCATCAAGGCTTTCCATATGCAAATTTATTTAAGTATCAGATTATATTGTATACATATATAAAGCTTTTCTCATCAAAATTCTTTATAACTATTTCAAATATTCCTGTGAACTATTATCAACTACCTGCTATCTCTAATTAAAACCAAAATTAAGTTACCAAAATATGACACCTACAGGCAGAATTCAGTCTTCTTCTCTCCTGAATTTTACTTCAGTTCAACTGTGGTTATAAAAAAAAAGAATTCTCATCATGAAAAAAGAATTTATTTCAAAACCACCTTAATTTTTTCCCCAAAGCCAAAAGAGGAAAATCTGGGATTAAGATTTAAAAAGTGAACTAAGGTACTGAGTCTCTAACACTGGGGTTATTTCAGTTTCAAAACACCTTATCAATACTTATAATAAATATAAAAAATGCCTTTTGAATGTAGGTAACAAGTTCCAAAGGACTGCAGAGCTTCAGGTACTGTCAATAATTTTTTTAAGAAACACCTTTATGAAATGTTTAAAATGACATCTATGAGACACCTGGGTGGAAAAGCATGCATGCATAACAAAAGGGTATGAAAATAAAATTTTAAAAAGTGTACAGCTTTGAGTGCTGACTGAAACAACCAAGCTACCTCTCTGCTATCTCACAGTAAACACAGCATATTACAACATGAAGAGAATAACAGTTGTGATAATAACTATTATTGTAAGTGGAGTGTTTTAGAAAACAAGAACTCAAAAAAACATTAAGAAGTATGGATTTACTAACATAGAGGTTACAAAAATTAAAAGCCTACCAAAAACCCCCTCTTCCTTAGTTCTTTTACTTCTCCTTCCTTTTAAGCCTTCATAGAATGTAAACTGTGTTTTCCAGCTTTATATTCAATTGTAAGTATTAGATATTTACTGCTTGATTGAAAACCTAAATTCTAAGTATTCACACGACTCAGACTTAACCGCCCCAGTTCCTGTAAGGATCATTACACTGGCTACAAACAATAAGCAATAATGACCTCTTCTGAAGGAGAGAAGGAAAAAAAGAGTAAACAAGTGTCCTGGGTTGCAGTATATTCTATTACCATCCTCACGAGCTGTTGAAACCAGGAGGGGCAGTGTTTCCTTGCCTCCTGCCCCCGGACTATCTTCTGTTAATGAGCGAAATCAACACCTGGCCTCATGACTCATTACCCCATTTCGAGATGCTCTACCCAGAGGGAGGAACCAAGCATCCCATCCTGGATATAATGGATTCCCAGAGGACAGGAGCTACACAGCCACCACTCCACCTTCTGAGGAAGAGCAGACCCTTCTACAGGATCACTGCTTCAACAGAACCACATCCATCACTTCAAAGGACTGCAGCCACCATCTTATTGGACTGCTATCACCAGCCTGACTAACAGGGTGTCAGGCTGTATCCTGGCTCTGTCAGTTTGAACCAGTGTTTTCTGCCTCTTTTTTTTTTAATTTCCCTATTAAATTGTTATTCTGACTTGGTGACTCCCACTGGTTTGTTTTCAAACTAGTACAACAAACATGTTAATACATATAGTTTTGACTTCTTGATGTTTTCCTCTTTGCTCAAAAATTTGTTAATACAACTTGCTTTAAAACAAGATTTTTGAGAACACCACTAACAAAACAGTTCCTGTTCTTTACTTCCAATCATCCTAAAGACAGGCTTTTCAGGAACACATATACACACACATATATAAACCCCTAGGCTGCTAAAAAGAGTTGAATGCTGTTAACATGGAATTATGCAACAGGGGGAGAAGAGGGAAGAATTGTGACTATGTAACAGCCTAGGAGCCATAACTACTTTAGACTCTGAATGAGTTACGATACAGGTGATCTAAGTATTTGCAGAAATTTTCACTTCCAAGATGGCTGAAGTCTAAGAGGTATCCCACCTCTGAAATTTGATCCAGAGTTAGTTGTGACTATACCTTTTTTCTTTCTTACTATCCTTCACTTTAGGAAGGCAGCCTGAAGGAACATAACACCAAGAGGGAGATGCAATTACGTAATTTGTTGTGTCCTCTGTTACAGAGTAGTAGGTAAGAACTGCCTATATTCAAGAAGGGTTCTCCTTTCACAAACTCTAGTCTTTCTGTTGAACCCAAGGAAAAATGATTTTGCTAACTGCAGCAGTATTTCACTTGAACTTTTGTTCTGTAAATTTTGTTTTTTGTTAAAGGTAGTGTGTAGATTAAAAAAATTTGACAGTTCCCACACATTGTGAGGCATCAATTTTCAACTACAATCAAATCCAAAACTTCAAATGGAAGTTGAAACATGAATTTGTGACAAATCACAAAGCAGTCCTTGTAATTCTTAATGTATTGAAGACAATTTTTGGCTTGTAAACCTGTCACTAAAGAATTTAGATTAATGCTCATCCAGAAGTTCCAAACAAACTGTAGGCTTGAATGTGAAAAACCTTTACAGATTACCTTGTAACCCACCAGTTCTCTACTCATGAACAAGTTACCTTTCAGAAAAAGATAAGCCTTAACTTTTTTTAAAAATCAATGCACATAAACACTTTGGGGAATGTAGTCTCCAAGGTAAAACAGGTTGTAATCAATACTCCTAAGTAATCCAAAATAAACACCAGTTAATGACTCTAACCTACCTATCGTCAGACATGGCTAGCCAAAAGTTTAGTAATACTACTGCTCTCTGAAAGATATGTGACCCTTGCCTCTTTATTTGAATCCTTATATCTTAGAAGTGATTAGCAGTTACAGAATACAACAGTTAAATTTTTTACTTTCAAATGTATTCAGAAAGTCACAGACAAAACCCAAAGAAATGATAAAATATAGTGTAGTCTGGATGTTCCAAATTACTTTTCCAGTTAATATCCATTTTGATGGGTGCAATTCTGAAGTCTTATAATTATTTTAGTCTTAAACTGTTTCGGATGCTTTATTCAGAAACAGAAATAATGGGTAGTGGATCTAGACAAGAGAAGTGCCATTGTGTGGTATTATTACCCTCCCAGACCTCTGGCAGACTGTCTGCCACATCCATTTGAACATCACTTTTCAAACGCCTTTCTGCAAAGTGTAACTTTGAATAAACAGAACAGTCAGAACTCTCCATTCTTTTTTAACGGATTTTGTTTATACTGTTAAAAGCAAGAGCAAAATACGTACCTTGAAATTTAAGTAGACAGAACCCTCTCCTGTGCAACAGTTCAGACAATAAAACATTTTTCTCCCTTCCTCCATGGCACAGACTACATATAATGTATATATAATTTTTACAAGACACTGATTGATTCAATTCTGCTTTAAATAAAACATTTATTCCTCCCAGCATGACCCTTTCCAAAGGGCATACTCCTACCAGCCATGTTTGAATTATTTGACTGAAAACACCATGATATCAAGCAAGAAGACTCTGAACTCTTTTGTTACATGGTCGTTTGACGAAATGCTCACCCATTGCTCCTGTCCATCGGTGGCCAAGCCTGAAGCAGTAAGACCAAGTGCTGAAACTCAGGCAGACTCTGACTGGACTCCAAAAGTCCCAGGAAGAGTTTGTACCTTTTGTCTTCATTGTCAATATCTGTTATCTCTACCTGAAGGAGACAAAAAACAAACTAACTAACTAACCCAATTTTTTTTTTCCCCCCTCAGAAATCAATGATACAAAAGCAATTGAAACTATCTGTGAAGAAAACCACTGTTCCAAAACAATGCAAGAAACACAGCGACCATAATTTTCCAGAAACCTGTTTTCTTACCTCTCATTTTCAACCACATGCAAATAAAATGGGAGAACACAAAGTGGAATGACTTAGGTGGACATTCCTAGAACAATGTAACCCCACACAAGTACATTCTTTGATTAGTTCAGAAGATCTTATCCCTGTCTTCTTCAAACAACCGAAAATTCCTTAAATTTCTTTTTTTCAACGTATAGACATACACACACACATACCTTTTCAAAGAATGACTATGTCCAGTGCTTTCCTAATATATATTACTCTCACTCACCTATGAAATTTCAATTGTTTTATCTGAATTTACAGCAGCTCATCTTTTCTCACCTAGAAAGGAGCCCTGAAAGATGCTCCTAAATTCATCTACCCAGCAAAGAACATTCGCTAACAAATAATACAGCATTTCTCTGCATAGGTGTTTGAACAAAAGAAAAACGAAACCTACACCCCCATCAGCTCCCAGACAATTCTGTCTCGGGACAGGTGTGTCTATCTCTGTTGAAAACCTGCAGCTTTTGCCCAGACTTGAATTCATTCCAGTTGATGACAGGTTCTTTTAAAAATAATTACTGCCTGCAGTTCCACAGTAAAAGTGTGCAAGGTAAAAGGTCTGACTGTTGAAGGAAGGTTGCTGTAAATAAGACCAACTTGCTACTAAATGAGAAGTAACTTCTGTTTAAAAGTTTGGCTATCACACCAGGAGGGCTTTCACAAATGGAATAGCAATTCACTGTTTACCCAACAAACACAAGTTTTTGGAGTTTAAAAATTATTTGTTACAATAACAAGGTAGCTTCCTCTGTCTTATTAACACATTCTAACACTGAATTTTTTTTGCAGAGTCCAGAAACTTTCAGAATATCAAACATTTCAGCGTCATCTTATAATTCTGCTGAAGATAAACAGCATTAAATGTTAACTTTTCTGTTTCAGCCCAAGTAGTTCTAAGACATCAAACATGGACAAAGTTTTCCTTAGTTCTACAGCCACTCTGGAAGATTAAAGATCGCATCCCAATCTCTTCAAAGTGGCTCTGATACATCAAGGGCAAATTTTCAAAAGAGGCTGGAAAACAAACATTACTGATGCATTTATTGAGCTGCCTACATAATCTGTGACTTTAAAATATTTAGTGTTGAAAAACTGTTTGCTTCTGTCTCTGGAGTATATCTGAAAGCACCATATACTAAAACATTTCAGACAGTGAAAAAATGTTTCCTAGATCTGTCCACTTGAAATATTTTTCTTTACTGCAAATGTCACAGAGCAGACATCAGTTACCCACTTGTAATATATATACTTGATAATGTATAATACTAGATATTTAAATGACAAGGCTGAAAAGAGAAGGGAGATAAACAAGAAAGGAAAAAAGGGGACATAGGACATTAACCTCTAAGGTTCCAAAATATTTAGCATCTTAGCAAATCAAGTACTAGCTAGACAATGGAAGCTCTCACACTGCTTACCCATCCCCAAACCCCTTTTTCAGAAAACTAGCTCTTTAAATATTGAAACCAAATAAGTACTGATGCCTTGAAGAGGCTACCTGAAAACAGAGGCTAGACAAGATTAATAGAATAAAAGCAGGTTATTTATTTGAACGGCCTTCAAAGGTACACCTTGGGAGTCAAAAGCTTCTGAGGGGCTCCACCCAAGGTGGATGCTGGGTCACGGGTTCTTCACACTTTTTTAAGTTTGGTCCATTTGCGTATCAGGGTTAATTCTCTAATTTTAATTTCGGTTAATGATGTAATTACCCCAAGTTTGCTCCTCCTCTCAAAGGCTTTAGTTTACATATTTTGGGGCCTAGGACAACAAGGTGTCCTTGAAGTGCAAACCTAGAGAGGGTTTGTTATGTCTAACCAGCATGAGAGAACAGTAGCTAACAGGGCACACGAAACATCAGAGTTACACACTAGGCAGTACAGGATTTGAAAAATATAAAAGTTAAAACCTAAGGCATCAGTACCATTCTGGATGGTCCACTGAGTACATTTTAGTATATCTGCACAAACAGCACGTTACTTCAAAACACAGACTAAATGTTCAGATCTTTCTAATGATAACTATAAAAATGGCAATAAATGGCACAGACAATATCAACAGATGAGAAAAGCTGTCAGAGAAGGTCCCCTATTAGTAGTGGAGAGTAGATCAGACATCCTACTCGACATGAACTGAATTCCAGTAATTCTGCCTAATAATGCATCTTTACAGACTTGGGTTTACTTTTTTTATGAGCTTAATTAATATAGCACCATAATTTTGTGTTTTGGACAGCTGGATCCTTGAAATATGATTGCTCATGACATAACACATACTAATTCAATTGAAGTCAATCAGAAGAATTAACTTTCTATTCTCAAACACAGAGAGCACTTCTGCAGCATTTCTCTCTACAATGGCCTTTTTACAAGTCACCTATGTTTCTCACTAAGAGTAAAAAAATTAAAGTGAACTTTCTACAGTGTTAATAACTTATAGTTTTTAAGAAGACGAGTGAAAATTCACTCTTTATAATGGCATTTTAGATGCATGCCGTTTCCATTTGATGTGAAGCGGGTGAGATTTCAAAGCAATAGTTCCTTGCTAGAAGGAAGCAATACCTTGAAACAGCACATAGGAATGAGCTTTTAATTTATACTTACTGTGTGTATGTATGTATATACACACATATATCTAGACAGATCTATATAAAACACAAACGTAACATAAGATAAACTTACGTTAAGATAACGTAAGTTTTGCTCTGTATTATTGCCTTACTTTCTGAGACTGAGGTAGAGCACGGTGAGGAATCAGCCACCTCCCACAGCAGAGCATGCTCTGGGTAAAAAGGTAGAAAGTTCATCTTTACAAAGTGCAAGCTAACTGAGATGAGTTACTGCAGTTAGTCAAGCCTCTTGTTTTGTTGTAATAACAGATTAAAAAAAAAATCCACTTTTAATTGAACACTTTCTTTGTAGTGATTCTGGATGATCTATTCAGATGACTCAATCTTGTAACACAGGGTAATAGGATAATATCACTCTACTTCCCCTTCCTTTTTTTTTTTTTTTTTAAAAACAAAACCCCAAAACATCCATCTAAACCACTCCAAGGTTAACCATGCAAAGATAACCTGACATGAACTGCTCAGAGCCTTCTTACCACAAGCACTTGTAAAGAAGAATCTGTCAATAAACAGAATAATGAGGCCCATAACCAGGCATGAACTTCAGATGACCCCAAAGAAATATGAAAAACAAGGGGGAAAAAAACCCCAAACAAACCACAAAACAACAGAAGCAAGGAAAATGAAAGCATGGGCTTTCAGTTTTAACAACAGATTTGCTCAATTCTGGAGTGATTTTCCTCAGTTTCAGGCAATTTCTTTGGCAGTAGATCACAGCTGGCATCATGTTTCTCATTAAAAGGCTGCACTAATATTTACCACAATGGGAGAGTCAATTAGGGGAATTAATTGTAGAAATTATACTCATGATAGATTATAAAACAAAATACAAATTAAGTAAAGCCAAACCTTATGTTAAACTGTTAAAACACACAATTTCACTATCGAGGGACTACATATGTTCAGGATCAAGAATATACAAACATCTGCCTATGTTAATGTTCCTTCAAAAAATCATACCGAAAATTCAGAAGGCAGAATACAGGCTACACAAACAGCATGAGCTTGTCATAGCATATGAGAGATTCAGTTTTGAATCAAGAACTCTGTGCACTTAAAATCTCTCCTCAAACCCAACTTTTCTGCCTTATGATCAAATCTTCCAAAGACTTACCTTAAATCTTTTTGTTATAAGATTCCTTCCTCACAGATTAGCCCGTTAGATGCCTAAAATGTTGAAACCACTCAACAGTTTATCAACTTTCAGTGCACAAAGTTTTGACTCATCATGTTGTTCTACAGATTTGTTATTGCTTTATACTTGTCACATGTGATATGGATGAAGGAGTCCAAATATGAAAAGTTGCCTCACAAGTTAGTTCTATAGCTTCTATAGACCTATTGTTTTATAAAAATTGTAAGATGATACACTTGAAGAATGCTGAAGTTAAATAAAACTGTGGACATCACACATGACTGATAAAAAAAGCCTCTGGCATGGCAGACCACAGGATCAGTGGTTTAGTTTGGTACATTATCTAACACCTGAAATTGAATTTAGTTTAAACCAGTATTTGCAGCAACTGTGGAATGTTGCTGTATCTGAACTACATCCTTAAGTTATAGATACCTATTAATGCAATGGTCTCCTGATCCTATAGATATATCTGATAGACTCGTAAATGCTTTACTGCTAAAGCCATATAATCTGACAATCTGGTGCTGACTGACTTGGCTGATCAGAGTGCCTTTCGTTCAAAAAAAAATGGAAACGCCAATAAAAAGATCCAGCCAATTCAACCCTTGCTCTGAGACAAGAGAAAAACACTATTTATGTATGAGAATGGTGAGCAGGAAAACCAATGCAGACCTCAACCTCCCTCTGCCCACTAGTATCTATTTTGCAAATTCCATTTTTACTCCATGGTAACATGACAGAGTCACAGTTTTCAGCAACAGATTTTGCTCACTACAAAGAAAATAAATGATAAGGATGTTTATAAATGAAACCAGAAAAATACTTTCCTTCACTATAATTGCTTGTTCATGGAGAAAAGCTATATCCATGCTTAAAAGCAACTCCCTGTACTAAAGGCAAAAAATTTGCTGTTACCAAGAAATGCAACCAAAACCTTACTGATTTACACGATTATAAAATTAATTTTATTACATCTACCAGATGGTAAATGTAAGTATTTCAAAATGTGTTCATGTTTGACACTGCAGCATAAATTTGAATTAATACAGCATTGAAAATAGAAACTCTAAGCAGGCATTTGACTGGTCCCTTATTGCTACAATAGACTTGCAATTTGTCAGAACTTCCTTGTAAAATGCACTGGTTTTATGTATCTCCCCAGTCCCCCTACCCAAGCTGTAGTGGTAGAGAATTCATCTGTGCTGCATCTCAAAATAATAGGCTGATGTGACATCAAAGATTTTATTCAGATTTGAGACAGGGAACACTGATGCTAAAACTTCTTCCACTCATTAGACAGGGCTTAACATGGTTTATAAACAATGACTAAAAGGATTGGTAGCAATTTGACTGCATTTCTGCAGTTGCTATCTTGTTGTGCAATTCATGGCTCAAAAATACAACAGCCTTGCCCCAAGGAGTTTACAATGTCATTAAGTAAATCAGCAAAGAAAATACTGTCCTTCCTATACAACAGGTCTGCAGGGTTTGGTCACTGAAGAAAGTAGTCTTTCCACTTTGCAGGTCAGGCTGTGATCTGTCATTCCCTGTTCTGCTGTTATCTGTGCAGCTACTGAAAGTCTGCATGAACCTAAGTTACTAAAATCTACTTCCAGCACAAGGCTGCAAATTCAAATGCTTGTTACAAAGGACATATAAAATTACAAGTTAAATAGAAATTTTATTCACAATATGAACACAAATGTCAAAAATCAGTAAAAACACCCAGCCCAAACACAATCTGCAACAATGTACAACTGTTCCTGAAATTGCATAGCTACTGACTCTGCACATGTAAGATTAGGAGCTTTTAAAGGCTATTATTTATTTCATTCTCTTCAAACCGTTTCAAGATGCTAGACATCCTATCAGCCTTGATGTTAGACACATTATATACTTGTGAAACAAAGCAAAACCACAAGCACATATTAAACATCTTATTCAAGACGTTCACATGCCAGAGCAACATGTTGTAAACCCTTTTTAAAGACAAAACCACAAGTGTTATACTCCCTAACCCATTACAAGCATCCCATTATTTCTAAACCAGGGTTTCTTAAAAAAAACCCAAACCAAACAACTTGTAAATTGTGACAGAGAGGAAAATCCTCCAAGGCACAACAGGGTCAGGCTGGGGAGAGCAGTAACAGGCTTGGAAGAACAAAGCAGTGTGTCATTCAGCCATTGGTCCACTAGCATATGGGCAAGGGCACACAGGATGGAGAAAGTCAACAGCAACTTTGAGAGCAAAGCTGCCAAGCTTAGGCACAGACACTGAGACATTTGCTTAAATGCAGGTCAGTAAACTGAGGTTCAAAACCAGTGAACACAACTGTTTTGTGAGACATACCCTGGAAGTCAGAGATACAGAGAAACAGAAGTGGGGAACTACTACTCCTTTTCCATACTGTTTTCTCCCTCACTACATTTATAGTCTTATTCTTCAAAGTTGAAGAGGTTTTAGTGCTGGAGAAAGTCATTATTGCAATCTTTTCTGACAATCTACGTATCTCTGTCCACAATTGTGCAATTATTTGTGCCAGTTTGGACAAATTTGGAGGAAAATATCCTCTGATAGAAAGCAGATTACAACCATCCCTCCCCCACCAGGCTCGGGGAAAAAAGAAATTTTCCTCGAAGGAAAGTGAAAGAGATAAAAACTATTTATTTAACAAACACATGGGAAAAGGATAATAATGCCAAATAATAAAACCTCTCTGTGTGGAGAGAAACCTGGGAAAATTTCAGAGTCCTTCAGTAGATCTCTCTCCCCCTCCTTGGAGCTGGGTTGTGGGCCCACCTCCAGGCCTCAGTGGAGAACTCTCCTGAGGTGTTCTGATGTTGAAACAGTCCAGAAAAAAGGGGAAAAAAAAAACCAAAACAAAGTCCCAGGAAAAACAAAGTTCAACTCTCCATCTCCCTCCAGAGAAAAAGGAGCTGGAAAAAACTGGCTGGGAAAAAAAAAGATGCTTCTCCATTCTTGCTGCTTGCTGCCACAGAAGCAGAGGAGTCTGTATATCTCTGTGTCCTTGAAACAGAACTGCTTTGAAAAGTTTTGCTCAGTTTTTTTCTTCCCCCTTTCAGGCTCAGTTTAAAGGCACAGAAAGGCACAAAATTAATTTCTGGGCATAGAGAAGTGATAGGGGATACACATCATAAAGTCACCCCCAGACAACAATTTTATCCAGTAATTTTGCAATAAAATTGTAACTTCTGTTTAAGATAGAATACTTCCTAATGGGCTTAGTCTTTTGACTTAAGAAAACAAGTTTAAGGTGCAAACGAGTTTAGTCCCTTTCTGGTATATCATTCTCACCTGTCAACCAAAAGATAGATCTTCCTTATTTGACTTTATCAAGATTACACTTACTTGATCTTACAAGTAATTCCCCTAATTGACTCTCCCATTGTGGTAAAGTAACACCTGAATTTACAGCTTGTATTCACAGTTACTTTCCTGTTCTTATGCCTAATTAACCCACTCTGACTACCCACAGATGAGGGCAATACTGGAGTATGTTTCACATATATTTTTCCTTTTCCTACTTTTCCTTCCATGTCTGTTATTTTGCTCACCAAGTGATTATACTGGATACAGAATACTGGGCCTTGATCTCAACCAGCATTGACATTTTTATATACTCATACACATATTAAAACTTACATTATGAAAAGACACTGGACCCACAATATTTTGTTTTATGCAGTTTTCCTGCGGGAACACAGACACACATAAGCTTCTCACTTTCCATATGTGAAATGTGTACTCTCTGTATAGGCAGCTGTGTAAGAGTCAATGAAGTCAAGTGAAATTGCTTGTCAAAGATACATTTTACACACTTCCCTCAAACTTATTATCCCCTTAAAATACTTCCCCTAGTATTAATCGAAATTTTGAAGTTTAAATGATAATGTGATAGAGTACCTTTCACTCTATGTCTTAGCAATATATTGCCATGTATAGAGTCAGGAAATAAAGAAATATAGTTCAGAGAACACATTTATACAGCACTCTTTTACAGACGTTAAATATTTCCTATGTTTTAGAATTAAATTCAAAAGATTTCCTAGAAAAATGGACACTGCCCAATGACTATGATGACACACTGACATAATCTGCTTCCTTATTGAGCATTTAGTCTCACTACTGCACTTACTTCCTATTTTTGGAAAGCCTTTGTTGTAAAGCTGATAAGAACTTTTAGTTTTGAGAAAACCCACAGAAATCTGTGGTTTATATTATAAAAGTATTAGTTTACTCATACCATTGCTGGATTAGGAAAGTGCAATCTGAAGACCACACACATAAAACTGAATTGGAAACCTGGCAAGGTCAAAGATTTTCTGTGCACAAGGTTCCACAAAAAAAAATTGTCTGCCAATATGTGTCGTTTGTGAAGTCCTTCTTTCCTCTAAAAAAGGTAAGTTTTCCCTTCTCAGAAATGGGTCTCAAATATACTCCCCTCATGGCAAAGGAACCTGTCAGCTTTAAATAAGCCATTTTCATCTTATTTTCTCCATCTACCCTAGTTCACATGTTGATAATTCTACTTTCAACCCATTCTGGATTTTGGTAAATGGACACTTATGTGGCAGTAAGTCATAGCTGAGAGATGGCAACTTTTAAAAAACAGTTCCACTGGCCTCACAAAATGCTCCTGTATAGTAACAGGATTTAGCTCTTGTTTAATGAAAAAAAACAACAGCAAAAACATGATCCAGTTTGTAGCCTGGGCCAGTGCTGCAGATTAAATTCCCTTGCTTGAAAGAAGCTTTTTTGAAGCTATGCTTACGGAGTTATCCCAGTTAATGCAAAGCAACAGCTTTATTAAGAATATCCACATAACCTACACCAAAACCAACAAAAAAAAAAAAATCCCTCAACCACATTCAAAGTACTGTGTCAGGGAGGTTTAGGTTGGATATTAGGAAAAGGTTTTTCACCCAGAGGGTGGCTGGGCACTGGAACAGACTTCTCAGGGAAATGGTCACAGCACCAGCCTGACAGAGCTCAAGGAGTGTTTGGACAATGCTCTCAGCTACATGGCGTGACTCTTGGTGGGTCCTGTGCCGGGCCAGGAGTTGGTCTCAGTGATCAGGGGCTGCTCTGACCTAGACTGGAAGACACAAACACTGTCTGACAGACCAGAAGGAAGTGTCTGCTATCAAAACTGAGCAATCAATTCAAAATCAATTCAAAATTAAAGCTGAAGTCAAGGGTTTTGCATGAACAAACCCAGTGTTCATAGTGCGTGCCTTGTATCCCAGAGGAAGAACTCTGAAGTCAGGCTTTCTTGCACTTTCCTGAGAGCTGGGCTTCACATATTAAAACTATAATTGAATTCTGAGCACATATGCAAGCCTGCTGCATGCAGAAACTAAAGAGATGCACATAATCTCACAGGTAAAATCCTACTCAAACTACAGCCAGTGTACAGGATAAGCAGGTTATGGGATTCAAGTTAAAAAACAAATCATCGAGAAGCCTACCAATGATGAATTAAACTAAGGCTCAGCCACATGTTGTGTTCTTACAGAAATACCCAAGAACTTTTTTCTTCTGAAGTGATTTATATATTAATTTCTTATCTGCTTCATATGCAGCTAAGAAATGTATATAGATTCAATAAACACAAATGTGTTGCCTAATGCATAAAAATGAATAACTCGTGCAGAAAATAAAATCCATTCATTTGTATTCTGCAGGAGATTATGTCCTAATCTGCAAATACATTTCAGCACAGAGAAAACCTCTGAGGACTGTACATAGATATTGGTAGGGAGAACAAGGGCAAATAAGGAAAAAAATGATGCATGAGACAGGATTAATATACATGTTATTGACATTGTATATTGAGTAGGTGTGCATTAATATGTACAAATTTGGATTCATGTATGGCTGAAACTAATACCTGTGCAACATGAGGGACTCACAGACATGTTAAGTAATCTTCTGTGTATGCACCAGCTACTAATCACTGTTTCATAATTCAGGCTGTATGTATTATAAGAATATTCTAACATGTAGAGCAGAGAACAGCGTTGGAAGATACAGACTAGAAATGACAGGATTTTAATCTTTAAATATTACTTTTAAGCTGTTAAATCAGCGCCAGCCATTTCCCTCCATACCATACACAAGTGTTTTTTTAATTTACCCTTCTGATCATCACTACCATCAAGCAGCAGTACATCTACCACAAGCTCCCAGTATTCACCCCTATGTGTAACTGTTGTCTTCATAACCAAAGCCTGCAATTTTTGCTAATAAAGCAAAATTCTTTTAAAAGCTGTTTACATGTAAATGAAACATTGTCAGAATTAGTACTTCCAAAGTATCTTCCTGTAGATAGGCAAAACTAGCGAAGTCAAAGATACATTTCTAGAAAGAAAAACTCACAATAAACTAGGATATTATTTTACAGGAACAAGAGGTTGTTGATATCAACTCCAATTTTAAATAATATTTCAATACTACTCTTTCCAGTTAAAAAAAGGAAATGCACATTTTTAATGAAAAATTCCTTCACTGTTTCTCCATATTTATGGCCTAGACCAGGAGCCATTAAAATACCAGGTGGGTGGTTATCATAAAACTATTTAAGCTGTAAAAACTGAAATAAATTAGTAGCTCTGTTGCAGCCATAAAAATAATCCGAATAGGGTAGGCAGCATCACACACCTGTCACACCAAATGGCACGACAGAAGCACTGCAGTTGGTGGTTTTCTTTTTGATTTGGTGTAGTTGATGTCCTAGCAGTCACAGTCTTGATAGCTGGGTCCCTGGGCAACAATAGCAGCAATGTGGAAAAACTCACTCCCTCAACCAACACAAAATATCACGAATTACTATAAACTAAGAACTATTTTATGAATACCTGAGAGAGGTCCCTCAGATGATACAGAATTTATAGACATCTAAATAAGAATTGTCAACTAGCACAATGGTTGATGGAATAAGAAAACTGTTTGAAAAAAGGATAGCATCTACTGTCACAATTACTAATAAAAAACACGCATTTAAGATACTAACACAATAATGCCTAAAGAAAACCAGTTTTACAATCGACTTATATTTTCAAAGGGCTTAGAACAACATTCCTGACTAGAAACCGCTGAAGAACTTGATCTACTAACAGGAAAAACCCAGAAAGTTCAAACAAAAACCTCCAGTTTATGATCAAATAGTAAAGGTAAAAAGTAGAATTTCTCATGGGTTTATGGCTGCTTCCTTCTTTATATAAACTGTTTTGGGGAGACTGCAAGCATTGAACAGACAAAAATGCAGACCAATTATTGTCATGGCTAGTTTACGTCAAAAGAAACCTCCAATAGACTTTAAAAAAAAAAGTCTAGGGTAAGTAAATGACTACATGATGGCAAATAAAATTTAACAATGGTAAAACTATTGCATTTTAAAATATGCTAAACTAGCCTAATCAAGTCAAAACAGTAACCTGAGCCTCACTGAATGAAATCCAGAGACCTCTGGTTGATGTAGAGATGAAGACAAGAGAGCAATCAAGGTGTTGGGATGCGTAAGCATGGACTGTTAATTTCCACAAGGACAGCACATTCACTTCCCAGTTACCTTTCTCAGGAGGTGTACTATGTATCACAGTGGGCTCTGAGATAGAGGACAGGATAGTTACAGAGAGAAAACGCTGTAGAGGAGGTGGCATGACTGGAATTGGTTACTTAGAGTAAACAAACAGAATAAGGGAAAAAGTGTAGTAAATAGAGAATTAGATTTTCTGGATTTTAATATCCTACAAAACACAGAACAACATCACGTAACAAATCATATAAAGAGGTTAAATCATATAATCACAGAATGGTTTGAAAGGAACCTTAGAGATCATTAAGTCCCAATCCCCCTGCCATGGGCAGGGATACCTTCCCCTAGGCCAGGCTGCTCAGAGCCCCATCCAACCTGGCCTTGAAACAGTGCCAGGGATGGGGCATCCACAGCTTCTATAGGCAATCTGTTCCAGCGCCTCACCACCCCCACAGCAGAGATTTTTTTTCCTGCTACTTAGATTAAACCTATTCTCTTCCAGTCTGAAGCTATTCCCCCCTGTCCTGTCACTACAGGCTCTTGTAAAGAGACTCTCTCCATCTTTTTGGTAGGCTCCTTTCAGGTACTGGAAGATCAGATTTACGTCACCCCAGAGTTGTAGATACAAAAATGCTGCTAGCAAGGATTTTCTTGCTATATTCTAAGCCTGTGAGAGACTTTTCTCTCTCACAGAAGAGGTAGCAGAGTTATGTAAACAACCAAACACCTGCAGCCATGAAAAGTCCTGTTTATAGTACAGTAGAAAAATATTTTGACAATGGATGTTTAGGATTTTAGCCAATCACCCCCAAGGGGTGGCTGATCCTTTGTCCAATTGGACTATGAAGAAAAAAGTCCATAAAAGAGTTTGTAAAAATAATTAAATAAATCAGTCTTGCTGCACAATTCCTGCCTGCTGGATCTTCTGCTCCTCCCTACGGCTGCGGGACACGGTGATATATCCTAGGGCCTAGGCCTGGGGTAATACAGAGTCTTCTCTTTTCCAGGCTGAACAATGCCAACTCTCTCAGCCTTTTCTTATAGGAGGTGCTCCATCCCTCAGATCACCTTGCTGTCCTCCTCTGGACTGACTCCAACAGATCCATGTCCTTCCTGTGCTGGGGACCCCAGAGCTGATGCAGCACTGCAGGTGGGGTCTCACCAGAGCAGAGCAGAGGGGCAGAATCGCCCCCCTCCCCTGCTGCCCACGGCGCTTTGGATGCAGCCCAGGACACAACTGGCACTCTGGGCTGCAAGGGCACATGGCTGGGTCATGTCCAGCCTCTCACCCACCAGCACCCCCATGTCCTTGTCAGCAGGGCTGCTCTGCATCTGTTCATCCCCCAGCCTGGATTATTACCGGAGGCTGTCCCGGTCCAGGTGCAGCACCAGCACTTGGTCTTGTTGAAGCTCATGAGATTCCCATGGGCCCACTTTTTGAGCTTGTCCAGATCCCTCTGGATGGCATCCCTCCTTCACAAAGTTTCAGCATGTTTTGTGCTCAGTGATGCACGGTGTGTACCAATGCTGAAAATTTAGCAGGAGATACCTAAGGCTGAATCACCGTTTATCCACTGAGTTCTTTGAAATGTACTAATAGAAATCTGATTACATCACTAATGAGCCCTTAATTTTTCTGAAACTGGGATCAAAGCTGAGTACAAACTGTTTCAACCATTCTGCACTTACACCTTCATTACGAAAGACCTATTAGAGAAAGTGAATCATCCCCCATGAATCCACTCCAGAACATTCTTATCTTCCTCTGAAGCAATTGCTACTGGTGACAGAGCGCTGCAGTGCCCAGAGCTCACGCTGAAAACCTGTGTGCACGCAAGCGACACTGCTTTTCTCTCCACTTTGCCTTATCTGCTATACTTGTGTAGTTAATGGAAAATATTTCATTTGCATCTTAAAGTATTTAATTAATCATACACGCTACAATTTATGTTCCCAGAAAAAAAAAAGTTTCACATGTTTTCATATGGATAAATTGCATCTTCAAGGAATGGAAATTAGTGTTTTAAAATATTAATTAAAACTTAAATTAAATCTCTTAAGCTTAATTTTTATGCATTACCAGCAGAGAAACAATGTCTCTAGAACTATAAGCAACATAATAACAAATTTACTCAGAGTTGATAGGAACATAAATCTTTCTTCTAATTAAGCATTTTTCACAAACAAAAGATGGCTGAGGATGAAACAGATACAGCTCCTTTACTTGTATTGGGCCAGATCAAGCTAAATGCAGGTCATTGTTACGTGATAAATGGTTTCAGCAAAACGACTTCTCATGTTTAAATCTCTGACATGAGAAGAGGCAATGGCAAAAGCTGAAAATCACTGGACACTGACATTCCCATTGAGACCGTTCTTAACAAAGTCATATGAAGAAACACCATGGAAACAGATACACATTTTTCATTAACAGGAGAAAGAGGAACAAAGCAGCAATGGAATCTTGACAGTCACTCCAAGCTCTCAGAAAGTCAGTGCAGACATAACCAAGGTTGCTGAGACACAAGTTTGCATATGGCACACAGGAATTGCCTATATGAAGGAAGGAAAATGTGTTGTGCACATCCCATATACACAATACAAATTAAATCGTCAATTTTTCAAAGCTAAACTTTAGGGAAGAAAATAAATAAGAAAACTGCCTAAAGTTACAATTTTAAATCCTTAATAGACATCCCTTGCAATTTTCAAAACATTTTGCCCTCAGCAGCTCTCTATACCCCAAGATCATGAAAAAAACCATAATATAACAAGATAGGGGGGAAGGCTATATGAGATTACCTTCTCTAAATGACAAAGCTATTTCCATTTAAGTGGCATGCAAGTAGTAATTACATTTTGCATTTGCATAATAATTAAACAATCCTTTCAAGAAAAGGTGTGTCTTATAGAAGCTTCACAATTAATAACTTCTTATCTTAAAGTAAGCCTTGGTTTACTTACAGAAGCTTTGCTAGTGCCACTGTAACCTCCTGGGGCAAACCCTCACTCATTCCTGTAAACTATGCCTTGTAAGTGGTCACTGAGCAGAACAACTACGTACACACACACACACACACACATAACCTGTTAGCTGACACTTCAGGCTTGTTAGATGCTGCTTTGAGTCATTACAGACTATACATATTTATGTACAATTTGAAAATAAATGCATTTCCCAGCTTAGATGAATACAGATAAATTTTGATACCAACATTCTAAACAATGTCTTTCTTCTCCCTCCAGTGTTTTTTAATATATAAAAAGTCAGTATTTTGACCCATATTTTTCATGCACCAGTTAACTAGAAAATTACAGAACCTGAAGAGCTCAGATAAAATTCATCAAGGGGATTAAAACAAGGCATGCCTCCTCCTCCTCCCTAGCATGGGATGCTGTTGGAATGTGAATTAAAGACTCTCAAGCCTTTGAAAAATGAGGACCCCTGAATTTTTAATTTTGTTAACTAATCATGAGAGAATTGGAAATCACTGTGTTTCTGAGTGTTTGATAGGTAGCTGCTTCCATAAAGTACATTTTTAATTTTGTAAGAGCTGGCCTATTTCCCAGCACACTGATTTGTGGGACCACTACTTACAGCACCTAGAGCATAATTAAATATTAAGTCCCTCCTTGATGTATGCAAAATCTGTCTAAGAGGATTAGTAGACACACTGACGGTGGCTTTCACACATTTTCTGGTAATTGAACACTGCAATACCATTAAAATTATCTTTATTCAATAGAAATCCACGTTCATACTTTATAATATCTGCCATCCCTTTTTGTGCCAAGGAATGGTATAGGAAAAGAGGGATCTCCTAAAAGCATGTAAAAAACACCAAGCAAGTAGTGATACAACAATCTGGAAGCAAGATAATGAATACATTTTGGACATATTTGCAATTTAAAGCTCATTAAAAACCCCTGAAAACTAACAACCTTTAAACACATTCCTCTAAAATCTAAAAACAGCATTCAATCCACAGCCCTTTCCCTCCCCATTTGTTTGAAATGGGATTTTTTTTTTAAACTATTTTGCTGGATGAGAGAGGATGACCAAATTAATAAAGGTGTAGTGATGCTAGAGAAGGTGACACCTACAGACAAGACAGGCAGACTGGCATAGTTTGAAAGATGATATTCCTCCTGTCTACTTCTTCATGCAGGATTACCCAACAAGCTGTGCTACAATACACCCTTCTGTAAAACAGGGTAGCTGTAAAAGGTCTTTGCACCTGAAGCGTGAACTTGCATGAGAAAATTGTGTCTTAACCCTAATGCTCTGCCACAGCTCATACACAAATCTCTCTCTTTGCTTTTAAGCAGCCATGTAAGCACAGACTTCTGCAGTGTTCTTGTTCCACTAACATACCACAAAGGACCGGGAAGTGTACAGTTTTCAATCTGCTATTTTATGATGATATTTTCCATTCTTGTTAATTCACAAAATACGCAAACTTAATATTCAAACAAGGCCATCACTTGCTTTTCTAGTATCAGCTTGTAGACTAGCATTTGACATCAGCTGACTACAAGAGGGAAAAAATCCAAAATAAATAGTCCACATCTAAGACCACTCATTTGTTTTCTTGGATATTTGTGAAGAACCCTGAATTTCAGTGATGGGTATCTAATGGACAAAGCAACACGACTCTTCCATCTAAATAACACGTTAGTTACCTAGCTCAAAATATTCAAAGAAAACAATCACACTGAGCTTGAGCTGACATGAAAATGAGAATAATTTTTAATATATTCCAATAGGACTCTTGTAATTGCACTCTGTAGCAGAAAGTGGGGTGCATAAACTATGATTTTTATGTATGTACATATAAGCACAGCTTTCACTATTGTCAGGCATGAAAGCTATTTCTACACTTAGCTAAATAATAAATAGTATATACAGAGAAATTAGTATTATGGTGTTGTGTACATATTTTCATACAATTATCTCTGAAAGGTTTGAGCTTATCTAGACCATTATTCAAGCTTTATTACATGTCTTCTTGTACTACTTGCTTACTCATCAGCAAAAGTGTAAAGCACTGAAGTGATCAGCAACACTGTGTTATGAGCAGATGTACTGTTGCTCAGTCAGTACAAACCTCACAAAAAGAAAAGCAGGTTTTCCTGCTTGAAACTAGTTGATTTTAAAAATCCCTTCAGGAAGCAGAAATTAACTGTTTATATGGAGAGGCCTAAACAGGCTGGCAGACTGGGCCAGCAAAATTTGCACAAGGTTTAACAGTTGTGCTGCACCTGGAACAGCACAGGTGGGGACAGCACAGTTGTGGCTGTCTCAGCTCTGCTGATGGGCCTTGGGGGCTCTGGTGGGCAGTGAGCTACACATCAGCCAGCAGCATATGAAATGCATTCAATTAAGTCCTAAAATTTGGTTTTGTAACCAAATGGAGGTGTGTTTCTTTTTGCAAAGTTATATACATTCTGACTTACAAGAAATATGGGAGAAAATAAAAGTTTGATAAATATTTTAGATAAAATCACAAGTGTAATGAGTGTCATAAGGTTTCTGTCAAATACAGGTTCTTTTTCTGTCTTCTACAAACATGGCTGAAAGCTATTATCTACCTGTAACTTTTTTCTTAAGACATACTCTAGTTCAATTTTTTAGAATTGGAAATGATTTTGAATTAGAAAGCAGGTCACAGGCAACACAAACACTGACAAAGGATTGAACTGAAGAATCCAATCACAGACACCCAAACAGTAGTTGAGGAGTTAAATGCTGGTATTACTGTGAATACAAGAGGAAAAGTAATTTCCAAAGAAACCAAGAGATAAGTACTTTCTTTTCCTTTTAAGATTTTTATTAGGATTGTTCCCTTGGATGAATTTAGCACAGCAAGTCAAAACTGAGATATTGCTTCAGGTTTATATGAATATAAAGTGGGTTTGTGCACAGATTTTTTTGGGAGCTATTAGTAATATTCTACTTTTGTTCTGTAAGGTCTTGGCATGGTGGGAGGCACTTAGAAAATGAACAAAAAGTAACTCTGCTTCTGAACAATTCTACATGCAGCAAGTGCTACTCACATGATTTCAAAATTGCTACACATTCATGAAATAATATTTAAAGGCCCAAGAAAAAAAGTCCGTGGCCAGTAATTATCATTGTAATTGTGAGTAAAATGTGACGCCAAGTGGAAGATAAAAATGGAAGGTAAAATTGACACGAAAAAAGGGTCAGAAAAGAAAGAAGGTACAAAAACTTCAAAGTCAGTGCTTGACATGGAGGAAAATCATTAGTCTTCAGTCAAGTTCAGTACTATGCACTCCTGATCCTAAAGAAAAATCAGAAAAGTCCCTTACCTTTACAAACTTTGTTTTACGAAGAATCAGAATGTATCAGAAACTTGATTTAAAACAGAAAAGTAGGATTAGTTTCCAGACAACAGGATGCATCACAACCATATTCTGCAGACCAACATTTCGTTATGTAATCCTCTCATTAAAACAGCCTAATGCTATAATTTGCAGCAATCAGTATAAATACCTTTGTTTCAGGCCAGCAAGCTCTAAGAACGGCTTGTGTCCTGAAGTACACCAGCAGCTTGCTATCCTCATCACTGAGATGGAAGGCTTGCTCCAGAATTTGCAATACCCTGATGCGAGGCTTCACTGCTAAAGAATCATCACCACAGAAAGGTCTCAACCACTCCAGGAGGTCATCTGCAGAAACTATTTTCTCCCTGTAATTAAACAACACGGTGTTAAATAGTCTCTGGTAATAATCCTAATGAAAATACTACATGCATTTTCAAAACTTAACAAGCACATTCATTATGTAAGAAATACATAACACCAGGAAATGGAAGATCTGACCTCTGTGAGGCTGCAGGGAAACCGGCCCTTGTAAATCAGGAGCCCATCTGTATATTTACATATTTTCCCACAAGCTACTCTGGTACCATACAATGGTGCTCGGTTTCAGCATCTGGAAATCCAAGTCTTTTCATGGTGTCTGGGCCTTACTGATGCCTGTACTACCACACCATCTGACTTTACGGAAAACCAGCTTGAATGCTTGCATATTTAGTATAACATTTTTATCTCTGAATGCTTATTCATACTGTCACCCTGCATTCTCTTTCTTTCTTTACAAGCCCCTTCTTTCTACTCCACACACACTAAATTATTTTCTCCCAGTTGCAGCTCTAGCCATATTTTTTTTTTGTGTACCATCTCTAGCCAGCTTGATCATTCTCAGTTCTTAGCATGATAATGATTGCAAAATGCCCAAAATCCTTAGAAAGAAAAAAAAAAAAAAGAGATGTTAAAACTCCTAAGCTTTTGGGTTGGACTTTTAATTATAAAAACTCTTAATTATATCATTTGATTCAGAAGGTGTATTAAATCAAATACATTCTAACTGTGTGGAAGCATTCACAGTACACAGATCACCATGAACTGACCAAGCAGTTAACAGCTGGAGACAGAATGATGTGTGATGTCCCTCGGAGGAGGCTATAAACTAACAAGTACCAAATCAGCAAATACTGTTTTAACATCCAATAATATTTTAAACTCAAGCTAACTCTTTTCTTAAAAAAAAAAAGAAGCCAAGCAAGTGGCTCCTGGTAGAGTGTGATTTGTAACTAATGTTCCCTTGTCTTAACAAGACAGACGGGAAAGTAATATGAGACAGAAAACACCAATTTAGCCTGTCTTTCAGCTCTGAAATAATAAACACTGACATCTTAGGTTTTCATATTACAAAGATTTCAATTTTACTTAGGCTTTACATTGTCTGAATAATGCTGTTAGCTCAGAAGTCCTGCTGAATTAGACATGCCTTTGCTGAACAGGTGGCATTCAAACTGTAAATTAAAAGTTTGGGAATTAAAAGGACCTGCTGGAATATTTCAAGAGTTTGTAGAGCTTGCACTTGATGCTTATATATGTTTTCCTGAGGAAAATATTCCTGTTTTGTAAATCGAGTAGCTGAGTTTTAAGGTAATAAATAAGTATTTAAAGGAATATGAGTGATCTCTTGCAATCATCATTACTTTCACTCCATCTTATTGTTTCAGCAGTTAAATGCTGATGAAATATACAAATCCAGAAGGTGCACTCCAGAAGGTGCATCTCAGAATAAAATAGTACGGACTCATCCATTATACCTTAGAATACTGCAAATTATATTTACTGCAAATTTTTACATCAATTCAGTCTCCATCAGTATCCAACATTCAGCTAATTTAATGTCATTGGAGAAGCCTCAAAAAATAGTGTCACTGTTTTTGTGTGGCTACCAGAGAGTATTGGATTTTATTGTCATTATTATACATGACTTTCTTTGTACATCTGGGAAAACAAAGCTGATTTTTTTTTGTTTCTTCCTTGTCTTTACTGAGAATGAAATGGAAAATGTCATTGAGATATACAGGCCATTATGTGGTCTGAAATAAGGACATTCCCAAAAGAGGGGAAAAAAAATGTGGTGAAGCATCATATAGCGTTTGGGAAATTGTTTCTGCACTATCCCTTACAAATACTGACCAACTTAGATATCTAAATTCAGATACCTGAAAGTGAATAATTATTATTTGCAATTTATCAACAAAACTGAAACAAAAGCAGTGACATATTCCTGGTAGATATACAATCTGCAGAAGTCACAGCTGAAAAACCATTTTCTCAATTCACCATAATACAGAGTTATCCAAATTTTAGGTTCAGTGCTTTCTTCCAAATGACAAGTAAAGGCTTCTGTCAGGGCTCAGATTTTGAACATGAAAAATGACAGCCCGTTCCAGAATAAAGTCTTAGAAAATTAAGTGCAAACCCATTACATATATCCATGAAGAAAAATCATCCATATTCAGTATTGTACCTTCAAAGCTTTCATGAGAAGCATCTTTCAAAGTCTTACCCAAAGAATCCGTACAGGAAGCTCTTACCCTTTTTCAACGCTTGCATGCACTGCAGAAATTATACCTTCTAGGATTCCAAGTGGATCTTTCTCTGTTGGAGATGAGTCACCATTTCTGCTATTAAGGGAAGACGAAGTTACCATTAAAATGGTCCTTAATATTGTATCTCATTTTATGCACCTGTAGGATTTTATTAATTGTTCGATAATTATAAGAATTTTCCATTTTCGTTTCTTAACTAGTACCTTTATTTTTATGTCAGAGTAATGCAAAAAGTAAAAAGGAAAGAGTGGGAAAAAATACTAAAGCACTTAAACGGAATTTGAAAGGAAAAGCATAGTTAAAAGTTTAGTGCTTCTAACACAGATTAGGTGAGCAAAATACTCACATGCAATCTCACTACCTTAAAGATCAATATGAACTAAAGAGACTTAAAGTTACACATGAATGTCATCATCTTTTCCCTCTGAATCATCTTGCAGTATCTCTGTTGGCTGAAATCAACCTGACTGTAACCTGAGTCAGCAGTATCCTATCTGCGGATTTCACTGGGATCGAGCTGCACACAACAATGGCCACTGTGCGTACGTGGAATAGAAAAATGTCCATCACTCCCATCAGACATTTCAGTTAAAATACAGTTCTCTTCAGCAGGTCAAAAGGTTGTAAAAATGGGGTGAAAAAAGAAACAACCAACCAACCCAAAACCACTCTGGTAGGAAAAGAAGCTTTGCTCATAACTCAATGAAAATGACATTTTCAGCTAAGGTTTGCTATAAAACAGACTCGGTGCTGAGAGAGGGAGAGATTTGCCCTGGTACTCCAACAAAACATACAGTGTCTCCCTACGGAAACCACTATGGTGGCAGTGATGCCTGGATGAACAGGAAAAACACCAGCTTTGCCTGTCTTAATTTGTCAAGGCCGCATTAAAGAAAGAGAAAAAAAGGCAAATAGTTCCCAAGTTATCTGACTATAGATGATTCAAAAACACGAGAAAAAAAGTGTATTTTCTCTATAGTTCATCACCATATCAAAGCTCTTCTGCTACTAAAAATGTCAGCCTCCTTCTAGATCTGCTCTTAGCAATAACCAACACATGCCCGAACTACTTTGACTGTTCTATCTAAAGCCAAAATACCACACAGCTGACAGAAATGTGCAAAAGTAACCACAATATTCCAAATTTTTTTTTGTCAGGAGTTAGGGAATATTTACAATTTTGTCATTCATTACATCAGTAAGATAAATGTATTTTCTAAACAATGATTATATCATATGGCATAGAGACCTAAATCTTTATAAACTTTAATGTCTTCCTGCATTCAGAATTTTCATCTTTTCTATTTTTATCTTAATGCGTGGCCAGCACTCCAGTGTACAACACTAGATTTAAAATAAATATGACTCTATTCAGAACAGAAGCAAGATGATTTGTTTCACGATGAAAAGCTAGCATCCTCATTCAATATTACTATACTGCACTCCTAAGTTTGAAACAGGAGTAGACGGCTCGTTAACACTGGTCTTTTTCTCAAAAGATACTGTACATATGACTGACAGAAATGCTGTTCTTAGTACCAATACTACCATATTGCAGCTAAATAACTTTTTTAAGAGTGAAGCTTAAATCTAGATATAATCCTAAGCATCTTCAGAATATTTGGAAACAATAAAATTATAATTTATAGTACAGAATAGTATATAAATATTCCCAGAGACATGATATGTCTCCAAAAGATAAAATCCCTTTTCACCAAAACACACAAAAAATTCATTCTCAGAAAAAAAAAGAAGTGTATTTTCACAGAAAAGGAGACATAACAGAATTGAATGCACTGTTTAGGAAAAAAAAATATACCTTTAGGGCAGATGTGTGGAAATGGTAAAAAGCAAAGCAGTATTCAAATGATCATTTTATGCATCATGGCTAGATGCATTAGGAGATGGTTAAAAATTTCTTTAACAACATAAAAAGCTAAGAAAATTTATTATAGGTCCCTAGAGTGAAGACAGATATAAGGCACTTCATTAATACTCTTTTTATAAGCCATTTTGTTTGTGAATTGTTTACAGGCCAGATTTAAATTTTCCATTTTTTGTGCCCTTTTTTTCAATTAAGTTTGTAATAAAAACACATCTACAAAGGGCATTAACATGGCATATCAAAAGGAAACTAGAATACTTATAAAACTTGCACACTAAGAAGAGAATGAGTATTGAAGCAGAAACAAACAGGATATTTGCAGCCCTTCAATACTTAAAAGGGGATTATAAGAAAAATGGTGACAGACCAGAGAGTCAGTTCAGACTACATGTAAGGAAGGAACTTTTTTCAATGAAGCTGGTGAGATACTGGCACAAGTTCTCCAGAGAGATGGTGGATGCCCCTTTCCTGGAAACATTCAAGACCAGATTGGATGGGCTCTGAGTGACCTGATCTAGGTGAAGATGCTCCTGCTCATTGTAGGAGGTGTTGCACAAGATAACCTTTAAAGGTCCCTTCCAACCCAAACTATTATATGATTGTGCAGTGTACAGAAATTGAGTTCTTACTGCTCTACTTACACTTACTTATCTTTAATGGACATGAACAACTACCATATCAAAGGAGACCGACCAGCAAACCTTGGACTTTGGGTATCCTCAATTTAGGGATCAGTTCTGGACAGTCCTAACCCTTGCTCTCCAAAAAACCTTCATCTCTCTAATCCAAAATGGAAGTTGATAGCTCCGGTAGCAACCAGGCTCTGAGCTCCTCAAAAAAAACCAAAACAACCTCTGCCCCAAACAAACAAAAAATCCCCAAACCCAAATAAACAAAAAACCCAAACAAACAAACCCAAACCAAACCAAAACTGATCAAAAGAAATGTATCTGCAAAAGTTAACGGGCATTTCTGAAAACAAAAAAAACACTGTTTCTGACAATACATCTGTGAAGACGATTTTCAAAAACAACAGATGTATGAACATTTACAGAAAGCTTCAAGTTTGTCAGACACAGACAGGTGACACAGACAGGTGTCACAGACAGGTGTCTTTTACTAAGCAGTAGGAAAGGAGAAAAAGATTAATCTAAGCAGTAAGCTACGGTTATCTAGAATAAGGAAGTATTTAAAAAATCTAGAAAGCTTAATACTGCCTTTACTGCCTAATGGTTAGAGAAACTAAAAAGAGATGACACCTCATGAGACAAACAATCCTGTAGAGTTTCCACAGATTGTTGCCCTGTTCTTTTCTTAATAATTAATGATTAAAAATAAGCAGCTACTAACAGAAACAAATACAATTAATGGAGGATTAGCCTCCACACAGATTATATGCTATTTTATGCACATTTTAGACAACAGAACAGGATCCAGTGTTCACCTCAGAACTCCTAGGTATTAGCTTGGTGTAATTACACTGATAAAGGCTTATTTTGATTTCAGATCAGAAAAAGTGATGCATATTTAATCACATTCGTCAAACAGAATAAAGTACAAAGAACGCCTGAAAGGAGAATAAATTAACTTCATCTAAATTTTTTAACCTAATTACTGTATTCATTAAAATACTCCAGCTTTATTTTCCTCTGTCTGATTGTGCTTTGTCATATTTAAATATGAGTAAAATAAGGAAATAACATATTGATGGTGTGATCACTCAAAGCTGGGGAAAAAAAGTCTTAATGGCAGACCATCATTTTCATCTAAAATACCACAAAATCATTATAAACAAGCTAAAAAATTACTCTGTATGACCCCTGCTCAAATGAGATGAGGGAATAAAAAATCTGATTTTTTTTTTCCCTGTTAAGTTAGCTGCTCTTTCTAAGAAAGCTGGGTTTACCTTCTTCAGAAAACACTGGGCATTAAACAAGGAACTCAAAATTCCACCAAACCTTTCCTGCTCACTGCCTGGTGAATACTTCCAAAATTTCATGGAACACTATATCCCTGTGGACACCTAAGAGAAGAACTATAGGAGCAGCAGATGAAGGAGACCATAATGTCTTCAACAGACAAACTCTCTTTCCTGACTGACCAACCGTGGACATGCCTACAGTCATGGACCATGGAATGTTTCCTATCCGTCATGTGAGTGATCTTAGGCAAGGAATTAAATTGAGTCTTAGGGAAGACTAATCAGATGACCATAGTTGCTAAAATATTTTGTTTTGTTTTCCACAAGGTCATGGTTTCTACTGAAGAGGCAACTGATTTTTATTTATAGTAGCTGCTTCTACAGGCAAACAAGGAAGTGCCCAATACATAAGTCATTGAAGTATGCAAATATGCTCTGCTGGAGAGCTTCTACACATACCAATGCAAGAGTTTCTATTTTGAATTTTGTGTGCCAGAACTAGAGAGTTAAGGGAGACAAAAGTAGTTAAAAGAACTGGAGGACAATACTGCTCTTAAAATTACAATTTAATTTATTTACAAATTTACCAATTACAAAATCCTGATATTAGGCAAATAACTATGTTATATTTAACAAGAAGTCTGTTTCTGAGAAGGTATCAAAGTTGTTAAGCCTGTTGTATCATACATTGCTGAAAAATGAAGCCAAAAAGTAACTTAAGCTTTCATAAAAATATCACTTTCTAGAAGTTCTTCTGCAAGAATGACTATATATGCTAATAACAAAAGATATTTTACTGTGTTTGAAGGGTGGTTGTAGTTAATGCAACTGAAAGAAAGGATGTGTATTTTCAGTCACAGAAGTGGTGGACTGATGCTTAATTTTCAGGCAGATCACTGACACTACCATAATTTTTCACATCCATACAGGCCTCTTTCACTTGTGTCTGCAATACCTTAATTACACTGCTTGTCACTACAGCTATAAAGAATCCAAGTTCAGTGTTAGTGTTACAGCCTTGCAACTGCTACTCTGAAGGTTAATTGTCAAAGAAGGAATTTTCCAAAACAGTCTCTTTCAAAACTACTGTACAAAATAACCCCACTGTGTAACATATTAAAGTTCCAGAAAACAAACCTAAAAGGTTTTCCCTTGAAATGCTGCATTTATTGAGTAAAAGTCTGCTTTTCCAGGTACACTGGCAAGACTACTTCTTTAATTGCAGAAATGCAAGTATTGAACAAGAAGTTTTCATTTGTGTTACACCTTGAAAGTGAACATCTGAGCATAGGATAGAGATCAATCCAATTCTATTCACAAGCAACAACATGAATACCAGCAGGCTTAAGAGATGCCAAGCAACAACCTTTCTTTTAATTCCTCCCTATATTTAGATTATATTTAGTGCTTTATAATATTACCCCTTTCTGAATTTTATCATAGGGAGGACATTATCTCACATATTTTCTATTTTATTTTATACTAGATTTTCACTTCATGATCTTTATCATTGTAGTAGGCAAACTTTCCATAGTTCAGAGTGATATGAAATTATCTTTCCCTTCTTCTGTCAGAAAAGCAGCGGAGTGGGAGTGGAATATTTCTACTGACCACATTAGGTCACATCACACACCAAATCATTTTAATTGAAACTTCCAACCCATTTTCTCATCTCTGCCACTACACTTTTCTCTATGAGACAGTCATTTCCCTCTTTCCAGTGAAGTGCTGCATAGGAATTACTGGACATGGTCGCTGTCCCAGAACTTTAAATCAACTTGCAGCCATTCCATTCCAGCCTTGCAATGCATATAAAGAACAAGTAATTCAGTTCACAGAAAAGTGTTGATAAGAAGCAGAAGTAGAAAGGAGAATTTTGATAGGTTTCTCATACTCTGCATGTTAATGAGACTCACTATAGTCAAAATAACTGGACTTCATGAGCTTTGTATCCAGATACATCACACTGCTAGTCAGGAACAGCAGGACAGTTATTATCTAAAGCCAAATTATTCTTCTTCAAATGGACGAACCCAGACTAGAAAGACAGTATTACTTATGTTGCTGTGCAAAAGCTCTATCATCATTGAGGATGCTGTGAACACTCTTAAACTGAGTGATAGAAGAAACCAATTTTCTGCCCAAGAGGACTGCAAACAATTTGACAGGCTGCTTTCTTTTCATCTGTGGCACTTCAATCTGCTGTAATATATACATACAAGCTGAAGAAAAAGTAGAGCCATACAAAATTTTCCATGCTAGACTTGTTTTCCAATTCCTGGTGTGTGCATTCAGATCATCCTGCCCATATAATTTTTCTGCAGGTAGAACAACAGGATAAATTCTCAAAGTTTTCTCTCTCTGAACTGGTCTTAGAAGTGCTAAGCAGTGTTTAGCAAACATCTAAAGCAGAATACTCTTTCATACTTGTTGCATGTATCTCTGTGAAACAGAAACGCTTCAGAAGAGAGTTTTGTATAAATAGTTAAATGAGAAGTATCTGCTCAATTTACAATGGATGATATAAAGTTATCCTCCCCTGCTTCCTCCCGCCGCCTTAAAAATATGAGGGGGAATAAAATATTTCTAATGAACCAAACCAACCAGCACAAAAAACCCCAGCTCTCCGAAATGGCTCAGCAAGTTATTCCAAAGATGGAAATTGTACGACTTCTGGTAAGACACACTGTTGTGGCAGAAGCCATTACTAGGCCTCTGCTCCCCAAATGCCTGCATGAGTTACCATTTCCAATAAACATGCCTTTTTCTGTTTAAGAAGGAAGAATTATGTGCTGTTGTAAATTTTTGTAAAATTTACAAGGGCACACACACATAATGGAACAATACTGTAAACCCAACGCTTGTAACTAAAAAGCACCAGCGAACAGGATAAGCTCTGTCTTATTTTGTTCGAATTGCTCCGGCTTCCCAAACGCAGAAAAATATGACTACGTATGAAATTATAGGTAAACAGAAGAATAATCAAAGATCTCCTATTACTGCTTAATTTTCTGCAAAATCCAGACATTAAAAGCAAACAAGTACTCACTACAGATAAACAAAACCAACCAACCAACCAAAAACCACAACAAACTAACACACCAAACCAACCAACCAAAAAAAACCCCTTCCAAAAACGCAGAAGAAAGATTTTTGACCTTAATTAAGGAAGCCTGCTTACCTTAATATACATACAATTTTTTTAATAGCACATTGGACAATATCCTGGGGAGAAATGCCTAGATCTCCAACAGCCACTTGCAGCAACTGCTGCACCATGTCCAGGGGCTGACCATCTATACACATGGCTACTGCTTGCTCACGGATTTTTTCTTTCTCCGACCTTGAAAGATCATATAAATAGCCATACTTTTGTAGTGTGTCCTGTGAAAACATAATTTTTGGAACACTAATCAGTGTACTTCTTATTTACAGGGCTGTATCAGTCTTCCTTTCTGCTAGGATTTAACATATACTGAGACAAAGAAAAGATTGATGGAACTGAATTTTCAAAACCCAGGTCAACAAAAGCAAAGGTGGAAAATACTAATAAAATATGACAAAAGATTAATGTCTATCATTGCTAGTCATGGTAACACTCAAAGCAAGCACTTGATCAGTAATCATTACCTGTTCGCTGCTTTTCAAGTAAGTGATAAAACTGTGAGTGAGTGTTTCCAAATGAGCAAGAGATTGTTGCAAGTGTTTCAGAGTTTCTTCATAAGCAGCAGACCGGTTTTCAACATCTTTCATGTCATTATCTGAAGTTTTTTTTCTTGATTTCTCAGAAAGATGTTTGACTGCTTTAATAGCCTTCTTAGTCACTTCTATCCTGGCTTCAACTGGCAGCTGAAAAAGATTGTTCAATTATTTATTCACTCATTACCTGTACACTACTGTTTGTATTACAGAAGTGCCAAGAGGTCAGGTGGATCCATTGTTCCACAACACAGCATAAAACTAAATGAAGTATTTAATGGGAAAAAACTTTATTTCTAACTCGTCATTTATTTAAGTGATCAGTATTCCATTACTTTCTTCTGCTGTCCTTCCTTTTACAGATCTTTTTACTTGTTCATTTTAAACCATATGAAACTTCTTTTCCTAACAATATTTATTATTTCGTCAGACTGCCACCTTATAATCTTTTAATTCTTCATTGAGAGACGTCTGAGATACGCTACACAAGACTGACTGATAACTCACTTAAGGTTTGTCAAGTTTAGACCACTGTTTAAAATACATCTCTAAGACCATAACCATAAGCAAAAAAAGCAGGAGGATCTAGAATTTTTATATCAATCTATTTAAAGCCCAAGTTATACAAAATAGTAACTATACAGTATTTTTAAAGACTTGTGCAACTATATGTATCTAGGCATTAAACTGAAACAAAGTCTGACTTTCTTGTTTCAGGAAAGACACAGCTTCAGCTGTAAGTCTAAAACAAAATCTGAAGTGTGATTTCAGACATTCATGTATAATTTGTTCCTTCATAACTTCAAGCACAGTTTTAAGGATGCTTGCAATATATTTTCTAATGGGTGGGAGTGTCCTCTGCCTGAACTCTTAAAAGTATCTAGTGCTTTGGGTTAACAATCAGGTGTTTTAGTTACTGGAATACTGAAAAATAACAAACAATTTTAGCTTTCAAGTTGAAATACACAAGAAATAGAAAAAAAAAGCTTGAATCTGTATGACACAGTGAATAGGAAAAAGGATGAATTACCATAAAAGAGAGCAATTAAACTGCTGTAGCATTGTTCATACAAAGTCCAAGAGATGTTTGCATGATGAATTAAACTACCTACTTGTAAAGCCATAAAAAATTTGAAGAGGATTACTTAGTGGAAAGTTACAGTTCACATATTTTCCCCCTCTTCCCTAGATAAAAAGTCACAAGTGAAAGATGTAGAATTCACTCCTGGTTTTTTGTGATGTTACTGTGAACCACACTAATGGTCTACTGGGTATTTTTAATAATGAAAGCAAAACGAGTGGACATTATTGTTGGAGCTAAGAAAATTTACCAGTTTTAACACAATAAGGGAATTTTACTATACAGTTTCAAATGCAACACAGTTCCATTCCCACTCTAAGTGATTGAGTTTGTTACTGTGAACAAGGTGTCAATATCAGGTTTTACTCTAAGCAAGGAAAAGTTCATAGTCTCCACATCACATTAAAATCTAACAACCACAGCTGGATTTATATATCCATTTCATAAACATGAAAAAAGAAGAAAACAGCTACATATTTCATTTTTCCTCTTCTGGTGTAGATTCTAATGTTCAAAATGCAATTAAGAGAGATACAAGAGGCAAACAATTTAAGTATGCCATCTAACTTACATCCTAGAGAACAGTGTCAATATACTGACAGTTTAGAAGTCATGATGCCATAAGCACATGCAGAATAAAGTATTTAGGGGAAAAAAAAAAAAGAAGAAAGAAAACATGTTTTTCCCAAGCCTATTTTAATTTTGCATTCACATTTGCAGAGTGCCAAAATGCAGCACTATGAACATATCATTTCTCTTGTTATTTTATTCCAAACCATGAATAGCTCTCCTCCGTACTTCTAGTCAGCTTCAGTAATGAGATTTGGTATCAGAGACAGTGATAAAAATGTAGCTTAGGGGCTAGTTCACTTTGTTTGCATGTGAAGTGAAGTTTTATATTTAAAAAGCTTTTGCGGTTTAAAAAGATCTTTACATCTATAGGCTATAATGTGTAATAAAAAATCTTAAAAATCTCTTTTCACACCAAAGAACATCACATACTATTTCACCTCAACAGATTTTACTCCTCAGGGTAAAAACTCATCTCATAAGCCCGTTCTCCTCAGAGTACGTAAGTATTTCTTAATAAAGCATAGTACAAGTAACATTAACTTGCACGTGAAGATGTTGACCCTGCTACTCTTACTGCCAGTGATTAACATGCAAGTGTGGGATTATGGAAACAGCTCCATTCCTTTTAATGCCACAGGAACCTGGGATCCCAGCAACACTGAAACGCAGAATGGTTGGAATGGACCTCCAAAAGGCATCTGCTTAAACAGAGCCGCCTAGAGCCAGTGGCCAAGGACCACGTTCAGGTGGCTCTTGAATATCTCCAGTGTGGGAGGACTCAACAACTCCTCTGTGGAACTTGTGCCAGTGTTCAGTCATCCTTATAATGAAAAATGGGTTTTGATGTTCAGATGAAACAGTTGGGTCCAGTTCCCATACTTGACACCAAATCACAGAATCAGAGAATGGCCTGGGTTGGAGGGGACCTTAGAGATCATCCAGTTACATCCCCCTTGCCATGGAAAGCACCACCTTCCACTAGACCAGGTTGCTAAAAGCCCCATCCAACCTGGCCTTGAAACACTCCCAGGGATGGGGCATCCACAACTTCTCTGGGCAACCATTTCTCCTAATGCCTAATCTAAAATGACTCTCCTCCAGTTTGAAGCCATTCCTTCTTGTCCCGTCAGTACACGCTCTTTTCTCTCTCCATCTTTCTTGTGGGCTCTCTTCAGGTACTGAAAGGCCACAATTAGGTCATCCCAAAGCTTTCTCTTTTCCAGGCTGAACAATCCCAATTCTCTCAGTCTTTGCTCATAGGAGAGGTGCTTCATCCCTCTAATCTTATTCAACTCTTTCTTTGTTACCACTGACCATGACATTGGACGGCACAGGACGCACCTTTGGCCAGCTCAGGTCAGCTGTCCTGGCTGTGTCCCTTGACCAATTTTTGCATACCTGCAGTCTACTCAGGGCTAAGGTGTTGAGATAAATTAAGCCTTGACATTGTACAAGCAGTGCTCAGCAAGTCAAAATTCTGGTGTGGCATCAACACAGTTTCAGTCACAAATCCAAAGCACAGCCCCACTGAGGCTGCTGTGATGAAAGTTAACTTCATTCCTACCAGACCCTGTAAAATTCAGCTGGAGAAAGTTTTAATGTATGCAAGGAACCAGTTAAAGAAAATACATTATTAGAGAAGTTTCCTATTATACACTCTTGAAACAGATTTAATTAAAGTAACTATATAAATGGAAGGCACAAGAAAGTACCTTGAATTGATACTAAAAAAAGAAGTACTGTCAATATCCACGAACAAAACAAGGTCAGGCAAGGCAAACCAACAGAACTGGCACACAGTGGAAAGTGATAAAATGAAGCCAAGTAGTTAAAAAAATAACATCTGAATGCAGTCACGCTATGTGAGAACATTTCTTGTACACCTCCAGGCACTGTCATGCTCTTTCTTTTTCCTTAGTATTTTATACAACATTAAGTCAATCAGCCAGACAAAAGACAGTGAACATATTCTGGTGTAGAGGGATTCCTTATGGAACAAGGGCATATGATACCCCTGGAAAGATTGGACAACCCAGGGTTGCTGAGGAAAGGCCCCTGGCTGCAGGCAGGCCTGGAAAGCACCTGGCTGCAGGCAGCCCTGAGAGTCCTTGGCAAGGTATACACTGGCCAGCTCCCCCCTGATTAGAGGCTGTCTAGAGGGACTGGGGGTGAATCTTTGCAAAAGTAGATATAAGTTGGCATAGCTGAACAATAAAGGGAGAATGATGCTTAATCGTATTGGTGTACGTGTCGTTTATCTGGCCAGCTCTCCAGACTCGGTCCCTATCATTCTGGGATTTTTTTTTTTTTTTTTTTAAACTGGGCTTTTTATAAATGTTATTGTTTATTATTATAATATATATTATATATTAAAATATTATTTATATATATATTATATGTTATTATAACATATAAATATGTTATTTTAAACAGCATTTAGTGTCTGAAGTCAAGAAAACAATGCAGGTTAATATTCAGTTATAACAGGTTCCCATTCCACACCTGTTCAGTACGTGGTCAAAATGTGGACATTGTATTCCTGCTGAAAAAAGCAAAAAAGAAAAGAAAATGGTCAAAAGAGTATTACTGACTCAGAGAAAATAAGTCAACCTTTCAACTAAAATCACTAAGTTGCAAGAGAATTTCTTTTTAATCAGAATTTGGAAAAGAAGTTATTAAAGACGGAATGTTAAACAAAAAAATGTCATCAGCTGTTGTCTGAAGGAATGTGGCCAAGTCTACGGAAGGCTGCAGGAAAGTACCCATGTAAGGAAAATTTCAGCTTCTCTTTCTCTACAGAAGACCTGACTGATGATACCACTGCTTTTTACTCTGCTTTTCCTATCTGACGCTGTAGCCTTTTCTTCCTAATCAACATATTGTGCCAATCTACATTTGTAGTGTGTGTTCAATAATGAAAACACAGTGATTAAAAAATATTGTTTTCAGTTGTGTTTTCGTTGTGCTTTTGTTGTGCTAGGCTTTTTTTGGTTGATCAAAAAACCATCAGGGCAATGACCTATGAGCTCTGAAACAGATGGTTCTTTGAAGACATAACCAGCTCTCTGACACAATGAACAAAATGCTGGCAATGAAGGAATAATAAAAAAATTAAATCCACAAATTATCTAAAATGCTTCACAAAGATCACAGAAACAGGAACAAATGGGAAATCATCACGACAAAAAGCTGGTATGATCATTGCTATAATTAAGAATCTATGACATCAGTATTATTTAAAAGCAAACAGAGCTGCTGGGAAAAAAGGTGACAGATTCAAAACGCATGCAAAAATATATGCAGTCATTCCAATGAATATCTGGAATTTCTCCCATACAGGAAGCAATCTGTTCCATACACGCAAATAGCCTATTCTTAACACTATTGAGGTAGAATGACTTATTATTTAGTCAGAAAGACTTAAATAGTTATACAGAGTTAAAAGCATTTCTGACTAGAAGTGCCACAAGCAGGAACCTTCTCAACTGCTTGCAGCAGCAAGCCTCTGTGGTCAAGGGATCAATACTTCAGTCCTTCAATGTGTGAGGAAGGTACTGACAGAGACTTAAGGTCTTTGCCTGTTTCATTTACCACAAACACACAAAAAAAAAATGGCATCAATCTTTACCTTCTTCAACTACATTAACCATGTTACTTTGAGTCTATGATTTACTGAAGTCCCACTATGATGCATCACTCAGTTCCCACCACACAATGTCACCCTTCCATGAACCCTTAGGACCTGGGAACTGAATCTCATCTTCCAGGTGGTAACTCATTTCGACTGATTGCAAGAAACATGGGACAAAAGAATCTCTGGCCTCTTAGAGCTGAAAGTACCTAAAACTGCATCACATCCTGAACTACAGTCAGTGTAACAATGTTAGTTGCCTTTTCATAAATGCAAACTCCTCATCCATTTCTCCAATTTAGACATTTTCTCAATCCCTTTGCCCAGTCAAGCACTGCTCATTCATCCACCTTCTCATTCAGTCACTGCTGGCCCAATTCATGAGAAAGCTAAAACAAAGAGGATGCGAAAGGAAAGAGGTGACTAAGAGGGCCCCTGTCAAAGCCCATCACATTCCTGTCTTTCTCAGGAAGAACAAGAAGTTGCAGAAGCCAGCACTAAACCCCTGTGTTTTCATTCCCTTTTGCATAATTACACATTCGGCTCCTGGGTTCTCTGCCATATCCAAGTGACACACAAGTAGAAGCAGCTGCCTACTGCTTTGCTGGCCCATCCCTGCCTCCCCTTACTTCTACTGACATACTGAACAGCAGGAGACATTCTGATGTCTGTTTTTTTAAGTTCCTGCATGGTGACAACAGCAATGGTACCTCTGAAGCTGAACTCATGTAGCCTACACTGCTATGTAGCCAACGTCCCACTGCCCCTTAGCACTTGAGACTTTTCTCAATTGTTTCTGACCAAAAGGGGTTTTTCAATGGAGATACTGTTCCACAAGAATAACAGTGGAGTGCATCTCATCATCTCCCTGACTACTCTCTCTCTCCTTTCCCACCTTCCCCTTCTGACATTTTGAAAGAGTGGAAGAGAGCTGAGAGGGCATGCAACATTTGGTTTTTGGGGTTTTTTGCCAATACACCTCTCACCACTCCTAAAAAACCCACTTCACTATCTCACTGTAAGCTTCCTCTCAAATTTCCTCTATGTGAGAAAGCTCAGTTGTCTCCATGACAGCACAAATTATTTCTTGATAATGACTATGGTTTTTTGCATTCTGACTAAGAATCAGCACTTCCGTGAAATACCTAAATGTGCATCTGTTACAGGAATAGGAAACTGATATAATAAAGTATTTGGCCATAGAACTGGGCTGGGAAGAAAGCACTGAATTAGAGATTAAAAGAGTGAGCACATGACCAAGGCAGCGTCAAAACACTTATGATTTAAGTAACAGGTGCAAGCCAAAAGGCAGCTTTTATGTATGAAGCATTTTTCAGATGAAAGGTAGAGAAAAGAGACCTCAGAGATAAGTTTCCAGCGTCTATGATGACAATTTCTCATTGTACAATTCTACTTGAAAAGGATCAGTAAAGTCAGTATTTCCTTCTCGTCTTTAGACAAGTCATGACCTTGCTACCTCAGTCCAGGGTCAAGTCTTGCAATTAAAATCTCAGGACAAACCTCAATCTTTGCTCATAAGCATGAAAAAGTAACATTATGAGATGAGATAAAAGGGATCAAAACACCTAAGCCAAGACAGTAGTTCTGACAAAAAGGCTTCAGAGACAGCTGATGGACCTAGAGATAAACATTTTGTTCTACTGTGACAGTCAGATCACAGCACAAATTTTGTGCTGACAAAGCTTCTTATCTTCCCATTTTTTTCACCAAATTCTGTTACAGATACAAGTTAGATGGGTTCTAATAACCCTATACTAATATTGTGGGAACATTAAAACAGTAATTAAAGAGGGAAAAAACCTGAAATTTACCTCATTAAACATAATGAATAAATATCTCAGAAAAATTGTCACAAATCAAACTAAAGAAGATACACACAAAACCCCCTGAAGAACACTTTCTCTATCACCTTTTCATTTCAGATAAAGTTAGTGAAGATCTCCAGATCTTTTAATAAGGCAATTATCTACAAAATCTCATTTCTCTTTTGTGCATCACAGTAAAGATACGTAAGAAACCATGGGTAAAAGTTTATGCTAGAAATATCCTTGCAAGTAGGTTTCACTGGGCAAAAAGAAACTCCAGATCTGGTAAGATATGTTACACACATAAAAGTACGTTCTTTCAAAACCACGCTTTCAGCCAGATGGAGATTACGACAGATTACAATTTATATTATTACGCTGCTTAGAGACCACATGCATTGGGCCAGAATACTTTCTCTGTGGAACATCTTAGTCTGCATGCAAAAGCCTGGTACTAAGCACAAGCCTGTGGAACAATGAATTTTAGGATGAGCACAAATAAATAAATACAACCACCACAACATCTGGTGGAGGGACAACACAATGGCACAGGCAATCCAGGAGGTTCCTGGAATGCACTCATGACAACGTCCTTCTCCAAGTGATGCCAGAACCAACTAGGAGAGGTGCTATGCTGGAACTTGTTCTCACCAACAAGGGCGGGCTGGGGGGGAGTGTGAAGCTCAAGAGCAGACTGAGCTGCAGTGGCCATGAAAATCCTTAGTGCAGCAAGGACGGTACACAGCAAGTTCCCTGTAGCGGTGCAGGTGGCTGCAGCTACTCTTTGTCCTGAGGAGAACTCAGACAACCAGCTGTGGTGGTCAGTCACGGTGAGAACCCATGATCCCCTTGTTTTGCCTTTCGCATGTTTTCCCCTGATTGGGTAATACTTTGTTGTCTTGCTTTATGTATGAAGTTATGTATATTCATTTCCCTTCTTTAATATGCATTAGTTTTAGAAAGTTCCTTGTTCCTCAACGCCCCATTGAATCCTTCCCTGAGTCCCTCCTATGTGTTGTTCCCATTGGTTCCCTTCCTGTCAATCCCACCTGCTTGTCTCTATCCCATTGGCTGAGATCCCTTCCCCACCTATTCTGTACCCAGTATAAGATCCCTGGACCCTCCCACCAATTGGTCTCTTCGTCTTTGTCTTTTCACCGGGATACACCTGTGTGGAATACATATGGAGAGCCCCCTCTCTTTCTTCTTTACCTTTGCCTGCTTAACAGCGACAGAAGGATACAGCCCCTTCAGGGTGAGGAGCTCTACCCCTTTTCATTGTGTGATGGGCACTGAGTGCCGCCTTCCAGAGGCGTTTCAGCGTTGACCTCCGGGCTTCTTTGTGTTGGCACGCAAGGGGTAAAACCCCCTTCTGCCAGCTCCCAGTGGCTGAAAACCCCTCCAGTTCACTACTCTGGACTTCAGGAGAGCAGACTCTGGCATCTTCAGGGATTTGCCTGGTAGAGTACCATGGGATAAGCAAAGAGGGACCCAAGAATGCTGGCTGATATTGAAGGATTGCCTCCTCCAAGGTCAGGAGTAAGGTATACCAAGAAACAAGATGTCGGGAAAAACACTAGGAGGCCTGCATGGATGCACAAGGAGCTCCTGGAAAAGACTCCAAACACCAAAAAGAAAGCCTACAGAGGGTGGAAGAAAGGACAGGTACCCTGTGAGGCAGATGGAGGAACTGTCTGAGCATCCAGGCATTGGTTAGGAAAGCTCAAGCACTGCTAGAACTAAATCTTACCAGGAACCCCAAGGGCTACAAGAAAAGCTTCTGTAGGTGTATTGGTGATAAAAGCAAGCTTCACTAAGGGCATATCATGCCTGACAAATCTGGTGGCCTTCTATGACAGGGTTGCAGAATTGGTGGATGAAGACAGAGTAACTGGCGTCATATTCCTGGATTGGTGCGAAGCATTTGACACTGTTCGACATGAAATACAAACTGGAGAGATGGATATGACAGATGGACCACTTGGTGGATAAAGAATTGGCTGGCTTGGCTGCGTGCAGGGAGTTGCATTAAGGGCTCAGTGTTCAAATGGAGAGCTGACAAGTGGCATTCTTCAGGGGTAGGTATTGGGACTGGCACTGTTTAACATCTATGTCAAAGACAGGGACAGTGGGACTGACTGAGCCCAGAGAAGACCACAAAGATACTCAGAGGGCTGGAGCCACCTCTCCTATGAAGACAGTCTGAGAGAGTTGGGACTGTTCAGTAAAGAGAGGAGAAGGCTCTGGGAAGACCTCAGAGCAGCCCTCAAGCACCTGAAGGAGTCCTGCATGAGGGCTTTCCAAAGGGCATGTAGTGGTAGGACAAGGGGGATGGCTTTAAATGAAAGAGGGAGGTTTATATATATTATAAAGTATTATGTAGATTAGATTACAGGTATATGTAGATTATATATATGTGCCCTAGATTATAGGTATATATAGATTAGATAAATGGAAGAAATGCAGAAACCCCCCATGGCAAGGAGGATGGAACCAGATGGTCTTTAAGGTCACTTCCAACCCAAACCACTCTAGGACTCTATGAAATACACAGTATCTTAGTCTCTGTTGAATAAGAACACAGGGACTTTGGGGTTCCATCAAAACTCACATATCCACAGAGCTAACTCCCCTAACTGAATAAAAATCCCCCTTTTTTTTATACTGGCAATCATAAAAAGAAGAGGTCGGCACAGCAAGGTAGGCTTACAAATTTATCTTTAAATACTGCAAAATGAAAAATATAACATTTACTAAGACTTTCTTCTTGATACTGTATTGAACTCATATCCTATATGCTTCACATGAGGACTAAAATTCTTAAAACATATCTGCTTACCTTTGTGACAGCTTCAGAAGAAAAAGTAATTTCATCCATGAAAGTAACAACATCATCTGGATCAAGTCTATCAAAGTATTTCGAACACATATCATATGCATGTAGCCACTCATCCATGGTTTCTGGTATTTTTTTAATGAGATGGTGATCACCATTCCAAAAAAGTTTTTGCAACCACACAGCGTAAATAGAACTTGGTGACAGCATGCCACCATCTTTTTTAGGAATTCTGGGAGCCAGTTTGGAAATAGATAAGATATTTTGACTTGTAAGGATGGGCTCCAGTGTTTCCAGAGGGTTTTCATTTTCATCTGTTAGTTTTTTGTAATTAAGACCTAGTGACAGAGGGAGAAAGAGGTAAAAGTTACTCATAATTAAAACTACTCACACTCCACAATTACACATTAAACAATGAATACACCAGTATCAGCAAAACTAAAAAGACTCTAGCCCATCACCTTTTACAAACATATATACTGACAGACTGGGATTTTATGATGTCCTGGTGCATGTGAAATCTGTCAATCCATGGCGAATATTTTAACATTATATATCAATCCAATAAGGGGGAATGGGTTTACACTGAAAGAAGGTAGATTTAGATTAGATATATGGAAGACATCCTTCACTGTGAGGGTGGTGAGTCACTGGAACAGGCTGCCCAGAGAAGTTGTGGATGCTCCATCCCTGGAATTGTTAATTGTTCAAGGCCAGATTGGATGGGGCTCTGAGCAACCTGGTCTAGTGGAAGGTGTCCCTGTCCATGGCAGGAGATTTGGAACTGGATGATCTCTAAAGTCCGTTCCAACCCCAATTGTTCTGTGATTCTATGACAAAACCTAAAAAAAGCAGATTCTCAAAGAAGCAAGAACATACATATAGTATATAGAATCAGGCTAGAACTTAAATATAAACCCTAGAAAATCTCATGCAAGTCAAGGCATAAATCTTCACTAATTTAAAATATATATTCTGATCATGGAACAGCTGGTACTTACCACTTAGCAAAAATTGCAAGGCACTAACTACAAATAAACTAAATAAGGTCAGCTAGACATAGGACATGTAGATCCATTTACATCAATATTCATATAATCAAGAGTCATGTTACTACTCTGGTTCCTAGAGGAAGAACATCCTTGCAAATTAATCTAGCAAAACCAAAAGTATTTCTATCAATGATACTATTTTATTTTCTTTGCATATAATTCCTAAGATAACTGACTTCTATTGCCATGTTCTTATTCATATACTTCAAGCCTACAACCTCTACAAACACTTAGACGTTGTTCCTTGACTCCTATCTCTAAACTATGCTGAACACTGAGAATTTTGATTGGGGGTGTAATACAAAGAATTAATTTTTTACCACACAAACTGACTAATTAATGTCTGACATATAGTCCCAGGACATTTTCTTTACTAGCTTTGAAGGTAAATAATAACTTCTTGGCTGAATTTTCTTTGGCAAGCATCACAGAACTTGAGTGTTGAATAACATCAGTAAGAACTGAAGGTTATCCCTCCTCTCCAAAAAAATTATTGACTTTTTTCTTATTGCAATACATGAATTCATATGGACTATCTCTTTAAAGTCTGTGGCACAGTTAGTGTACAATACACATGAGGTTCCAATATTGAACAATTAATTCATCCCCATAGGAGGTAATGCCATACAGTGGGTATTTTTCATTCTGAAACTGGATTTGGAGTTGTACAACTAAAATTCAAGATAGTACCCAACTAACAAGCAAATTGAAAGTAGTATTCAAAATTTCGGAGTCCTTAGCAGCAGTGTATTTTACAGTAATTGTCTGAAAATGTAGGACTACAAACAATGCTGTAATTCTGGAAAGGCAAAAGGTGACATCAAGGGTAAAACACAACATAAAATTATCCTCTTTAAGACAAACAAACACACAAAACGCATAACGTCCCTAATATATTCTTTAATTCAGACTCTTGAAAGGTAAATTGTCTTAAGTCCTTGGAGAATATTCATGTTAAACTTGTAGTGTTAAAAATCATACTCTAGGAACTTGATGCTTCTCATTTAAACTTGCATCACTAAGAGAAACCTGTTCTTAACTAGTTTGTTCTTGCTGTGATCAAATATATTTTCAGTAAAACAAAGAGAAGGAACTTACACCTATATTAAGTGTATTCATCTCCTATGCTCACAGAAAAAAACAATTACCTGGAAAACATAAACTATCTAAGGATAATCATGTCAATACTTACATAACAGAACAATAAATACAGCAATGAAGAAAATGAACAGGTACTTTCCTACCTGGTGCAACAGCTTTGAATTTTTTCAGGAGTCGGATGTGAGTTTCAGGTTTAAGAGTATGATTTACCACTTCTGAGCAACCACAGTTTTCCAGGAGTGTAAAATAGTAAAGCAACCGCTGGTGATCCTGGCCTTCAATACTTGGGTAAACATATTTAACCATGTGTTCATGGAAGGTTTCAGGACTGGTTTTCAAAGTCTCAAACAGACCAAGACTTTGTGCTCTTTCTTCTATTTCCAGTGTCGATAACCTGTGTTTAGAAATAACTTTTACTTAAAGGCCTGGATGTGCCATGAAAGACTCTTACAGGTGCACACCTTTCCTCTCTTTAAGGTCCCACTCACAAATATTTAGATAATTGTATGCTCTATAAACAAAAGCTAAGCAACTCTTATTTCCCGATCCTGTTATCTGTTGACTTGGATTGACATGCAGATTAAGGGTTATGAATACTGAAGTGGAATTCAAAGCAGGATTTCACATCTGTGAGTATAGCTATATGTAAAAGGAAACATACATCCAAGGTATGTGTAAAGGAAGACTTTATTAAGCAAACCAACCAACCACTTGTGGCTGAATGATGCTCAAAGATCCTATTGCCCAGTTAGAAGTTTTCCCAATCCATTACATTCTATTTTCTGTAGTTGATGAGTACCTGTGCATACCTTGAGAGATATTATCACTGAAAATTGGCTCTTGCCCAGCAATTAATCTATTTGACACTATTATTCATGCTTAGGACACTTTGACACTTTCCCACATTGCTTCTCAAATTGTCATCCACGAAAGCTTATGAAAATATCAGCAAGCTTTGGGTTGATCTCAGTCAGTCCCACTCCTTCAGGAAATTCTTTCCTGAATCTTTTGAAAAGAATACATTAGCTCTTTCACAGTATGAGTTCAGACACCTCCAGCAGACTACATAAAAGATAATCACTCCTTTTTCCCTCAGCTGGGAGAAAAATGAGTGCATATCATCTTAAGTTTATATCTTTCTCAACTTAAAGATTTACCTAAACCTGACGAAAGAAGTAACCTACAGATGGTTCCTACCTCATGTCTCCCCAGAGTCCAATCATATGGCACGTTAGATAGTACATTTCATTTGGAAATCTGATGTCTTCTAATACCATTTGATTTTTCCTCTACCTTTAAAACTGATGAAATTAGAATTTCATCATTTTTCCCCCCAAGTATACATGCTATAAGTTAGTGTTTCTCTTTAATATCCAAGTAAAATGCCTCTGTTTCATTCCTAAAGATGATCCTGTTACAGCAAATACCACAAACACAACCTTCTCAGTTTAAAAATTAACCGATTTCCTAGGGAGAATAAGATATTTTTGAGTTATTTTTATATCTACAACCTTCCCCAAGATTGTTACCCTTGCAAGCACTATTTTAATTCTATACATCCTTCTTATTTGTTCATTTTTCTACAATATGAATGAAAACAAGTATGGTATTAATGGAAATAAAGCACTCTTCCTATCAGGCAAAACAGAGACTTGGATCTGATGTATTTCAAGAGTGTGATCTGACTATTTTTTTTTGTGTTCATACCCAAAGTTCAAACTAAAGGCTAGTTGAGCATTAAATTATATGAACAGGATTGGCAGATGTTTGCTGTGTTTTTAGGGCAGGGCTGACTGTGGATAGGAAGAGTTTATGGTGTTGTTCAGAGAGATTCTGGAGGTTCTGTGATAGGCAAACAATTTCATGTTGCTGAAATCATAAATTGCATTTTATACAGTTTTGATAATCAAATGTGATCAGATTCTTCAAAAGAGATAATAACATTTCTTTTTAATTTTTAAAAAATGTCATTCTGAATGATTTTTCAGACTCATATTCCACAAAAAACCATGTAATATTTCTTTGTCATCAAGTAATCAAAGAAATAGTTAAAACAAACCATGTTAATACGAACTATGAAGCTCTTCTAAGCTTCTCCTTATGTAAAGTGGCTTATAGAAATACTGCGAATTTGGTTAAAGAGATTAAGTCTTAGAATAAACTTTTCAGTTCAGAATGAATGCATAATGAAACATGTATTATTAATGCCATAATCCCAAGATTAAAATATACTGTAATGGTCATATGCTGTCAATCAATTTTAAAATGAGATTATGATACAACGAAAGCATGCTCACCAGCATATTATGCTATTATACATCAATTTTCAAGGCATTTTTGAATTTCACTAGGGAAAATATGGTTACTCTGTACTTCAGTGATTTCACCATTCTATGAATACTAACTCACGGAGGACAAGAACAAAGAAAATGATAGAAAACTGCTGCAAAACACTTTAGGTAATATTCTATTCCCAGAGAAGGCAGCTGGCTCTTTCACATTCACCCCGTTGTTGCCATGTTTATATCCTGTCTGTTTTGTTTTAAGCAGTAAATAATTTAGCAGCATCAAAATTTAGAGGAGACTTCTAGATGACTTCTCTATTTTCTGGAGGAGGCAAAGAAAATCTCAGAACATTATTTCATCTTCTCCAGATAATTCACCAGGTTTTGTTTTTTATTCCTCATGTTTTATAAAATGTTTTAATCCTTTTAAATTAATAGTTAATGTTAAGAGAGGTACAAACACTGCTGCAAGCCAAAGGTGTTTTAAGAATTTAACACTCGAAACAAACCAAATTAATTTGATCATGTCTGACAGAACAGTAGAGAAGAACAGCTGCATTACACAGGGAGTTCTATATCACTGTCATCTGCATGTGCTATTCAGGCAAGTAGCTTGGTCTTCTATCAAATGAGTTTATTCATCTTTCAGTAGGCAAAAAGTGCCTGAGTGACAAGATGTCAGAGGTTAAAATAAATATATTAATTAACAAATAAAGGCCCCGGAGCCACCCTCCCCTTATGCCAGACCAGTGCCAGGTCTGGTCTGCCATAATCTTGTAGGCTAGAACAGTTTCAGTACAACATTCTTAAAAGAAAAAGCGTGCTTCTATCAAAAAATGAAGCTGAAATGAACAGATGCACAATGTGAATAGGAAGCTCCAATATATTTATTTCCTCTACTATTCTGTAGAATAGAGGTCAATAAATATCAAAACTCTTAAAAAATAGAGAAACTATCATGTTTCAGAACGTATTACAAGGACTGTAGCAGTAACTACAAGATAAGTTGCTACTGGAAGAGAGAACTAAATATTGAAAGTTGTGGAAACCTGCATACTGAAACAAAAGTCCTTGAGTACTATGAAGAACAATAAGACACATATGGACTTTTAACCTTGCCTGCAACACCAGTTTTCACAGCTGGTTACAGAAGCATTACGTGGAAAAGACAAAAATTCCCATACTATCCCAACACAAGACAAATGAACACACAACCCAAACTCCACCTCCAATATAATTCATTTCTGTCACAAGTTAGCATTTATTTCTGTGTAACAGAATTGTATGTGCATTTGCAGAGGAGACAACTTACCCACTGTCAGTGAATAAAAATTCCAGATGGGTCATGTAAACTTCCCAAAGTGGAACACTGTATCGCTGAGCCAAAGAAATAGCAATTTTATAGACATTTTCTTCAAGTGTTCTGGTAGAGGAGAGACATGAAAGAAAAGTTATGTTAAGCCCTATGAGACATGACATGAAAATAAATCCTTACGTTAGAAAACTCAAGATTTCTTCTTTTTAATTTTTTTTTCATAAAACAAGAACATAGAAAAAACTTTAAATAAACATACATTAAGTGTGTCTTCCTGCATTTATTTATACTTAGTGCTCCATTTGAGAAAAAAAAAAAATAGAAGAAAAAAACAAATGACAGAGATATTCCAAAGACAGGAACCTACTCCACCAAACACTCTGGTTCTCAGTGGCAGCTTCTATTCAACCCTGTGCTAAGGCAAAAATTTCAGTTTTCATTTCATTTCAATTACAAAGTGATGAGGGATGTAACTTGTCACAGTTAGGATTTATCTGATTTTGTTGCAATACGTACAGTGTTTTAGCACAACTGGTATATAAATCCTCAAAGCTCTTTCTAGAAGTTCACAGACAGAAACACTCTTAGTATTTGTAGACTAAAAGGTGTGAAGGTGTCCAGCTCACTCTGTCCTAAAATATTAAAAAAATGCTTTTCTGTTATTGCATAATCCCTTTGACAAAACAATAGATGGAGAACATGGTAAAATATGAAAGCCTAAAGTTAACTTCATACTGATTTTTACTAAGCCAGTATAGTATGGTTCAAATAGTTCAATAGTTCAAATAGAATGGTTCTTGTTTTCAGGCTGGCATAGAAGCAATACTGTTAAGGCTACTGCTGGGATTTTGGGGTTTTGGTTTCAGTTTGGTTGGGTTGGGTTTTTTCTCTTCAGGATAATTCCAAGAAAAACACTATCTGTGTGTAATTACTTCCTAATAGGCCTGTCATGAACAACTTCTTTAAAATGTATTTAATGTGAATACACGAGGTGGCTCTACTTGAGCAGGGACGTTGGGCAAGATGACCCCCAGAAGCCCCTTCAAAGCTCAACCATTCTGCGATTCAGTGAAAGAGGAAGATGGTATGAATGGTTTAGCTGCAAAATAATCCAGTCAATCATACAAATCTGGAGTGGCTCTTGGAGCTAATGGTATGCATTCCTCCTGGAATTTTATAAGCTATACCACAGTCCTCCCTTCCTGTCTAAAAGTGGCATGCAGTGGCAGCCTAAGGCAATGGTGGTTTAAGGAAATGATACCATATAAATGAAGAACAATAATTAGCAATTTATTCATTGCCAAGATAACAACAAAAACAAGCAGCTGTTGCACAATGAAAAGCTGAAAAAAATTGTCCATTACCTCGCAAACGATCTTCTAACATTTTTATTTACACACCCCTTTTCATGCCCAGCCCTGACTGTCTGTCACTCTTCGCCTGAGGACTGCCAAAGGAGTCCTCACTGAAAGCTCCAGCATAGGCACACTTTGTATGTATTTTGTTGGTGTTTCACCAAGACTGGTGCAAAACCTATACCCTAATATTAGCAGAGAGTAAATGAAGGGTTATGGATTCAATTAGAAGTTACAGATCCATTTATTTGAGCAACATTTCATTTAAGTAGAGCAGATACATAGAAAAAGCTCCAACTGTAGCAGCATTACAGTGTAAAACTGTAAAGCAAGTAAATTATCTTTCTAAAGGTCAGCACTACTTTCAATTTACTCTTCTAATTTAAAGCTTAAAGCTATTCCGTTCTAAAATAGAGAAAACAAACCTAATAGACATTACTTACTCTGCCAATCCTAGTATTGTTTCTCTCTTGTACTGTGCATCTGCTGTAAATCTCTGCACGTCCACTCCTTTGCCAAGCCCTTGCAGAGTCTTAGCTTGAGTTAAGTCCATTAGTCGTTCATTGTAGTAATGCAGCTGATTTATCCAACTGGAGACTTCTTCAGGCCAGTCTGCATGGGCATACTGAGTAACATGCCTTGTGACCATCTGAATCACCTTCTTTGGATCAGCCTGCAAAAATAATTGACAACAAACTAAAAAAAACCCCATAAATTCTGAACAAAATTTATCAATATATAATTGACCCCTGTGTTCAGAACTAGGAGATTTGTTTCCATTTCTGAGAAATTTTAAGTAAACAGAATTTAACATTTTCTGTAAGACCTATTTACTGTAATATTATCATTTATCCTTTCGGAATGTTTTAGTCTATTCCATATGATACAAGTATTTAAAAAAAACAAACACACCTCACCAAATTAATAGTAACAAGTGTTTCACTATGACTGAATTTGTTTTTAAATTCCTTGTTTTTATTTACACTAAACTAGGCAACTGATTGGTCAAACACTGAAATCAAAGAAAAGTTACTGAATTTCTGATATAATTCTATTATACAGAATTGAAAAGAGGAATAGCTTTTACATGTTGAGCACTGATACTTTCAAAGAAGTATTGCAGGATCCACAAATTACACAAGGCATTGCCTAGTCCCTGAATCTTCAAAGAATTAAATATTGATCATCTATGGACTACAGGAACCTTAGTTTTGAAAATACCTTAATCACAAATAAAACTTATTTCTCTGTGTTAGAAATTACAAAGCAAGTGCATCTCTTATAAACCATTAACTTCTGTAGTCAAAAACCCTCATAGCAAAGCAACAATTGAGATCACAAAGCATGAAAAATGAATGCATGTACTGTGGAGTGTTCCAAATTATCTCAAGATCTGGACAGTGGCTATGTCTAGGCACCTCCACTTGACCAGAGCTGTGTGTAATATGTAAATACTTGGCTTACTCAATACCTTGATTTCTCTCTTCCATGAAAAATGAGGCCACCAGCAGCTCAATGCCAAAAGGAAGCACTGTGACTTCTGTGTGGCATCCACTGAGGAAGGAGGACCTCCAGAAGAGCCACCAAAAATACGTGGGGATGCCAGTGTAGTTGAAATATTTTGTAAAAGAAACAGCTGATTTAACTGCTGTGATCTCAAAAATGTTGAGTGTACCAGAGCAGTACACTATGGTTTTTTACTACAGAATTATTCTGCTACATTAGAAGAAAAACTGTGAACATTAACTAGAGTGCACAGCTGGGTAAAACATGCACCTAAGTTTAAACCTTAAGGCATGCTTTTTTTTTTCCATGACTTGTTGGTCATTCTAAATTGATTTTTTTTTTCAAGTCTTAATTGACAGGCTGCTCACCAAGTCACATTAAATGCTAAAGGGCATCCTTTTTCCTCTCCCCATGATACACTTCCAAAGCCCTCCAAACATTGCCAACTCATTGGTTTTATAAACAAAATCAGTACTTCTTTCAAGGCTGCTTAGGAGATTGGGAACAGAATAATAAAACCTCATAAAAAGAGACAGGCAAGCAGAGCAGTGCCTCTACAACACAATTATATCAGCTGGAAAGCCATCCACTGCTTATTATGTACCCTGGTATCTCATTTTATGTGATACACTAGAAAACAGAGCATGGAGACAGCGAAAGTCAGACCAAGACAAGGAAACATGTTTAACATAACTGCCTAAAACCTCCAGTCCACTGAGAAAGGCAGGTTCCTCTGACAACCTATGAGAATAAATTTGCTCTCTATTGTTAGGTTTCCACTCTCTCACATTAAGTCCCCATTTGTTATATCTCCATGAAATCACTTGTGTGTAATCTTCCATGCTGCCTGTTTGTAGTCCCAAGGAACACCTTATTTGGAAATAATGTCTTGGGGTCTATTGATCTTACTAATGACAGACTTAGAATAAAAGAACCATACCCTGTGTGAATACCCATGTATATATAGCCACACGTATATAATGCAAAATAAAGGTGCAGACACTTCAGTCTAGAAGATAAAAGTTATACATTTAGATTAAGAAAACACAACTGAAGTTTTTTTACTGCAAGCTATTGCCAAAGATTGTCTTATTTTCTTTGCCACCAGAAATCTTTCAATCAAGCGTTATCCTCTTATCTCTTAAAAAACCTATGGCCCAAACTATCACAGCATATGAATCCAAAATTAGTTTAGAGAAATCCCAGAGTCTTCTGTTTGGTATCAAGCTGCAGAGAGCTTTTATGTCATAATTTTAAGTATTCATTTCCTTAATATCTTCACGTTTAATAATACATATCTTTTAGAAGACATGCAAAACAATTTCTACCTCCATTAGATATCTAATTCAATTAGGCATGATTCTTGTTATAACAAACAGTAACAGAGACAAATCACTACAGCTGTATCGCCAGTTTTCAAAAAACGTTTTAACAGTCTTTAATTGAAAAGACCATAACAACTAGCTAGTCATAGTACCTGGCCACGAAGAAAATCAGCAAAATCAGTCAAGTCTGAATCTTACTGCAGCATTCACAGTTTGTAAATTCTAGGACTTTTTTCAAATTGTAATAGACAGCAATTTGTGTAAATACAAATTAATTTTGACAAGACCAGTAAGATGCCATATTCAACTTGTTCCCTTTCTAATGTTACCTGTCAAAAACCACACCAATAACCCCCAAACAGCTCCAACACATTTCTCTCTGTTGGTTTTTCAGAGTCCTTCAGACAGTTAGAAACTGTGCTTAGGTGTTCGACTCCCTGATTTGCCAGATAAATCTCCTCCAGTACTCCTAGACAGACATTTGAACAAAGCTTTCTCTCCTGTGATCGTTGAGAAAGGGCATTTTACATACATACACAGTAAACATAGGGTAACTTTCCACAGAAGCCACAAGAGCTGACCCAAACGTATTACACCCTTAACTCAGAAGCCTCCACAGCTTTGCCAAGGGAAATCCCTCAGGAACACCTCCCAATGCATTTTACTCATCTAGTGGGCTAACATTACATTTGTGTTGACATAGGCCTTATTTAGGAATTAAGGAAAAAAAAAATTAAAAATGGAGAGAAAGGAAAAAGCACACATCACTTTAGCAGAAAGCTAATTTAATTTCATGCTATTAGGTGTGATTTACCCAGCACAGATCAGGTATCTATCCCTATTGCCCCACTGGTCATTACCAATAAGCCTCAGCTGGGATTCAGCATCCACCTAAGTACATCTTTTAGAGCAGCTATTTCTCTTTGACCACCCTCTGGAAGTGACACCTGTGAAGCCCCTCAATCTGTGTGCCACTGTGACAGAATAAAAGCAACACTGGTTTTAAAAGGAGATAGGAGGTTTTGATCTTAGAATGTCTTCACTCTTATGCCTGAATTAATCTTCAATTTATGGGGGTTTTCTTCCCGGCAAGTTGGTATGTCTTTTTTCCTCTTCCAATCTATTTAAGACTTAATTCACTCATACATGTCAGAAACAAATAACCAAAAAAAGTATGAGCTATTATGCTGTTCCTCTCCAGCTCAGGAAGTGGCAATGATTTTACAACTATGGTAATACTAATAAAAAAAATAAAATAACAAAATAAAAAATGAAACACTCCACTGTGAACCCTTTAGCACTGAGATAATATTAGATCACTGTAAGGCTGTTTGGATTGCTTACTTCTTTTAAGACCAAGAATCCATCCAATTCTTAAAAAAAACTATATTACTCTTCTAATTTTTTTTTTAATGTAAATCATCTAGAGAGTGCAATACAGAAATGTTCAGAAAAACTGATCAGAAAAACTGCTTAGATCAGCAGAGGTCACTCCGCTCATAATCACCCCAAAGACAAAACTGACACTGTGGACCTTTCTGGATCGAGGTTACAAAGCATTTCCATCACCTTTGGAACTGTAATCCTTTGGCAATGGCCAAAAGCTGCAACTGCGGTCAGCCACAGAAATCCAAAGGAAAGGCAGAGGACACGCTCCCTTGTGCCCAGATCCTTGCAACACCAGGTTTGTTTTACAACATTTTAAGAGATCCTAAGAAAGAAATCATGCTCCAGAGGGAGTTAGTTACATACACCAAGCAAAATCCTCATGGTTATCAAAACAAGGAGATGACAGCACATGAGCAAGGGAGACCAGGGAGCAGGGTGCAACATTCCTGCTGCAGACACAGTTGTACTTTGCCCATTTCCCTGCCTCTGCAGCTGCTGCCCATCACCAGTGTAGCTGGGATCCAAACCACACCTCTAGAATGCATGCGTATTTCAGGAAGAAGAGGAGAGCTCCCCCTAATCCTTGTAGCAACTGCCACAGTCCCTGCTGCAAGAGATTCAGTGTGCTACAAATTTGATGGAGGGGAAGGCAAGAAAAGAAGAATCAAGTGAAGCACATGAGACAATAATTTTCCTCACATACTGAAGCAGGAAAAAAGACTTACAGGAATGAAATAGTTCACTCAGGAAGAAAAATCCTGAACATGCCTGCTCACTCAAGAAATATACTCCATCTCTCCACAGGACAGCTTTTCATTAATTAAATTGATGACACTTGTCTTCAAGTTATATTTTTGTCATGCTGTGAGTCAAGAGTACAGTAACTTAGATACAGCATCACATGAATTTGAGGTGGCCAGCCTTCCATATCACAGCTGTCTCACATCTGATCCGCCCAAAGCAAAAGATAAAGCATATAGCTAAGATGGAAGACCAGAACATCTCAGAAATAAACCTTTACTATCACATCACTCAACTGCAAGGATACCTCAACATTATTGTCCTTTTGCTGCTGCAGCTGCATGTATTGTGTGACACCAGTTTTGTTCAGGATCAGCTTTCACAACCATTTTTTAAATGGGTATAGGAAGCAGCAGATCTCATCACTCACCAGTGAAACCGTACCAGGTCAATATGTAAGAATACCTACCAGAATGCCTTTTATAAGCTACAAGATGCATCAGGATCAAGTTGAACAAACTTATTTAAAAAATTAAGTAGAGAATCCATTGCTCAGCTCATCTCTATTATTAAACCTATGTGTCTTAATCAGTCAGACATTTAAACAATATTCTCTTTCAGATTTAAAATCTTAAATCATCCATCAGAAGTTTTTGTAACATACTCTAAGGTCTCAGCTATATTTAAGTATAATGGTTTTAAAGCCTACCCATACTCTTAAAAAAAATGCTTCTGACCACAGTATGATACATGGTACTGCAAACAAGATATTTCCAACTGTACTAAAAAATTTCTATCTGGATCATGTAGATCCATGTGTGTAGATCCAGAAGTGCCAGGAATGCAGCTGTGGACTCAAATTTCCTAGCCTCCCTTCCTACCTTTACCACAGATTTCATGCAGATTTCTCTTTTTTTCCAAGAACTGAATGTCTTAAAGTTTCATTTCAGATGCATGACTGTGTAAGAATTATACAGTCATGCATTATTATATATATAATATATATTATGAATTATATAATCCTGGATTACAGCACTGCTGCAGGAATTAAAAAAAAAGCAAGAGGCTGCTGTTCAGTAATAAAACATAAAAGTGATTGGAAATGTTGTCCAGGCAGTTGTTTCTACAGTTACGTTAAGTGATTTGTGTTTGAAGAGTTGAACCAATTTGCTCTAGTGCTCTCTTCTCACAGAATCACAGAATGGTTTGGGTTGGAAGGGACCTCAGAGATCATCTTGTTCCAAGCCCCCCTGCCATGGGCAGGGACAACTTAAACTAGACCAGGTTTCTCAGGGCTCCATCCAACCTGGCTTTCAAGACTCCAGGGATAGGGTATCCATAGCTTCTCTAGGCAACCTGTTCCAGTACCTCACCACCCTCCCAGTGAAGAATTTCTTCCTTATATCTAATCTAAACCTACCCTCTTTCAGTGTAAAGCCATTCTCCCTCATCCAGTCACTTGTATATCCTGGACCTCTTGTAGCTCGTTCAGGTACTGGAAGGTGCTATGAGGTCTCTCCAGATCTTTCTCTTCTCCAGGCTGAACCTCAATTCTCTCAGACTTTCCTTGTAAAAGAGGTGCTCGAGCCCTCTCAGCATCTTGGTGGCCTCTCCTGGACTTGCTCCAACAGGTCCACGTCCTTTTTTAGGTTGTGGGCCCCAGAGCTGGATGCAGCACTGCAGGTAGGGTCCCACCAAAGTGGAGGGGCAGAATCCCTTCCCTCACCTGCTGCCCACACTGCTTTTGATACAGCCCAGGACACAATTTGCTTTCTCAGCTGCAAGCACACATCTCTGGCTCATGTTGAGTTTCTCCTCAGAGAAACACACTTTTTTGCTTTGATTTCTATCAGCTGTTCCAACAAGAATGAGGAATAATTTGTCCCAAGAGTAAATGTTTTTATAGGTTTTTTTCTACCTTGTGTTCTCTTACAGATTTTCTGATTGCTAAGTCAGGTTTAGGGAGAAAAATCTCATCATTTCACCTGACAGCTCTTTTAGTAAAAACAACCCATGATATATAAAAGGTTAAAGTGTCAACTGAAAGAACATCTCTAAAAATAGAAAATTACTACATGGTTTTGAGTGAAGTGCCTACTAAATTCATAGCATAATTCATTTCCTATCTGCAGTCAGCATTACTCTCAGTAAATAAATGCCCTACTTTAGGTAATTATCCTAACCTTCTGTCTATCTCCCTTTTCTCTAAAAAAAAAAAAAAAATCATTGTACTTTCTCTTTGAATAAATGATGCTATTGCCTATTCTTTCAGAATGTGTCTTTAATCTTGACCTATATGGTAGCAGCTCTAGTCATATAAAGACGTTGGGACTGCTACTGTAAAACTCTACTGCAGTATTATGCAGTTTCAGTTTAAGTACAATACTGTTTCTTTTTAATTTGCACAGTTACTTGACTGGATACATGCAAATATTTCTATATCTTACTAATTTAAAGGTTGAAAACTAGATATCCCATGAACTACAAAACATTTAACTTCCTCTTCCCTGACAGTTATTAAAATGCCAAAAGTCAGCTATTTTTCATCCTAATCCAAGAGCACGGCTAGCACTTCTGAGAAGCATCACAGGTTTCTCAGTGACCACCTTATGTTACTGGGATGTACATTTTCATGAATAGCTTCCTGAGCTAAATACAGAGGCCAATCTAGCATTCAGCCTCAATTCTCCAAGAAGAAAAAAAAAACACCCACCAACCCAAACCAACCAACCCTACCTAACCCAACTAACACAACCACCAAAGAACCAAACCACTAAAGAACAAAGAGATGGAGAAACCTACTCTCTCACTCAATGAAAGTTAAGCAGTCTGAAAAGTAACCTGTACTGCCAACTCAGATGAATAAAATTTTGCTAAAATGCTCTTTATTATTAGATGATTAGCAAATTTCAAGCAGGCTGCCTGCAAAACTCATGATGCTCACTGACTGGAAAAAACAGTTACAGAAGCATGGAGAAGGAATGTAAAAGAGGAGATAAAGCTGCTTGATTAGGGTAAGACTGCTTCATAAGCTGCTGGTCACCTTTGTACTGCTTCCCAGAGAGGAACAAAACCCTTCCCAAGGAGGAAAAGCATTAGCACTTATCCCAGCTATCTCCCTCACATCAAAAACCACAACCATGTCCCCAGAGAAAGATGGGCAAGCTAAACCTCAACCCTCTGCTGAAATGAAAGGCTAGTTTGAAGATCTTCTTTTCTAAAAGAAAATTTCTGAAGAGCTGTCTAAAGCTTGCTCTGCTTTCAGAAGTAGGATTCGACAGAAGAGCTCACATAACCCTTGAGAAACAGAAATAAGCAAGACTGTAAGCATCTCACTTCATAAGTACACTTTATCTTGAAGAAATGAAACAGGGGGTTGGGGGCAGCACCAAACAACTATTTAAAAATAGATCTTTTCTCAGTCACCTACATACTATTTGGTCCCAACTAAGAATGGCAATACTTTGTCATGTTGTGTGCTTAACAAAGAAAGACAAGGATCTGTGAAACACTGACTTATCTGTATCAAACACACCTCAACCAAAAGAATCTAGTTATCACAATCTGCCTGCAATGTCCCTAATTGCTGAATTAGTATTTCAGGGATCATACCAGAAGATGGTCAAAACCAACCACAATGGCTGCTAGTTCAAGAGAGCTTACTTGAGCTTTACGCCTTTGGACACACCAGGATTGAGTGAGTTCTCCATTTTTGTTAGCTTAGATATTCACTCATTTAGAAAACTGATTATGTGATTATGTGTTGAGACATCACTGAACAACTAGCAAATCCATGAGGAGAAGTCACAAAATATGACAAGCTAGAAAGAAAATTAAAAATGATAAAAAAATGCCTGGAAAGTGTTTTATAAAGAATGGTAAAGCTGAGAGTAAAAAGTTCTGAAAATTGCTCAAAATCAGGACACCAGCTAGAAAAGTGGCACGATCCCACAGAGAAGAGGTATAGAAGGAGCACTCATGGGCAAGTCCATAGCAGTGGAAATAATGAGATCTTTGTGTCAGCCCTCACTGCTGAAGGTGTGGGGAGAGAGCTCAGAAGAGCCAGGTGAGTTAGAAGAATCTGGAAGGTGTCAGTTATATGCTTGCACACCATGACCAGCTGGCATTCATCCCTCAGTTCTGAAGGAACACAAATGTGAAATTATGTTAAACGGCAGGCCAAGGTGCATCAACAAACATTATTAAAAGTGACATGCCGGAGTGCAAGCTCCATCTGAAAAAAATAGGATGTAAAAGGAATCTTCATAGGCATTGTAGACCAGCAAGTCAAATGTGCATTCCCAGTAAGCCAGCAGACTATATAACAAATAATAAGACCCCTGAGCACTGAGAGATCAGAGGGAAAAGGTCAGCATGGACTCTGTAACGGGAAATCCACTCTTTACTGGCTGGAGGGCTATGAGGGTATCAAAGCGCACATGGACAAAGGGAACCTAATACACAAAAATTTGCAAAATACTTTCACAAGTTTTCCCACTAAAGTCCAGCCAGGAAACTTAAGTGGCAAATGGATCAGAAGAATGGTCCTTTCATTAACTGAAATCTGGTGAAACGAGAGGTAGAAGCTTGGAGATCACCTTTCAGAAAGGGAAGTTCTGCAGGGGCAGGTTTTGAGACCACTTTTATTCAGAATCCATTTCTGGTGATCTAAAGGAGGATTCTGATGATACTGAGGTCTTTGAATTCTCCCTACACCAGTTCTTAGTCTGCCAGATAGTCTCATTTGTGGTGCCTTCTGCCACTGCCCTCCTTTTCCCTGGTTCTCCTCTCCATCACAGACTCCACACACATGAAGGAAGATCAATGGGAGAGAGAAGAGTGCAAAATAAATTCAAGGAATTATACATTAATCTCTTCCAGTTTTGCTTTTCTGTCAGGTACGCGCTGGACTTTGAAACAGAAGCATACATCAAATGATACAGATTCACCCTCAAGTATTAATGAATAATAGTATCTGAACATGTATAAGTAAGCAGCATGGTATATAAAATGATAAGAAGTATTAGGCATAAACAGCAGCATGAAAGGGAAGTGGAGCAACCCAAAGAGCAGCAAAGACACTTGAACTCGATGCAGAACATACAGCAGAAAATTCAAACAGTAAAGCAAAAGGGAAAAATTATACTGCCAAAAGGAACTTGTTGGTTTTCACCATCACTAACCAAACAGAAAGAGGGGCTGAAGAGGAGACAAGGGATTGAATCAGGGCTTAAAAGAGGTCAAGTTTTAAGTCAATCACAGCTCAACAATAAAGAGCACTACCATTTTACCATCTACAGCAGCAGCCTTAGTGCTAGCCACTGCGTTTATGGATGAAAAGTTGAATGTCCAGACAGAATGAAACAAGACTGTCTGACAGAGTTTGTCAGTTTTGCATGTTGGTTATGTACAAAATCCAAACTGAGATTAAAAACCTATGTATTATTTCTTGTAGGCTGAAGTCATAATTTAGGAACCTGACAGGATATGCAAACCAATATGCAACTATTGAATGAGCATTCGATTCCCAATGACAGATTACCTCGTGTACAGACTTAATCTTTAGCTGCACTAGAGTGCCAGGTTAAAGCCATGAGACCTCATCTAGCATGGGTAATACATCTGTTATCAGATGCATCAGATCTGCCTCCCTCCTTCTTCCTGTATGTAGCCTTCTCACAAAATATTTATTTCCATTTCAAATCCAGTCTTAGTTTTCAACTATATTGAAACTATATATTCCCTATATTAGGAATATTACATAAAACCATAGCACATGGACCATAGCTGCGAGTTTTACTTCTCTGGATTAACATAACAGTATCTATAATTTATACCAACCTTATACAAACAAGCAACAGAACCATCTTGGGAGCCAGGTCAAGCCTGCAGAATGAAATCCTGGCAGACCAACAGAAATTTCCACACATTCAGTCCCAAGTTCAAAGCACTCCTCTTTCGACCTAATTCTGCCTCTTGGAAATGTTGATAGAGGCTTTCCAAAGCAGCAAGCAACAGAAAAGGGAAGCAGATTAAGTGCACAGAGCACAAGTTCACTGTGTAAATGTACCCTGTTGCATAGTGGCTAAATATGTATCAGGCTAAATATATATCAGGCTACTTAACTTTGTGGGACTGAACTCCCAGCTTCTTCACCAACTCCAGGCTGCAACAAGAGAAGAATCACTAAGGAGAATCTCTGATCTTAAATTTCAACATATTGTCAGCTGCAATGCACAAAAGGACAGGAATCAAACTCATCTTCCTGAATGAAAAGTAACATGTAAGGGAAGAAAATAAAAAACTAAGAATTTTCTGCTAACAGCAACTTTCCTCATCCGCTATTTAAGTGCAAAATTCCTGTTCCCCCTGCAACTCAGAGGTATTTGTTGTAACTGTTGTTTAATGCTTCAGGAAAAAGCTTGCCCCCTCAGCTGTGGTCAGTAAAATAATCCTCTTCAAAACAACAGAAACACCTCAGCAACAGATTAGCATGAGGACAGGAATATAACATTATAATTAACCTCAGGATAATTAAGCTTTTTCACTCCCTTATAGGGTAAACAGCTTATTCTGGTCAATTATCAGATCACCAGGATAATACAAATGAGGAGGTAAGTTGCGAACAACAAGAATTACCCAGCAAATTTCTTGCTCAGCTGTACAGCTTTTCTTCTTGTTCATCAAGACTGGGAATTAGTGAGAGGTGAATCAGAGTGGCAGTGGGGCAAAAGCCTTGATGCTGTGCAAGCAAGGTTCAGCAGCAGCCAAACCAGGCACATTACCAACCCTAACAGCCACAAATGCAAAAGCACAGCGACTGCAACAAAAAGTTAATTCCATCCCAGTCCAGCCCATTACAGACCTAAACCAAAAATAAATACAGGTCTTCAAAGGGCAGTTAGTTTTCTCACACCAGTATACTCCACACACAGTCCATTTCTGGAAATTTTGTTCTATTCTTCTGACCTTTATCTGCAGTTTTCTTAGGTTGAAGAGTTCCTTTAACATATTCCTCAGGACAAGAGAGTAATATAGCTCAGATGCCCTCAACTGTGACTGTTATGTTTATGTTATCATAACAACTAAAATTTGAAGTTGTCTTGGGCACAAAATTAAAGCAGTACTTTACAGCCAAATCCCTTTGTTTGTCCTTAAAGCAAAGGAGTAACTTTATCAGAAACTGAAATTACAAAGCTGATTTCCTTTTGGACATCGACAGTACAAAAAATGATCATGAGAATTTCTGGCAATTTATGATTCTGGTTTGATGCACAGATATTAGGTACCAGTATTTCAAATCACAATTAAAACAAACAAACAAAAAAATCAAGCCTTCATGCAACAGACCCAATCATTCCTTCCAAGTGTCTTTCTTGACTAACCAGCAAATCTCGAAAGTCTGTCCTAGTAAATGGAAGAGGAGCTCTCCTTCCATTCCCCATTATCCTTGTAACATTAAGGATATTTCCATTCTACCAACATTTCTCCTGTTGTGCCAGAGGTCCTCATGAACGCTTTTCAAACAATGTCATTTTAAAATGAGAAACACAGGAAGTGTAGACTTTTCCATGCTTCTATACAGTTTCTTATCAATTCAGCAAAGGTTTTCCAACAGTGCACTTGATTCACTGGACTAGAAAAATCATACCTACTGTGACTCAGGTGCCAGTAGGCAGACATAAATCCTCTATGATCTTGAGGATTCACCTTGTGAGCATAATAGTTGAAGTGCCGGATTTACATCATTACTGACCATGTAAAGAGTGAGAACAGGGGAAAACAAGGATTGGCAATGCACCTTCACCCACAAAAATGCACTCAGATACCTTGTAAGAATAATGCACAGCTTTGAGGCAGTTAAAGGACTTAGGAACACACTTCTGCTTTCACAAACAGCCACAAGATAAACGTGATGCAAGACACCAGTGACATGAGTCGGAAGACAATCTACTATGGAATGACATCTCCAACTGACTGTGACATGCTCATGAAAGTTTGAGACCACTTTTCTTTTCCTTCCAAAGAACTCTTAGAAAATATAACCCTGTCCCACCAAACCCCTGGCTAAGTCTATTCCCATGGACAGAAACTAGAATGGCATTGATGAAACCAACTTGCAGGTCGACCTATTCTTTATTACCAGCATCTAAGATGTAAATTTAAACAAATGCCTGTTTTGCAGTATAAACCAATCATTTTACTCTGGTGTTCAGGGTTTTTGACCAAAAAAAAGCATGTTTATTTTGGTCAAAAGCATCTTGTTTCTATTTCTTGTTTTCTACTTCAGTGACATTCCTTCACTCAAAATACCCTTGGAATTAGTAACAATGAATCATAAATTAGTATTTACCTATGTTATTTTCTTACTGGCATCCAGGACAGTTTTTGTGGTTTTTTTTTTTTTATTTTCCTTTTTTTTGGTGTGCTCTTCACTCAATCTTCTCATATAGTTGTTTTCAAAAGCTACTATTTAAGAGCAGCTTAAACATAGAACCTACTCTTTCTAGCAAACAACCTAGAATCCAGTATTTACCACAGTCACATACAGTATTTCACCAAGATGGAACTAAAGATTAGCCAAAGATCACATCACAGTTAAGAGACAAACTACATGGTGCCATTGATAAGACTTTGCTAATTAAATGGCAATTGGAGTACAAATAGTTCAATCTAACATCTCTGTCCTCATTCTTGTAACTTATGCTTTCCAAAGCCTTCTTAGCTCTTCCTGCAGAATAGGACTGTTTGAAAAAGCTAAAGTAAGAAAAAAAAAAAAAACAAAACACAAAAACCCATAAACCTTTTTCATCACAGTTGTCTTGAAGCAGGATGACTTACAGGCTCAAAGAAATCTGATTAACAAACATGAATTAATTCCTCCCAACCAACATATTTTGCAAGCCCCACAGTTGTTTTCCTTTAGCATCTAAGCAGAAGACAGTAAAATGCAAATCTCAGCAGGAACATGGAAGGCTTCCTAATTGCAGAATTGGGCGAGTATCAAAAGAGGCTTTCTGCTGCAAATCAGGAGTTACTCTTAACACAGAAAGAAACAATTCTCCTCTCATGCCACAGTGGTGATTACTGGTCTTCCTTTTCAGGAAAGTTTTGACCAGAAGTGTTCTTTTAGCTATAATTGAGAGATTGGCAGAAAACCAAACAGACCAGAAAGCGTCTGCACAGGAGGAAGGAACTGGTGTAAATTCAAAAATGCTCTCTTGGAGCAGACAAGAGTTTTTATGCAGGTATCTCAGTAAGAATGGCAATTTGTGCCTTATTAAACTTTTGTATGTTACCTCTTCCATTTAGTATGGACTTCACCATGGAACTGCTTTAACCACTGGTGATGGAGAAGGGGCAATGCAGGGCCATTCCAAAACCAGAAACTTGTCAAAGGAAATAAAAAACGTTCCTCAATGAAGGAGGATGAATTTTCAAAACACCATATGTAAACTGAAATACAATCCAACACACCCCAGGGGAGGCTATGGAAACTTTCAGAAAAGCACTGCTCTTGTTGAAATGGACTCTTCATTTTTCTTGGGAAGTACTGTATTGCCTTCTATACAGTATTGCAAGGTAACAGCATAGGCTATATTCATTACTGCTCAGTGCTTATAAGCTGCTTTGAAGACTGATATTGCTATTACCTAAAAATGACACTTGATATTGTGCTTCAAAAAATCTTCCACAAATTGTGAAGTACTTGTTTGTTCACAGCACTGTAGAAGAATAATTATGTGTAACCTAACAGGCTGCTCACAGTGTAAGTTAGATCAGCTCCTTAACAGGCTTAACTCATGTACTGGCTTTTTAGAATAGCTTTTATGCTGCAACATTAATGAATGTGGCTTTAAAAAGAAAAGAGTACTAACCCTGTAGATAGGGTGGCATTTGTTCATGGAACATGGTGCCAAACGAGCATAGATCTGCAGGCTATAGTAATAACTTGCCAGCTGGAGACATAACGCAGAATGTAAATGCTTTTCAAAGCATTTGTTGGCATCTACCACCTACAAGAAAGAGACCATTAATTTACATGAAAGAATTAGCAAGCATACAACATTAAGCGTACAAACTTTCTAAAAACCTACTTGCTGTCCTTTAGAAATAGCTCTGACTATGTTTTTCTGGCACAGAAGTAAATCAGTAACCTCCACACACAAAGATAATTCTACACTATGGTAGAATGGTGGTTTTTTTGCCCTTGCACAAACACCTAACCAAAATGATTTTCCAGCTACGCTACTGCTGCTTCTATACATGATTATTATCCACATTTCTGAGTTACATTAGAATTGTCAGTCTGGTGGCCCAACTTCTATGTTAAGTAAGAAAATGTGTCTTTTCACTAGTGCCATGCTCAACAGACCATCCAATGGCATTTGTTCAGTTTCCTTTAAATGCACGAACCTAATCTGTAAAAATGTGTAATAAAATGAATTCAAATACTTAAAATTTTAAAATCTTAAGGAAATGAATTTTTCTAATGGAAGTTTGAAATGCTATGAATAGTCTTTCCTGGCAAAAACATGCAAACAAAGTCACTTTCAACATACCTGTGGCAGTGCAAGTAGATAGGCAAGAGACAAGGCCATATCCTTTGGTAAAGCATCACTTGCCAGTTGGAGCAGAACTGCAACACAGAGGGAGCAAACACAAAGTTTGGATTACTGACCCACTTGGCCTTGAGAGCTAGCAAATGAAATGTTTTCAAGGCAACTATATTTTATTTGACACTAGCTTGAAGCACTCCAGACATACTTAATTAAACACTTATCAGTGCAATCCAGAAAGAGATAATATATAATTAAACTGCAGAACAGTTTTACCTTAACGTTCAGGCAAAGAGTTTGATATATTAACCAAAGAAGAATGAGACTATGCAGTAACAGATGCTAAACAAAGCCCCCTGTACTGTTTTACAAGAAGTATTTTGCTTGTAAAACCAAGGAAGTAAGGTAACGTTGTAAGGATTCAATGATACCAAGTAAAGGAATGGTACAAAATGTATTCTCTTCAAGCCTGAACTCTGATTCCCTTATCACTGAACACAACAAACCGTGTTAAAAGCTTCTGCCTTAATTAAAAATAAAAACAAAAAGCCACAAGTGTCGTAAGAAACTCCAAAACCAGGTTCTGCCACATACTGCAAACAGAAGTATCAGCAGTACTACGGCAATTGAAATAAATTCATCAAAGGATAAGTATTCTGATTATAAACACATACTTCTGGTAAAACTGACACAAAAATCACTTGCTTTTCCTACACTATAGACACCAAACTTGGGGGCAAGGAGTTGTTTCCATTGTTATAAATTACATTATTACTAATGTTATTAATAACAATATTGTTTCAACAAGAAGAAGCTATCTTCCAGCAATTTAGTTCTTTGTTTATTTCAAGGAAGTCCCAAACGCCTGTATTCCCACATTACACAAACTCCTCTGCAGGCCGTGCTGGCAAAAACCCAATTACTTTACACACAGTCCCCCAGGGAATTCTTTGTTCCACGGAATGATTTATAAAAAGCTTGAATGACCAATTACAATTTTCAGATTATCATTAATTTGCCATCACCCTGAAGTGGATTTACATGCTGGCCCTCAGCCAGACAGAAACACTAAATTTCTATGTGACAAGCTATCACAGAGGCTGCTACATAAACCTGTTCAACAGCACCTATCCTTTACGCTTCAAATGGCTTTTACTGTGCTTCAGACAGATTCTTGCTGCTGACAGATTGTTTCTGCTGCACTCTAAATATCCTGTATACTGTCCAAGCAAAGATAATAAGAACTCTAGAAATATCTAATATTAAAATCTCGATGAAAATTGCTAGCTCTCCTCTGAGCACAAGCAGTTACTTTACGTATTCTTACAACCACCTCTAGTTAAACAGAAAAAAAAATGGGAGGAGGGAAGGAAACATTTCAGCTCTGCTCTCTTTTTCCTTTCTTTGGAGAATTAATGTTAGCAAAAACCTCTTGAATACATAGTAAATTATGGGTTCTCTTCCAACTTAACATCCCCAACATGACAACTGCCACACTCACAAAAACTGATCTTCACCATTAGGACAGCAATCATTACAAAGAACACGGCACCAATAGAGGGCCAGAAAACAATATGATTATCTTCATGCTTTTGCATAAAGCTTGACACAACGGCATCCCACCTGCCAGAATGTACGTAAGAAGAAAGAACTGCCTCTGTTGTCACACCTACTGAGAGGAAAAAAAACCCTCTGCACTGATCCAGTAAATTTTGTGCATGTTTGTGTGCTCATGGCAGGTTTTCATGTATCCATACTTAGTTGTCCACTTTACACACAAATATGTGTATACACAAAGACTAATATCATACAGCTTTCTGTCTCCCAGTGAAGCCCTACAAGAATCCTCTGCAGCCTAACAGCGCTGAGTTCAAATCATAGGCTCCAGACGTCAGAAGGATGCCATTCTACCCTGTCATATATCTTCACAAAATTTACAGGAACTTAATGTCATTTCAGATCACTGCCAAATCTGGAATTTGCCATAGAGATTAGGCATTACAGGGCTGGCAAACCAAGGAGGGCAGGCAGTGACAAGCAAAGTGCCAATGCTGCTGTCTCACTGCTGTGCCACAACCACGACTTTCTCAGGAAAACACAAAAATACTCTGATTTTACAAATATTTTTATTTCCTGTGCAGGTCTTTATGCCACAAGCCTGTTTGAGAGGCTAAGTAGAGAAAAAATGGCTTATTTGTGAAAATTGGAATTTCTCAATACCTAGAAAGTTTCAACTCACTTTCCATTGATTTTCCTCTGAAAAAAATGCAAAAACTCCTTTGAGTCTTCAATTGTTCATTTAGCCCATGATAAAATCTCAATAAACTTAGAAGTATATACTGCAGTTAAACAGACATATCTACAAGGAACTACAAAATCATGGGGAACATTAAAGTATTATTTGCTCTAAAACTCCTGAGGATTAATAGGTATGACTGACTGTCTTGGGTTTATTTTGAGTTTAGTGCCTAATCTGGTTACAAGGAAATACAGCCATCATTTCAAATCTCATCTTCAACTCCTGATCAATCCCTAAGGCCTATGAAGAAAGAAAACCACAGCTGAACAGAGATGCACAACACAGCCTCAGCCACACCAAGTCTGGGTGCACTATCAATGCACAGCTGAGGAAGAAGTGCTTTATGGGACCCAGGGAGATTGAGTACTACCATGTCACTTGAAAATACTCAGTTTACCACCTACATCCAGGTAGCAAGGACAAGAAAAGTCAAGGTGCAAGGCTTGTAACACTACCAAATCCACAAAAGCAGCAAAATATCTTGAGTTTTATCACAGAGGTTTTCAAGGCCAGACAGGATGGGGTTCTGAGTAACCTGGTCTAGTGGAAGGCATCCCTGCCCATGGCAGGGGGTTTAAACCAGGTGATATTTAAGGTCCCTTCCAACCCAAACCATTCTATGATTCTACAATGATGCACACTGTCCGTGGGGAAAGTGTTTAGCGAGTCTCTCACACTGCATGTGGCACCTGTTATAGGAAACAAGAGTTTGATGCCTATTCCAGCCTCTCCTAAGACAAAGTGCCAAGTACAACAAAGATTTCTTTGCTAAACTGCATCTCCCTTCAGGTTTTTCAGTTCTTCTGACAGAGCTGAAACCTGCTGCTGTAGCTGTCCTAGCAGACAGCTAAATGTAAACAGCTGGGATTCAAACTTGTCAGCAAAATCAACTGAAATCTGCTATGCTTGCAGTTACTAGACCAGTGCAGTAGCTGACGCCTCATATTAACATTCAAGTTTCGTATGGCAAAATCCTCCCAAAAACATACAGGAAGCCTGAAAATTATAAAAATGCAGAATAATGCGTGGGATTCATATCTTCGTGATTTCTTAATATTAAATTTTAGCAGTGTGCTGTCAATATGCACATTTTCAAGCTCCACAACCCTGAAAGTGTTAACTCATCATAAGGACTTTCATAAGAATTGACAAAGCAAAGCTTTAAGAAAGGGGAACAGGTGGGATCCAATACCATTAATCCAGGGCTAAACACACTACAAATAGCAAATTATTAATCCATTTATTTACAGAAAGCTATGTTACACTTATGCTTAAGAACACTGTTTACTGACTACCAAAAGGTGTCATACAGCAGAACTGTTGAGTCCAGAATAAACACAGCCCATTTTTCCAGAGGAAAACACAGAACTCTGTTTCACAGCACAGTTGGAGGGACTCTTAAGTGAAATTCTGATTGACTATAGAATAAAAGTGGTGGAAGAGAAGTATTAAATGGCAAAAATATTACGCTGCACACTTAAGAGGAAGGAGACAGATCCTCAAAAACTGAAGCTAAAATCTAAAATTTCTTCTTCAAACAGGAAGTCCCCAGCACTGAAATTTCCATCTCAAAAGCAGCCACTGAATTGTAAACAATCAGTTCCAGTTACTCAAGTTTGAGCAGGAACTATTACCAAAGATCTGCCAATTAAATCATTTTCCCTAAGAAAGCAATAAATACTTTTAAATCCTTGTGTCCCCCTCCTTTAAGACACAAGAATCGAAGCTAAAAGCCTATAGGCATCCAGCATGCAACAAATGAGATTTTAAGTACTGATTTAAAAGGATTTTTTTTGCATTAAAAGAGCATGAAAAGGATAAAACATGCACACATCCCCATTTATACAAGCTGCTGCTAACTTTTCTGATTCACAATGTTGTTATATTAGAACTACACAGGTTTTCTGTACAAATACCACATATCTCAAACTACTGAACCATATACTTGTAAGACAAATATTCTGGTTTTTACAAAACCGTTCAAGTAAGTGTGTGGCTTATGAAGAAAGTCTGACTTGAAACTTCTCTGACTTCTCATACTGCAAGTGATTTAATATACTCATTTTTCATGACAGACTTTATCACAGAGTGAAATATAATACATATATCTTCCTTTGAAAGACACTAACAGCATGTAAATATTTAAACAGTTCATTTCTTAAACCAGCGGGAGACATCCAAAAGGAAAGATAAACAACCACAGGTGGTTTTTGTGGTTTGTCTTTTTTTTTAAAAAGTGAAATTGCTTTAGTTAACAAATTATTAAATATAACCTGTAACACATAGACATTTCGGAAGAAGACAAAAAGTTCTAATGATTCCAAAAGCTGTAGTTAAGAATTAATTGGCAAATAAAATACTACAATGAGCCTGCAATGCTGAAACCTGGATACACAGTGGCACTGAATCTGACTGATTGAATGAATATGCAGGCACACAGAGAAATAACTAACACTGGCTTGCAAATTCCCATTACCTATACGTGGTAATATTCAGGAAACCTTCAACAATTCCTCCTGTCTTTGCCAAGCCCCAAATAATACTTTCTGCTAATTTAAAGACAACTTTCATTTTTCTAGTCTTTGCTGAGCAACTCGTCTTAAAAACACCAATTCCCTTGAAAACTCTGCAGCTACTTCTAAAAAGACTTCTTACCAACAAGAGCTGTTGAACCAGATCACAATTCATGCAAAACACCCAGACCATACTTCAGATTGTTCTGTGCAATTCTCCACACTTAAACCCACCCACAGATACTTCTGTACTCACTATAGATAGTAAATACAGAAGTGAATATATACAATATGTCCATACCTTCTGTAGTTGGAATTTGGTCTTTTCCTTCACCCCTTGTTTCTGTGAGTTTCCCTATCTTCAGCAACACTTCAGCAAAGCTTTGCGAAGAACTGTTCTGGTACGTTCCATAGCTGACTTCAGACTGGAAGTAAAAAGACAACTGAAATATGCACTCTGCACCCTGCATTTTTATACGGATCACTTTCATCACATGCAGTTGCCTACCTCAGTTCCTGCATTTGCTTTCCTTTATTTAATTCTGGATTTTTTTCCTACTATGGCACAAAATTTCAAGTCGTACATATAATCAAAAATCTGTATTTTTACTTGATTATAAGAACTTAACAAAAAACTGCAGAGTTCTGTAACTGTAACTTACTTCATCAACATATGGATCATCAATTAGAGACTCATAAAACGGATGACAGCCTTGTTTTTCCACACTAGCATTTCCTCCAGGCCCACCTTTTAATACATCTCCAAATTCTTGGCCCTGGGAAAAATAAGTATAGTTGAGCCTAGTTGTAAAAAACTCATAAAAATTCTGTAAACACTGTTCAGAAGAGAAACAACTGTACATGAAGATCATTGAATTCAATGGGGAGCAAGAAAGGAGTCATCTCACATACACCAGTTCTGAATGAAGGCCACATTATTCTTAAAAAAGGAATCATGTTCAAAAGTAGTATCAGAAAAAACAGTATCACAAACATTATACAAAATTCACTGAAACAGAGAAAGTAGAAAAGAGAAACTGAAAAGGAACAGCTCTGAATACAAAATAACAGTATTTAAAGAGTAGGCTTTACTGTGCTTTATTCCCCAAAGTTTTAAAGTTCTACCAAATTTCGATTAGGCCTTCTTACACTACACTCGGAAAACAGGAGATAACAGATTAGAAAACAAGAAAACAGCTTTAGACCCCTTCCTTCATTGGGAATTGCTTGCAAACAATCCCATGATGTCTGTAGTTCATTTATTGATCTGAAGCCTTCAGTTACCAGGTCCTATAAAGGATCTGAGTTTTTATACTAATGTATCAACAAACGTGTAAACATCTGGAGACACATCAGCAATCCCTTACATGTAATGGTCGAAGATAAGATAATGATCTCTTCCACCACTGCCCATCACTGACAGCATGCAGCATGGCTTTGGTAGTCAGAGTTGTGTTGGACAACACCTTCATGGTTTTGGATGTTGTCCAGTACAACAAATCGATGGACTGGCCAGAGGAGACACTGGTTTCATCCTGCAACATATCCAACACACAATGCAAGGGTTAGACTCCTGCTATAATTAGGTTAATGACTTAAAGCCAAACAAACTCAGGCGCACTATGTTAATAACACATTTGAATGATCATTAATTCAGGCAGCAGCTGCCAAAAATAAACAAAAGACAAACTAAAAGTGATTTAGGAGTTTCACTCTGAAGTAAGGGGTGTGATCAGCAGAACATTTTTCCCCTTACTCAGTTAGCACCCCTTGTTTCCACAGACAGCACTGATTTCAATTCCAAAATTTATAATGGCAATGTTCTACATAACTGTTGAATGTTTCCACTGAAAAATCACCTCTACAAATGTGGAGATCAAGTATACTGAAATTAATCTTTGATAATTCAGGAAAGCTGATACTAGAGACAATCTTGTATTTGTACAGAGATAGCATTAATTAAGTTGAATTCCCAATAGGGGAAATGGTAGAGATATAAATATATGTGTCTAGACCAAGTAATAAAAGCATCATCAAGCTTTGAAATTCTGCAGCTGGCACAGAAAGTGCTGAAAACCACCAGCCTGAAAGACTGCAAGAACCCCAACCTATTCTCAATCAAAAACCTGCTCTTGCAACACATGCATGTCTATCTTCACTTAGTATGAACTCACATGCAACTCCATTCTTAAAAGTAGAGACTTGTTCCACAGATGGGGCTTTCTATACCAGCTTTGCCTCATGTAAAGCATTTAAATAATACCCAGAACATCCATGTTGTCTGATCTGTGCTATTCCAGTTCTCAAAGGTTTGTGTTAATTGCATGCTTTATAATGCTTGCACATTAGTCATAAATATATAATTAGCATACTAATGTAAACACACTATTTTCACAACAGAAAACAAATATTTTCCTCCCTACAGCAAACTTTAACAGCTATATGTTTATCCCTAACAACTCTATTAATTTCTCCATACACTGAAGTATATTGAAATAGAAAAATTCTACATGTATAACTGTACGGGAAGTATTGGTTTACAACTTACTAAATCATGATAAAATTTCAAACATCAGAGCCAAAGGATGCCAAGTTATGCTGAAGAGAAATACATCCCACTGTAACCTCAGAGGAAAAAAAAACCTACCAGCTTCAATAAGGAAGAATTTCATGTAGACAACCTTACTGTCACTACTACTGCACTATAACGTGCAGTAAATTACTGCCTCAAGCTGACCACCGTAGTAGCAGGTTCATCTTAAGTCCTTCAGCATTTTCTTTCATCTTTTCTGAAATCATATTGTGCATTTCACAGATGCACCACTAACGAACCAGCTGGCTAAACTAGGAATTTCGGCTCTTGCTTCACCAAATGAAGAAAGTGAATGCCAAGGACAACCTGTCAAAACTTTTGAAGCTCTGAAAAATTAAAATCTATTGAAAATCCTAGGTCTGGTGGCTTGGGGGAAGAATTTCTTGTTCATGTATTTTTTACATAAACCACTCGAAGTACTTAGTAAGAAGTATTACTTTTAGTAATTAGAAGAATTACTTTTGTAATTTATTTTAAATGTTACATATGGAATACTAATTCCTCTCTGCCACCATTTTCAAGCAGATGCTGCAAGAGACCCAACAGATTTTTCATGGAGGAAAAATAAACCAAAACTACACCAAACCAAAACAGAACCAGAAAAAAAATTCCACCCAAGTTCTCAACTGCATTTGAGCAAAACACTTTTTTTAAATACCCCTCCTTCAGCAGTGTGAAAACTAATGAGCTAACTTGTATGCAGGTGTGAATGTTTATGGCACTACTGCTATCAGATAAACTCTATTGATTTTTGTTTTAAAAGGATTTCAACTCTTACAAGTAATAACAGTTTTTTCAGCACAAATAGAAATTCCATTTTCTGAAAAGCCATTCTACTTGGAGCAGCAACATGTCCAGGTCACAACTTTTTGCTATCCCAAATCAATCTCTCAAAAAAGAAGGCATTTCTTAAATAAGGTTGGAGATCTCATCTCAAGAAACAACTTTAATTGTATCTTCAGGAAGAACTGTTATTTTAGGAGTTCTGATGGGTGTTTGGGGGAAATTATTTTCTATTATTTCTTCCTGACATCCTTTATAAAGTAAGCACTTCTGATTAAAATCAAAATATTAATAGCAACAACAACTTATTAAATAGCAGCCAAATTAGCAGATTAAAAATCTGCTTTAATCTAAATGTATAAAAAAGACAGCCAACAAATTCTGAATTAACAAACGACTCTAAAATATATATATATTTATATATATACACACCACATATTTATATACATACACCTTTGCTCATACATACACATATATAATTCCCAATAGTCTAATTGGAGGACATATAACAAAGCCAATTGTTTTTTAGATAAGCTACACAAGAGACAGTAATAAATTAGAACACCTGCAGCATGGATTTTAGGATTGTTTTTGGACTTTAATGGCAATTAGTCAAGGTGCAAGGATTAAAACATGCAAAACCCATACACTTTATATGTTAAGAATAATAACATATCAAGATTATGAAGGAAATGAAATGAGGTAGAACAGAGTCTGTTCAAAAACAGAGCGTCATGCATTAGGTCTTCCTTTTCCCTTTTTGGTACTTCCATTGCCAAACAGGAATTTAAAATAGTCTCTTTAACGTAAGTATTCATGAAGAGTCTACATTTATGTTCTGTGCCTTGAAGGGTTTTATATTGGGGATTTTTAGGTTTTTTTTTTCCAATGCCTGTTACAGCTATGAACCAGTCTAAGTGAAAATTCCAGCCCTGCAATGATAAACCAGACCTAAATGAGAGACTATGGAAAAGATTCAGCTCAAGATGACAACACAAATATTCAGGAGTCACTGAATTTCCAGGCTCTTATTAGGGCCATAACAACACTGGTAACAAAGAAGTAACCCAGCCTGAAACAGACATAATGCATTTGATTCAGCTGCTGAAACACAGGCATCAATGATGACTGCCTGAGGTACACAGCAGTAATTAAGACATCTGCTTAACACTTGCAGATCTGACAGAGAACTAGACATTTTGGGGCAGCAGCTAAAGGACAAGAGGATAACTAATCATGATTCTCTAATCATTTCTAACCAGCTGTGATAAAAATGTGTGACCTACCAATTTAATGTAAACAAATGTTCTAAGAGATCCTGTCTTTTCCCAGATCTAGTGCTTGGGAAAACTGGAAAAACAAGACACTAATGCTCTGTTAATCACAAATTTTCTTTTCTTTAAGAAGCCTTTAAGAAAATCATCGTGTAATTTGAACATATTCTCCTCTAGAAATTACATCTGCTTTTCTATCAAGAGATCATTTTCAAAAAAATGGAAACTTAATTTCTCTTGGGTTTGATGTGCCACTTTACAGTAATTACGCTTTCATATTCAGATAGGTAAAAAATAATGATTTATAACAGACATAAACATATTTTAAGTACTATGCAGATTTAACAAAGTCAGAACACATTTACAAGGCAACTGATGAATGTTGTTTCTACTGCTTATACACAACACAGCATCTTATGACTAAGCATTTAATTTGAATTTAACAATTTTACCAGTAATATTCTGAAAGGCTTTTCACTAATCAAGAGCCTAATCTTCTCACCGAGATACTCTGCTTGAGAAGCAGAAGATTAGTTGTTTAGGCATTTGTAGCACGCATAAGTAAAAAGGATGAGGATTGGTAAAACTTAACATTTTGCTTAAAAACAATCTGGTATGTTGGAATCATCATAGCTTCCAAAGGATAATTTCTCAAATGGACACCATGAGCTCAAACAAGAGTGACAAGCTGACACAAAGCTTTAGCTCCTATAAAATAATGATGTGCATCTTTATAAAAGCATTCATAAATTTCTTTCAGAGTAGGACCACAAAAACTTGGAAAAAAGTTATGCTGAAGTCAACACGACAGCAGTAATAAATAATTTCTATGCAGTATATGTAGCCATCTGCTATCAAGATTTCTGCAAGTTTAGGGGAAAAAAATTTGGAGGAAAAACTGAATAAAAATGAAATTAGTTTAGAAATTTCTAGGGAAGAGTTCATCAAGAGAAAGCTGCTGAAAAAGTATGACCAGCTGGTGATGTTGGTTGACATAAAGGAAGAAATGGTAGTGGAGACTAATGATTCAATGCTAGACAAAAGGAAGAGGGATAGAAAAAGGGTTGAAAAGCAAAACTGACATACTTACAGATAGGTATTTTGAATGCAACAGAAAAAGGGATGCCCAAACACATGTATGCCAGAACTTAATCAAGTCAAGATAAGAAAACTTACACTTAGAGCACCAATTTGAAAAGGTATCAAAAATTGAGAAAGAACAACATTTGTCAACTCCCTGAAAAAAGGATTCTGTAAGTTAATCAGGATGTAAGTGAAAATGAAAGGAGTACAATAAAAGGGAGAAAAATCTTGCAGTTTGTTTTTTTTTCTTTAAAGAAACTAAAATTCTGTGCAGGACAATGAAGGTGAAGCACAGGGAATTAGATAACGTGTAACTATGGGGATTGTAGTTATGGGATTCAGTGAAGTCAGAGAAACTGACTTATTGAATATATTGCTTTTCTAACATTGCAAATGTCTGTAACAACAGAAGAGTTATACAGTGAGTAAATTTTTGGCTATGTTTCCTGTATCGTTCCAAGAAATGAAAGAAGCTATAAATCCCTATTAAGTCAACTGGGAGAGAACAAAAAGAAAAAATTAGCAAATATACAGAACTTCATTTCCTAGTGTAGCAGTCTGAAACTCAACGTGCCAAGGAGCTGTATTAAACAAAGAAAGTAAACTCAATGCAGCAACATACAAACTTGCCAGATCAATTGTCTGCCTACTTCCAATTCTAAAGAGAAAATCAACCACAACTAAGGGGGGGAAAAAATGAAAGCTGTATTGGAGAAATTTTTGAATGTCAATTCTCCAGCATAATGAAAATTTCTCCCAATATACAAACTGAAATGATAGAAAAGTTAATTAGTGAGTTTACTCAACTCTGATAAACCTCTGAATAAATTTCTGAAACATTTATATGCATGTCTAATTGTTCTGCCACAATGTAGTACTACAGCACATGAAAGGTGATGCATGACAAATTTTTATAGACATTAAAATACTGTAAACATATGCATCCACACCCATACCAATTTTATTAACACCTACTTAATAACCTCCTGCTCAGAGAGATGCATCTATGGATTTCCAGAAAATAAAAAGCATTTGTGCCAGTGAAAATGGACCTGTTCTTTACATGGATGATTCTGGCAGACACGTAAAATGTGTCCTCTGAGTACTGTTTACAGCGTTTTTTACCTTCCAGCCATTTATTTTATATATATGCAAATACATATATATACCTGTATGTTTACATATGCATGTGTGTATACAAGTATGTATACATACATATACATATATATCTTTATACACACATAGACACATGTACATACATAAAAACCATACACAAAATATAGACATATTCTCCAAGGAATATATGGAACTCACATACCTTTCTCAAAAAGCCACCCTATGCAACATGAACCTTCTCTTTCTTTCTCTCCTTCCCTCTTTCCTTCTCTCTCCCACTCTTTTTTCCTCTCTTCTTTCCTGTATTTCTTTAAGGTTTTTGTCCCCCTCTCCCCACCCCTAGATCTATTTATCACCTACTTAATTAAACAAAAAACAAAGAAAAGAATAAATTAAATACAGATTTTTCCACTTCGAAGAGTGTAAAAAACACATTCCTTTTTTCATAAACAGGTAAATAATTACATCTTCTTTAAAGAGAGAAAAGCATTTGTAATTGTACATGTACAGATGTAAAATATTAAGACATAAAAAGCAGAAAGAGTAATAGAAGACTTGTTTCCTGTTGTCCTGCCTGTGGAATACTCCATGTTCCTTCTGATCCTACACAAAAAATAATTTCACATGCAATATATGAACATTATTAAATGACAAGTCATAAACTTCATGATGCACAGAACTAAGGGTAAAAATAAGTTTAATTCAAAACATTTTTTAATTAAATATGTATTTCAGGTTTATTTTCAAATAGTTTGTTTTGCAACTGGGGCAGATTAAAAAAAAAAAACCAAAACAGGCAAACTAATATAAATGACTATTTTAATGTAAGTTTTGTTGCACTTTTCCCGCCTCTGGGTTTATATTTTTTTTTCAGTGGTGCTAAGTCTGTGTAGGAAGAAGCAACTAAAGATCAGAACAAAGTATAAATACATAAGCAAAACTCCAAACTTCAAACAATCTAACAACAGAAAGGAGTGTATGTCTAATGTTGTCTATTTTACCTAGTAAGCAGACAGATGTTGCTAAAAACTCAAATTTGATTCTTCAGACTGATGTAGAACAAAGTCATTATTACTTTTAAAATTCACGTTAAAACTTACCTCTGTATCCTTACTGATCAATGAAGAAGGCCCAGAGATATTCACATTCTCACCTCCTTCAGTAGGAAGAAACTGGTAATTCACAGCCTGAAGAAGAATCTACAAACACGAAATAAATATTATCTTTTACCAGTCAAATAAGCAAATGTAATTATGACTGATCTCATAGGAAACCAAAGAAACTCTGACATAAAGGCTTCCATGATAGAAAAACAAGAGTGCAGGAGAAGATGCAAAGCAGAAAACACAGCATCTCTGACATCCTCTCACTGTTGTAGTCACCAGACAAAATGACCTCCCCTTCTCCATGATTTTTGTGCAATATTTTTCACATAATCTAAGAACTTTTTTTTTCAATTTTATGTACTATGCTGTACGATGTAGGCTACAGACCTGTCACTAGAACATCCATTATCTGAACTGGGACTCCAAGGAATCAGGCAACTCCACAAAGGCAAGTGTGCCACAGGACAGTGCCTTTGTGAGCAGAAGTTCTGCACAGAACCTCCACCTTCACATGTTGCCTGTATTCTCACAGACATTGCTATTCAGGGGATTTTTTAAGGAAAAGGCTACACACTTGCAGCTGCCTTAATCAGACTGCACATGTGCTGTAGCTGCGGCTACCTTCCCCCCATTCTTCCGTTCTGTGTCCAAAGGCTTCTAAGATGTTTCTATTACACAATTATAAATCTAAGAACATCGTGAACTCTTAGACAACTAAGACAATTATGAACTCAAGTCATAGTATGTAGGCCAAGCCACAATTACAGTGAACAGAAATTTAACATTTTGACAACCTAAATTACTGCCCTTCAGTTTCAAATACAACTTTTGCTATGTCACCTTGACATAAGTTGTATTTAAATGCCACAGTTATGTTCTCACACATATACTGCGATCAGCTCAACAGCTAAAACGTGATTCTGTGAAGTCAGTCACTGCAGAGTTAATAAAGATGGCTCGGACATAAAACCTGTTGTAATTGTTAAAACCATGACAGCATTGAAATCAGTGAGAGAATAATTTCCTTGCATATTGGGTAAAGATCACAAAAACCACAGAATAAATGTTTAATAGACATTTATGTGGGCATTTAATGAAATGGCATTACAAAGTATAAATACCTAGAAAATATTTTAAAATTTCATCAACTGCATTTGCAAATAAAATGTTTAAATCAGGCAGTCAATAAAGAAATTAAAAGCACTAAAGATAGAAAACACAACTGCACTTCTACTTGAGAAACCAACTCATCACACAAAACTGCTTAGAAAGAGACTTCATCTGCTGAAATATGACAATGAAAGTAGAGAAGTAGAGCAGAACAAATATAAATATATTTGAAGGGGTAGAACTTAAGGGAAGAAACTTAAAAATGAGCACAAGTCCCCTTTACTTTGGTAAGCACGGAACTTTGATGAAAGAAGCGCCAGAAAGAGGTACCTGGATTTGCAATGAGCGGCTCACTGCCAGCAGTGCCTGTATGGCACTGGGGGGACAGTGTATCAGAGCAAAGGCCACGAGCTCCCGGCGCATCCCCAGATCCTGGTAGCCTTCGGACTGCCCAAGCTGACTGCACACTTCCCAGCTTTTAGAATAATCTTCAAGGGAACACAAAACACACTTCCTATGACAAGTGAAAGGAGATGCTGCCTAATTCTTATCAGATGAGATAAAGGAAGGCATGCGGCATTCTTGTGAAGACTTAACATCCCCTGAAAAAGGAACCATAAAGGCTCCATAGAACAGAGACAACTGTCTAAAGCTCCACTTTAGACTGACTGAATACATAAAAGACTAATTCTTATCATATTGTAGATAACAATATATTAGGCATCTATAAGCTTACATCCCGTATTTTTACATATTACAATAAGAAAATAATCATTTATTTCAGAGCATGATATTGAATACCTTACTGGAGTGGCTGTAAAATACAAAGTATAAAATATATCACTTGATATATTAAAAAAAAATCTTAATTTATCTTGCATTTTTCTCCCTCATTCTCAAAGCAGAGAAAAAGAGCCAAAGAAACAAATCCCATCTTCCTTAGTATCTTGACATATGTATTTCATTTACCTCCACTCATACTGTCACATACACAAATTATACAAATAGCACAAATATCTTAAGAGTTGTGATAGAAAGGTAGACTTCTAAAAGACCTGCACCTTCCTGCTAGCTGCAGTCACACAGTTTTACCTGTTTGAGAGGGACACAGTGTAGAAAGAAGTAGAAATTGTGGTTGCCAGAGGCATACAGAAAAGCCCCCTGAGGCTACACAACCAATAGTTCAGTACACACTTATTCCATGCAGTATTTGCTGTATGTGTCTCTATTCCATGTCAGTGCACTTCCACTAATGAGACGTAACTGCCATTTTAATGAAATGGTCCAATCTGAAGTACCACATCTCACAGTAAGGAGAGTCAGAACTCAGGTTTCCACCACCATCACCTCATGCAACCCCTGTTTATTCACTTCACCTGTGTCCATGAGCTCCTGGCAATGCATACTAGCTGCTTTGTAGTCCTGGAAACTGAGAGCCTGTTCCACTAAAAGGATTAAAACTTGACCTTTTCTCTCCATCTGATCATCTCCTGTAAGAAAAATTCAGACATTTTATAAGTTAATTGGAATTAATGGTCACCTTAAGCTTGCTACTTTATTTCTTAAGAATTAACTACATATCACAACATGAAAAGCCTCTCTTGAACCTGAAACAGAAATAAAATTCTCTGCTTTTTCCTGAAGGAAGCAGTAAAAGGAGTTTCGTATTTTAAAAAAACATTGGCACCATAGCTTGCTAAAAAAAAAAAACCAAACAAAAACAATTAGCATGTTCTGTTAAAGTTAAAAAAAAAGGTTTTAAAAATTGTCTTTATGTGATGGCCAGAGCATAGACCAAACTGATATTTAAGCTAAGTGACATATAAATCAAAATCCTGACATTGAAAAAAATAAAGTCTATGTACTGTAATAGAAGGAAAAAAATTGAATTTTTTTTTTCTTATAATATACAAAGACTCATATTAAACTGCCACTTCATGGCTCCAAATAATTCATGAGACGCAGAAAACATAAGCATTTAAAAATCCCTAACCTCACAAATTGAGTGAGTAGAACTGAAACTAATTTTTCCACACCATACATCCATTTCAGTCACCAGATCTTCTGGACAGTGCGTCTTCCACTAGTTATGAATCGAATCTTACAGTTCAGATACTATTGAAGCCTTCTGACTGAAGTTTCATCAAAGATCTTTGGAGAAAAACATCCTGACCTCAATTTTAATACATCAGCATTCACAGATGAAGATCTAATGAGATGGCTCATCTCCTTCTGAAAGCCAGTTATAGTCAATACAAATAACATTTATACCTGTCAACCTTCACTAGTCATCTGTATTTTTCTAAAAGCTTTTTTTCAATTTAGAGTGAACAATTTGCTGGCACTAGTTTGTCCAGTCTTGTGCTCAAAATACTATGTATGTCCATGCACTGTATGAGAAGGTGACAAAACATACACAGGAAAAATAATCTATAAATTTTAATTTAGGAAAGAATTTTTAGAATGAAAATGAGTGGATTTTTTATATGCAAGCTTCTTGGTTGTGCTTCTCCTCTATTATTAAAAGCAATTTTATGCAGTCAGCGTTGTTACAGCCATTTGAAAAGGGCACTGGTTTATGACACTCTATTACTACAACTTGTGAAATGCAAATATTTCAGAAGGTTAAACACATCCAGTTTCAAAAACCATTTAAAGAGTACACGTTCTTCAATTGTATAGCTGTTATTTTTAACTCCACTTTGCAGATCCATCATCACAGATAAAGCAAATTTCTTTTTAAAGCTTTCTCAAAAGTAAAGTTGTAGCAGTTGCACTACAATGACATTCAGGCAAGTGAAGTTACCATAATTACTAAACTCAGTCAAGCCTCCCCTAATCCCAGCACATCACAACTAACTCAGCTGGGAGAACAGGCTGGCTTCCCATCATTTTATCTTTCAGCCTCCTGCTCAATATACTGCCAGCACACGATGTTGCAAATTAGTCACATTCAAGGCTCTCCCGTTGCAAAATTTTGCCCTCTAGAACCTGGGAACTTCTCATTTGGGCAAAAGCAATTACAGATGACAAAGAGCTGCTTCTATCCTCACAAGCTAAATGTGAACTGTCATTTCTCTGAGCGAGGGACATGTACTTGCCACTCATCTCCTGATGCCCACTTCACCCTGACAGCTTGACTTCTTACAGAGAGATCTGACTAAGCGGCAAACACAAAGAAAAGTCAAGAGAAACAATCGAACTATTACCCCTCAGATTTCAGATAGCCAAAATAATCACTGCTATTTATTCCCACTTAAAAACCAGTGGCACTGAAGAAAGAAAGGAAGAACACTTGGACCAAGGAATGGTTTCTTTAACTGTGCTTGACCAGTCGCATGGAGTCAAGTTCCCCATCACCAGTACTTTTGATACAGTACAATACATCTCTGCATGTTTTACAAAAGCACAAGCATAAAATATATGGATCACTTTCCTTCTAGTCCTTGGCTATAGCTGCTCATCATATCTCCACTCATTGATGCTTCCATTACCTTGGCACTCACTGTTATGGCACAGAACAACCACTGGCTCCAATGTTAGTGAATCCCTGCATGAAGCCCTTTTTCACACACCTTTCATTAACCATGCAGTGACTGATAATGCTCACTGCTGCAGTTTAGTCATTGTCTTCTATTCAGACACGGAAAAAGTCACTGCTTCAGCTTTGTAACACATCATTTGATGATATTTCAATAATAAAGTCTTATAAAAGGGAAAGTTTTGAATTCTGAATTGTCTCCCTTGCCATTCTGACAGATATCCAAGACTCAAAACCAAGACAGGAATGACAAAACTCTTAAAATGGTGACCTGATTATATTACATGGTAATTCTGTTTCAAGCCTTAATGATAACACCGGACAGACTCAGATCAAATTTAGAAACTGGAGAGTGGAAGGGGATGAGGAAGGGAAGTGTATGCACACACAGGCCCAGGGAAGTGGAGGTATTTAAAAAGACATGGAGACATGGCACTCAGGGACACGGTTTAGTGGTGGACTTGGCAGTGCCAGGCTGATGGTTGGACTCAGTGCTCTGAAGAGATTTTAGAACCTAAATGATTCTGAGGTTCTAATGAAAATGACAAGAGAAAAAATATGAAAGCTCAGAAATACTTGAATTTTTTTTCTTGAGAAGAAAAGGATATGCAAATACTTTTTTAAAGCTTGGATCCAATCTAGATTATATAAAGAAGAAAAAGAGCTTATTGAAACACCTTGCATAAGATGCATGCTATTTGTGAGTGGATGAAATAACATTATCCTGAATGAAATCATGCAATTGAAACTTAAAAGTCAAATGATACCAACACTGTACATACACTTCAGAAATTCCACGTCGCCCACATTTAGGATATCTGGCAGATCAGAAGCCATCTACACGGTTAATTCCAAATGCAAGAAAGTCAGTGTTACGAAAGACGGATTTCAAAATTAAGCTTTAACTAAGAAATGTGAGCGAAGTTTAAAGCTACTAGAATTTGCTTATAGATATTAAAATTAAATAAATTACAACAAAAGTTGTGAGAAAAGAGAATAATGGAAACATTTCCAGAGAGCCTGAAAAAGGAAATACGGACCAACACTCACTAGGTCTGTTTGATGTACACTAAGAGAAGAGAAGATGCTCCTAATTTCTGATACAGAAGCTTTTCTCCCTACTTTTTTTGCACACATCTACTCAAGTAATTGCATAAAGTGATTTCTTTACACCCTTTCTTAACACAGAGCATGAATTAAGTGAGGATTGTGAGAGACAGAACAGCTCCAGCTCCCTGAGCAGGTGCATATTTTCTGGCTGTCATGCTGAGCACATTCTCCCTCACTCACTTTACCCATCTGTGAAATTAAGGTAACACTTGTGTGCTTACTTTACAGAGGTAGTAACATGAGGTTTAAGTAGAGTCCACTGTAATTAATCAAATATTTAAAGCAATTAAGAAGCTAGCTGATATATCATTACCTAAGCAAGATTTTAACTTTGATAAATATGAATAATGAATATTACTCACTTTCAGTGCTGTTCTCTAAGCAAACTGTATTCAGAGTACACAGCTCACAAAGCTCTTTAACAATGACTCTGTGCAATCTACCCTTGAATCCACAAAAAATGCATTCTTCCAAAATTTAAATTAAAATATATATGTTCTTAGGATTTTATAGGCTGGCTATATATTACATATAATAAAACATAGCATATGCTTCATGTTCTATATACACACAAATGTAAAAAGTTTATATAGACATGGACAGATGTAGCGAGAAGGTCTTTCCCCATCAGTAATTATACAGGGTGGGGTGGCAGGGGAAACAAAGAGGGGAAAATACTGAAACAAATTCCTCCACTGAGCAGACAAAGTGCAAAAAAACACTCTACAAAGTGGATTTGGAACAGAAGGGACCACAACTTCGAGCATGCACAACCAATACCAGTAAGTATGTTCCACAGGACAAAATCAGAACTTCTTACACAGCAAAGGTGGCTCATAAATCAGGGTAATTGTGTAAGTAGTGAAAACCAATTAAGGACAAAAATCAAATCTTTATCCCAGCAGCACTTTATCTAATTCTTCATTAAACAAGTCCATAAAGTTCAATCACCTTTTTCAATATCTAGATCCATCCAAAAATATCTCAGTAAGACCACCTGCTTTCATCATAAGCTCTTAGAAATCACAATACCCTGTCCCAGTAGTTTTACACCTGCAAACAAAGACTATCCACACTAGAACTGCAAGAAGGCTTTCCTTTTCTAATATTAAGTTTAAAATAAAATATACTAATTCAAAAATCTTAGAATCTGTATGCATAAGCTGCCCTTTTGTCTGTAAACTGATTTGTGCAATAATACTAGTGTTTGTTATCACACTTTTGATATGGCTACCAAGTCCTAAAATAACTCTTCATGATATTAAAAACAGTATTAATAATATGAATTAATATTAATAATTAATTGGAACTCAGTAACTTAAATTACAAGTTGACAGGTACAGAAATACCATTTCTACATGTCATGTTTCAACTTATTTTTTTTAATCTCTACCATCAAATTATATACAGCACTCCTCATTACACACTATGACTAAAGTTATACCAGCATTACACTTAAAATCTGCTTTCAAAGGTAATAACTTAGCTATTCAAATTCTAAGACTCTTTAAAAAATCAGCATAAGGTTACCTATTCTACCACTCATCAGAGGTACACAGACCAACAATTAAGGACCAAAGAGTAAAGCTCTACAGACTTTCTTTAATAATTTGGAAGAATATTGCTTTTACATGCATGCTTTAAAGCAATGATGACAATCATGTTTCCTTTATATGCTACTGGGTAATCTTCTGGATGCTTTTCAATGGGCTAGAGAGTCAGCCACAAAAAAATCTGCAGTAACAGTGTTATGCTGTTTACAGCTTTCAAATCCAAAAAAACAAACAAACAAGAACATTTTAAAAATACTGAGTTTCTTAAAATTAAATAAATCCATTTTCCACAGCCCATCTCCTACAACAATTAAGTTTAGATAAAATTCACAACTATGGCATTCTCATACTGAATCCATATTTTACTCATAAATGAATATTCTCTACAGATAACAGCTTTCCAATATAAGCAATCCAACTAACCATCCTTCAGTGACAGTGAAATGGGTTTTAATCACAAAAGCTTAAAACTACTTATGTAAAACAAAATTTAAAAAACACCCCATCACATTTCCCCACCACAGAAAGTCACTACTGAAAATGTTTCTTGCTATACTTTCCTTTCAGATAAATAAATGTTATTCTATAACCAAAAGATTCCTTTGAAAGCGACCATGTTATTTGCAGATTTAGCGTAAGAGAAAAGTGTCTAAGTCATGTATTTCTTACCAAGATTCACTCTTGAAATGTACTTTTACAACTAAAATTCCCTACTTACCATAGGAGCAACCATCAGCATTACTCCCAAGGCTAACCATTAAAGTCAGAGTCCAACACTCGCAAGATAAATGTGTCACTGGTAGAGTAAGCAGTAGTTTTTAAATAATTCACCTGTTTAAAAATTAACCAGCTCACACATTCATCATCTGGTTTTCTCTAGCCTGGTAAATGCACGGAAAAGAAGAAGTGAGAGGCCATTTCATCTCTGGCTTTGAATACCTCTTAAATCTCTCTTTTCAGTGGTGCCTAAGTGTCACTGTGATGTAACACTAGCATACAGACACTACTGTATCAATGAACTCTATACAAAATTCCCTAAAGTTCTCTACCTACTATGCAGGGACTGCCATCTTTCAGTCTCTGGAGGTGAGACCACAAGTTTGATCCCTTTTCAAAGGTACATACCAGGGCACTGTAAATCCTACAGCTGAGGCACTAGGATAACACTACTGGACAAAGCTTTATAGAATCTCTCTGGATCTTGGTTTTCCTTCTTTCACACAAAGAGAATCACTTAGATTCAAAAAGAAGATAAAACAAAAATCAGCAACATTAGCCCAAAGAACCCAGAATACTAAGAAAAATGGACAGATTTTAACTTGATCTGGATGGGACAAAGCAGAGAGGAGGAAACAGCTGTACAGCAACCTTGTCTTATGAACCAATAAGGGAGACTTTTTTTTTCCCCCAAAAGCTTGACAGGCAAAGAAAAAGAAGTTACTACTGTCATTCCAATTTTTCTGTGGATTACATATTAAATATTTAGATTGGATCCAGCTACCCAACATGGTACCATACCATCCCCTCTGCCACCTTTCATGTAGCAGCACTGTGCTGACCAGAGTCAGGACATTTCCTGTGACTCCTTTCCTTAGGACTCTGGGATCTTGAGAGGTCAACAACCTAATTTCCATACCTCAGTTCTCAACCTTACACAACTGTCTCAAATATCTCCCTCCCTTTTTATAATACTATGCAAAAAATTGCCAGTACTAAGCTTCCTGAAAACATAAGAAAAAAAATTAAATTATTTAACAAATAGAGAGGGAGAAAGGAATTAGCCAGGCATGCTTCAATGACAAAGCTGGAATGCACTGATTTTCATACGCTGCATGAAATAAAAATACCTATTTTATATTTCTATGTTCTATTTCTACATCATAAAAATACAGCAGTATTATGTTTACCATTGCATTGATTAAGCATTTTTCAAAAATAAAAAAAATCAAAAGGCAGATACTTTAGGTAGGCTATAAAAAAAACCCATAACACCCCCTCCCAATATCCTCAGGACTCAATCTTTGAAGATGTTCGGCTCCTCAAATGAATACTCAACTTAATGTATTATTTTTAGTGCCCAAATGAGATATATGCAGCATAGACTGAAGCCTACCAGCTGAAATTCATCCTTAACAGACAACTTTTCCCCCTCTAACTTAAATGCAACTATTATTAAATCAGACTGCCTTATTTGACAGAGGTAATAACATTCACGGTAATTTCAGTACTACCAATTAACTGTAAAACAAGATATTCTCAGCCACAACTCCTCCAATCTGAAATAAGCCTTGTCTTAGGTTATAATGTAAGATGTAACCAAAAGTATGTATTCTATCACTATCTGTTAAAGCCAAGTGGGGCAGTGTTCTTTGTCTCTTCCATGACACATCCCTGGTAACTCCCTCCGGGGGAGATCTTCTGTTAATGGGTCATCCAGCCTCACTGCATGACTCATAAAATTACATCATCCCATTGTGAGATGCTCCGCCCAGGAGAAGGAACCAAGCATTCCATCCTGGATATAATCTGAGATTCCGAACACCACAGACACCTTTCCACTGGATTCCCAGAGGACAGGAGCTACACAGCTACCACTGGACTTTCTAAGGAAGAGCAGACCCTTCTACAGGATCACTGCTTCAACAGAACCACATCCATCACTTCAGGAGGACTGCAGCCACCATTTAATCGGACTGCTATCACCACCCCGACTAACAGGGTGTCAGGTTGTATCCTGGCTCTGTCAGTTTAAACCAGTGTTTACTGCCTTTATCTTTCATTTTCCTATTAAATTGTGCTTCTGACTTGGAGTCTCCCACTGGTTTGTTTTCAAACTAGTACAGCCTTTACTCCAGCTCTGGACTAGACAAGGCATTTTTTTTATTTCAGGTATTAGCAGAATGTAGCAGCTGACCATTTCAGCTATTTTACAGAGAAAATATTCCACTCATGTGAAATGTTTCATTCCTCCCCTCTTCCAGATGACTTTTTAATGGTATCTTTGAACACATATTCTAATGATCAACTCAAATGTCCTAAAACATAACATAAATGCACACTGCAATGCAACTCAGTGTCTTATTAACACAGCTTACCTGCAACCCTCAGCAGGTTTGCCAGTTCCAGGAGCTTAGCAGACTGTTTATAGTTTGTTGACGTCTGTGCCAGACAGTCCTTGATGAGACCGAGTCGATCGGAACACAAACGCACTGTTGAAAGCAGAACTGGTTTAGAGACTGCACAAATGAACTTGACTGCTGTGCTCCTGCTTCAACAACACAGGGCAGGAGGAGTGCTGGGGAGTATAAGAATGCAAATACAAACTGAAAGCCAGCTCAAGGCTGCTTGCATGCAGATCCTCAATTGTACCTACAAACAGAAAGTTAAAATAACGCCGCAGGATATCCAGCCCCAATCATTAGCAAGTCAAGTCAAGTTATGAAGGGAGCAAAAAGCGGAAAACTGACCCGAATGAAAACTTACTTTTATTTCATTTTTTCACATTCACTGTTTTTAAATGTATACAATTAACCGATATACCTTTACACAATTTTAATTATCATTTTTGCAGACTGCTAACACAGACACTAACTTTTGTTTAGAATGTTGTAACGAACTAAGATTTCACGCTACATTTTATTTTAGCATGGACAAGATACATCACATAGACTCAAAGAACTGTCATTAGCAAACTCTTAATTTACTTAAAAATTTTCTGTGGAAGTGGAAGGACAGTCTGCAAATCACCAGGTTCTGTCAACTGTATCCTGAGCAGCTTATAATTAGTACTGTGTTTCAAAAAAGATTTTACCAAGAATTAAACAATTATTGTAATTGCATGATTTAATATCATGAACTGATTCCAGTGCCATATTTAGCTTGTTAGTGGGTGGCTAACTTCAGGCTGCTGTTTTAAAAGGTAATGCTTTCATACCATGCAAGTTCTCAGAACTCAGAGGAACAGCATGCAGATATTCCACTTAACACTAAATAAGAGTGAATGGCTGCATGGGGGATAAACTCTGCATTAGCATATGGGGCTTAAAACACAGGATATCAGGCCTCTCAGTAAGAGCAAAGTAGTATTTGCATAATGAAAATCATTAGTTCTGGAAATCAAATTAGACCAAAATGAATAAGAATGGAAGAGCAGGAAAAGGTCATATTTTTAGTTTAATTTTTAATATTCTATCACAGGCCTATATTAGTATACAACAATAAAACGTTTCCAGTCACTGATTATTTAAGCAGGAATTTTTAATACATAACTAAAAGTAATCTAATATAATACCATGGGTAAAACACACTTAATGATGGACTTTCCTTCACATTTTATTTTAAAAAGGAGTCTTCAAACCAGATTTTATTAAAATATAGCATAACAGTAGTTCATAAACTACTGAATTTGCTAAAAATAGAAGTGGGGGAAGATCTACAGAAAACTAAATACAGAACTGCAAAAATTGCTAAAAAATTGCTAAAAAACTATTGCTGTGGGAACAGCTGATCCTTAGTGCTATTTTTAACGACACTCTACCAAAGTAACAGATCATTTAAAGGCTTTCATTAAAATTGGAAACATCATTTTAATCTTATTAATTTGATTTACATGAAAGATACTGAAGCAAGGGTAAATCAGGGTCATTAATGAAATCACATGCATTATTTCACATGTTCTAATTAATCTAGATCAGTTGTATTACACATACTGTTAATGCAGTATTATGCATGATACCTCCAAGTCCACATCAAAAAAAGTTGAAGAAAATATGTGCACTTTTCTAGAGGCTGAACAAACTGACTGAGAAATAATTTTACTCTAGGAATCAACAGGCCAGTACTGCAAGATCTGGAAATCAGACATTCTCAGTCCAGAAATTGTAAGATTTCTGAATATAACACACGGAGCATCAACTCACTTGAACAAATACTTGGAAAAAAAGAGAACAAAAGGAGAACACCAAAGTAAAGTAACAACAGCCACTGAGAATATCTACTTCATTTTCCATGAAGTGGAAAGCACTGAAGTGCTAGCCATAAATCCCAGTATTTCTCTGCACAATGCCAGAAGTAAAACATTATCATCAGCATGTCTCATGGCTCAGTGCTCATCTCAGCCAGTTCCACTACTGTTCATGCAATTTCTTTGTACATAATCATAACTTCTTTCCAACTTTTGTCCAACAACTTTCACTGGAGTCAGAGCTCCAAAAGATTTAGTTTTAAGCACATCATCAGAAGAAATACCTAATAAAAGTTCACTTCCACTGTCATTGGGTTTTATATACCTCAAAATTAAACAGCCCACTGGAGACACGAAAACTGCCTCTGCATGAAGTACCTCTCTCCCACCTGTTATTTTAAAGCACGCAGGCAAGTGCAGATTATTTGGCAAACAAAATATGAGCTTAAATTATTTCTGTTCAAGTTTCATATACTCGGTACTCTATTTTAAAGTCCTGCTGAAAGTAAGTCCCAAAACACAGACACCATATGCAAATATCCTTCTTACCTCACATATTCTAAAAAATTTCATTACAAAAATTACTTTTGTATGTGCCTGTAAAGTGCTTGGAGGCAGGAAGTGAACTCTTTAAGTTTAATCATGTCACACTTATGTAATAGTAGCTATTTCTCATGCATATTTATGCCTGTGATTCAAGTAATCATATAAAGAATAAAATTATGCAGTACCTTGTAGCGGTAATATTTTCACACCAAATTCTTCCAGGTAACCCAGAGCACGAATGAGGTCCAACTCCTCCTGAACAGCACTCGGACTGTCTTCAATAAGTTGTAGACAGCACCTAATAAGAATGAAACACATTTTCCTAAAGTTTGATGAATACATTCAAAGTTAAACTTGTGGGAAAAGTTCACCAGTAAATAAAACAAAACAACCAAGCAGTAATTTACCGTACTTGTGAAACATCAAAATACTCTAAACATTTTAACAAATTTCTGGTTTTGGATTGCCTTCAACTGGTTGTGATAAGTACATCACCTAAACCCTCCTGAATTTAGATCGGCAATGAATTTAATAGATGTAACTACTTTAATAGTGTAAGTACTTAAATACGTAATTATTTTGGGAAATATTTCTCCTACCACTATTGCATTTTGATAATGCCATATTCTAGAAGATAAAAGCAAAACAGTGCAAAAAGTTGACAGGAAGCGAAACATTAAGAGTCATTGTCACAAATTCAGTTTCCTCAGCTAGGTACAGCAAATAAACCAAAGCTGAATTAAAAAAAAAACCAACCAACCAACCAACAACTACAACAAAACAACAATAAAAAAACCCCCACTAAATTCCTCTGAAGACAAATTAATAAATGCAACTATTAAGAGCACATTACTCTAAATATTTTTTTTTCAAGTCATATGAATAGTATATTATTGTAATAAGCTTTTAAATAATTTTTTAAAATACAAGTTGCATTCTGGTACAGTGTATTCATATGTAGTTTTACTAATACATGCTGAACAAAGAAAATCAACATGCAAAATCATAGAATCATAGAACAGACATAGGTTGGAAGGGACCTTAAACATTGCCTAGTTCCAAATCCCCTGCCATGGGCAGGGACGCCTCCCACTACAACAGGTTGCTCAAGAGCTCCATTCAGCCTGGCCTTGAACACTTCCAGGGATGGGGCATCCACAGCTTCTGTGGACAACCTGTTCTGGTGCCTCACTACCCTCACAGTAAAGAATTTTTTTTTCTTTCCCAAACATCCAGTGTAAACCTACTATCCTCCACATTGAAACCATTACCCCTTGTCCCACTATATGCCCTTGTAAAAAGTCCCTCTACATCTTTCTTGCAGGCTCCCCTCAGGTACTGGAAGGGCACATTTAGGTCATCCCAGAATGTTCTCTTTTCCAGGCTGAACAATCCCAAATCCCTCAGCCTTTCCTCACAGGAGAGGAAAGAAGAAGGTGCTTCATCCCTCTGGACACACTCCAGCAGGTCTGTGTCCTTCCTGTGCTGGGACTCCAGAGCTGGATGCAGCACTGCAGGTGGTGTCTCACCCCCTCCCCTTCCTCCCCTGCTCCCCTTGCTGCTTTGGGTGCAGCCCAGGACACATTTAATTTTCTGGGCTGCAAGAGAACATGTCCAGCTGTCTCCTCCACCAGCATCCCCAAGTCCTTCTCAGCAGGGCTGCTCTGGATCTGTTCATCCTCCAGCCTGGACTGATACCAGGGTGCAGCACCAGCACTTGGTCTTGTTGAACTTCATGAGTCTCATGAGCTTCAATTCTTGAGCTTGTCCAGATGGCATCTCATCTCAATGATTTTAAATGGTTTAATTCACCATACACATTAAATCAGGAAGTATTTGATTTCTCCAGTTTATCATATGACTTTTATCTCCACACGTTCATTAAGAAAACACATTTTAAATCAAAACCAAAACTGTATGTTAGCTGAACATCCCATATGAACCCATCATATTTTTCAGGCATATTGACAAATATTTCAGGGTGAAGATTAAAATAGGAGTGGAATAAAAGAGCTAAAGAGAAGACAAATATATTCTACCTAAACCAACACATACATGAAGGCTACTAGGAGACCTATACACTGATAATCACTCATGGAAACAAGGTAAGTTACCATGAAACAACTCCTTGAAGTAAGTCAGAGAAGGACCAAAACATGTTACTGAACAGAATAAACACAGAGTCACACATTCATACCAAGTATTTGAGCTATAAACCACGTATTTTGAAATATCACCATAAAACCCTAAGAGAAAAGCTGGTCACAGGACCCTTATTCATTAAAAGGGTCTTTAAACTCCCTGCATTAAAAGCAACATTACTCTGTACTTCCAGAGCCTGCTTATGAAAAATATTCTCAATAGACGACTGGGGGAGGGGAGGGGGGGGGAATATAATATCAAATAAACCCTAATGCTATGACAACATTAACTCAGTTGTATTTATGTATATGATAGTGGCAAATGTACCTGGCCAACTCCATACAGCTATCAGTCAAACTCGTTGAAGAATTGAAATATTCTCTACCAGCAGCCAAAACTAGTTCAATACTTCTGGCATAGCTGACTCGGTACTGCAGCTTCCCTTTTGATGAACTCGGCAGATCCACTGACCAAACACGGCAATGCATCATTTGCCCAGCCAGGTGGATATTGTCTATACTGCTTGAGCATAAAAGACTTTCGGTGAATATCTAAAAGAAAGAACAGTAATTTAATAACCTGCAGGAGCAGCAGCAGTTTCAATTAAGCTTATCTGCATTTTATGGCATAAACCCCTTTGAATGCAAGGAACTTTGAAGTCAAAAGAATATATATATATATTCAGTCCAAGCAGAAAATCTGACTTCTGTCAAGGGAAGTATTTCTACAATTCACTTAAGTAAAGCTAAAATTAACTAGTAGCTACTTTCTATTTACTGGAAGTTAAAAAAAAAAAAAAAAAAAGCATATTAACTGTCTTTTTACAGTATGACTTAAGACACCAAAAATATACCTACATTCTGAGGTGTACTACAATATAAGAATCTGAAAAGGCAGTTCACTATTAAGACCTTAAAACTAACAACATATGAGAAGAAATTTTGTATTCCTAAAGAAACTAAAAATATATAGGACTGAGCACGTAAAATGTTCCTTAAATTTCAACCAAGACTATCTTCAAAGAATGCAAACTAATATAATGCTGTATTCTGCCAGAAAACACCTAGCTTATTTACAGGTAAAAGTTTTACCCACTTTAAGACACTCAAAATAATCTCAATTCCTTACAAAAATAATTTGCTTTTTTCTTAAGCATAGTCATTATTGTCCTAATGAAAAGAAACAGAAATTTGATCATTTCAGAAAATATCACAGCTGCAACAATATGGCCTTTATTGAATGTTTTAAAGTTCATAGCAAATTCAAGAGGATCAGTGAATCATAGAAGAGCCCTATTAAAAAAAAAATAATTGCCCTAGGGCATATCACCGTGTCCCGCAGCCATAGGGAGGAGGAGAGAAGATCCAGCAGGCAGGAATTGTGCAGCAAGATTGATTTTTTAAATTATTTCACAAACTCTTCTATAGACTTTTTTCTTCATAGTCTAATTGGACAAAGGATCAGCCACCCCTTAGGGTGATTGGCTAAAATCCTAAACATCCATTGTCAAAATATTTTTCTACTATACTATAAACAAGACTTTTCATGGCTGCAGGTGTTTCATTGTTTACATAACTCTGCTACCTCTTCTGTGAGAGAGAAAAGTCTCTCACAGGCTTAGAAAATAGCAAGAAAATCCTTGCTAGCAGCATTTTGTATCCACAGAGCCCAGGTTGGGAGGGACCTCTAAAGATGATCTGGTCCAACCTTTCATGGGAAAGAGGGCATAGATGAGATTATTTAGCACTCTATCCAATCATAGTTTAATTTCAGGATACTTTTTTTCTAGGAAGAACCTCTCCAAACCACCTCATGCTCTGGAAAGGAAAACAGTTCTGTGCTTCTTAAAGAACATCACACAATTGGATCATCTTCCATTTCACAACATACCAACCCTCAAGGAACAGCGAGAGATGCAAAGTATCACAGCTGACGTTCTTCCTCAAAGATCCCACATGGAACATTTACCTCTCTCAAAACTTAAGAAGTCCTCCTTCAAGAGGACAGAATTCACCTTGCATGAAAGAAGAACAAACTAAGCATCATGCTCAAAAATACTGAAACCTCAGATGGGATTGCAAATCCTTACTGCCTCACCAATTTATCAATTTTGAAGTTATTGAAGTATAATTGCATATGACAGCACCACATTTCAAAGCATTTTCAGTACTCCTACATAATTTTTTCCAAAACCCTTAGTTGTGTTTCTTTTTCAATTATATGGTTCAGAGTTTAAAAAAATAGTGTCAATAGAAAACTTACATTAAGATCAGAGCAAAGCAAATGCCTTATTTATAGAGTGCTCTAGTATTACAATTTTTTAACATGCACGTAAAAAAAATTTCAAGTACACCAAGTTGTAGCCTACCACAAAACCATGACTATTAAACATGCTGCAATTTTTCTAGCTGCACTACAGGGAAAGAATGATTTTTCTCACATGTAAGTTGAATAGCATTGGTTTTTTTCTTTTTTTTTCTACTTTGCTTTTAAAACTTCTCCTAAGAGCTAATCAGATGGATAGCCATAAGCAATTAAATCTGTAAACTGCAATAAAACCTGCTTTTATATAGATATAAACACTAATTATAGTGGACACAGTACTGCATCTGTAATAAAATGCAGTACATTGAAGTGAAAATGTAAATAACACGTCACAGCAAATTCTACATCTGTCTAACAGCTGTCCTTTGCAAATACTAATGACATGGGTTTGGGCTTTATGCACATGCAAGGGTTTTTACCTTCACTGAAGTTAGATTTCTCATCTCACATAATTTTACTTCAATTGCAAGCAGCAGAAAGTCCATAATCCTATAATGATCTTGGATAATAGTATCAAGCCAGAACTCCATGTTTAAGAAATGCTTGAGTGAAGACAATGCTTTATTTTCATTAGTTCGGAGTGTTTGTTGCTAAACACATTTGTACATGGAACTACAGGCTACAGAACAAAGTTGACTCAATTTCTAAAAAGCTGAATTTTAATAAAAGATATACAGGATATTTATTAGAAGGGCTTTAGATAAAATGAATAAACACCAGAATTTTTCCTTAAATAAAATACAGCAAAAAGCCAGTAGACAACCAAGTAACAACACTTGGAAAATGTATTTACGGTTGTGAGCAACAATATGAAATAAGAATCTATAGCTTACTTGGGACATAAGTCAGTAAGAAGATACAAAACTCACCTCATAGCAAGTATCTGAATGTAAGCATCTATACACTTTCTGCTGCATGTCCAACATATCCTGGAGTAATTGCTTCCACTGTGTCTCACCAACTGACGGTTGCCTACAAATATTTTTTAAAATTAAATATTCTCTTCCCCAACAAATTTAAAGAAAAGCAGTAGATTTCCATCACCAAAAATACGAGTTTTCTCAAATGCTATTTCAGTATTTAATTAGACTTTTAACCAGGAGTGATTCAAAGACAGATGGCTTTTAATATTAATTAATATTAAAACAGCATCCGTGGGATAAAATGGTTTGACAACAATGCAGTGCCCAAAGTGCTTTTTCTGTTTTCTGTGGGATAAGGCAGGGATTTAAGCAATCTTTCTCAAGAGTCCCCAGCTAGGTTTTGATAATTTTCCATAACACATCAGAAAGTTTGAAGTGCTAGCCTCCTGCTGATCCAGGAACTGCAGGGCAAAACCAAGTCTCCAACAGCAACTGAGGATCATTAAAGTGCTGTTCATTGTAGGCAATCTCAAAGGACTAATCAATTGCATGCAATCACAGGAGAATAGAGTTCCAACTTTGTTTCTTAAAATTGAGTGGTATTCAGATTCTTGACCCTCTGAATCCATGGATCTCTGTTTATGCACAAAGCCTCAACTTCTTGTGCCCTATCAAAACTTTTACTAGTAAAAACACTATGAAGGTTTTTTGACATTATCTTGAGCCTTTCAGATTAGAAAAAGACCTTTTTAAATTACATGAGCTAGTTCCAGCTAATAGTGATTTTCTCATGTGGCATTAGCTTTTATTTTGGCAAAACAGAAGTGGAAAAACCAACATTTTTCCTACAGAGGCATTGTCTTGATCTTTCTAAAGAGAGGTTTCCAGAAGTCTTAAAAAGCTTTCAGACTACTAAAAATCTAAATACCACTCTACCATAATGGATAAACTGCTGTGCATATTTGCTGTAAATACGAAAGAAAGTCACCCGCAGTTATGGCTGGTTTTCCCAGGATTCAAAATTTTTATCTGCTTATGCCAAGAGCCATTTAATAATTCATGTACAGTTGAAAGATGAGTTAAATGAAGTAGTTCTTAACTAGAAAAACTGAGAAATAATACTGGGAATATAAGTGGTAGAATCAATACCTAAAATCAGTAAGTTACCATATTACAAGGGTTCCAAGAAAACACACCAAAAAAACCAAAGCATTATTTTACAAATCCTACACTCTCAATAAAATTAAATAGGTCTTAAAGGACTTTATTTACAATATGTTACCTTTCACAATTCATCATCCTGCAATATTTTGCAGCCAGTATGCCTTTTAAGCTTGTTTACTTGAACACAAACATACTAAAGCAGAGATTTTTGACTGTGGAGAATGCAGCCAAAACACTAATCATGTTAATCACATGTTTAACCAATCTCTGTATGTACACTGTCTTCAGGGTGAACACCCCAGCTCCCTGCTGCCACAAAGCAGGCAGGCATGCTCTGTTACCTCACTGCGCTTCCCCTCTTATCCCGGTGCCTCGTGGAATACTAACTTGCGACCTGTGTGCCTTGTCAGCCGGATCATCAGCTTCCGCGCCTCCTCTGCACTGTCCTTCGTGTCTCTCACGAAGGAGACCGGCTTCTGCAGGCCATGCTTCTCCAACAGCTCCGACACACTGCAAACAGAGTCAGCGCTCTTGAATCCTGCACAACTGTACAACTACTGCTGCAGCAGCAGGACTCTCAAACAATGTACTGCAAATGCAAACAGTCTCCATAAAATCTCTAATAGTATAGCTTAACCAGAGTAACATTACCTACATTTTAAAAACTATATATATATATTAAATAATACCATAGGGTAAACACATAGCACCACAGTTTTAGTCTTTGATCACTCAAAGCATTAGAGAGTATCAAGATCAAAACAAACTCCTCAGGTTAACCCTCCTTCCCCCTGCCAAAAAAAAGCCCACTGAAAATAAAAACAAACAAAACAAAAAATCCCCAACCAAACAAATAAAAAAATTCCCCAACAAAACCCCACACACAAAAAAACCCAAACAAAGCAAAAAAACCAAAACACAACCCCCCCAAACTTTTATTCCAAGAACAGTATCTCTACAGTTCTATACTATTCAAATAGATAAAACCATTCAAAATTTCTATGTTCTGAATACAAAAAACATACAGATAATCTTGTTGACAGCATTAAAAAAAATATATTCTTGCTGGTTTCTTATAAAAATGTTCTTGGCTATGCTTAGTGATTTCTCTAAGAATATTTATTTCAGCAAAATGCAATACCTAAGAATTTGTTCCAGTTCATCTACTTCATCATGAAGAGTGTTAGTTTTATCTGTTTCAGGCCTGCAATGATATCACACAATTAAATATATACATAAACACATATTTCTTATAATTTCCTCTTGTAACTCACATTATATACACATGAAGATAAGTAGTTTGAAACATTCCTTGATTAAAATAAATGTTTACTTGTAAATATTAAAACTATTGGGCTTCTTGCTGTAAAGACAGTTAAAATTTAGAGGGTCCCTCAATTTTTTAAGAGCAGAGGTTTTCCTTCTTCCTTAGACTTTTCTCAGGCTCTCTCCTTCCTTCATGTAAAAGATACTGGAAAAATAGTTTACACCTCACAGATCACAGAGTATCTATCACCTCTTCATGCTTTCACTTTCTTGAGCATTACTTGTCCTTCAATAGGTTTTCCATCTTCCCTCTCTCACAGGGACATATTGCTGCTTTTAAGTTAACTGCAAGACGCCACTATTGCAAGAAAACCAGTAAGACAGCACTAACACTTGGTCTCAATTCATCAGACTATGAAAGTCTAAGAAACAATACAGAAGCCTTGGTCTAGGCTGCTACTTTAACTCATGTTCTGCTGCATTAACTGGTAGAGTATGTACTTCTGATGTATATACAGCAGAAGTATATAGATACATTACAATCATGGCAGCTCAGAGGTGAACAGAGTATTCCAGTAACTTGGTCTGCCCTTTAGTGACTTAACAACCCTTTTTAAAGCTTTAATTCACAACTATATTTAATATTTCTAAAATATTTGTAAATAACCAAATAATTTACAAATAAAATGTTTACCCATATCCTCTTTGTGGAAGGCATTCCAAAATATCATAACAAAGAGAGAGCTGGTCATCTCGCTCACAGCTATAAATACACTCCAACGCCGTGATCATAAGCTGGTCCTGATCAGGGATAATTTGTTGCTGACACTAACAAGAAAAGAAAGAACACTGGTTTTTATTCCCTGTTTCTAATTCAACAGTAAATTTTCTTTTCAACATAAAAAATAGGTACTCCAAGAAAATAAATTTTCTTCAGGTGCAATTAGAATGTTTCTTGATAACAACGTGGTGAAGTCATAACCTGAATCTTATCTTGGCTAGTTTTCTGCAGTGCAGACACTTGAAAGAACAGTGGTATGCCACTATACCCTTTTTGAATTTGAGAAGTGGAGAGGGTGCAGAGGAAGGCAACTGCTGCAAACATTTGTCAGATTTATTTAATATGTACAACAGTACCAACATACATTGAAGAGCTGTGGTTGTGCTTCACTGGTTGATTTCTGTCCATACACTCAGAACATTCAATAGCATGCAGAAATGTGCCTGTGTGCTCTGGAATAATTATTTAAGCCATAGAAGCAGCGTAAAACACTCACATGGAAAGCAACTTCAACCCTTACTCAGTGAACTCTCACCTCAATCCTAATGGCCCCCACTTTATTCTTTACATTTGCTGAGTAAGGCGGGAGAGGGGGGGAGTAACTTGAAATCTACTCCTAGTAAAATTCCTCAGGGAAAAAAATATTAGTGAGATCATTAAACTCTTTCATATCCACTTTTTATAAAGCAAATATGCCAGGAATTTACTTTAAACAGGTCACCCGAAAATCACTTCAAAGAAGAATCCGTAATTTTTATTCTACTAAGCTAGAATCATTATTACATTAATTTGACAATCTCATCAAGGACAGTTTAGCTGCATTATGATTTATGCTACAAAACTTTTTAATTGTTGTTTTCTAAAACATAACAAATTCTGGGTCTAAGAAAAAGGGAAAGATCAGAAAGATGGTCTGATTTAGAAAAACTAACTCTATTTCTGAATTAACCTCTTCAGGACAAGAATTTCCAAAGAAACCAGTAGAATCAACAGGGCTCTTTACTTACAGCAGGTTTTGAATTCTGAAATATCTTCAGAGGTAGAGTCAAGTCTTCCTTTGCCAGTGTTACTAAATATTCTTTAAAAAGGGTATTTGCAAGACCAGGGGACTGATTTTCACAGCGGTGGAGAAAAGGGATCATCCACTGGTAAACATTCTTCACATATTTTTCATCTGAGGACTGGAAAGCACAAAGAGTTACAGAGAGGAAATATAAGAACTAGTTCAGCTTCATTGTCCAAAATAAGCAGGAAAAGCAAAAAACCAAATAGAACCTTTTTTGATCAATATAACTGAAACAGTTATCTTCAGCTATGACAAACAGATCACTACATCATGAAGCCCTGAAACAATCTTTCTGCTACCCAATGGCTTGAGGAAACTGAGCAGAACAAGAGTAAAGCCCATTGGTGAGGAAAGCCTCCCTTCCTCCTGCAGTTTCAGAATGAGTGAAAGACCATGCATGCATCTCCGAGTAGCATTACTTTCAGTAATTCAGCAAGAATGTAAAACAGAAAACCAAATGCTGAGTGGCTATATAAATAAAAAATAAAATTCTGAGTATTTTTCTAGTTTCCTCTGGTGCTTATGTGTTCTTCAACTGAATTTCAGAACCCTATTCCATCTCTAGCTATTTTTCAGCCCTTCCAAGACGTCTTTTTCTATCCTGAAATGCCATGGATAAGTTCAATACAGAGACAAAAACACACATACAGTGCAAAGGCAAATATTAAAGTTTCTTGACAATATTTAAAGACACCAGAAAACATCCATGGAAAACATTCATTGTTGTGGTATCTGCAGCATCATCAAGAGCTACAATGAAGATCCCTTAAAAAAGGTCAACAAAAAGGGAGTTCACAGCTTTCAAAAGAAGATTTAGTAGCACTGAGTCCTCAGCCAGGGACAAAGTGGGTCTTTGAGAAAACTGAGCCAATTTAGCTTTTTTTAGAAACAAATAAACATAGAAATAAACCCTACCACAACAACAACAACAAAAAAGGAACAGTGAAAACGTAGAATTTTTACTGAATTAAAGACAGAGGTTCATCAGAAAAATGACAGTGCCTTTATATACACAGGATCCAGAGTAACCTGAGTTACTGGATTTCGAGGTGTACTTATTATTTATTCAAAATACTTACATTCTTCATCAACAGTCTCAGCTTGTCAATGTCTTTCATCTCTAAAAGTTCCTTCAAAGTCAAAGTTCGATCACCATCAGTCTCATAAACCACAGTCTCAAGAGTGACCAGATTGTCACAAAGCACCTGCAGACCAGGAATGTTCCTCTCCATGCCAAGACGAACAAGGGACAGAGCACAGTCAACCTGAAAAATAATTACAAAAACACTGCTGTACAACTGTTTGCCAAAAGCCAACTTCAATCTATGTCCTGTCTGTGCATCTATTTTATTTCCCTGTTGCTTAATAGGCAATTTTAAGTTCCTAGAAGCTTTTGTGGACGGTATATTCCCAGATGGATTGTCCTTCTCAGCTTTATGAAGACCACATAAAATGCTTAATCTTAGGGGATGGTATCGTTATATGCTTTTAACCAAGATGCATCCTATTGATGCACGTAAATTAGAATATTATTCCCTCTGGAGATCACACACAGCTCCTCTCAGTATATGGAATATGAAGGATTGCTTTAAACTAAGACAATCAGGTAACTGACATGCAACATGACTTTTCTAGCTGAACATGATTTAGTAATTTTAATTGTTGCATTTTATGTCACAAAAAACAATAACAGGCTTCTTCCCTAGTGACTGAAACTACCTTTATATGAAAGGTTCTGTTTCAATTTCAAAGAACACAATACTGGCTGTAAATATTCAGCAAGGCAGACATAAGTCTTGGAGAGCAGAATGCTAATTTATACATTATATACTTTAACTGATCCTTGGAAGTTGCTTTTATTTCTATACCTACTGACAGGTTGTTAAGATCACAGTCAACTATGATTAAAAAGAGCCCTGAAGGACTGCAAGCTGGTAGAAGAACTCACCCATCCGAACTAACCTACGGTAGTGATACTTCCAGTCATCCTCCTTTTCATGCACCTAAATTTGCCTGAGAAGCAACAGAATACTGGAGCACACGAGTGATGAGCTCTGTTTTTATGTGCAATGCTTATCTTTACCTCACAGAGCTTCAAACACTTTTAACATATGAAGAAAATCAAGCAAAAATAAGCTGCATGTAGTCCCACAGACACACAGTAAATCTGCCACGAAGAAATCATGACAGTATCATGTATTGACATGACAGTGACACGTGACCAACACTTATCAATATACATGACACAGCAGCATGTGACAGAATAAAGCATGTTTCCCAAAATGCTGTGCACAACTTTCCCTCCCTTAGTTACAAACATAAGATGCAATGGTAAACACTTTTCATGGATTACAAAAGAGCTACTGTCTGCTATGGTAAAACAAATGAAACAGAATCTACTGGCTTCCTATTCATTTCTGTGGATTAATTATTTGGCTGAGTAAACTTCAGAGCAAGCGTAAGTACACTGCAAATGAAAAAAAAAAAAACAAGTACTTCAAAAGCCATAATGAAATTGAGACACAGTGTGAGGGAGAAGTGTCTATTAATATGCATTAAGACTGTTAAGGATTCTGTTGAAGAAGGCTGCTCAGCCATCATCATTTCCTTCCTGCTATTTTTACCTGCATTGCATACTCTTCAATTTCCTGTGCTCTGCTCAAATACCAATCAGTGACGAGATCTACTGAAAGGTCAGTAGTCCTGTACTTCAGTAACTCAGGTTGCATTTCGTACAGAAACTGGCCTTCATCTTGCAAAGTTGGTTCAATAACCATCCTTTAAAAAAAAAAAAAAAAGTGTACGTTTAAATATATATTTGCTCACCTACTTTTTTTTTTAACATCAATCTTTTTCCTAAAACGTCTGGAAAAAATGATACAATCAACCTATCATTACACAGTAAATTGATGAGACTCAAATGCCAGTCACAGTGAGCGCTAGTTTTTGTCAGCAAAGGAACTACTAAGAGATTTTGAACAGGAGATAGATCATGAAAGAAATAATTCTCTCTACTGAACTAGTAAGAGCTTTCAAACATGTGATAGATCATGAAAGAAAATGCTCTCTACTTGAAGATCCGGGTTTGCACAACCTCTGTTTTCCATTTGTTCAGTCAGTCTCACTGAGAAAGCTGAAAACACAAGTTAGTGCACACAAAAATAGTAAGGGAGTCTTACTGGGTCAATTCCCACATTTCAAGAATTAGTAAATAAATTCTTTTTATTTTTGCTTTTATATATACTTACCTGCATTCTGGTTTTTCACACCAGTCTTCTTCACGATGTTTTTGCTCATTCCAAGGAAGAATTTTCAATGTCCCCTTCTTGTAGCTGGTATGACAGAAAAGAGAAGCCTGATGTAATTTTATGTCTTTTTAATTTGTTATGGCATTCAATTAATGGAATACAAAGCATACAAAAATATTTCCGTGAATTCATGATAAGCATGTCAGCCAATTACAGTATCAATTATTTAAGATTTATTAGTTCTTAGTGCAGCTTTACAAGTGTGGTTTTGCCTGTATGTTATCCATACAAATATAATACATATTCTACCTATACTATTAAAGATCCAATAAAAAAGATTAATAAATTTCTTTTCTTACTGACCATGCTTTAAAAAAAGGAAAAAACCCACTACATGCTTTCAGAATTTTTACCATTTCACACTAAGTATTCTGACTTCATATGCTGTCACAGAAGACTGAAATGAGTAAAAACCTATGATCTTCACAGCTTGAAAAAAGAAGACAAAACAAACTGTTCAAATCTTAGTACAAATCCTCATACTGAAACAACACATGCCCTGCTGTGCTGATCTTCTCAATTAAGTTTAATGTGGATTTCTGACTACAAACCTCTACAGTGAAACATCCTCTAATTACTGAGGTTGAAAAAAAAAACCCTGTTTAATTTAAGATGCAGATTAAGAATATAATGGATTATTATTGGAATGATTAGTTATGGCTTGGTGTAGAAGGCTAGCTGCTTAGGCAGCATAAAACACTAGAAAACCGTGTCAAGCTATGCAGAACATAAACTAATGGGGAAGAGAAGAACTTTATAGGTTCTGGCACTTGTAGAAATAAGAATCAAACCATGTACAAACTAGAGACATTAGAGTTGCAGCATACCAGAAAAATAAGCTATTTTAAATTTAATTCATTTTCTCCTGACCCTGAAAATAAACAGCAATGGTAACCCTACACAGACAATCCCTATTTATAAACTAACAACTGCCACTATCTTCTCATCCCTTGAAGAGCAGCATTGTAACTCAGTAGTTTAAAAATAAACACAACTCCAACCAACAAATCAATTTCACAATATAGTAAGAGTCAAAAAAATAAGCTAAAAATCAGTAACTACATCTCATTTAGCAACAGCCATCAAACTCACTGAACAAAGCAAGGCATGCTCATGAACTGCCCTGCCCCATACACATATACATCTCACCCAGAGGACTGGTCACTCTTTTTTCCCTTCTCTGTGCATTAGCAAATAACACCTCATGCTTTATCATTGTAATTCCAAACCTCCAAATTATACATGCTGTAGTAATCCAACAATAAAAAGGTAGAGGCAGATTTGCAGGTTATAGAAGTCAAACAAATGGAGGGGTGAGGATGGAAAACTGTTAATTCCTGTGTCAGAGCGATAGCAACACCTGCTTTCAATTCCTGTTCACCTGAACAAAACACTCTATGGCTCTCTTTATAATTACACACCATACAGCAATATCATTAAAAATAATTCATAAAGAAAACTCCAAACTAATATTTGTGGTATAAACACCAGGAATAAAGCCACTTTCTTATTTTTGAAAGATTCATCATCAGCCCATATATTTTGAGGATTACGGGTGCTGTAGTTGTTTAAATCTTAAATAATATAATTTACCAATAATTTAATGTTTAAAACCGACTTCATAAACTAAATTAATATAGTCACATTTCAAATGTCATACATGAGAACGTTATTATGGAAGGCCCAGTTTTTAGTGAAAAGGTTCTCTTTAGCAGCTGAAATGTCAAACACCAGAAAAGCCAAAGTGTAATGCTGCCTTCCAAATTATAAAATCAAGACAGTACAAGTAGGACTTTGTATTTCAATTGATAATGCTCTCCTTTCCTGTGTTCTATTTAACAGAAAAGAAAGCAGAACAAACTTTGTCTAAGACAATTTCATCTCTTAGCAAATTTTTCCCATTCTTCTCCCAGTAGGCTTAAGAAGGTATTTCAAGGCGGAATTGATCGGTTGGTTGTTTTGTTTGGGGGAGCAGGGGGTGCGAAGGTTGGAAAAAGACTGGGGGTAAAATTAAAGAAAAGTGAGAAGTTATAGACAGAGCTGTAACAGCATGGAAATTATAGGGGAAAATGCAGTTGCTCCTCCCTGCATGGAATAAGGTCAGTGATTTCCCCCACACAATACATGCTAAGGGGGACTAAATGAAAGGTGGAGCAGAGTAGAGACACCATGGTCAGGCTCTGCTAAAATCCTTGCAGAGAAGGGAACTCAGCAGCCCTTTTTAGCTGTAAGTCACAGAGCAGCTAAAACCCAAAGGCAATAAAGGAAGATGCCTTGCCATTGAATCGTCAACCATGGCAAAAACACCCTCCTTGGACTGGTGCATACTCCCATCCCAATGTTACATTGGATACTACACCAATGTTCCCTGCCTCCAAGGTACCTCCAACCCTCACTCAATAGGTATGAAAGTATATACTTTTATACTATTTCTTCACTTAAATGTAGAAAAAGTATAAAAGTTAAGAATAGGGAAAAGTCAGGGAAGACTCCGTGGTAACTTCCGGGATCAGCTGACAGGCTGAACCTGTCCTCTCCCACACAGGGATGTCCATTGGGTAAGAACCATGTTCCATGCACACTGAATGAGTATCTCGAGCTAACTTTGGTTAGGAAGTAGAGCTTGTTATATTATATAGTATATATTGCTTTGAATACATTTTTGCAGTCAGATACTGTCACCAGCAATCCTTGAACCTTAACCTGTCACAATTTTATTAATAAAGAGTGTTATACCATAAACTGTTAGTGTGAGCCCTTCAAGGGGGCTGGCAGTCACTGGCAGCAGGGAACACACTTGAATAAAGGTGTGGAGACCCAGGAGCAGTCTCTGTTTGGCCTAGAACTGCCCTCTGACCCAGCACCACTCCATGAAGAGTCCCCATGATGGGACACTGCTCTGGCACAAGGGTCTCAGACTAATCAAACGCAAAAGGTTTGAGGAAACCTGTTTTCATATGACAGGGGGCTTGTTTGGTTTTTGGTTGGTTGGTTGAGTTTGGAGGTTTTTTGTTGGTGTTATTCTTTTGGGAGGAGTTAGGTGGGGTTTTTTTAATATTAACACATATTCTTAATGGGAAAAAAAAGGAGCTTTTATACAGCAAAGGACAGACAAGGGTTTCATTTCAGAATCTGTTTCAAATGTCTGCAGAACTGTAGCAGAACTACTATGAGAGAATAACATTAAGAGAAGGTTTTCAGGTAACAACTCCAATTTCATATTACAGATAGCTTTTTCCTCCAACATTAGCTCACATACTAATGTCTTAACTATTATTCTGTCTCCAAAATTTGTAACGCACTTTGTTAAAATTATTTGATGTAGTCAAGTCCTACAGGCCCATAATGTGAGATTATTTCTTTATTAGTGAAACAGTAAAGTAACAATTGCTTTTTTATAAATTACAGTGGCAAGAAGATACTCAGTTGTTGCAAGGGCCAGCTGGCAGAGGAAACTAAAAGCAGCTTGAGGGCCTAAGCAGTTTCAGAAGGTTAAGAATCACAAAGCAAAGAACTTGTACCAGATCCTGCTATTCGAATCCTTAGTCTCATTCCTTCCCACAGCTCCACTAAGAACAGCCCAAAGAGTACCAGGGAACTGATAAACCAAGGTCAGACCCTCTCAGTCAGTTTCTCTCACTCATCTCTTGGCTGAGTCTCCATCCCTGGAAGGTATTTCCATGGAGAAGACATGGAGATGTGGCACTTAAGGACATGGTTCAGAGGCGAACTTGGCAGTTTGAAGTTGGACTTTATCTTAAGGGTCTTTTCCAACATAAACTATTCTGTTATTCTAGTAAAGAGAACACAAACTGTGCCCCTACCCCTCTCTTTCAAAATCTGGCTTTTGCAAGAGTCTCTGATGCATTTACCTGACAGTGGAGCAATAGGGGAGACACATGATAAGTAAATGATTACAGCAAGACCTGTTAAGAAAATCGCAGCACATGTCACTTATTTTATTTCTTCTGAAAGCAAATTCTTGTTCCCAGTAGTCACCAGGACTTTTCATCATTCTCTTAAGTAAGAGCTTCCCACCTGAATGTATCTTCCTATATAATCTCAGAAGCCCAGAAGAAACTTAGGGGAAATTTTCTTTGTTTCGGGCGTTTGGTTGCTTTGGTTGTTACTGAGAAAAAGAAGTCATGCAAAATAGTAAGGAAAGAGGTACATACATTTAATGGATATTTAAACTTCAGCATTCTCCTCTTTAGACTAACAAATTATTAAATAAGAAAATTACTACAAATAAACAAATACAGATATCTGGAATGCAAATTTAAAACCATCCTTGCAAGAATGAGATCTGAATGACAAGGAACCAAGACATTTCAAAACGCACATAAATGATCCTAATGCTACTGTCCCTCAGTATGAGATGGGAAGAGAAACAAAAAAAGAAAAAAAGAAGTTAAAGAAAAATCTACTGCCCAAGCCTGTACTGCCAAATACCACATTGAACACATTCTTCATAATTTTGCTGCCACATCCAGCATACTTGCCATAGATGTGGTGAAGTTACATCCAGGACATACAGTTCCAATTAAGAAGTAATTTCTTTACAGATTCAGTAGCACAAAAGGTTTACAATTAAAAGTTGGCAAAAATTGCATTCTCTTAGCTGACCTATGTATCAGTACAAATTACATGTTTCTAACCTCCAGTTACTCTTAACATAGTTGAGTTACTTTACTGACTCTGATCAACAATTATTAGAGACTAAAGAGCTTAATTTTTATGCAAGCAAGCATTACCCACCCCAGCCTAAAGTCAACAGGTATTAGCAAGTGTTTCTTTCTGCAGACATGCAATCACCTATCCAGCCCATATCCCTAACTCTCTTCAGAAAATAATCTGCACTTCCTTCTTCCCATCTAAAAGGTGATACTTTTTTTCCTATCCCTATAATACAAACGCCACTTGGTTTGCCCCCGAATTCCAACTGCTTCAAGTATTTTTTTGAAGATACACTTTAAAATAGAATCCTTTCCAAATAGCAGAAGTCATGAATTACGTACAGACTGCATTAAAAATAATTTCTCTAGCATCTCATATTTATAGTGTCAACTGAAGCTGAAAGTTTACTACTTAAAAAAAGTAATGTTTAAGAAAGATCTCACTCAATTCAAGTTCTCAGGCTTTGCTCTCTGCGAAAGTTGCTTTCCTTCCCCCTTTCCCCGCAACTCCAAAATCCATCAAGTGATGACGCAATGTGCAACTCTGCCACTCCCTGCCTGTTTTCTCAACAGGGTACAATAAAAAAAAGCGTAGAAGTACAGAGTCAAGCGATATGAATGACTAGAGGCAAGAAGTGTATGACATCCATTTTCCAAATACCGAAGCAGATTGAAAGAATCCTAGAAGAAAGCACCAATATGCCAAGTCTGGTACCAAGTTGTACATGTTATCATTTCACTTAAACAGGAAATGGTATTTCACTGTTCTTACTTCCTACAACAGTGTAAGTACTGATGAGACTCGGCCTCGTTTACAATAAACAGCAGATACTGTTTTACACAATTCATAGCTAAGCTGTTAACTACCTGCTGCATGGCATAGAAGATAAACCACCATGTACTTCGATTCCAAAACAAAATGAATTCCTGGAATAAAGTCTCGTGCAAGTTTACTACATCTAGAAAATATCTAGTTGAGAATATTTGAGCCATATATTATTGATGTATGTTATTTCTCACTTGAGAAACTTCAAGTAAATGTTCCAAGTGCACTTGCCTGTAGCGATTTTCCTCTCCTGAAAACTACTGTTGGCCATTTGCCTTCTGGCCAAATCTGCCAAGACCAATCTTATGTTTCAGCACAAGGTTTTGCAGAAGTGAAACCCACAGTTGTCCAGACACCTCAATTCCAGAAGTGCTAAAAGCATACTTCAAAAGTTTTTCATAAAAGCTTATTAACAGACCTGACTGCAAAATACTAAAGAAAAAAAGATTTTTCATTTCATGGGAAAGAATTGTCATGCAGTGCAATCTTGACTGCAAAATGTCTATCTTTTTTCCCTTCTCACAGCAGAAAAAGTTGGAGTTAAAATATTTTAAGTCAGGTGTATGGATAAGCCACGGAAAATACTTTTTAAAGTATTTTCCGCTCTGGCTCCATTTGCCATTTTAAAAGTATTCAGGCTCACCACTGGAATAAGTTGAGAGAGGAATTTTAGATTTTTAAATTCTCATCAAGAATCAAGCAGCACTCAGAAACCATCTCCTCTAAAAGCTTAAAGAAAACACCACTAAAAAAGATTCAGCTGCAAGATTTTTCATCCTAGCAGAAATCAGCATTTATGTTAAGTCAGTCTTAACAGGTAAGTTTCTTGGTGAGCCCAAAACACATACATACACAAAAAAACCCTAGCAGAACCCACAGCACTCAAGAGCTGACTCCTAACTCCATTCACTTTCTCAACAATGCTAATAAAATACATCATTCCCTCTTGCCCGCTAATGACTTTATCCAACTATCCTTACTATCTCTCCTCATTCTGAAGAGTTAATAAAAACTCTGTATTTGAAATTAAATATAAGAACTGGAATAAATCAGTCTTGATAGAAGCAAAGGATGAGACATCCCTGTACCTAAGCCCTTTATAAAGGCAAAGATTAGAATGCTGAATTTATTCCAACATTTACCACGAGGCTTGTTCTTAACTGATACTTATGGTGCACATACTATTTTTTTCCCATCAGATTTCTAATGCTGGTAATTTCAGTGACTCATGCAGAAACAGAGAGCAACAAAACTCTAGAAAAGTTGTTAAAATGGAAGCAAGTCAGTTGAGAAAGACTTCAGGTGTCAAAATACCATTTCAGTCTGAAAATTCAAAAACATGCACACAGATGAGACAAAGAGATACAGACATGAACGCATACCCGTAAAGAGGCAGAGCTCCCATTTTTCTGCCATACTTTCGTTTACAACACCTGTACAGCAAATCCAGCTGAACGGGGGCACATCAGAACCTCGACACATGCCCTGCACACATAGCAGGGCTGAGCTGGTGAATTCAGCATGCACAGGCAGCCTGTTGTTTATGCAGTGTACACCATGCTACTGCATCCAGAGTTCACTCTCCTTGTGCTACACAACTTGGCAGGTTTGTTCTTTGTAACTGAACTCCCACAGAGGTCAGAGACACGTGGAGGTTAAGTCTGCATTCCTATGCACTCAGAATTCCAGACACAGCGACAGATCACTGCAGTCACTAAGGCAGGTGTCTTTCTTTCCCAACTAAAAGAAACTATCAGATGTGCTATACTATAACTGTACACAAATATTAGCACGGCTTTGGGGTATTTCTTATTTTTTCCTGAGCCACTGCTTCTCCCCTACCCTTTACCCTTCTCTTTTCAAGAGTAGAATAAATATGATTGGAATCCAGTAAACTGACTGATTATGGAGGTATTCAACTCTGTTTCTTCAAAAAGAGATGACTTTTCCTGTATTGCTCTTTTCACTCCATTGTTTATGTTGGTTTGCCAATTCTTTCCATTCTTTTCTTTGACAAAAGAGGTCCATGCTATTGTAGTTTCTGTATCCTACCAAATGCATTTATTCAAACCTGCAGAGTATTTTGATTATTTTTCTCTCCAAGGACAAGCTTTCAAAAGAGCAAGGTCTAACTCAGTTTTAAGGTCAGGTTCCAATTCTCTACATTACCAATAGCAACCGTGTGGCTTTGCTTTTATTTTTTCCTTTTAAGCATTTCGTACAACAGGCCTGTCTCCAGGACCCCTCAAGTTGAAATTTCAGAGTATTTTTTCTTTAAATCTTTACCCTTGTAAACTCATCCACATTTGCTTAATTTGCAAAATGCAAATTACCCCAATACATTTATGAAACCGTATCTTTTTGGTGAAAGACACTGATGTTTTTAGAAGTAGGTTTGCGGAACTTTGGAAGTAGATTAATCTTTGATTGTCCTTTTTAATCATGTATCATGTCTGAAAAATAATCTTAGAAACACTAATTCCTCATTTGAAAGCTTGTGTGTTACATAAGCAAAATAACTAAAATATTCTCTTTTAATTTAATTTAAAAATTCATTTGACCAAAGTCTGTATCTTCTCACAATGGCAATGGAGAAATCAATGCCACTTTCTGTTGCTCTGCAGTTCTTACATCTCTGAAGCAGTTTTGTTATGTCACAATTATTCCATAGCTGAGGATGAAATGTAAGAAATGCATCCCAGATATACGGTCTCAAACAGCTGTGATACGTATTGCATAGTTCATATTGCATGAAAACATTCTTTTCTTTCATTATAGTATCTGAATAGTGAGTAAGTAAATGCAACTACAGAACTGATTACATGTATTTTTAGGTTTCCAATTGTTCAATGTACTACATGACACAAAAGTGGTGGGCAGAGAGAGAAGTGCTTCATTTTCCAAGAATATCCATAGGATGTGACAAATTTATCAAGACTGAAGTACAGCTGCTTCCTAAAACGGAGTGCCAAAAACATCATGCATTTTGGGAAAACTGATCTGCATAAACCAGTGGAAAAGGTATCCCACTGCTTTAGGGTGCCCCAGTTAACTAACCTTCAGAATCCCTGCTGTGCACACTGCAATGACAGGTCTTTTGAAGCAGCTCTGCCACCAGAGGAGAAAGTTATAACTGATTTCATATAAACAAATCAAGCTATGTTTTAATGATGTGGTTAACCTCTAATAATATTTGGGGAGAGGGAAACTTTCTTCCCTCCTAAACAACCTAGAACGAATAATCTAAACGTAATAAAAGTCAGCTAACACTACACAAGCACGGTTCAGAAGCTCACTGAGGGGTTTTTTTCTTCATGTATACAACTAAAATTGTGAGGCAATAGCCTATTTTGATTTTGTGAAAGGTATTTTAAAGACAAAGCTGAACTCCAAGGAAGATCAAAGCCGTCTGCCACCGAACAGAGAAATACTACTTCAGAACTGCACATTTATAAAGCATAATTAATGTTCCTGGAAGAAATTTTATTCTAAACTCTGTAAAAGAACAACAAATGGATGAGACAGTGGAGCAGTACACTTCATTAGAAGATTGGGCAAGGCAAGCCAAACTTCAGTTCAGGACTATGCAGGCAAAAGACACACATGGTAGATGAAGTCAGGGTAAGTCAAGCATTAACTAGTCAGAAATACAAAGGAAATCCTGTCAACGTTCTGTGGATAAACAGCACAGCCACAGTTCAGCTCACATGCTATAGGAAGTTATGTGAAGGCTGCTACTGGCCTGTCTGAAACCTTCTCCGTGCCAAACACACTCAGCTCTCTCAGCTGAATGACAGCTCAGCTCCAGCACGGCAGGCTCTGTTCAACTTCCCTCCTTCCTCCCTGACAGTTCATGTTCTCCACAGCTCCCTCAAGGCTTCAAGTTCTCATTCTCATCTTCTCATGACCAACATCTATGGTACTTTTGCCAGCTCACTGTCTGCAGCAGCCTTCTGGCTACAATAAGCTGTTCCTGTTATCACAAAATCCCACATAAGCAGTTTGCAGATGACTCTTTCTTCCTCCAAACCACTGCTTTATTTTTGACATGGACAAGAACCTTTCCTGCTCCTACCAGAAGTCAATCCAGACAAGAACATGAGTGTCATCATCTGATGGATGACTAGTTTATCCTTCCCTCAAAAATTAATTTTTCTACTTCATAGAAGAAGGTTAGATCTGCCTTTTTTTTTTACTACCAAATACATCCTTGAAATAGTATTAACTACATTGCTCCCTCTACCTCTGAACTCTTTTTTTTCTTCCTGTTAGTGCAAAGAAAAAAGACATGCACATACAATTTAGGCCCTTATAATTTTCACTGTAGCACTATACAAATGAATGCAAGCAAATTCAAAAAAAGAACTGACCATGTGATTAATTCTTTTAACATGAACACCTCTGAATTATACTACAAACAAAAGCAGTTCAGCTTCACAAGAAAAAAAAGTAATATGAAAAAGAGGGGGCTATATATTAGACAATTCTGCAGACGTTCAGTCATCAAACCTATTTACATGCACATTATTAGGAATGGAAGAGATGAAACTCTAAGAGCTTTACTGAGACTGCAGTGCCACAGGCAGTAACTAAAAACCTAGCTGAGGAGAAGACATCATTATGAAAAGGCAAAGCTAGCTGCTTTTGAAATTTTAGTAGTACTTACTCATTCATAGATGCAAGTCAACTACATGGAAATTATCAGGTTTTAAAGCCTTCACTAAGTTTTTAGGAGATACTTCCATTCCCATCCTAGTTCATCAGGCAAATGGAGTTCATCCACAACCCTCCAGTAAGAATTCACTTTATGTCACAACTGAACACCAGTATTTGAGAAAGTTAAGAAGCAAAAAAACAGCAACATATAAAAAGTTGCTATCTTAGGGGGAAGATTTTTCCTACAGCATAATGTGCAATATAGAAGACTTATGGCTGCTGAGGGAACCATACATTTGAAGTTCCAGACTTCTGTGAGTTGAAAATGTGAGCAGTAATGTTACAATACAGCAGTTAAGCCTAGAATAAAGGGTAAGAAACTGAAAAGGAAAAATACTCTGGTTATGTATTTGTAACGGTGGTAAAACATTATTTTCCTAGATCACATCTAAAAACCTGAGGGCAACAGTCTTAACTATAGATTAAGAACACTAGCTATAGCTATTAAAACAGAGATTAAAAAGAGCTATCATCTCATCTCCTTTGAATACCTAAACTTTTACCACCTTCATTCTAGTTGTCGCAACAGATGTAGTCTGTGCATCTGATGGATCTTTGAGAAGGAGCATGAACCCAAGAAGAGACAGCAGAGACAAAGGAGCTATCATTATAAAAGAAGCTGAGAAATAATATGAAAAGAAGTAGGAAAACATTACAATCCCAATTCTGCAAAAACACATTACTTAGTAATGTCAATCTATCACAATACCAATTTGAAGCCAAGAGGCATTTACAGCCACCAATGTCTTAGTATTTCAGATTCCTCCTCAACTCAGGGAGCTGTTGAGCTCACTTAAATCAGTCTTTTGCAAGAGTCTGATGAATACATAAATTTCCTGCTTAGACAGAAAACTCCTGAACTGTTCTGAGTAACCCCTAAAGATGCTAAACTATAAAATATGTGCTAAAAATGAGAAACAAAAGGATATCTACCATTTGAGACTTTTTTACAAGCAGATACAGGGGAAATATATATATATGTATTTCCTAATAATCTGTCACAGAAGGAAAAAAAAAAGTCTTCTACTTTTTTTCTCCATTAATTATGCCAGTTCTTCCTTGACCGACAAGACCTCAAGTTTTTGTGACACTGGCCTTTAAATGCCATCCTAATGTAAATGACAGGTGCAAGTAAGAGACAAACACCTGCTTTATGCCTACAGAATGCACTAACCAAAGGAGCCGCTCTTTCAGTAGGTACTGAGAATTTACTATTTGCAGCTGAACTGGAGGATGCAGGTGAAAGAAAATGGCAGTTATAACACAACCTTTACAAAAACATTTCTTACAGGTTAGGAAATTCTTCATATATGAAGAATTTATGCACTATATGCATACATGCACTTGTACGTGCATTCATGTTGGTGGGGGTGCACAGCAAGCAACTGTTTCAGTGCTCTTACCCTGGCTGTAGAAGGAGGTGCCTATTTACCCACCTCACCTGCTCCATGCACAAACAAGGCAGCACCTGCTATACAACCTCATGGTTTTCCTCTGCCAGATTCCCCTAGAGACAGATGAACTAAGTGAGCATAGAGCAATGTAGTGAATTCCTAGAGGGATGAGTGTCACCTCACAGAGCTGCAGCTGGGAATCAACCCCCTTATTGTTTGAAGTGTGCAACGTACACAGTCACAATATGGTAAATTCAAACAGTACCTCATCCTACACACACAGAGCCATAGACGTAGAATACACCTCCACCGTAATAGTTTCTGATCAGCAGGGGGTCTGAGCTGCAGAAAACTGAGCAACAAAGGCATCAACAAGCCATGAACAAGGTGTTCATTAAGCAAGACCACTGGAAAAGGCTGCACTCTTAAATGGGCAATGCCATCAGCTGAGCTGCGTCAGTGGTCTCATCACATGCACCACAGCAACCAAATACCCTATTGATATCTCCTGGTACAAACATTGTGACCAAGAATTTTCAGAAAAAACAAGGATCTAAAAGAAATTACAAGAGAGCAGCCTTTTTTGCAACTAAAGTAAAAAAAAAAAAAAAAAAAAAAAACCACCTTCTAACCCTCTACAGGATACACCCTATTTCGTAACTGCAACGGTGTGAAATTTCAAAAGGAAAACCAGACAAAATCAGATTCCTGATTCAGAATCTATTTGCCTAAAGTCAAAGTTCATCAACACAAATTGATTCACTCTCACTGCCTGTCCTGAGACCCTTGTAATTACAAGCTACAGAAGCTAAAGGGACTGTGTGGTAATGCTGCAACATTTCTTCTACCAATAAAAATATTGGGGTTTGTATCTTTGTAATGCTTTTCTTTTGTTCAGAAGTGTATTAATTACAGTCAGTGCTTACAGCTTTTTAGTGTTCTGTGGGAATGAATAAATTGTATCATAACCTTGCTCAATCAGTTAATTTACAGCAAATTATGCCTACATACTGTCCTCTAATAAGAAGACTAAATAGCACACTCATTTAAACTACATTTCATAACAATAACAACATATCTACAGAATGTCAGTAATTTTATCCATACTAATAAACTCTTTAAAAAACGAATGCTAGAGCTAAAAGGAAAATAAACTCACAAAAAATGACAAAGAACTTCAATTCTCTTTGATTCATGTGAAACAAGAACTGCCAGAAGCTGAAGCTGTTTGAACTGGGGGGGGGGAAGAGGAGACCAATCCCCCCATTTCATAAAAAATATTCATAAAATAGGAAGAAAATTCTACCTTGTACAACTTACATCTATATAATTAGTATATTATTCTCATTAATAGACATTGTCATCAGTACATATTTAACTTAATTGCATTAATAAAATATTGGTTTAGGGAGTATATGTAGCAATATTATGTGAGCAATCAGTTTTGTAACAGAGAAAGTTTTAGAAAAAGGTCATATCAAATATACAATATATTTTTATGTTTTTGTAAGTACATGGGATTCGTGTATATAGGGTTTTTGTAGCTGTCCAAAGACAGAAACTTCAAAAGACACACACAGAGTAGTGTCTATTATGCAGTCTGAGGGAAAAAAAGCGTGAACCTCACATACCTGATTGTAGCACTGGAAAGTTCTGCTATGAGAATAAAGTTTCAAAATATATACTATAACTTTTCAGTACCAGACAAAACTAAGTTCTTACCCCATAACTCACATCTTTACTACTAGATCACTAGCGAAATGTTTTATTTTAGCTGTCATTTTCCCTCTTGGCACATAAGTCAGTTTTGTAAACAAACCAAACAATAAAATAAAAAAAATTAAAAAAAAAAAAAAAAACAAAAAAAAACCAACAAAACAAAACCAAGAACAAATAATCCTTCAGAAAGATAAGGAGCCTCTTTATTACCAACAACAGATCATAGCCACATTTAAGATGACCATTCTTTCTTATGTCCCACATTATAAACCTTATCAAAAGAGAAAGATTGGAATACATTTTACCAATTTTATAAATACTGCAATAATTTCTCTTCATGGTCCTAACTGTTACCTTAAAGAAAAGGATAAAACAAGTGTTTTCACACTTAATCACTAAATGTGTCCCTAATACTACCAACAGTCAAAAAGGGAAGCATGAAATAAAGACTGTTCTTTCTCTTCAGAGAGGACAAAACTGTAAGTATTATAAGTTAGGAAAAGTGTCAGGGGAATAACTTAATGAATTGAAAACCCCTATTCTAAATTGAAAATTGCCCAAATGAGACTGGCAAAACCTTGAAGTGAAAAACTTAACTATAATGATGGAAGACTACAAAAAAAAAATTCTATTAGCTCCTCCAAAAACTTTCCCTCTGAAGTAAGGCTTCAAAGTCCTATTACAAAATATTAAAAAATGAAATCTGTCCGTCTCTTTACAAGCACCGAACAATATGCTTCAAAACTAATTTCACAATTGAAGTGTCTGAAAGAAATACTCCAGAAGCAAAAAAAATTCTTCTAATTAATATACAGAACATAATTATGATGTTGAAGGAAGACTATCTTACAAAAATTTAGTTGGTATTTACAGCAAACTAACTTTTTATGCTGAAATGAAACAGCAGGAAAGTCTGTATTAAGCTTTTCCTAATTCTACCTTACCAAGTCAAGCAAGAATCAGTATCAAAAAGATTAATGATTCTGAAGTTATTGACAGCTTAAGTGTTAAATTACTTCACAAAATAAGTCCAGAAAAATGTATTAGCTTCCAGGGACCTAAACACTTGTAGTAGTCATTTCCTAACACTGCATGTTACCACAAACCAGTTAAAGACCTGTATTACACACGTGAAAATCTGGGCAGTTTCAGGTCAGAAAAGTCCATGTTCCCTCTTAGATATGCAAAGAGCCTCTAAATTCCCTGCTTTCCTGTTAATGACCAAAAAGATTCCACAAATGGCACAAAATAAAGCAGAAAATGATGACTGGTCAAGTCAAGTCCCATACAGACAAAGCTGCTCTCGATTCCAGACAATAACTAACAGCAGACTGCCATACATGGAAACTAATTCATGCATTAATCAAAAAATCATCTCTCTTTGAGTTAGTATCTATTGATGCATCCTTACCAAGCTTCAGGTAACAGCAAAGCATACTCATGTGGTGAAGTAGTCTCTGGAAAATTGGACAGAATTGCCTGTCTGTGTGGAAGTAAAGCTGATCCATGGAAAGTGAACAAAATTTCCAGGGCTCTGACATTGCTTTCCTAAAGAACAGAACAGTAAGTTCTTAAGAGCTTAAGACTGATTTAGACTAAAAATGAGCAAGAAAGCTTCGGTCATACAACAAAGAGTTCATTTTAAATTTTCTTTAGCAACAAAGAAGGTCAGGGTCACAGCATTTATTTATTTAAAATCAAACAAAGACACCCCCTCTTAAATTTCCACTGAGATTCAACCAAGTTCAAAGGGAGGTGGAAAAAGCACTTAAGTGCAAACAGCAATACCAAAACACCACTGCATTCTAGCAACATAAATATTAATACCCGAGCATAAGTTCTTGCTGAAAGTACAATATTCTGATTTCTGAACTTCTTAAAGAATTCTCCATCATAATGCTGCTCAGCTGCATGAGGCCCTCCAAGGATTTCCTTGGAAAAAAAAAAAAGAGAGACTGCTTTTTATGCAAGATTTACAAAAGCATCAAAAAGTCTACACATCGTTTTATCCTAGGATGAGTAAGTATGAGATATATGCTCAAAAGTATGATGGATTTTTTGTTTCAGTATGAAAAAAACAGATGCACTTTTGGTTGATAAGCTAAGACAATTTTCTGCCTTATTTTAGTTAATGTTTAAACATCATTAGTTACAGAGATGTGGTAAAAGCCATAATGGGAGTGTGTGCATTGCCAGCTGCAAATCTAAAACCTAAAAACTTAGTAAAATACAGTTTGGCATTCCAAAAACTTTCACTTTGGTAAGCTCATGGAAGAAAAAGATTTGTTTGAGAACCTGCATAGAACTTGGCAATTCGACTGACAGGGAAATCACAGTAATCCTGCCTGAACTCTACATCCCATGTCGTTACATAACTCAATTTGCTGCAGGCACAGGATATTCAAAGCAGACTTTTGCCCAACTGCATCTCTCAAGACTAGAAGCTAGCCTTTTGAAACAGTGAAGCAGGAAAAACACAGCCACTTGAACAGAAGACATCTTACTTTTCTCCAGTGACAGACTGTAGCCATTCAAGAAGACTATAAACCTTAATACCACAATAAATAACAAAAAAAGATATGATGATGTGATACAAAAGTTGCAGGAATACCTGTGGTGTGAGAACTCAGAAGAACTCACCTCATAGGTCTCAAGGCGATCAAGGTAAGTTAACAGCTTCAGCCTGCTACGGCAGAGCTCCTTCTGTTCCAGGGTCAGCCTGTGTTCGGAACAGGAATTTTCATGTTTGCCATTAATATTTTATGGCACATGCATATGAAGACAAAGGTTACACATTTTAATGACTTTGTGCACTGGGATATATCAAGCAATTAAGTAAACTGAAAACTTTGACACAATATAATGCCAACTAAAATTTAAACCACTTTTCTATTAGGAATAATAGATATGAGAGTAATTATGTTCTTGCAACTGTGTAGCTAATTATAAATCTACAATTCTGAATAAAACATGGCCTAACATTTCATTTACTTTGAAAAGTTTACTGATAATAGCAGTTCTTGATGCTTCTTGGCCTCTTTTTCCTTTCTAGTATCCATTTCTTCATCTGGTGATAAAAAGTCTTCATAGGGAATGTCAGTGTCCACCTCTCCCGGTAAGATGAATCTGGAAGACAAAACGAACAGTCTAAGCAATGAAGATAAAAAACAAAGGTGAACTAATTTTTGAAGAGACATCTTAAAACAGCTTTTCGTCTATGTTTTGACAAAAATTCTACACACTTATAGAAAAATACTGAGTTTTTGTGTTGTAAACAAGCAGGGCCTCATCCCAAGCCAACAAGAGACATCAATTCTTATTTCCACTCCCTCCCTAAAACAAACCAAAACCAAACTTGATAACAGTTTCTAGATTCCACAGCTAGAAGCAGGATAGGCAGCAGCTCTACAGCACACAATGGTAACAGATGACTGCACAAAGAAAGAACAGCCTCTTTCTACCACCAGGAGCTGAACACTGAGGAAAATTGTCTCTACTGAGTCTTGCTTCTGCTTGATCAATATAATTAAGACATATAACAAAACACATTTATAGGGTTAGTTACAGCTTCCAGAAACAGCAAGAGAAACAGATTCTCATAGTAAAATAGTAAATAATAAATTTCCTCTGATAAAGAAATTACAGGGCATATATTTACAATGAACACTGTATTTTATATACATACAGAAGTAAAATGTATAGGGACTTTGTGGACATCTACTGAGTCAAAGCATGACCTTTCTTTATATCCTGCAAAAGTTTCTTAATATTTTCACTGCTGGTTGATAAGAAAAAAATTTTACCAAATTACTAGCAAATACTTTATACACCATTTTTAAAAAGAAAACAAACAAAAAAAAATACTCTTCCCAAACCTGCCACCATCTTCTCCTTTTCCTATGGCCACAAGAGCCTCCAAATCTGTGCCTTTCAAGCCATACTGAAGCAGCTTCTTAGCAGCATCTGCATTTTCTGGAACTCTTTCCAAGCACTCATGAAGAACCCATGCACGTTTCTTGATTTTGCTCTGTCCAAGAACAAGAGCACAGACACAATGTTACATGGTCCAATCCAAAGCAATGGAACCAGAGATAATGTTAAAGTCTCCTCATGTATTTCTTCCACTTAAGAAAATGTCGAGTTCTTCTGATGACTGACAATACAAAGCAACAAAACAGATGAGAATGCAATAAACACAATTCCCTCAGAGTATATGTGGCAGAAAAGGGCACAGAAATACCAAATGATTTAGCAGAACTTCTACAACAACTGAAACAGAAGTCATTATTTGTACTTTCTAATTAATATCGCTAAATAAAATATGATGGTTTAGGGGTAAAACACAGTTTTTATAAACCAAGTGTACGTATTCCACAATAGCACTAGAGTCATTTTCCATACCATCTTCTTCACATGTCAGTAGGATTCTGAGACAGAAAAGCCACCAGAATCACAAAATGTATTTGCCTTATCTGCTGATCTTTGGTTGACATTACAGATCACATACAGAATGGCTAAATTCTGACATTCAATCAGTATCTGACTTGAAAAAAAAAACCAGATTATATTTTGCTTGATCTCTTTAGCCTATACCAACATACCTACACTACTACACATACACTAAAATACCTATATACCTATACTACTAATACTATACCATACCTACTATACTAATACTAAACTAGATACTACTATACAATACTAATACTATACCTATACTAATACTTTACCACAACCATGAGGTTGTACAACTTCGACACCACTTGTCTGATGAGTTAGAAGTCTTACTTCCAAGCCAAAAAAAACCCCATGTTGAATTCTACTGAAAAGCTCAGTTACAGTTACCAGAGTTCACAGCAATTTTGTAACTCAAACTTTGCTATATAGCTATGGATACCAACTTCACCTTCCCAATTTCTTTTCTAAAATAATTGGAAGTTTAAACACTTGATATGTCCAATTCTTATTCTTCATTTCCCAGGCAATAATCTACTGCTGCATGTGGGGGAAGAGATTACACACAGAAAGTGTGTTGTTACTAACAGATGTTAGAAGATATTCCAAAACAAAGACTTTCATTAACTGCCAAGGGTTCTCGATCAGGCCTTCAGTTAAATTGATCTCTTACACATGGTATGAAATGGAATCTGTGGGTCAATTCTTCAAATTGCCACCAATTTACACTGCATAAATTAGAACACAATTGAGAATTCTATTTCTGTAAAGATAACACAGTCATTCTGATAAGAAAGCCTAAAAAAAAAAAAAAAAAAAAAAAATCACAAAACACAGACATACCAAATAGTCTTGAATTGAAGCGACATTAACAGCTGACTTCCTCCACTGTCTTTGGTACACAAGATCAGAATCAAGGCCATATGTTTGAGCCAAAGACAAAGCTTCCCCATACTCTTCATTATCAATCTAAAAAGCAAACACATAAAAATAAAAGTCATCTGATTTCCACATTAAACAAACAATTGTTAATTCTATGCGTTGAAAGAAGTAGTGGGATAATTACTGATGCATAAGCAGGTAGGGAAGAGACTGGTTCAAGATACAGGTGATTAAGACTCACATCTGATGACCACATCCAGAAAACCAGAGATTTTCTCCTCAAATAAAAGGAAGATGTTATTTAGGTAATATCATATTAGTTATACATTATATTTAGTCTGACATCAGCATTCCCTGGGAACTGTAACACTTACAGAGTGGGCTAGTTTACCATCAGAACAACTGGAATGGCCTAGACAAAGAAGTCTGTCCAAGAGCCCTAAAAGCAAAGCAGTATCTGTTTGGTAAGAATTGAGTCACAGGCCTCATTTGTACATATATCTGAAAAAACATGCAAAACATTCACATCAGACTGTAAGTTAACCCACTCCTGGGCCAACAACAAGTTAAACTGATATCATTCAATATATTTGCCAAGTCTTTCACTATGTGCAAATACGAGTGTATGCCCAAGTATAGCCAAGTCAATGATGCAGTGTCCCCCATTGAAGTCATCATCTCATTTCAGTTATTATAATGCTAGTTTTAAGCAAGGATCCCTTTGATTAGGTGACACAGCACACTGTCAGTTAAGAGATTCTCAGAAATATGTGCCTAAATCCTTTTGTTAACACAGCAAGAATGAAAAGAAAAATAAAGAGCTCTTTCTAAATAAAGTTGTTTAACAGAGATGTGACCTTTCCTTCCAGACTTACTTTTCTCTGGTACAGTTCCTCTGGAGTTGTGGATCTCAAGCTGACAAGGCGGAAATTCTTTGTAATAGTACGTGGTCGTTTCCGTGGAGGAGCAAATCGTTCCATTTCTGTCACGAAGTACAGGCCTTGCTTTAGGTAGCTGAAGTATCTGTCCTTAGCAGAAGTTTCATCATCCGAGTCAGAGTCATCTTCTCCCTCATCTTCATCACCAGGCCTACTCTCCATGCGCAGTCTTTTTGGAACAAGTTTTATCTCACACTGCACAGAAAACGTGAACAGGAAACATCCACCTAGTACACCTAAACTAGTTTGGTAAGAACTGAGTACTCCCCTTCTCCTTTAAAATCTTTATTTCCCAGTTTGCTTAACCTATTCAACAAACCCTGACTGCATCTGTCTCCTTGATCTGAGGCTTCATCCCTCACCTACCGAAGTGAAGGCTTCATAGTAACCTGCCATTACACTAAACCTCCTGCACCAGCCCAGACAGGGCAGAACAGTGGAGACATCTTCCCACACTTTTCTACAGCTTACTGCAGCGTACAGGAGTGTTTTCAACTCTCAGCTATTCAAAGCAAGGTTTTCTGTTTAATGCAATCTCAAACTACATCCTTAGGCTGTAGTATGCCAGTCACAGGCTGTATATATTATTTCCGGAATAATACAACTTTCCAAAAACATACACACAAGCTTTGGTTTGTACTGAAATTTTCTAATTCTAATATTAAACTTTTGATTAAGATGTTTAAGACCTATTTCAATATAAGCTTTAGAAAAGAGTCATTTTCTCAGTTTTAAAGAAAATTACTGATTAACTTTATTATATTCTACTCCCTTCGGGAATCCTACTAAAAATAAATAAAAAATATATCTCTTACATAGCTCTGCGTTAATTGTGTTCCTCATATCTAATTGAAATGTGTTCACTCTCTCTGATTTCCAAGTGAAAGAGGTTGCAGTGCTCTTCAGATGCACTAACATACAAGGCAAGGTTACTGTCAACAAAAATTCTTTTCTGTTCCAAGTCTCTTCTTATTGAGACTCAACCTTCCAGGAGTTTTGCTTCTACTTCCCCAAATTATTTATGGTTTTATCAAGTTTATCCTAGAACAGTTAAGCTGCAGCAAGTTCAGAATTTCTCTGCAACACCTATCTACGAATAGGAATCACTTTTCCTGTTAGTAATAACATCTTCTATTTTAACACCCACCCCATCTTAGGATCACATATAAAAAAGCAAGTTGTTGTACCATATTCCAAAAGGATAATGTGCTTGTGCACATTCCTCACCTCCAGACTTAGAAATCCTCCATCATGAGCCGAAGTGACCTGAGGAGAACTCTCAAACCATTCACAGGCCTTTCCCAGCAAGTTTCTTAATGTCTTGACTGATGACACAGTCAATGCACCAGAGCAGCGAGCAAGGATGACAGAATTATCTGCCCACCAATTTACATCTATCAATGGGTAATAGGATTCTTTATCTAAAATAAAAATGCACCATATAAAGAAAGATAACATTAAACCTCAGGTAAGAACAGAAGAGAATTCCATTATGAAGAAATATGGTCTAATTGAACAAATATTTATTGTTATATTTGCAATGTTGGTTCACTAAGTATTTTGTACCAATTACATTTTACTAAACCACTTTTGTATTAAATAAAGCTGTTGAGAAAAAAAGAAAAGGCACTTAATTACAAATATATATAAATTATTTGGAAAAAAATTGACAGTAAACTGATTTACTTGCACAAAAATTGACAGATTTCTGATCTTTCATAAAGATCTACTTCATTACCTATCAACATGACAACAAACCTAATCAGAAAAGGCTACACTCCTTTGGAGGACAAGTAAATATATAAACATATTTCAAGAGGAGGTTGTTAGGAATATTAAACTAAAAAATCAAATAAAAAAGTCTCTAGGACTGACAATGGAAGCTGTGGCATTTCCAAGACTGTCTTGATTACAGTAACTGGGCATTTTGCTCCCTACATGTCACTTTCCACTCCTCTGATGAAAACAATCTTTCCCCAAAGAGCACTAAGAAACAGGTCAGTTTATCACTTTTTTACTCATGCTTAGTCAGCAGCCTACCTATGAAGGTCAGATGAATTTACCCAAAGACAGAATTACCAAGAAAAATAGTACTAAGAGACAGGAATCCTTTAATAATATAGATGTATACAAGCAGCAGCAAATGGATCATGGAATAGCTATTGATCTCTGCACTCTTGGAACAACCATGCAGTAACCAGGTGCTAAATGGCTGCAGAGATTGGTCTGAATTTTCAGAAAACAATACAGACTGATGAGGCAAATCCATCAAGGAGGAAATTGGCACTAGAATTGTTTTCAGAATTTTAAACCAGCATCTTTAAATTACATTAGCTTTAGAGATTTATTAGACATTCACAGAAAGAAAAAACTAAATCCTGTGCTAACTGAAATATCAACTTCTTTATGGCTACAAAAGCATTTTTAAGAGACAATCTGAAAAAAACCCATTGTGACACTCATTTACCTCTGCCATGCTACAAATTCAAATCATACAATTTTGGCAACCTGACTGAGATTTAATTAAGCCATTTCAGTCTTGATATATTTGCACTACTATTTTTAACTACACAGTGATATAAAATAATAATCTAACTGTACTGCATACCTTTTATTTTCCTTCTTTTTTCACTAGAGAGTCTCCAGTCTGGGTTAAGCTCATCATAGCCTGGCTAAAAAAAAAAAAAAAAAAGAAAAAACCGAAATTATATGCAAGCAAATTTTTGTAACACAGAATCCATTTATTTACTCTGTTGCTGACCCACTCATCTTTCAATTAAAATGCTCCCTGTAAATTCAAACTCTTCTCAAGCATAAACATACAACTGCTGTAACACCACATTGCACTTTTCTACAGACAATTAAAAAAAAAACCAAAATCACGAGACATGGCCTGACCAGCTTGAAACAGTAATCATACCCTAAAGATTTCTGAAATAAAGGTTCTCCAGCAATCAAAAGCCAAGTGTTTGCTTTTCATGTCTATACATAGGACTGCAGGCACATAAAATAACCTCCAAGAGTCTGTTTAGTGGTCCTGTGTGACAGTCTAGTACAGTTCTGTAAGTATTTTCCCAAGCTATTTTCAGAATTATAATGCCCCTTTCAAGACTAGTGCAAGAAAACAAGCAGTATTATTAATTGATGCACTGCAAGGTTCAGAATTATGTTGCAGTGCTGTTTTAAACGTGATTTAGAAGTGACAGAAATCCTACCCCCAAGTGCAATGCAGTAGAAGTACAGGTAGCCGAAATAACCAAAGTATGTTTGGGTCAAGCAGAAGGTGTTTTTCAGATTTGATTTTTCAGTAGAAAGAAAAGAGTCTATTAATTAAAATTAAACATGAGACCCCTCTAAGTTAATTTAACAAATATGTCTGGTTGACAATTACATTGTAATCACACATATTATTATTTTCATATTATGAAAATATGCATTATACTTGGACACCAGTTTCACCCATAAAAAAATTTTGGGAACAGTCAAGTACTGAATATTCCTTTATATCACCCTCACTGAATTATAAAATCCTGAATGCTCCTTCAGGATATATATTCGTTATTGCTAAAAAGGAAGAAAAAATACAACACACTGTAAGCATCCTTGAGCAAAATCTGTCTGAAGTGTATCTTAAAAATAGAGATAAACAGATATGCATATACACACACACAGCACTTATCCCAATAGTGGAGCCGAACTTCTTTGAGGTTTTTTTGCTTGCTTGTTTTGGTTGCTGTTTAAAAACACTTTTCTAAATAAGCTTGAAACTCCATTTCAATCTGACTTGTTTACCCTGTTTGGAACTGATGTTGGTTCATGTCTTGTAGGTTCAGAACATAAGATGCAGCACTTCAAGTGAAAGGCCTTTCTTTACTATTAGTCAAGAAATTAATGGGAGGAAAATCAAAATACTTCACATACTAGTGTGCATTGTTTCAGATTTTTCACTTTTCAAAATGTATTTCCTCATTAAAATAAAGTTTTATCTTTACCCAGAAAGTATGTTAGTTATATGGAATTTCCTTTGAAAACTAATTAGCTTTCAATTCCCAGTGTTTAAATTCACACAAGTCACATAAAAGTTTGCCAGTGTCTGAGCAATTCTTAACGTAAGTTCCCTTACTTAGTTTTGCAAGCAATTCCTGTAGAAAGCATTAGACTTAACAGCAAATTGATTAAGAAAATGCTCTAGAATGTCATCTGGAGCAAGGTAAGATAAATTTTGAGGGAGGACTAGAAGAATACATTAGACATCCAGTAGAATTTGGTTTCAACCACTGAAACAAATTTAACTGTGTTAGCCTCTACTTCTCTTTTATAACGGCATTTCAGTCTAACGGCATTGTAGTCTAATTCTAACAGCGTTACCTACTTGGCACCAAGATGCCTCATGAAAAATTCATTGCACATAATTGGTTCTTTTTCTTAATTTTTCAAGTTTACAGTTTATGGGTAAAAAAGATTATTATACAAGTAAGTTTAGGGCTCTTGAAAAACATGGCGTTGACTGAGAAGTTAGTATGTAGCTAATGCACGGTTATCTGAACTCCTCTGATCTCCCATGAAAACACATTTCCAGAGGAGCAAGATACGTAAGTCAAGTTTCTAAACATGTACATTCTTCTTACCTGAGCAGCTTGGTCCCATTCTCCTTGTTGTCTGAGAGATGGAATAGACCAGATCGTCAGTTTTCCGGAGAAATGAATAGCTGCCAAAAGAGCTCCATCAGGAGAAAGATTCATCTTGAAAACTCCATCCTGCCAAACATGATATCCAAGCAAATAAATAAACACACACAATAGAATTATACACCAAGGAATACCCAAAAAAATTCCTCCAAATATATATTTTCTTTTCTATTTCAGGGAAAAAAACTGTGCAATCATCCACTCTGAAAAGTTAATATGCCTCAAATTAAAAACAAACAAAACCACCCTTATTCTAAAAGAAAAAAGGCAAGAGATCAACTGTGGCATGCAAGAGTGAAAACAACCTGCATAAAGGAAGAACACTATCATAGAATGAACAAATCCTTAGGAATGTGAACTTTTGTATCACGTTGTTATACAGCAAATAAAACCTGGAAGTGCATCATTCCTAGGAGAACACTCTGATAGCAATGCAGAGCTACTTGGGAGGGAAAACTGCAGGTCGTGCTTTGTACATAAAAAACATTCAGCAGCCTCAGTTTTCTACTATCCTGACTCTCTGGTCCACCCAAGGAAGACTATTACCAAATCACAGCTTAGTACAGGTCTTTCTCCCCGGGAGCAAACTTCTGGGTAGGCATTATTACAAATCAAATTCTTCAATTAAAGAAAAGAAAAAAAAGGTATACAAGAAATACAGACATTAAGAGATCTTGGAGGAGCATACTGTTCATTTCAGGACACTGAATCAGAATTTAAGAATCCCTTGAACGACAACAGACCAAGTAGTAACATAGTAAATACCAGATTAATCCATACAGGTAAAATAATTCAAGACTTGTAAGTTAGCTTCATCAAGGCTACAAAAATTCTCCTGGATTAAGTTTTTCTTAAGCTCTGGACACCTTAAGAGGCAAAACATACTTCTAACAAAATCCTTTCTTAAGGATTCACAAAATCCTGCACATTTACAACTGGATCTATACACTATTTCCACAAGACCCTCTAAATACACACTTAAATTTTAAAGTCAAATTTAGTGCTTCTGGCAATGAACAACAATTTCTGAAAATACATTTTATATTTATTCACTCCTCTCCCAACAAAATTCTACATTTTCAGAAAGACCATTCAGTTTTTAAAGCCTGAAAGACAGCAAGATGCAGATTCCCAAAAATGACATTGTTCATAAATTTCATTTTGTTAGTTCACTTCTAAAAATTTTCTAAAAATTTTCAGAAAATACCCCAATATAAATTAAGCACAGAAAGGTTAGTTGACATCTATCAATTAGGAAGTTTTAATGGCATTTCTACAGAACGTTAGTGGTAGGTATTATCTGAAGATAAAAATATTCTTTTCAGGTCATTATGTTTGTTTGGACTTGGAGTTTTTTTAATTACTATTTTTATTTTATTTCTCAGGCTTTTTACAGTTCTAGGTATGCCCCAGAAACAATGACAATCAAGAAATCTGCTCACTATCATACAGTGGTTTGCAGCTATAGAGCATTCCTTAAATCCATGCCTAAAATGTGTTTTTAATTGAAAAGGAGAGCATTAAGGGTTTTTTTTAAACCCATTAAGAATTATTTATATTAGAAAATATTAATATTCTCTGACTATATTCTTAAGCAGCTGGAGTAGTGCATTTCCAACTGTAGTTTGCCCAGGAATTTTACATGCCTTCTAATGGCAATTCTCTCCTTACAAATCAATTTGCATGCACAAAGGACAAATAACAAAAGACTGTTAAAGGACCTAGAAACATAGAGCTAAAATATATAACCTGTTCAGATAACTGATCAGTGGTATACATCACAGATCTTAAAAGAAGGTAAATGTTTACTCAGCAGCCAGTAATAACTATCTGGATGTTAGATTTAGATATTGGGTGGCCATTAACTCACTCGAATTTATCACCCAAGCCCTGCTATCTATAAAAATTAATCAGTCCTCTGCCAAAGCAGGCAATGCTGCTTCTGTAAGCAGCTCATCAACTTAAGGGAACAGCAAAACAAGATGTTGAAAAACTCAGCAAGCTGGCACTTCACATTTTTAAGCGTCACTTAACAACACTAAGAATCAAATCCCAATCCAGCCAGTTCTAATATACAAGTCCTCTAGCTGCCGTGTCTGTCGTATTTTAACCCTGGTGCTAATTTCACACTAAGAATACAAACTATACCTTACATATTTAAGCCATAATCTCTGAAATTGGATCAAAATATTCAAGGATGAGTAAGTCTCCACGTTTCTTCATTAATTCAGTACTGGCAAGTGCAATGAAGTTGAAGTTTAGTATAGCTACATGCAGTACAAGCTTTTCAGTTAAAAAAGCTTACATCAGCTTTATCTTTAGCATTTTCAGTGAAGGAAATAAAATCTCTCCCCGTTCCACCCTTGAGAAAGATGCAGAAAGATTTGTTTTCCCTTTCCAATCAAGCAGGCAACTTCTTCTTTTTAACCAGTCACCTAAAACATCCCAAAAATCTATTAAGGTCATTTCCAACTCAGATCAACCATTTTTTCTCTCAGGAGGACAGAGAGTGAAGGTGGTAGACAGATTCTTTACTGTTCTTTCCTTGTAAAGCAAAAGAAGGGAGAACAAAATTTTTTACAAGAAGGGAAACGGGTATAGAAAAAGGAATCAAATGAAGGCTATACATAGTGAGTAGACAAGAGATAAGAGAAGTTAGTGCAGTACTGCATGGGCAGCTCCTAAGGCATGGAGAAGCAAGCCACGAGCACTGTATACAACACCTTAGAAAGACAGAAAGCACACACCTACACATCAGCATGACATGCAAGATTTAACACTCATTCAGGGTAGAGAACACAAGGTCCATACCCAGAGTTTATTAAGAGTAAGTTGATTCTGATCAGTAGTTTCATTAGGTTCACATGCATCCTTGGGAGTAGAAGCCTGACGCGTAATAAACTTTTGAAGCTACTCAGCAAAATGTTTCCCTTTTATCTCAGACTGTAAAAATCAAGTTCCTGGGTCTGCCCAATTTAAGCCACGAATGATTAGCTTGAATCCATGCATTTTTTCCTTCCCTACACGGTATGAAAATTGTGGGCTGAGGATTTTATGTTGTTTTCTAATGGGATAGGTGTAGTGCAGAAGGCCGAGTTCTGTTTATTCTTTATCTCTTGGGCATGAATTTGAGAAACAGCATCACAATCTACTTTCTTCTTGTAGAATATATATAACACAACTTACAGGGTCTGATTATCACATTCATTAACAAATAATTAACTGGCTTCTTATACCTTCGTTTTTTAATAAGGGCTTACATTTAATATTGAACTCTACATCTCTAGACCTTTTCCTGAAACCCAGTGATTCAAGCTTTAGCAAATGAACTAACTAGATTTTTAAGAAAGCCAAATAAGTGGCAAGCTACTCCATTTTATGCTAAAGCTCTTAGATTAATTTAATAGAACGTTAATTCCTACGTTGCATAAATTAAAACCTACTTTCAGTCAGTCTCTCAGGTAGTCATTAATGGACAATTATGTTAGCAAAATACATTTCTGAGGTAGATCCAGATCTTAATACCTGTTCTGTTCCCCGCCTGCTGTAAAATCTTAAATTCATAATCCTTAATAATCCTCTTCTCTGTGCCTGTAAGAACAGAACCAAATCATACAATGAAAGACAATCTCATACATTGTTTTATGCACCAAATATTAAAGTCATATTTAAAATACTGAAACAACTCTCCAAGATTCTTTAGAGGCTCTGCAGAAAGACCTTGACAAATTAGAGAGATGGGCAATCACCAACCATATGAAGTTTAACAAGGCCAAGTGCTAGATCCTGTATCTGGGGCAACCCTGGCTGTGTGCACAGACTGGGGAATGAGCAGCTGGAGAGCAGTGCTGGTGAAAGGGACCTGGGGGTCCCGGTTGACAGCGAGTTGAGTATGAGTCAGCAGTGCTACAATATATGAAAGCCATTAAACCATTAGTGTCCAAAGGAAGGCCATGATGATGAAGGGCCTTGAGGGGAAGCCGTATGAGGAACGGCTGAGGTCACTTGGTCTGTTCAGCCTGGAGGAGACTGAGGGGAGGCCTCACTGCAGTTACAGCTTCCTTGTGATGGGAAGAGGAGGGACAGACCCTGATGTCTTCTCTCTGGTGAGCAGGGACAGGACCTGAGGAATGGTCTAAAGTTGTGTCAGGGGAGGTTTAGGTTAGATGTCAGGAAAAGGTTCTTCACCCAAAGGCTGGTTGACACTGGAACGGCTCCCCAGGGCAGTGGTCACAGCACCAGCCTGACAGAGTTCAAGAAGTGTTTGGACAATGCTCTCAGCCACATTGTGTGACTCCTGGGGTGTCCTGTGCAGGGCCAGGAGTTGGACTTGATGAACCTTGTGGGCCTCTTCCAACTCAGCATATTTTATGATTTTACTATTTTTAAACTTCCGTAAGACTGCCTATGCAAGCATAATAAAATCCAGTTTGTATCATTTTGTCCACTTCATTAGGTATATAACATCTCACAGAAAAGCACTACTCATTTGCAATTAAATTAACAACTCACTTGTAATACTAAGCAATACCTATGTAAGAGTAAACACTGGACTTTATGCTGGTATGCTGTAAACTGATTTCAGTATAACCAAGTTGTTATCAAATCAAACACGTACTTCTACTAGAAGCAAAAGAAATCAACAGCCAGAGTTAAACTGAAACATTTATCTCAGGTATGCTACCTTTCGCTCTGAAGTAATAAAAGAACAAACTGGAATTTTTTTCCAACAAGGACACATAACGTATCCCAATGTACAGCTAAGAGCAAAAAATATTATAGCTTGGAAATTTACAAACTCCTTTCTTGTTGCTTTTGGTTTTAAAACCGTGGTAATTAAGAACTTAAAGTTCAAATCATACTACCTAAAAAGCAAAAACAGACAGATGATGGGGGGAAAAAACGTAACTGCTTACACATACACATCATACCTTAGAAAATAGAAAAACATTGCATTAAATTCTTCGTTCAAAAAGAGATACATATTGAGCTTCCAGTGACAGTATTCATCCCGTAAAACGAGCACACATACTTACTGTTCTAACATCATCTTCATAACTAGTGACTTGTTTGTAATGGGGGGAGCCTGACAGAATTCTCCAAGCAGATATTCCACAACCAGCTGCTTTAGATACTCCATCTTCATCTGTTTCACAGCCTCCTACAAGAAGAAGTCTATAAAATATATAAAGATGTATTATGGTTTCATATACTGCCACATACTTTTTTTGATTTTCTTAAGTCTATAGCAGTTTGCTTACAGTAACAAAAAGACTAAATATACCAAGACATTTAACAGCCACAATAAGCTTTGCCTGTGAATAAATACACTGAAATCTAAAAATACTTAAATATAATTCAAGTAACATTTGTTATTTGTAGCATTTATACCTATCCAGTCTCATCTCTAGCTTTCCAGGTAAGTCATAATTCCCAACATCTAAAAGTCCGGCCGCAAGTTTGAGTTTCCCCCTTATCCTCAAAAGTGAAAAAAAAGTAACAGCTGAAGCATATGACAAGTTCTGATCGTTCTGTTCAAGCATCAGATTTTCATTTATTCAGATGTGGTACAATCACTGAAGAACTGAATGCATTAAGGTTTGCCATTAAGTTTCTTGCCAATTAAAGCCACTGTACCAATTATACATGTGCATGTAATAATTTTGTTACACAAAATAGGTGGCATTTTAAAAACTTTGACATAAGTCTTGTAATTATTGCTGACCACCACTAAACTGTATCAAAGTATTTGCCCTTGAAGCCCTTTCACCTTATTAACAAGCACTTCTCTATTTGACTGATGACTGCTTCGATGAAAACCTTGAGAGTAAGTGTCTAAGTATGTCTGCAAGTATCATTGTAATGAATCACCCATCAAAGGTAAAGCATCTACAAAAAAAGGCACAATTGTAGGACCCCGAAGCTCTGCCCTGGGAACTTTACTCCTTTCCCAAGGCCACATCACTCCTGAGGAGCTCTGCCCCCAGTAGTGGCTGCCGCTCACACAGAGCGGCTCTGGCCGCTGGCAATGCCCAAACTACACCTGTGAAACTCAAATGAAAGAATAAACAAAAAAAAAAAAAAAGAAAAGAAGATTTTCTTCCACATTTAATCCTTTTTAAGATGTCAGTAAAATTTATTTAGTATTCCCAGGTCTCCTGCTATTCAAACATACAGCAAGATGATTTTATACCATGGATGAACGACAGAATCACATCATCAGTTACGCTGGAAAAGAACCTCTGAGATCATCAAGCCCAAGCTATGACCAAACACTACCATGTCAACTAGACCAGCTCAAGGGATGGTGACTCTGCCACATTCCCAAGCAGTCTGTTCCAATGTCTAATCACCCTTCATGTGAAGAAATTCCTCCTGATGTCCAACCAAAACCTCCCCTGGCACAGCTTAAGCCTCGTTTTCTCCTACATCTTCCTGGCTCCTTGGGAGAAGAGGTTGACCACCCTCACCTGGTTACAACCACCTTTTATGTAGTTGTGGAAAGTGGTAAGATCTCTCTTGAGCGTGATGCCTAAAGTTCTTAGATGTTTTAGATATTCTGTGGTGTAAGGGACTGCCTAAGGCAGTAAAAGAGAAGTCACTTTGACCAAAAACTGCAATAGGAGATATGAACATGAGGAAGCCTAGTATTTTTCTTGCACATGTGTTCTACCCAGAGCACAGCCAGCATGCAGCAATTTGAGCAGCTGTTTCCGGGCTTCATTTCTAGATCCCTAAACATCTACATACTTCTGGGACCATCTGAGGACTCCTGAGACCATCAGAGGACTCCTGGGAAGCCTTTCACTTCACGATGCCTGTCACTGCCCGGAAGAGCTAGCTAGGAAGCTTTAGAAGCTTTTACCAAGGTCTGCCAGTTGTTCCTAATCAAAGGATGCTTTGAGCTTTAGTTCCAGATGGACACCTGGCTAGCAGGGGTCAGAAACCCTTTCAACAAGTCCTAGAAAAAGACCTCTGTAAAAGTCCCAGGCCTAGAGCGCAGCATTTTGTGCAGCAGTTTGCAGAAAATAATGGCCAGAACCTGTCTCGGTCTATGTTCTGAACAATCACAACGATGCGCTGCCAGGCTGTCCCCAGCACCTCAGAGGCCTTACACCATGCTCCTAAGGGGGGACACAGATGTGCAGGTCTTGGACTGCAGTGACATAGCTCCAAGCAACCTGCTCTACCTGACCCTGAGGTGAAGGGGAATGGATTACATGATCTCCAAGGGTTCCTCCAGTCTCAAAAACTGGCTGCTCTTGCAGTACCTCAGTTGTACTCCACTCCACAGGTTTGTACAAAGCTGGGTTGAAGATAACCAGCGTAACACTGGTCTCAGGAACAAGCTCAATTGAGGCGTCCAATAAAAACTCGATATGCCTTTCTTTACTTAGTAATTTTGGTACAACAAATTTTAACTAAATCTGAAACCCTTTAACTCCTTCCTCACAAGTCCTTCATTGCAAACTTTAGGCTTTAATATCAAACACTTTCTGCAGCAATTGCAGCTAACCCAGAAGTGAGACATTCAGCTCCAGATTAAGATACCAAAACAAGGAGCTGTTGAACCTTGGATTTTAGTTTACAAAGAGCTCACACTGAAGCAGACATTTAAGTTTTGTCAACTAAAGTGCCCCATAAATTCCATCCTAGATGAAAGCTGGATCACATGAGAACACCAACATTAGGTATCTAAATTAAAGTATATAATACTTTTCAACAACAGTAAAAGTCATTATTGATTTTTTCGCAAAGCTATTGCTTCAAGTTTTTCTACAGATTCAGAAACATTCCCTACCAACATATTCTCTTTGCAATTACCATACATCTAGTTGAAAAAATTAAGTGTATTAAGTTCTTAACTGCTATTTTATTGCACTGTAAAGGGTAATGAGCAAATACACAGTAATACAGTAATGCACTAAGTCAAGCCTTACAAGAAGTGAGGAGACACCAGTATAATTTCACCATCTGAGACTAAATGAAATGCAAGAAAGCATAAAATGACAAAGTTGAACATGTGTTAAGTGATCAAAGTTCACATTATTGAAAATTAAAACTTCTAGGTGTCCGTATCAACAATTTTCTTTTATGCATAATTTTGAAGAGCTTGCCTTCAAGCCATTCTAGGGTTTTCTTGGGATAGCACGAAAATTTCAACAAGACTCTACTCATGAATTTGGAGTTCTCCAATCACAAATTTACAAGTCTTCTACCACAGATTAAATTCAGAATGGAAAGGACTTGCCTCCATCAGGGGCAAAACACAGGTTCTTTTGTTTTCCATCCATTCCATCCAATTGTGCATTCCTTCAAGTGTCAATTTTTCAACTTTACTAAGTCACTCAACTGGTGGCACATCACAGGAGATACTACAACCATTAACCCTGATCTGATCAAAGGAAACAATGGGTTGGTTCTGTTGTCTTGTCATGTAGTGCTACCAAAGCTCCATAACCCACACCTATTACCTCAAAACTCTAGATTTAGTATACTGAGTATTAATTATGTGAAATCACTAAATATGTATTAGGTGGAAAAAAAAGCCATACACAAAATTAATTTCTCAAAATAATAAGCTAGAAGAACATTACATCTCATTAATAATAATTTTTTTTCCTAAGCTAGATATGACAGCTCACTTAACACTGAAGAATGAGAACAAGTTTTTTCAACAGTGAGTTTCTTCTGGTATTCTATAGCCAAGCCTAATTTCCATTTAAAACAATACAGTGATGTAACACTGCACTGACAGATTCAATCCTAGCAGATCAAATAGAAGAAAAATATCTAGAAAAAAGTTTAGTTCCTACAACTGAAGAGAAATAGAGTTGCTGAGTTTATCTTGCTACATAACAAATCGATATTTAAAAAAGTAAGACACATTTTTAGCTCAAGTAATAGGCTAAACTAGGACCTATTCCAATTACATTGGGTTCAAGAGCAGGCAGGCAAGGCAGTCCACATTTCAACTCCAATTTCCGTACCCAACAGGTTACTAACAGAGAAAATACATCACAAGACAACTCCAAACACCAAAACCAGGCAGTTCCAGTCAGATCACTATGGAAAACGGGCTGGCCAACAAAGCCAGTAATCAATTCCAGACAGAAAAAAAAACCCAAACCAACAACTAAACTTCAGCCTTTACCCCCATCAGGTTCAGAAACCTCTTTCGAAGCTATTCCTGACATTCTAGAAAATGCATGTTGCTTACACAAGGTACTCAAACAGAAAAGAACATTACTAATGGAATCATGAAAGTCAAGTGAGATGAAGTAAGGTTCCTTTCATAGTAGAAAGAGACATGACTTGTTATTACTGATGCACTAAATAGCAATTTTAGAATAGATCTTTCTCCCCCTCCACATCCAACACACTTCAATGCTTATTTTGCCACTTTTTGTTCATCATTTACATGTCATTGTCAGGTAGCTAACAAGAACACTTACCTGTGACCAGGATGATAAATGACAGCTGTTATCCCGTGGGCGTAATGGCTGCTAAAGCTGAAACTATGACTTTCTTGAAAGCTTTGATTTGTTCCAACACTAAGTATGCAGGGAAAAAAAACACATACATTTGTTCAGATTTACTTTCTTTAAAGAGCAGAAAGAATTCCTTTGAAGTTCACTGCGCCTTTTCAAAGGAAGTCAAAATTTATGCTTACCTTACAAGGTAACTTCTCAGTTCTCCACGATAATTAACAACAAGGAGTTCAGCTGACCACTGGGCACTTGCTTTATATTCTAGAAAGATCAATCCAGCAACAGCGTAACTCAGATCGCCTGGAAAACTTGCTGTCTTTATCCAAAAATGAAGGCAGACATTGGGAGAGAAAGGGGATTTTAAGAAGTGTCTCTGTTACTGAAAGAACTAGAGTTAAATTTACTATATTGTATTAAAAAAAATAAAGTTTCATAGTTTGTATTACAAACTAAATACATTTTCTTTTATCTTGATTTTAAAGAAATCTTATTATAAAGTTTGCAAAGACAATATATGGAGAAAATACACTTGAGTCACCTTCACAAGTCAGTTCAATACACCCTTTGAACATACACAATAGAAAATATATTGTGTCGTGTGGTGATGTGTTTACCCATTGCTTTGCCTGTCCCATATTTTTCCCCACCCCCCCCATTCCCCTGCCCCTAGCCCTGGCCACTCCCTCAGGTTCTCCCTATCGGCTCCTGTACCCCAACCCCGCCCCTGAGCAAACCCCCCTGCACCTGGATCACGAGGTCTCTCTGCCTCTGGGGGTTGCCAGGACAAGGTGTAAGATTAAAGATCTTCTAAGACCCCTGATGGGGAGACCCTTCTCGCCTCCTTCGCCGTCACTGTGCTGTAAGGCTGGCAGCTACCGGAGCAAGAGTGCGGGGCCGTCCGGAATGGGCTACGGGAGTGCAACAATGCTCACACTGCCCTAAGCAGCTCCACTGAGCTCAGGGAAAGCTGCAGCTTGCTAAACTAAACCTAGCATTACAACACTGTGGGGCCTGTCAACAGCAATTATCTATTATCATACCAAGCAAAGTACTCTAGCAGCAATATTTCTTAATTTACAATTAACTCTGCATACAAAGTGCAGATTTAGAATCTATTACTGCAAACTGTGGTGATTCCGTGCTTTCACTGTCTGATGCACCTACAGATCTACCACAATTGCACGGCAGATGTGAAACACACACTTTGTGATGTTGTAAGGGCTACACGTGACTTTTTTTGATCACATGATGGATATATTATAGTGAAACTTTTAATGGTCCATTTCTGCATGATATTCATAGTGTAAGCATTTATAGCAAACTAAGCCATGATTTGAAAAAGGTCAAAAAGTGGAAATTATCCATGATCCTTAAAAAAAGTTCTACTATATTCATATTTAACCCAAGAGAGTACATACTGGTGAAATGACCAAAAGCTCACTACCCATCAGGTCAAACACTCTGACTGTTCCACTGCTTTCAGCATAAGCAAGTAATGTACAATCATGACTCCATGCCACTCTCCTCCACTGAGGGTTAGAATCCTTTGGCACTACAAAAAAGGAGTAAAATGATTAATAAAAGCAAAAAATAAATATAATCCCTTAAACAGAACAAAAAGTCAATTGCATCAAAAAAATGCTGGGGGCCTACCAGCATTACAAGCTTATCTCAGAGGAGGGTAAAAAAAGAAAAACCACGCATGTTTCCCAGACCCATTAATTCTAACTATCATTTAATTTCAGATTCAGGTTTCATATATTAATCATCATAAAAAGAAGTGGCAGAGGGAGGGTAATGGAGCTAGCCACAAAGCAAAACTATTAAGAGATTCTTTTCAATGATTTTAAGAAGTTGTATCATTATCATTAAAGTAAAACAACACCATTTAGCAACGTATGAATAAGAAACAATGATGCCACTAAGTAATGATGTAGATGGAGACTGCCGTACCTTGACATTTTCCAACTATGGATATGAAGTCATCTTTTGCAGACCTGCAGAAAAAAGACTCATAAGCATTTAGATATGAAAAAACCCACTATTCAATTTTCTGTAATAAACAGAATAGAAAAATATTCCAAGTGCACAATTCAAAGGCCTGCATGGCCTCTAACTACTTGTTCAAAAAAACAGATAGTAACTTTCACCCTTAGGCAGCTACAGTAACTAACAACAGTATTTTAGAGACCCTCATCCAACCGCGTAAATACCAACATCCCTCATTTATTTGTAATGCTGTACAAAATAGGACAGCATCATTTCAGCACTTCATATAACTTTAGAAAAAAAACCCTAGTCAGTATTCTCTAGGTTACAATTTTAGAAACAATGCAAGAATAGTTACATTAATACAGCTGAAACACAAGATTTATTTTATAGTCTTTAAGCTGACGTTTATGGTGCTCACACCACTTTTGATTGAACAATTTTCATACACTTGCTTCTTTTACATATAAATGGAAGGTCTGACCTTCTAGCAAATGGATTTTTGTGAAGCAAGTAAACATACTCAATCAAGATCTGTTCTACAGCTAAATGTGCTCTTGAACTGGCAAAGGAGAGCTTGTTGTTAAGAGAGCACAAGGAAAGGGAAAGCATCAGTCTTTACAGCAATCCACTCCACTTGTAAAATAAGGTGAAGTACTATACATGCCAGCTACTCTGCAGAGAAGAACACTAGATACTAGCTCCCTGTCCCATTTATTAGGGCAAAATTTCTAGAAGGGACAGAAAGGCAAAGGTTAGAAAGACCATGATTTTTGCTGAGTATTTTAGAGGATCTTGATTGTTTTTCTTTCACATCTTGAAAGCAGAGAGAGAGATACAGATATATACTTATATAAACACATCTATTATAATTGGGGCAGTTAAGGAGGGTTTATGTAGGGGTGGGGTTTTTTTGTTGTTTTTTAATGGGGGACGGCAGAGAACTAAAAAGAAACCGTAGGCTTCTGCTGTTATGATTGTTCCATGGATAAATTTCACAATATATAACACTGCAAAACAAAGAAAAGTCTTTAAAAGTATTGCTAGTAAATGACTAGAAATACTTTCTCAGAACTCCACAGCTGAAGTAGCAAATAATGCTAAGTTACCTGATTTCTACACATTGGTCTTGAACAACTGCCAACAATTTGCCATTGCTGAAAGAAAAAACACAGACATGAAAGTTCATTTAAAGTCCATTCCTTACAGTGTGCATCAGAGCCCTAGGTGCTTTTCACTACGGTTAGATATAAATTGCCTCATTCATAAATTTAAAAAAAATTTTAAATGGGAAATATCAATTTTTTATTAAAATACCCATGCTGTGATATTCCCTTCATTTCACTGAAATCCACTATTTTCCAGCAGCACTAAGAAAACAGAACAATGTCTAAAATCTCACTGCATGGGAGGTCAGAGTCAGCTGTTGCTTACAGATAATTTTACAACAGCAACATCCAAAACTATATATCGCTTTATCTGGAATAAGCAACTATCACAACCCAGTAAGTTATGTGTCTTTGTACCTACCATACAACATAAACTAGAACCTTGCACGCTACCTTCATGTAATCATGTCACTGAACCATTTTTCTGTACATACTTGCACTTATTTTTAAAAGCCAGTGATCTCATTTCTGCAGAACAGCTGGTTCTAGCCTTGGAAATCTCACTTCTCTGTGTATGCAATAGCAGACAAGTCTTGAGGGTATGCATTTACTTTCCACAAATATAAATTGCTTATTTTAAAATTATATATCCTCCCAAGTTATAAGTCTTTAATCAACCAAACTCAGGACTTGAATTTGATGACTGCACTGCAAGCCACTTTGCCTCAAAAGCTAGACAGACATTCAGCCCTGAGTGAGAGGTGCATTAACTGAAGAGAAGCAGGTAGAAGCCCCCAGGTAGCACACTAACCTTTCTTTCACAAGGCCACCTGTGAGAGCCTCCAGTATTTCTTTTGACCCGAGATAGTAGCACACCTTTAGCACAATATCAGCTCAACATGGCTATCAATGGGGGTGGCAGGGGGAGCAGGGGAAGCATTAGTACATTCACCCCTGTCAGAAATGGCAAAGCATGAGAGCTGGTTACCTTGCAAGTACGAGGTGCCAGTTGATCTGCTTATTAACCAGGCGAACCAGTCCAGCGGGCAGAGAGAACTTTGCGGGGCTGAAATACCAAAAGCATTAGGCTAAATCAGAACAGTGAATAAATGCAGTACATGAGATACACACGCCAGACACCTCAGCTTCAAGGCAACCATCAGTCACTTGAGAGGGTTTGCAACTGAACATGAATCAACACTGCACCCTGCCAACGACAAAGGCTAACAACAGCCTTGTTTTTACTAACAGAACAAAACTGCATACTAACAGAACTGACTATTTATGACTCTTTATGCTCTGGTCACCAGCCAGTTTTGGGACACCCATTCAAAGAAGAACACCAGTAAACAGGAGGGGCACCAAGATGATCGGGGGGGGGATTGAAGTACTTGCCCTACAAGGAATCAGATGCTGTGGGAATTGTACTTGTTTAGCCTGAAGAAGGGGAGGCCTCAGGAGGACCAAACAGCAGCACTCTGATACCTAGCAGATTACCATGAAAGTAGGAACAACAGAGGTGCATGGCAGGAACTCAAGAAACTACAATCAACCCTTTGGAGGACTTGGAAGTGCTGGGGTAACAGCTGTACTCGATGACTATAAAGGTCCTTTCCAACATAAATGTTTCTGTGATTCCAAAACCGAGGAGGTTCCAAGCTGACATAAGGAAGAGAATTTTTCACCATGAAGACAGTCAGGCACTTGAACAGGCTGACCAGAGAGTCTTTGGGCTCTCCATCCTTTAACCTTTCCAAGACCTAGCTGGACCGACCCCTAACGAACCAAGTCTGAATTCAATGTTCTCTTGCTTTTAGTGGGACTTTAAACTAGAGGCCCCTCAAGCTCCCTCCCAAACTCTTTTATCAAATACATGAGAACAGCAACTAGAATAAATTATAAAAGCTTGAAGTTAGATTTTAAATATGAGTACCAGAGGGAGGGAAGAAAAGTAAGTGAATTCTGTCTACAACTAAATCTTTACAACTAGACTTTAATGACAGTATGGTGCCCATAAAAATCACCCACTCACAAGAAAAGGGTTGGGGGGAGTAGTGCACAAAAATAAAGCAGAACACTGGCAATAGGGAAAACAGCATTCCCTGCCAAATTCAAGTATAGTAGTGCTTCACAGGAAGTCACATTAACATCCTTTCCTTATAACTCAAAACCAACAGATTATCCTTTTAAAGGGGAAACTGGTATCTTCAAACCTGGTAAGTGGTATAACCACAGCGCTGAAATTTTCCAGAAACACTGCACTTACTGCAGCATATTTCTGGGACCATTTAATGACTTTTTGAATCAAAACTTAAATTTATAAATGGTGTGAGTGCTGCTCGAGTAGTTATCAAGCTTTTTGTACAAGTCTGAATTGTCAAAGAAAAAAACATCAAAATTATTACTCCAAAGGAAGCAAACCCTGTTGCACCATCATATCTGTCACTGAGGCTTAAGAAAAAAAAACCCACAACAGCTGCCCTTGCAATATCTCAGTTGGGAGTGGAGAGGACAAATATGTGTTTGGAGAAACATGTTCCAACTGCAAGCTTACTTCAGCTTCTGATAAAAGCACAAAGTCAAACTAGTACGTATCAGCTTTTTACTATTTAGGCTTCCACTGCAACTCAAGCAGCTACAACTCAATTTATGAAAAGAAGGTATTCTAAGCATTGCTTGGACAATATTCTAAACAAGTGTTCAGTTTTACTTTCATTAAGAATTACTTTCCATCAAATGAAAAAGCTATAAAAATATTACCAAATAGGAAAATGAAGCAGTAGTCTCATAAAACCTACCTGTACCAGATGTACCGAAGCAAAAATAATGCAGGACCTACAATGGAAAGAGGTAAAAATTACATCTCTAATAGTCTTAAAACACCCTCCAGCTTGCTGCACAGGAAATCTCAAATTCTCACTAAAGAAAAAGGTATTGAGAGAAAAACCCTCTATACTTGGCCAACGAATTCTTATGTTAGAATAAATGCAAACGGCCAGTCAAAAACAAGCAAACAAAAAAAAATCACTGCATATTTTTGGAAATTCTAAGAGAAATTCTACTGGATGAAAATCCAGTTCAGTTACTGCCATTCAACACTTGGTTTATGCAATGTAGTATCACCAGAATGTAAAACAGCCCAGTGCAAGAGATGTTAAGAGAGGGGGAGGGGAAAAAAAAAAAACCAGAGGATCAAATACAGTTCACAAAACACAGAGCTTGTTAACTTCTTAAATGTATGGTTTATTAGTTTGTCCCAACAAACTAGTGGAGACAAGAATGCTCACAAAATTGACATAAAAATAACATAGCCATGTTCACAATTACAAAACATCTTCCTGAAAACACATCCTGCACTCTATTTCTATTATATTAGGCACTCTAAAGGGCAGAAATTATGAAATTTACAAATAATCCACACAGTTTTAGAAGTCACGAATGTAAGAACATGTCATATTTACCTGCAATTGCTCTAGTGATGATAAATGACGCACCATGTTTTCTGTTGCCTCTTGGCTGCAATTACAATAATAGTCATCAGACAGCATGTCACACATTTTAACTTAAATACAATATTCATACATACATTCCCCAATTAAATTTAAGTTGGCTCCTAGCCTACAAGTTCTTTATGTATTTTCTATTACTCAGTACTTCGTATAATGTCTGATTTAACTGCGTAAGCTAAAACAGGCTGTAATGCCAAATAATTTAAATGCCAAGATGCAATAAACAAAATGTGCTACAGATTGAGGCAAAGCTGAATCAATAGACAGTCTCTGGGTAGTAACAAAAGACATCGACTTCTGATTACGTTCTCCTGTAAGCTATTATAAATCATTATTTTTATGCCAAATAAACACCACAATGATCTGTAATGCCCAACAGTCGAAGTACTTGGTGTGCAGCATATTATGCTAATATCTAACTGCTAAGTTACTTAAAGATTGCTCATGAAATTTTCAGAAACATCAAGAAAAACAAACAGTTTCCGAAAAAAAACTCGTTTTACATCAGACATGTAAAGGTAACATGGCCATTCAGATAACCACCTCTACTACATCCCATCTCACATAGCCTTTCCACCTGTCCTGCCCTACTTAAGGCAGAGGGGAGCAACTACACCGACTATACAAATAAAGCACTCTCCAAACACAGAAAAAAGGAATACAAAACAACACAGGATGTATGCTCTTATCTATAAGAGGAGATAAAGTTATTTGTCAATAAGAAGTGGAAAAAAGATATGAAACTGAGAAGAGAACAAGGATAACCAATAAGGAAGGATCCACAAACAAATCTTCAAAATAAGCAATCAAGCTTATACCCTTCTAATGAAAATATTAGAGCACCACAAACTGAGCATTAGAGTAGGCAATGACTGAATTTTCCCTTCCATTCAATATAAAATACATAGAGCAAATTTCACTCATTAACTGAAATATTCAGACCTCAACAAGTTACAGAGCAATAAACACTGAAAGACATACAAATTTATCAACACTTTGGAATATGTCTATGCTTAAAAAAAATGTGGGCTCCCACATTTAAATTATTGAAGTAGAAATTAGTTTTCTAGACAAAGTTTGCAATCTATAAACAGTCTTTCAAATAACCAGGCTGTCATCTCACAGCATGTAAGAAGCAAACACAGCTGTACTAATAGGTAACATTCCACATTCAGGTTGATCAGCCAGGAAATAACAAGGCATTACAGTAAAATAAGTGAGAGCATAAATTATTTCTTACAGCTACCCTAGTACCTCAGGGAGAACTGCAATTTCCTAGGGACCTTAAAAGCAGAGCTTGTTATAAGTTTTTGGATTATGAGAAATTCCCAGTAAAAACATTTCCTAAAATTGCTTACACCTCTTTAGAATTATTTGTAATATTTTAAATGTCTCCTCCTGAGCCTGAACTACAGGCTTCTATTCCACACATCTTTAACTCTTCACAAAACTTATTTACTATTATATTCTGAACACTTGGATTTTACTTTTTATAACATATTCTTATCATCTCAGCAACAGCAATGGTTACCAGATGTGCTGTATTTCTTTTTAAATTCATTCCTTCTCGGGAAAACAACTTCAACTTCTTCCCTACAGCATTCCAGAAACAAAATCTAAGTAACTTTCTCACTGACAATACACCCACTTAGTTTTGGATTTTTTTGCACACTCTGCAAGCTTACTGGGGGGACAGGAGGTAGTGGGTGTTGGGGAAATCTCAAAACATTAGATTGCAATGAAAAAAAAAACCCACAGAAACAGATGATACATTTTGGAAGACAGATTGAAGAAGAGTCCAATCTGCCTGTATTTCTATAAATTACTTCACAAGTCCTCTCTTGCAACCTTGTCCACAGCCACTGCCTCATTCACTATTTTCATGGATCTACTACTCACTAATTCCTTTTATTCTCATCATGTATTTCAGGGTTCTCAAATAGTGCATTATATACAATGGCATCACTATCCTGAACACAGACTGCTTGATTTCCACACCACTCTCTTCCCTGGCATAGTTAATTCCTTGTATGTTTCCTTCACAAATAACTGCTATAACCCCCCAGCCCCTCCTCTTCTTTCCCCCAAAAAATTCTTACTGGAAATTTCAGTACAGGTGAATGACAATACCATTAAGAACTAAAATTAAAGCAAAATTAGCCATCCAACCTAAGAGATCCATGCCCATTTTATCAATGTCTCGCATTTAATACGACTTTACATCTTCACACAAGACCCATCTTCCAATAATTAGAGCTGTAAGTTCTAGCCCTCTGCAATTAAAAATTAATCATCTCAAATGAGGTAACAGAAAAATAAAATCAATAAAGACCTGTGAAAGTTAAGGTCCGGCTTTGTAGCCTAGATTACTGCATAGGAAGACATTTAATTTCATTTCCCAGTGCAGCATTCAACTTCCTTTCCCTTTCTACCATTCCTCACCTCACTCATTCCAAAAGATTCAGTTCTACAAGGAAGTAAGGTGTGATTTTTTTCTGAAAAGTGTGAAAAAACCAGGATTAAAAAAGACAGATGTTCCAAAGGGAAAGTCACAATCACCTAAGTAATATCACTGTTAAGGCACCTTAAGGCAAAAACTCACTCATACTGACAAAATAATCTGTTTGCCTACAATTGTTAGTGTAAAATCAATTTCCCACTAAAATGGTAAAAAGACCACCAAAAAAAGACTACTGACTACTGACAGTTTCCAAGAAGAATGTAAATCCAAGCAAACTATACAGCATAATATTTTCAAACCTTCCAAGTTCTGCTATTCAAAACAGGTACTATCTTAAAAATAAAGCAAATAGGCAAGAAATATCAAGTTTAAAATAGCCAGCACCATCTGCTGAAGCTGACAAGCAGAATTTAACGATGCTTAGAAATTCTGACTACCAGGGCAGATGAGGACTCTCAAACTATGGTTACACAGTCACTTTAAATTGGCATCCCCACATGCTCCCACTAAAGGGATGTGTCACCTCACTGACATGGTATTCACAGCCCCCTTGGTACCTACAGAGGTCCTAGATGGACCACTCAACAAAAGGAAATGAAACAACATGATTGTTTCTCAGACTAATCAGTTCTTTAACCACCTTACCACACAACTTCAACAACACTAATGGCAGCAGAAAAGACACTTGTCAGAAATGTGCCCCCTTAACACAGCTGTAGAAGAACCAGAGCATCGTGTCACCATACCTAAGTCCTCCTCATGGTATGCCACAGGAAAATTGTTTCCATATGTTACTAAAAACAAAGACTATTTACCATTTCTCAAAACACAGTTAAATAAAAATAGGTGCAACTGCCTATTCATCTATACAAATAACCTATTAAGATAGTAATTGGTAACACTGCAATCTTATTTTCAAACATCCATACCTGTTGCTGCAACTGAGGATTTATAGATCAAGAGCAACAACAACCAAAAAAAAAAACAAAAACAAACAAAAAATCACAAACAAAAACATTCTGACAAATGAAAACCTATTTTTATGAGCATGGTTCTCGTAATTATTAACAGGTACATTCTTCCACCTGCAAAGTTTTCACATCTTTTCTGTTCAGTTGCTCTCACTAAGCATAATATTAGTTAAAATACTTCCACTAACGACTTTCAGTGGGAAGTGCATTAACAACTTCCGTGGACTTGAAAGCCACTACAAGAAAGAAATAAAATTACATTGCTTGCATCCTCTATATCCAACTTAGACAAGAGCAGACATAGAGGCAGCAAGCTCAGCACACTGCAGAGGAAAACATGAAAAAGGAAAGATGGAAGAGCTTCTCAGTTTTTCCGGTGACCCGGAAAGAAGAACAGCTAGAAAGAAGAAAAACTTGCAGTACGAAAACAGTGTTTCCTGATTTCTTAAGCTCTGGCATCCATTTGTGTGTCTTATGGACGTTAGGTGAAATGCTTTTCCCTTTTATCCAACTCCTGCAAATACAGACACAAACAGGAGTCCAGAGAGTGGATCTAGCTTTCCTCATGCAAGGTAAGCTCAATGAGGGTCCTGTTTTCACCAGGAGATTCCACAGCTCTCTGTACAGCAGTTTCTGGAGATCAGACCTGGCCTTCGTTCACCATAGCTTCACTTGTGTCAGCTCAACAGCAAAACTCGATATACATCACCAGGAGATTCCACAGCTCTCTGTACAGCAGTTCCTGGAGATCAGACCTGGCCTTCATTCACCATAGCTTCACTTGTGTCAGCTCAACAGCAAAACCCGATATACATTGTTCAATGAGCAAGAAACACTTCAAGGCATCCCAGGCGGCACAAGCCAGGGTGGGAATTAAGTGGCACGAAGGCACAAGGGGACAATGGCCGCACGGACACCCTGTCCGCCTGCCAGGAACAGCGTGGGCATCCCACTGAACGTCCCTGGCAGCACCAGCTCATCCCCGCAGCCCCGGAGCGCCTCCGCGTCCCGCCCGTGCCAACGTGGCCGATCCCCTCTCCCGCCCGCGGCCGTGCCGCGGCCACACGCACCTGCACCTCCGTCTCGGGAGGCCACTCGGTGTTGACAAGCAGGTCGTACAGGATGTTCTCCTCCCCGTCCTCCGCCTCCTCGCCGGCGCCGGCCATGCCGCGCTCCCGGTGCGCCCCGCCGCTATCCCCACCGGCGGCGGCCATGCCGGGCCGTCCCACTCTCTCGGCGCCGCCACGGCGACGGCGCCCGGTGAGGGCCAAACAGCTCCGCCTTTAACTCGTGCGGCGCCGGCCCGCAGCGTCAGGGCTCTCGGGGCAGGGAACGCCTGGGGCAGGCGAGACATCAGGGCGTGGATTAAGCCCTTACTGAATAGGGGCGAAAGATGGCGGAAAAAGCAAAAAGTAATTTCTCGCAAGTTGTTCTTCCAACTTTAATGGTGCTTTAATGGTGTAGGACTTCAAAATATTTCAGTCCTGCAAGTTTGAGTTCTTAGCGTTCAGCTCTCTCAAGCAGATAAAATGAGCCTGTTTGTAAATTCTGGGCCTCTCACATCAGGAAGGATATTGAGGGGCTGGAGCATGTTCAGAGAAGCGCAACGGAGCTGATAAGGGTCTGGGGCACCAGTCTGATGAGAGAGCTGGAGGTGATCAGCCTGGAGAAAAGGAGGCTCGGGGGAGACCTTATCACACTCTACAGCCGCCTGAAAGGAGGGCGTAGCCAGGTGAGGGCCAGTCTTCTCCCCGGCAAGAAACAATAGGATGAGAGGACAATCTTAGGCTGCACCAGGGGAGATTCAGGTTGGACACCAGGAAGGATTTCTTCACAAAAAGAGTTGTTAAACATTGAAATGGGCTGCCGAGAGAGTTGGTGGAGTCACCATCCCTGGAGCTGTGAAGGAAAGACTGACTGGACGTGGCACTCAGTGCCGTGGTCTGCTCAACAAGGTGGTGTTCAATCACAGGTTGGACTCGATGATCTCAGAGATCTTTCCCAACCTAATTGATTTTTTGAAATAATTACGAAAAGACTGATGTTTCAGCCTCTTTCCTGCAACTTGATAAAGCGATTGTAAAATAGAAATAAAATCACTTCACACCCTGACACTTCTGCTCCTGCAGTCTAATTTTCACTTGTGTTTAGTAAGCTCTTGTAGGCAACTCTGCAGCCTAGAATTAGGTTAAACTAAAATTCAAATTCTGAAACTAGGGATTCAGGGCAGTATGAAAGCTCTGTTGGATACTTGGGAAAGACTTGAAGAAGAAACAACTACTGAAAAAAAAATGCCTTTTGACCGTCCTTATATTTTTTAAGCTATATTTGACAATGTAGCTTGTAAACCAATGGTAAATAGTATAACATTATGTTTGTAAGTTTCAAAGAATTGTGGGAGATTTATAGTAAATTCTACTCCACATTCCCCACCAACAAGCAGCAGTATATATTGATATCAAGGTCTGCCTACAAACAGGTTTTCTTAGCAGTCATGGTTGAATCTGTACATTATTCTTACCTGTGCCTTTAAAAAAATTACTAGTTTTGTCATTTATCTGAAAGCAAGCAAACTAATGATTGACAGATATAGGAAATAATAGTGAAAGAAAAGAGGCACATCAAAGGAAGATACTCCCAAAAGAATTATTAATACATGAGAAACCATTGCGATGCAAACAGCCTGGTACAAAGAGTATAAAATACCCTGCTGTATTTTTATCTGCATGACACCAGTTTCTACAGTGTAAGTTAACAGCCAGTAGGGCTCAGTAAGTTTTCAAAAAGGTCTTGAAACAAACCACCAGGACAAAACCAGTATTCAAATTGCAACACAGTAGTCATGAGAAAGTCATTGTCAGAGATGCTTGTTTTGGGTTGGTTTTTTTTGGCCTTTGAACCAGATGTGTGTCTGTCTCATGCTGCCTTAGGAGAGATTGAAGCTGTGCTTCACAGTGGAAGACAGTAGGCAATAGTTTATATTGTGCCTTCCACTTAGCAGACAAATGCACCATTGGCTCGTGATGTTGCTGTAGAAGCTGCATTTCTGCACTTGCAATCTAATCTTGTTTTTACAAAACACCGAAGATTCTTGCGTTTAATATCACTAGAAGTTATCTTAGAACAAGATGGTGCAGAACTTGGATAAACTTCTGTAAAAACTGGAGAATAACGTACCCCTATTAGCCTGCGTTTAAAATCCCCCCTCGGTGCGTTTGCGGTCCGTGTGTGGGAGTACCTCGGCTCACCGCATGCGGGCCGGGGCGGAACGCGCGCCGCGGTGGCTCCTGCGCCCACCCGGCCCCATAAAGCGGCGGCTCCTGCGCCCACCCGGCCCCATAAAGCGGCGGCCTGCGCCTGCGCCGTTCGCGGTGCTCTCGGGGCGAAGATGGCGGCGTTCTCGGGTACGTGGCGCGGGGACCGCGGGGTGTCGGCCCTAAGGGAGCTTCTCGCCTCTGCCCGCTGGCCCCCGGGCTTTCTGCGGCACCGGGGGGTGCTCCTCGGGCCTTCCCAGCCGGCCCGCGGTAGTGTGTGGCTGACCATGCATCAGGCTGGAGGTTGCGAGGCCTGCGGGGGATGTATGTGCCTCTCCCCGTGTCCTCGGGCTTCTGCAGGCCGTGACAAGTGGTTATCGGAATGATTTTGCAGGTTTTATTGCATATGTGGATTCAGCAAAGGGGCTGCTTAGAAGTTAGCCTCGTTCCTCATGCTCATTAGTTTCAGTAACAGGAGGTTTATCACGACTATTTTCTGTGTTCCAGTGAACTGCATAAATGGATTTTATATGAGAAGTTCCGCTGGGCGATGCGGCTTAGCAAACTATATATATTATATAAACTGTGGGTATGTAATAGTAAACTGTAATTCCAGAGTTTACTGTTAGATGAGGAAACATCCTTCCTTATGTCCCCTGTCCCATGCAGATATTTTTACAAGTAGGCAGTCAGCTATGGTCACGGTTCTGTAAAGTTTTAACGTTAATGTATATGGGGCTTTTAATTTGGTTTTTTTTTTAACTGAACTTCTTACGTCTTATCATGAGGGGGAAATGCTGAGTCTTCTTCCTGAGATCTAGAGATCAGTTTGGATGCTACACAGCAGGATTAATTTGGATGTAGTTGAGGAAAATATCATAGTGTCGTTATTTGATTAAATTCTTGTACTTTATATTGAATTAAGCTGTGTGAGTTGGGAGTATTGGAGGAAAATTATGTATGGATCTGTTTCCAAGTTGAAATCAGTAGGAATTGATTTTGATTACTATGGGCAACACTTTTTTGCTTATGTCAATTGCCTGCTTTTGTAGGAGTGCAGGCCAGCACTTGAAAATATTAAAGCTCCCTGAAATCACATGACAAAACATGTTTATTATTATTTGTATCATAGCAAATGGAAGATTAACTTTTGGCTGCACACATCCATCTGTGCCAGCCCAGCTCAGTCCATGTGCATGCCGTGTCTGAAACCCAGCATGTGGCAGTGCAGAGTGTGTAAAACCTCTGCTTAGAAAGGTGCATATTTATAGTTAAAGGAATTGATTTAGAGTAACCATATGTACCCAAAGAGATGACCAACAGATAAGTTGTTATTTTGATGGTATGCTACCATCATTTTGGTTGCTTAGGATTCATTTTCCTCTTGTCCTTATTGTATAGCTGCAGGCTTCTTTTGTTTTCCTTTTTAAATACAGAGGATTTGTTTATCAACATACAAACATGTTTCTCCATATTTAACTTGTGTCTGAGGTACAGCCACTTGATAGGAGTTTGCCAGAAGGGGTATCCAAGGAAAAAAACTTTCAAAGATGGATGTAATTAATAACTTTACCAAAATCAAGGCATTGTCATCTTATGTACATTCTGTAAGTGTCTAAGGCAAGATTTAGTGAACTAGAGTCTTTACAGGATACAGGTGTTTTCTATTGTTTGCATCTCAACTGTAGAGAGAATTGGGACATTTGTGATTAGTGAAGTCTTTCCTGTTGTCTGCATAGGCAGTTTCTGTAAATGTGCAAAGATGAGTACCTTGCCCTTGAAATGGTGCTCTGTTCCCAGTGTGTTTGCTTTGCTGCTATGTCTGTACCTGCCCCTGTGCATGCCTGAGTTACTCTGCTGTACATGAGAACAATCCTCAAAGCTGCCTGTGAGGAGGGGATAATGTTTCTTTTCTGTCAGTGGGTGCTATAGTGCAGGCTGCACATGCTGTTGCCAAAAAAATTAGTTTTCCATGGTTTTGTCTGTAGCTGGAAGTGTTGACACTTGGTAATCTTTTGGGCTGCGTTGAGGTAAATAACACTGCTTGATCATTTCTGCCTTGTCTTACAGAAATGGGTGTTATGCCTGAGATAGCTCAAGCAGTGGAGGAGATGGACTGGCTGTAAGTAGGAGTGTGGCAAGCTCTTAATTTGCCTTTCAGCAATGTATGACATGCTTCTTAAAGCACCTCTGCTGTCACATTAAAGCAAAGTGAAAGTGTATTTTCCTTTAACTGTCACTGCATCTCATGCACTTCTCTTTAGTGTGAAAGACTGAAGAATTCAAATTGTGACTGCAGTGGTAACATTTGAACTTGGACAAGCAAAGCATGACTACTTATGCTTCAATTCTTTTATTTGACAAAAGGCTCTGTCCCTCTGGTTTATTTATTATGTATCATGGGGTTATTGGATGAAATACTGTCACATAGTTGATGCTAGTTCAGTACATGTTTTCCAGACTGTGGTCTGTAATTGTGTTTTTCAAACTTAATGCTTATGTGTCAGTCTTCTAAAAATGTTCTTATTCTTGTGTTTGGTTACTTGTTTGGCCAAATTTTTTTTACTTCAGAGTTTGTTTTGAATTGTCATTCAGAATGTTGTCAATATGGACAAACTTAATGGATGTAGTTCTTCTAATATGAATGGTATTAATTAGCTGTGATTATCTGAAAATGCTGGTTGCATTTAGTTATCTTCACGTCCTTTTCCAGTTTTGAACAGGAATCTTGTAAATGGGGGCTGCATAAGTGGCTTTAAGAAAAAATTCACTTGAAGAAAGGAAGACAAGGAATATATAGTTAATATGTCTCTTTTATGGTTTGGCATAGTGATGTGACATGTAATTCTCTTATCAAGGTGCTGCTGAATCTGCTGCAAGCTAGGAGGAATAGCAGTTACCTGCTTTATCTTGCAGATGACCATGGTTTCTATGAATTTCTGTATAAGTAAAAATTTCTTTTTCTGCTGATGTAGAATATTACCTTGTGTTAATGTGTTCTTTCCTGTAGTCTCCCTACAGATATCCAAGCAGAATCCATCCCACTGATCCTGGGAGGTGGTGATGTGCTTATGGTATGTATGCAGGATAGCCCTACTCATAGAAATCCTGTGCCTTTTAATTGTTGTTTGTATGGTCAATTTTGTTCTTTCCATGTGGGTCCACAGTTAGATTAGCTCTTCTGTCCTACTTCAGCAGAAAGTTCTTCAGCTAAAAAGCCTGTTTGGGTTCCTGGTGTGTTTCCAGCTGTTCTTGCAGATGAAATCTGGGGGTATTAGGCTTCATTTTTTGACTTCTTGACAGGCACTGCCTCATGAGTGAGGGCTGTCTGATCTTACCTACTTTGCTTTTGGCTGCAAATGCCAAAATGTAGGGAACATGGCTGATACTGCCTAAGCCAATGCTGCAGTATCAATAACCTGGAAAGTATCAGATTAGTATGCTTTGTTCATCATCATCATCATCAGATCTATGGATAGATGTTCTTGATTTCATAAACTGAAATAATACTTCCTAAAAATAAACTTGATTTATCAAAATAGAATTCTAGGACAGTTCTTAAAGTCCTGGTTAAACTCTTATGTTTTTCATTCTATAGGCTGCTGAAACTGGAAGTGGAAAAACTGGTGTAAGTAATCAAATTTAAATGAGTAGAAAGTAAAAGTCTTTAAGTGGTGAGAGGTGGTGTGTATGCACATATGCAGAGAGTATGTGTATATGTGTTTACGGCATTGTTGGTAATAGTCTTTACCAACATGTATTTAGGAATGTATTTCAGTGTTTCTGGCCCTGGGTATTGCACCCCAAAACAAGGCTGGAAGTAAGTGTATAACTTGTGGAATGAAAGTAGCTTTTCATTTTAGGCTTTCAGCATTCCAGTTATCCAGATTGTTTATGAAACGCTGAAAGACCAAATGGAAGGCAAGAAAGGAAAAGCCACAATTAAAACTGGAGGGGGAGGTAAGTTTTTATATGTTGCACTCCTCAAATTTGAAGCTCTGCTAACTCATGTTGATTTTGTAACCTTTCAAAGTAAAGTTAACCTGCCATTAGATAAGTATTTTTTCCATAATTTGGGATAATGTAAATAGAATATCATCATTCAGCACTTCATTAAGCAGTGAATATAAATTTACTGGTGGAATAATGGAAAGAACTGGTGTGTATTGGACTGCAGACTCTTAGTAATGCTCAAATTTTCAGTTTGAGGCTGGCTGATCCACACCTTGGTTTTCAGTGTTCTTCTGAAACCCATGCTAGGTTAGTGCCTTGCAAGATGTGAAGTGGTGGTGGTGGTGTCCATCTTAAAAGAAGGAGTTAAAAAACATCTTCCTGTTGCAGGAATAGGTGAGACCAGCTGTGACACCGTGGAGTTGGTTTGGGCTTCTTAAGTGAGCTTGAGCAGAAAGCTCTTCTAGGCTCGAGCATATTTTTGTGCAGCTGGGGTAACAGTGTAGGATAATTCAATTCTGCTGTGCTGAGTGGAGCTGTTGTGTTCCTTTTGGCGCCTGCCTAGGTTTGGAATTGGATAACAACGTCTTGAGTTGTTACAGGTTTATTCTAGTAAACATTGAATTGAGCAGGAAATGCACAGGGCCAGAACTCAGCTATACAGAATGGGTTGTAACCATGATAATACACTCACAGTATTTGAGTGTCTATTTAATTAAGCTTGCAACTGTAAAGCCAATAATCATGTCCAGTCTGTGGTATTGATAGATTGGGTTTTATGTAAGTGAACAGTATCTGTATAAACAGCACTCTGAAGATGTTATAGAAATTGTCATCATTGCAACTACTGCTGCACTGGTGACAGTAAAAAAAAAAAAAACAAACCATAAAATCCTGCTTGAGAGAATGTAATATGGATACACAAATATACTCAGTAAACCTAATTGAATTTACATCTGTTTTTTTTTTCTTTAAATCATGTATAGATTTTATTACAGCATGTTGTTAGGCATATGAAAAACGAAGTCAGAAATTTATGTGCATGTATCTTAGCTCATTAGTAATGACATTTTAGCTCATAGCCTGAAAAATGTCTTAACGTAAGCTTGGAACAGAAATGGCAAATAATGCATTTCAAATTTGTTGTTCTTAATGTAGTTTTGGATATTTTCTAGCTGAATTTGATACTGGTTGTGTGGAACTGCCTTATTTTATTAAATTCTTCATTGGTTTCAGTTGCATTTTTAAGTAACTTAATCTGTGTTCTCCTTAATGGAATAATCTAAACTTCCATAGAATTCCTTTGCATTAAGCATATGTGCTCCTCCTTCAAATTGTAGGCCTTCATTTTGAACTCATATGAATTTCATTGGATCAAAACTGTTTCCCCAGAAAATTAAGCCAAACACTGTAGAAAAAATGTGAACTTCTAATTTGAGTTTTCCAGGCTTGCTTTGTTGATTTAATGGTTTTTCTGTTACTGTCTTTCAAACTTAGTGCTCAATAAATGGCAAATGAACCCCTATGACAGAGGATCAGCTTTTGGTGAGTTGTTCTGCTGTTCACTTGAAAACATTTGCTTGGTAAACAAGAATAAAGTAGAGGAAAGCATGCATGAAATTTTCTTTTAAAAGCAGTTAGGCAGTTTATTTAACTAAAATTGTCTTGTAATTTTCAGCAATTGGATCGGATGGTTTGTGTTGTCAAAGCAGAGAGATAAAAGAATGGCATGGATGCAGAGCAACTAGAGGAGTGACTAAAGGTACATGTAAAATGATGTGTTTTGAATACTCTTCCAGAAAAGTTTCAGCTGAAATGCCTGCTTTTCACCCATTGTTAATATAGATGACTGCATTAAAAACTTCCTATCCATCTGACCAAATTTACTGCTAGCTTAAGACTTTGAAATAAAAATACCTCTGTTTTTGTTCTCCTTGTGTTGTAAATTACCTTTTCCCTGATAGTGATGCCTGGAAATGAAACCTTCCCAAAAAAAACCCATTAAAATGATAATAGAAAAGCCAACCTTCACTTGAAAGCTTTCAGATCCACAGTATGGAGAAAACCATGTCCCAGATTAGATTCATACCATTTTAGAAGATTGGGCAGTTAGAATATCCAGCCAGTATTGTCCAGTTAGAAAGCAGTTGGTTAGGTAATCTCCCTGCCAGGGTTCTCCCCCACTGGAGACCTCCACCCTGGTCCTCTAACACTACCTTTATTATAGCTGTGATACATGATACAAAATAAAATGTCCTTGGTAAACTTAACAGGCAAGAGTAAACAAAATTTTAAGAATGCATTGATAAGAGTTTGTTCACTGTGGGAAAGAAAGCTGGAAAAGTACGAGAAGTTATACCTAGACATTTAACAGTCCAGAAAGCTACAAGTACACGGAGAATGCATTAAAAGCTGAAAATCTTTAGGCATCATTAGGAGACTTGCGTTGAAGGAGGAAAAGTTGTAACTAATATTCATCAGAATGCATTTTTATTAGGGAATAGTTATATACACAGTACTTTGAGTTGTTTACTCGCTTCACACAGATGTGTGCATTCAAAAATTTTATGGTTCTGTGGTTGCAGCAATAGTTGAGAAGCCAACCCTAACACTTGACTCAGTAGCAGTCATCCTGCTACTCCAGTGGTTCTAGGTGTGTGTTCAGAAAGACCCTAAACAGTCTCCTTTCACGGGGTGTGCAGATAATTCTGTAGTCTGTGTGTACATAACAGCCAGCTGGATGTGCTTCAGGTGGCACAACCAGTTGTTGATGCTGGGGTATGCTGGTGGTCTGGTACTGATTCTGCAGAACCTTGTGTCCTGAGTTTATCGTTCCTGTAGATTCAGTAGGACCACTCTTCTCTCTTATCACTCCTTTGGAGCCTTTCACACACTACCTCTTAGTGTGTACTTTGTCTCTTTTGCCTGCTTTTCTTCATTTCATACATAGGTACACACACAACCTTCTCACACAAACACAGTAGGGGATTTTATAACACTTTCAGCAGGACTGGGAATGTTAGATTTGTATGGGCTTAGAAGTAGCAAGACTGAACCAGTTTAGTGAATTTGGGTGTTGTATTAGATCCTTTCTTTTTCTTTTAAAGGGAAGTACTATTATGAAGTTTCCTGTCATGACCAAGGCTTGTGCAGAGTTGGTTGGTCAACTATGCAGGCTTCACTAGATCTGGGTGAGTTTCCTTCTAAAGAACCTATATAGGGTAGTTTTTATATTCACGTGGTATGGCTGCAGTCGTGTTCTAATATTGCAGAGAATGGACTCCTTGGGAAGGATCCCAATATCAGAGAGTTGAAAACTTCTTGTATTTTACTTCCTGTAAGGGGAAGTCTTTTGAAGTGGCAGTGTTTTCTTGTCTTCTGTGACTTTCTGCCTTTTATGTCATTTTTTTTAATGAAGGTGCATGGAGACTAGTAAAATCAATAAATCTATGGCTGCAAAAGTACTAGTTTGGTATACATCCAGGTCAGAAGTCTGTAATTAGCACTGTGTATTATTTGTTTACGCGTTAATGTTAGCAATTTCAGTTACTGATACAAAGACGGAAAAGCATAACCTATCAACCAAAAAATAAAAGCCTACTGTCTTGTCTTCAGGTACTGATAAATTTGGCTTTGGCTTTGGTGGCACTGGTAAGAAATCTCACAACAAGCAATTTGACAGCTATGGTGAGGTAAGCTTAAATTGCATTTGATAGAAATACTATTAAAAGTTTTGCATGTTAGTCTTGTGCTGTTACAATCAACTGTCCTTTGAAATAGTGTCCACTTCTGAGGAAGGTTCACTGGGCAAAAGGACAGTGAAACATTGAAGTATTTTTGGATAAAAGCGTATTAAGAGATTTGACAGAAGCAGTTACAAGCTTGAGACATGATTGTGGTTAGACTGCAATTAGATTGACTCTTATTTAGAAGTTAAAATTTTGCTGTGTGTTACAGGTTAAAAGTTAACTGACCTCTTGAGATTTGTCTTGACTTACTTCAGTTTTAGCTTGAACAATTCAACCCATCTGTATACCTGAGTGAATGTCCAAGTGAGGGCATCGTATTCTGCTTACTAGAAGTTAAAACAGAAGTAATTGCACAACTCTGTAATCTGTCAAATTGCATTATTGAATGCTAATAAAACAGGGTGCACTATTCTGGCTATTGAGTTGGGTTTGCCATTACCTTAATGTGCACTTTTATGGTGTCTGCTGGGAATGTCAGTGGTGGTTTTTGCCTAGTGTACCAGTGGAATTCAGATGTTTAAACATAATTTATATAAATATGGGTGTTACAGCAGAAACTCAAGTCTTTTTGTGGTAATGATTCAATGCCATAAAACTTGCAACTTTTATGACTATTGTAGCTTGTTTAATAGTAACTCTTGAGCTGTTGATTAGAAGCACTGTAATATATAGATGTTATTGAATACCTTTAAAAGATCTCAAGATAATTAAATAAAGCATGTGAGTATACATAACATGCACACAGCAGCATCTTGAAGAGCTAGTCTTTTTTTATAGTCAAAATACAAGTTTCTGATGCCACGTTTGGTGCTCTATGCTTAGATTTACATTGGCTAATAAATACATGGCTAATGTGCTTTTCCATAATGCAGAATACTTCCAGGTAAATGATACTTAAATGTATCATTGTCATTGTGTTTAAAGTAAATTTAAAGCAGCAATAAATGTTGAATATCTAAGATCAATTGGGCAGTTCACTGAAGATTTGTAATCAAATAAAAATACGCTTTCTGTTTACTGGTCTTACTGAAATAAATTGAACTTGCTTCTTTCAAGAGTCAGCATTTAGTAGGGAGAGGCTGGAAAACTAAAAGCTGACAGAATACAAGCACTAAGTCTTAATGCACTGAAAATCTCTTAGCTTCACAAACGTTTTTTCTTTTGCAGGAATTCACTATGCATGATACAATTGGGTGCTATCTAGACACAGAAAAAGGGCAAATAAAATTTTCCAAAAATGGTAAGTTTTATTCTCTTTATTTGGAATTTTATTTGGATGCTTTCACTTGGGAGGGAGGGAGGGAGAGGAATGCATAGACTTGGAGAGTCTGACGACTAATCCTACTTTCAGGGAAGGACCTTGGCCTTGCATTTGAAATCCCACCACATATAAGGAACCAGGCACTTTTTGCAGCTTGTGTACTGAAGGTAACAGGAATATTACAGATGTCCAAGATGATTATAATTTTTCTGGGTTTTTTAATGAGCTACTTAAGTATAAAATTTGCATAGCGACTTAATTACTGCAGGTGTACGTGTAAAGTCAGTTTTCTTTGGTTTACCAGTATTCACTACTGAAGTAATAATGTGTGTGTTAGCTTTCACTACCATTTAAGCTAGATGTTTAAATTCAAATTTTAATCTTGAATTTAAAGGTAGAATAGCATGGATAACTAATTCCTAATAATGGTGCCATGGTGTGTGTATTAAACTTTGATATACTGTTACACAACTGATGTAAGCAAATAGCTTGAAAGTCAGATTTCATGTTTCATTTGTTCTGAACTTTAACATTACTGTAGTGTAGTACTACGTCTTTCTGAGTTACTTTTTGAGTCTATCTCTCAAGCAGTAAAGATTTTAGCAAAACATTTCAGTGGTTAGAGAAATGTACAAGTTCAGAAAAAGTGCTTTGGCTTTTTGTTAGCTTTTTTCTGCTTGTTTGGTTGGTTTTAAGTTCCAGCAAGGTTTCAGTGGTAACTTGGGGAAGAGGAATGTGTAAGATGGGAGAAGAAAAGACCTTCGTCATCTCTGTCTGTTTTTTTCATTGTTGAATTGTTTCTCCTTTTGTGTGGTCCCTTGAATCTGTTTGTATGACACAATTTTCTTGAAACCTAGAATGCTGAATTGAAATTCAATTTTGGTGAAGAAGATTTCAAGTTTCCACCAAAAGATGGCTATATTGGTCTTTGCAAGGCTCCTGAGGGTAGTGTTGTAAAATCACAACATGCAGGTTAGATTTTACAAACTTCTCTTGTTTCTGTATTCAGGTTGTGTTACAGAGCATCTTTTGATCCCTTTAGTTGCTATCAGAAAGGTCTTGAACATAGCAGTAATAAAGACATATTGATACTTCTTTTAAAGTACACCAGATTTTCTTAATCTTAAACCACCAACAATCTTCAATATTTCAAATTTAGAAATGCATCAGATAAAAGAAGTCCATCTCAGTTTTCCAACAGTGTTATTATAAAAATAAATGTGGATCTTTATGTTCAGGAATAGAATGGATAATCCTGCATGACCAGTACACCCACTTATAATTTTTGAACGTTATTCTGAAGTTATTCATAATTGAGAGAGCAATCACATCACCTTTTAATGGAGCATTTCAAATTATGAGGTTTTAATTACTAATAGAAAATACAAATTTGTTTCCAGTAAAAGATCTCAGAATAGGAATGTAGTTTGTATTAATGGTGATTTTTTTTTTCCCACTTAGGAAGTGCGCAAGTGGTTCAAGCACAGAACCTTCCAAATGCTCCAAAAGCATTGATTGTAGAACCTTCAAGAGAGCTGGCAGAACAAACTTTGAACAATGTGAAGCAGTTCAAAAAATATGTTGATAATCCCAAATTAAGGTAATAGTGTATGTTAGTTGCATTTATGGTACTTTCCATGGATGTAATTTCACAGGGAGATGGGGGAGTTCCACTTTGTAGCTAAGTGAATCATAATCTGCAGTGTTGCTGATAATAGTATCAGTAATAATCTGATACCAACCGACCTTTTGACTTCGCAACTACAGTTAGACCACTTAAGGGTTTTTGCAGGGGGGGTTGGTGTGTTTTATCTGTGGACTGCCTTTTTCTCAAAGGCAAATTCAGTGAGTAGGGGGTTTTTTTTTCACTTATCAGTGATAACTAGTATGATACTTCACATGCTTTTCTTGACTAAGAACATCATCTGCTTAATGCCCTTCTTCCCTAAACATTTTCCTATGTCCCCATCTCCCTCTGCCCCCTCATTTTGTTTTTCATCTCCATCAAATAGTTATATAGTGTCTGTTATCTACAAGACAAATTACCATGGACATAAAATTCTCAAAAATGAATCATCTACAAGTTTCTTTGGTTTAAAGTTGTCTCTGTATTGACTGTACTTCTAAAACTTAAACATTTCCCTATTCTAAACTGCAGTCTGTTTACAAGAGTGCATTTACTAGAATTGCTGAGGACTAAGCAATGGGAATAGGCAAGCTACAGTGGAAGATGCATTTCATTTACTGTTATTTGCATTTCTAACTTTCAAGAACACAGGAAACTTTATTAAACTAAGTTACATAATTCTTGAGATTTTTAACGTTTTTTGTAAGATTAAATTGGTTAAGGTGCTGATGTGATTAATACAATAGCGATGAAGTAATCACATTCAAATACAGCTTGGACACAAAGTTTTCACTTGAATTGAAATACAGTACACTACATATGAAGGGATGAATTTCAAAATTGATTTTTTTCCATTATTCTTAAAATTACTGTTCAGAGCTATTAATTGTCAGCTATCAATAAAAGAATGAGTCTTCAGACAGATATTTAATATACCTTCTGAATATAATAAATGGGTAAATGTCAAATGTATTAATGTAATTTTAGGGAACTGCTGATTATTGGTGGAGTTGCTGCAAGAGATCAACTCTCTGTACTGGAACAAGGCGTAAGTTGTATTTTTTTCATATGATTTAATAGTTTGGGTTCCAAATAACTCCTGGTGTTGCTAGAGAATAGTAATGGTGCTTCTTGTAACTCATGTTATTGACTGCACATTTTCTTTTTAACATTTTTTATTATTATTATTATTACAAGCTCATGTTGCAGCAGTCTAGTAGTTGTTCCTTTACTTCGATGTCAATACAAGTGCTTACAGTACTTAGTCAAATTCTGTTGAAGCCTGAATACTCCAGAAAATCTTAAAATAAAGGTTTAACTGTTTACCATTTGTCCTTAACCAACAAGACAGTTTTCCTAGTAACTTCTGTTCTGTGTTTTTGTGAATAAAAATAGTCTACAGTTATCAAGGTGAACCTACACTACAGACCAGTCCTACGTAGAAGGAAGTGGTCTGGCTTCAGCAGCATGGATTGTGCAATCGATTCAGTGACAGTGTAGGGAGAACAGAGTCACAGTCTTTTTTTTGAGACTCCCTTCTAGAAGTGAAAACACATCACTATCGATAAATTTTCTAGTGGTTCTAGCTGCCAAAGTACAAACTTTCTTCTAAGCCTACTTGAACTGGAAGATTATTAGACTTCCATGTGAGTGCTAAATTCTTGATTGTAAACCCTTTTGTCTGGCAAAATCTTAAGTTATTTCTATACTTGATAGACTTTGTATCCTTCCACCATGAGAAGAGTTAAATTTATTTTATCCCCGTTTAAAAACAAATTTGTTTGTTGGCTTTAAATAACAAAGTTACACAGAGCTTGGGATTTAGGGAAGGGAAAAAGGGCCACAGCACTTCCCAAAAAAAGGGAAGACTTCCTCCCTAAGGTAGATTCTGCTAATAAAATGCCTGTTGAACCAAAATGCAGGTTGCCCAGACAGGAGGTTGTAGGATCCCTTTCCAAAAGGGTACTGAAAATTGTGCTTGGCAGCTATCTAATGTAACTTGGAAATTGTCCTTGACTGGCATGTTAAAGTGGGAGTGGAGACCAGATGATCTCGAGATTCCACCAACTCAAATTAATCTAGAATTTTATGAAGTTACAATTAATAGTGGATAAAGCATTATACTGATAATTCTCTCACAGTGTTAAGCTTAGATAAAACTTGTAATGCCTCTAGTTAGTTACAGGACCAACTCGTACTCTTTATGTATTTCAAAGGTGGATATTGTTGTTGGAACTCCTGGAAGGCTGGATGACCTGGTTGCAACGGGGAAGATTAATTTATCTCAAGTTAGATTCCTGGTTCTGGATGAAGCTGTATGTAGAGAACTAAGTGCTACTTAAATTCTGTTCTTAAATGCAGTATGATATTTGCAAAAAAGAGTCAGTGAAACATGATTGTTCTATAGTATTTGATAGTTCAGTGGAACAGTTAGATACCTACACTGTTCCACCTTAATCCTCTCACTGTTTGTAACCACAGTAACCTACTTTTTTTTTCCCCTCGCCCTCATAGCCTCTCTGTTAAATCTGTTTGGAATTTTTCTGGTAGAGAAATATATTTCAAATTATATTTACAGGGCATTGAAGTCTGTCCCTGTCACTGCAGGGAACTCAAAGGACAAAGACAAAAATATAACTGTTAGTTAACCTAGTAGGTCTTGAGGCCAGTGAATGTTGTACTCAATGTGCTGTGAAGTAAGTGCTTCTCTCTGATCTGTTGTAGTACAACTGAATATTCACAAAGATTAAATACCTTGGGGTGTTAGCTAGGAGTAGCTGCTGAGCTTCTTGTGAAGCACAGCAGCTATACTATAAATACTCCATATTTTTACTGGTTTTTTCTCCTCAGTAGTAATATCCCTGCCATGCATTGACCTGTCCAGCTAATTAAAAGCAAGAAGTTCTGAGACTATAAGTGTATTGCTTATCTAACTCAAGTGTAAAGACTGAGAAATGAGGGAGATTTGCAGCTTCATCTCTTTTATTTCATCCCCACATAGGATGGCCTTCTCCTCCAAGGTTATTCAGATTTCATCAACAGGATCCACAGTCAGATTCCTCAGATAACCTCAGATGGAAAGAGACTTCAGGTATAAAATATTTGTGGTTTGGATTTTTTTTGTTGTGGTCTTTGTTTGTTTTGTTCACTTGGATATTTTTTTGTGTGTGGTGTGCTCCGCTTTCAGTTGTTGTCTATTATTTGGCATGGAGCATGCTTTTTTGGAGTTTGATAAAGCTCTTGTCCAAAACTTAACACTTGTTCAGTGAGTTCACTAATTGCCTGTGAATGTGTATTTTTCGGATTCCAGATATTGAAGCCTAGCGTTCAGCAGTTTTGAATTTAATTGGAATTATTTATATATAAATGTATCAAAACATGACTGACTACATACTTCATGATTCCTAATATGTTAATAATCTTGATTCATCAGCTTTCAATAGTTCAGCATTCTTCCTACTAAATGATGGGGTCTTTGTAAGAGAATAGTTAAGCAACTTACTTGTTGCCTTGACTCTTGCCAGCTGAGTGGTTCCTGTGATGAGGAAATCCAGTCGGGGACTCTTCATTATGCTACGTTATGCTATTCGACTGTATAACATTCTTCCAGTTCTATTCCCATCTTTTTGGGCTGGGAGGATCTTACTTCAGTGGTATCCATATGACTCTTCTTCTCAGGTGATTGTGTGCTCTGCAACACTGCATTCTTTTGATGTGAAAAAGCTATCTGAAAAGATCATGCATTTTCCCACCTGGGTTGATTTGAAAGGAGAAGATTCTGTCCCTGAAACTGTACACCATGTAGTTGTGCCTGTAAATCCAAAAGCTGATAAGCTCTGGGAAAGGCTTGGCAAGAATCATATCAGAGTAAGTAAAACTTCAGGTTATTTGTCCATGTTTACTTATTTAACCTTCAGAACAGGGACCTAGTGTTGAAGGATCTCTGCTGGCTATTGAAACAGCTTAATCTGAAATGGTTTGTTCCATGATAGTCAGCATCATATCAGTGATGTCATAACACTGTTTCTGAACAGCTCAGTGTTACAGACATGATTGAGGAGGAGCTTAATAGAGAAACAGACTATCTGCACAGAGAACAGTGGCACTGTGCTTTTTCACTCAGCTAATGGTCTGTGGTACTTAGTACCTCTTTTCTGACTGGGCAGGAAGAAATAAACCTGCCAGGATGGATCATTCTATGAGGTAGTTCAGTCTTGAACCCATGTGAGATGAGCAGTTTTTAGAGGAATGGATTTCATGTCAGACTGCATTTGGGACTCTAAATTCTACATTCACCAGACACCTATTCATGTGAGAAGGTGGTCGTTGTTCAGGTCTTTAGTATTCAGGTTCTGAATAACCTGGGACCGTATTTTGTTCTTGGCAACTCTGATGCAGTTACAAGTCTAGGTTTTCTTAATCCCTCTTTGTCTCTGGAATCTCTGTCACATGTTGTTACTAAGACTTAATGAAAAGGTACTATGAGTTTATTTTTCTTGGGTTTACAGTTCATATCTGATTCAGCCTAGCTTAGGGAAAAAGATAAGAAACTACTCTTTGTGATTTAGCCATATTTGACAATGCCTTTTGATTTGGGTTTGTTCGGGATTTTTTAATTCTTCACTTTGTTCAAAGGTGTTTTCTGGCCAGTGTCTACATAAATAATTTTAGTTCCCTTTTTTATGAATGAGTTTTGTGGGCTTAAACTCAAGACTTTCCTTTAGCTAAAGGCAGATTAACTTGGCTGGTGGATGAACAGAATGCTAAGATTACTTTAAAACTTTGATTTCTTCCTAGTTATAAGTCAGTGGAGTTAAGTATTTCTCTGTGAAGAGTGGACTAACGACTTGGGGGTTTTTTTTGTGTTTGTCCTTAGACTGATGAAGTACATGCAAAAGACAATACACGACCTGGCGCTAACACTCCAGGTAATCAGCAACACTAAGAAATAGCTTGTGAGATTTTTGCAAATGTTTTGAAGTAAAGGTAAATTTTAGTAGTTAACTGGCCTTGAGTCATGTTCCTCCCAAAATTTTATTTCTATATTCTCATAGTCCTTAAGAGAAATGTATTTCTGTAATTGGGGAGTGGGAAAGAAACTTGAATATATATTTTGCAGATTTGTAGACAAGTGTTTGTTGGTCTGTATAAAAAACCTGAAACTTCTGAGTGGTTTTGTTCTTTCTGTATTATATCACCTTGGAATATGGGAGCATTGAGGGGAGAGGTAGAAATTGAAGGTTTACCTTACTTGCTCTAACAAAAATGTTTTAACTGTCTACTGGAAGGCTAGGGAACTTTAAAGGTATGCAGTTCGAAGGTTCTTCATGTTTTTAAACAGTTTGAGTGAAATAACTTCTTCATTTTTATTTAGAAATGTGGTCTGAAGCTATTAAAATTCTAAAAGGAGAATACACTGTTCGGGCAATCAAAGAGCACAAGATGGACCAAGCCATTATTTTCTGCAGGACTAAAATAGACTGTGATAATATGGAGCAGTACTTCATCCAACAGGGTGGAGGTAATGCTTTCATGTTAACCTTACTCTGCTCACTTTTCTCACTTCATGTTGTTTCAACACCAAAATTGTATGATGAGGTCACCAGTACTAGGACACAGCACAAATAAAATTGTGCTTCAGTTTTTTTATGTACTGACTGAGCATAAAGTTCAGGGTTTGGTAGCAGGCAGCTGCAGGGGTGCCGTTTGTGAAAGAAAGCAATGAACTGTCCTGTACCTGTTCCAGACAGTTCTGAAATGGATAGAAACCCATCATGCACCGAAATTTGAACCAGTGAGAAGAGTATATGGTGCCTCTGCTGAAATATATTAGTAAAATTGATAGCTGGTAAGGGCAAGAGACATGGGAAGAAATATGTGTATACAAATATATATACATAAGGAGACACAGAAGGAGAAATGTGGAAGAAAACGGGAACAGTGAAAGGGGATGTGTGTGGAGAAGGGTGAAGAACAGATACTTGAAGAAATGGGGAAATTTAGAGGAGGAAGGAGTAAGGAGAAATGCCTGCACAGACCTGCTCCAGGGAGGAGGGTGGAAGGGTATTTAACTATTTGTCTTGGGTATTTTTCCCCCTTACCAATGCCTGGGGGGGGAAATTTTTTGCCCGTGAAAATTTTTTCTGGTTCTGTATCATAACTTATGTGTGATGTTATTAATGCATACAAACTCTTTCAGGTCCAGATAGGAAGGGACATCAATTCTCATGTGTCTGTCTGCATGGTGATAGAAAACCTCAAGAAAGAAAGCAAAACCTGGAAAGATTTAAGGTGATGCAGCAGATTCTTGAAGGCTTTTTCCTCACCTCCCAGTATCTGAATTCATATGTTAATTTGTGTTCCTAGTTCTCCATTTAAATTAAATTGCAGTCAAATGCTGTATGTCCCACTTCCTGAAACTGTGAGGCACATTTTCTGTAGCTGGAAGTCTGTACTGGTAATCAAAATTACCTTTGTGAGTTTGAATTGAGAAGATAGTAGGCTTATTTTAAAATAAAAACCTAACTTTAAACTCTGTAGCAATTACATTGTTTTTTAAAGTCTTTAGTACTTGATTTCTAAAAAAAAAGTTACTAAAATATTACAGTTCAGTTTTGATTAGGCTAGGCTGTTTGTTGATTTTTGCTTGCCTTATGCTGTTGGGGAAAGAAACAAGGATGTAAATTGACCAAGCTACTCATGGGTTTATTTGAAGTGTTCTTAAATGTACAGAGCCACTTCAAGGTGAAGAAGTGCAGAGGACTGTGGTTTCACTGCCTGGGATTTTGCTTTAGCACAACACTTCATTACAACTCTGTTTTTGCAGAGAGGAGATGTCCGTTTCTTGATCTGCACGGATGTTGCTGCTAGAGGAATTGATATTCACGGCGTTCCATATGGTAAGACATAACTCCTTAAACTTAAGCTGTTGAATTGCATTAGAGCTTCAATATATTTGCACTCCTGTCCACTAGTTAAAATAAATGTGACCTATGGCATAATTTTAAAAGATAAAGATATTAAAGGATTTAAACTAGGCAGTATTTAATTTGTTTGTTCACCATAAGTTCTCAAATACCTGCTGATATTCTGCATTTTTGGGAATTGTTCATTTGGTTTTCCATTCTTGCCAAAGAGTAATCAGGGAGAAAACAGTTGGAGAGTGAAAGCTTTATTGCAGATATTGCAAGTTACACCTGTAACTGTTGTAATAGACTATAAAGTATGTACATAGGCTAAGGAGAGGATTTGCAGCAATCAAAATCATACTTATTTTAGGTGTCTGATCTTGACTTTAGCTCACATACTAAAAAAAAAAATCTCGTGTTCTTTATGGATTGTGTCTTACACAGTTATCAATGTGACACTCCCTGATGAAAAACAGAACTATGTTCACCGAATTGGGAGAGTAGGCAGAGCAGAGAGGTACGTGTGTGTTCAGAGCAGTTACCAGGTTTTCTTGATTTTGTTGTTGTTGTTATTGTTTCACAAGTTGGCAATAGTTACTGAAATACGTTTCTCCCTCCCTTCTCCCCTAATATTTCAGGATGGGTTTGGCAATCTCCCTTGTGGCAAAAGAGAAAGAAAAGGTAATTATACTCCAAAGCAAAGATGAGCAGACATTATTCACTGAAGATCTATCCACAGCTGCTATCTGACATTCATATCCTGCATTGAAATATCGTTTATTTGTCTGTGCTCAATTGAAAGAGAACTTAAACATATTCCTGAATTCTTTTTCATGCTGTAATTAGTCAAAATGAATGTACCTAAACTCTATTTCACAAAGTTTAGAAGTTGTTCTCCATTATTTCTAGGTTTGGTATCATGTATGCAGTAGCCGTGGAAAAGGGTGTTACAACACAAGACTGAAGGAAGAAGGAGGTTGTACCATATGGTACAATGAGATGCAGGTAAGCATTTTGCTTAAATGTTCCATAATTCCTCTAAAAGACTTAGGAATAAAGTTCTTGTTTCACCTGTGTAGTTGAAGTACAAAGCTAGTATTAGGGTGTTTATAACCTTTGATTCCATTTGAAGAAAAAAAATAAAAAACTTCTCAAGTTATATGTTCTTTAAGTTGTTTAATTATAAAAGCTTATTTTAATATTCACAGCCAATTCTGTTGGAGTCTTACTTTCAGCTTCCCTATAGTCTTCTTAATCAAAATCTGTTAAGATTTAGAGGATGTTAGTTACACACTTCTGTTTGGATGGTTTGTTGCACAACTGTAAGTAACTTAAAACTGTTGTTTCTCTAACCTGGAAATAGTTTGTCTCTTAAGTAGGTTTTCATTGGGGTTTGTATACCAACTTTGAATGCTTGTTAAAAAGCAGTACTTCCCTTCTTTCTCCAATGAACAAGGGTATATACATCATCTGGGGTAAAATAAGCTTGAACTATGAGCTCTTTATTATAAATTAGCCTCATTCATACAAGTAGGGTAGCATATGAAACAAAGACTTCTAGGTAGGGTAAAAACATTTTGAAATTGGAACTGAACTTACACAGTGTGAACTAATAAAAATGTGTTAGTCTTCAGCATCTGTGACCAAATTGTTTTCTGTGTACCATCCCTGTTCAAACTACTCAAATGTGACTGTTGAGAACACTAGTTTGACTAGTCTTGGATCATAAGAGTACTTAAAGACTTCTTGGGGTTTTTTTTCCTCTTAGTTGCTGGGGGAGATTGAAGAACACTTAAACTGCACTATTGCCCAAGTTGAACCAGACATAAAAGTACCGGTGGATGATTTTGATGGGAAAGTTACATATGGGCAGAAAAGAGCTCTGGGTGGTAAGCAATGACCTACTCTCAAGTTCCCTTGCTATGCAGTGCTGTTTCCTTGTCTCCTGTGTAACTACAGAATAATAATAAATAAATAATATATTATAAATAAATGGATTATAAAAAGCTGCTAGTTCTTTGCTATCTTCTGCATTTGTTACATGCAGCCTGTGGGTTGCAAGTGAGAAGGGTATGTGTATACCTGTTTTGGTTTGTGCTTTTTTTTAACAAAGTAATTAATTTTAACTTTCTGAATGACTGTGGTTGAGCATTATTAGTTCTGCTGAAAAATGGCTTTGAACACGTAATTTAGATTGTGTCTCTTTTGGCAGGTGGACTGTATAAAGGCCATGTGGATGTTCTGGCACCTACAGTACAAGAGCTGGCTGCCCTTGAAAAGGAGGCTCAGACATCTTTCTTGCATCTTGGCTATCTTCCTAACCAGCTGTTCAGAACATTCTGATTGTGCCACAGTAGGGAGAAGGCTTGAGTTAATAAAGGCTCTGCCCTACAAATACAAAAATCCCACACTGTCTCTGAGTAGAGGTAGTTAGAAAGTAATTAAAACTAAATATACTTCTTGCATGATGAACAGAGTGTTCAGCACTGTTGAGTTAGCTGCTCTCTTAACAAAATAAAACAAGTTAAAGATGAAATGGTTTTGTTTGGTTTTTTGCCTTAACAGATTAATTTGCAGAATCATTCTTTTCACTGTTTGTTGATTTATTAAAAGTACCAGAGTAGTTAAGCAAATCTGGGAGGAGAGTTATATATTTGTATTTATTTATATTTAAAATTATTTAACTATTTGTGTATTGTAAATTTTTAATGCTGGACTGACTAAAGATAGATTCATATTCATTCAGACAGTTGTTTATATTTAAGAGACTAAATAAGAAAAAAAACAGACCTAAAGTATGTATCTGAAGCTCTTTGTTACCTTAAACCCCTACATCTAGGCTGGTAATTGCGTTTTGATTCTGTAGTTCCAGACTTCTCAAAGTTAATGTTTCTTAAATGTCTAAAATGGATCTTGTACAAAGATTTCTACAATACTCTTGAATTCATAGGGGAGTACCATGCAAATACCAAGGCAGTTCATAAAACTGCAGGAAAAGCTTTTTCATGCAGCAGTATAGGTTGAAGTATTTAATGCCTCTTGTGGTGCTTTCAGACAGGTTGAATTTATTCAGATCAAACTACTGTAGTCAAATGTGGCTTTTTTTTTATTTTTAGCTTTTTTTCCTCCAGAGACTTTTCTAATGATAATTAGAAATTTCAGTGACTTTGCGTGCAAATTGTCATTCAGAATATCTCAGGTCATTGGGAATGCCAGACAACCACAAATCAAAGTAAGCTTTTGTCTTCCTTGTGAAGTTGTCTTCTCACAGAACGTTCCATCGCCTTGCAAAAGTCAGTGAAAATCAATTTAAAATCAGGTTGAGCAAATAATTATTTGTAGTGTTACCTGGAGAGGGCAGACTGAGAGACCCAGGGATTGTAATAGAAAACGTAGATGTCTCATTAATTTAAAAAAGTATTGCATTTACAGCAATTTATGTGATGCTATTAGATCCTGAGGGGAGGGGAGGTTACATGGGATGCTTATCATTAGAACTTGGGAAGGAAAGTTCTACCATGTGTTGCATTGGTCTTGTCAGACAAGAGTAATGAAATCTGTCAACCACAAGTCAATCAAAATTAATTTATTGCAATGCCTAAAATCATTAAGATGCAGAAGGAATCAGATCATTCATGTTTGCCAGTTGAAGCTGAGATGAAAACCAGTTTCATCTAGTTTAGACATATATCTTGGGAAATATTTTTAAGTCACAGGAAAATGGTGGACAGATGGAATCAAAGGCTTAGAAGCATTGATCTTTTTTTTTTTAAATGTGACATTCTAAATTTGCTACATGTTTCAAGTGATGATATCTTCTAAGATTTGCTGTTGGGTATCCAAACTTCAGTGAATAATTACAAATTGTGACTATTTAGGACTGAAAAAAAAAGATGCTAAAAATGAAAATTGCTTTAGGAATATAACCTAGGTATGCCAATTTTTACGTAAAATTTGTATTTTCTTGGTGCTGGAGCTGAAATTACTACAATGACCTGATGTATACTTGCTTTCAGAAGGGTTTTGCTGATATGCCTTCAAATGCAGTAGCATGAAAGAGGTACCGGGGGACTTTCTGGTTGAGAGACTTTAAAGGTTGTGTGAGATGTCAAGAACTTAACTGTATGTTGTGCTAAATGGCAGAAAATCCCCACTGCCCTGATCAGTAATCTCTAGGAAAAGTGTTTAGGTAAGATGGCATATAAAAGGTAGCAATTGTTTCGAGGGATCTGGTCTGGGGGTTTTATGTTCCAGTTACTGCTGTCTTAAACCACTAAGATGGACTTACTGGAAAACTTTGCATTTTTTCAGAAAGCAAGTAAGGCTATTTAAAAAAAAAAAAAATCTTAGAAAACAAGAAACAGCAAATTAATTTCAGACCACTTTCCCTGATATGATGTTCCCTGCCTCTTGTTAATTTTATTTGTAAATGAATGTGCCTTTTTACACCTAGTAAGTGATAAGCCATCTCTAGTTAGATTAGCACGATTCCAGTTAAAACCTTTAACTGTCTCTCTTGAACCAAGCACTGACTTGCTTTCACACCAGTCAAGAAGCTATGGTGATGTTCTTGTACTGGAAGTTAAAAGTAAACCGATACCTAAAAAGAATTTCTCAGCATCAGGTGATGTTGTACATCCCATGGGAATGTTCCAAGTGATATGCAAAGAAAAAGTTCTCTTGTAGAAATCAAGTTGCCTGATTTTTGTCTGTATCCCTAAATGTAGATGTGCGTGTGGGCTGTTCGGCACGTGGGTCCGGGGTGGGTGGAGGTTCCCGGGGTGCCTCGGCTGCTCGTGGCTCGCTGAGCAGCCGGTGTCTGCCTCGTGGTGGTGCTCATGTCTCGCCAAAGGCCTTTCCTACCCAGCCTGCTGCTTCCAACTGGGTCAATTACATTCTCCCTATTTTTTTTTCTCTCTAGAAACAAACAAACTCTTAAACAGCAAAAGAACTTAAAGCTGTTAGAGCTGTTTGTGTGGAGCACAAACTCACAATGAAAGGCCCTTGCTTCACTGCCTGACTTCTTGTCGAAGCTTGAATAAACATGCCGTGTGAGCTGTTCAGATTGTTAATCCACTAACTTCTGCTTTAAAGGACTTGTTCCTTGTCTAGGTACAAAGCTAATTCTTGCTACTGTACATATCAAAACTGTGTTTATTTTTATTCTCAGTGCTGATTTCTAGGGCTCACAAACTGAAAACAGAACCAAAAAATAGGCTTTCATAAGAGCCCCTGACAATATTTGTTGCAATTTGCTGGCTTTAAAATTGTGTAAGAAAATCCAGTGTAGGTACTCTTGCTGGGCTTCAGCTTTTCTGACCAAAAGGAAGGAATATGGGAAATTCAAGATTAGCCTGAGAAAAATGAACAAAATATTAATTCTAGCATTAACTTTTTTTTCCTAGTTATATTTTAATAATACCTATAAAGTTGGCTTAGGGAGATACTTTTGTTTGGTTTTTCGAGTTTATCACTTGCTTATTGAAGTACCCTTGTTCTATAGCTTTGTATTTTTGACTAATTTGCTTTAGCACAATGTCTTTGAGAGAACTCACATTCTTATTGGATGATTAACTATTCATTTATAACTACTTGTAGTAATCTTTCTTTGTTTTCCTTTACACTCCCATAAAGGTTCCTTTTATGGAAGGGAAAAGGATACAGATGGTGTTTGCCACTCAGTGTCCAAACTGCTGAGCTGGGGCCCCCTTTTAGCAAGCTCCAAAGGCAGGACGACTTTGCTGGTCTCTTATGCTTTAAGTATGGTTCTGTTTTGCTACTGTGAAAGCAGACAAAATTGCTGCTGGCAACACAGACTTGTACTCTAGTCTTCTCATGTTTATGGAATCACACATACAAATAAACGTGCCCGGTCTGTTTGAAGAGGTAATTGGCCTGTGGTCACTACCATATGTGAATATCTGTATAATGTAGCAAGCTGGGCTCCTGCTTAACCCAGTTAGCAAAATAGCTGTGTCTCGAGTAGATTAGATACGTGTAAGAAGGGAAAAATGGGTGCAAGATTCAAAGGATGAACTTTACCAAGGAGTGTGTAATCCTCTGCCCTGCACCTGTGTTTGTAGGTAGGGAAAAGTGTAATAGCTAGGGTCACTTTGAGAAACCCTTTGTCATTGCAATTGCACTAACACTTGCCTGTAGACAAAATGAAGTTATGCAAGGGATGAGGGAAAGCAAAACCCTTGTGTAAGGAATCCTCCAAACAATAATACTTTTTCCATAAGTTGCTTTAAAGCAAAAAGTTGGCTACTTTTCAGAGTTGCTACTTGTTGCAGTAACTAATGCATTTAGTGAATAATGAGCAGGGTCTTTATCACTTCTTATTAAAAGGTGTCTAAAACTCACTGTGCTTCTTGCAGTGATTTTTGTCTGTATCTCTTCGTTTCTCACAAATGTGTCCAGAGCCACAGATGGAGGAATTGAGGTAAAGAGACATAGCAATCTGCTGAATGTCAGCCAAGACTGGCAAGAATTGTCATAATAACTTTGCAGCAGTAATATGTTAAATGCTGTTTCAAGATACTCAGCATGTGAATGAATTAGTCTTTTTCATAATGATTGTTATTATCAGAGAACATAAAGGTACATTCATGAAGCGTATCCCATGACTGGAGTGCCTAGGCTGTATAGCAGAGTATTTCTCTTGCTCTGAAGGGATTTTCTTGTCCTGAAGGGATTTAATATTTAGCAGAAAAATTAAAAATACAAACAGCTAACTTGATACATAGAGAACAGATTGCTGGAATTCAGATTCTAGCTAACATTGAGCTAACATTGTTGTAGGTGACAGGATAATCTTGCCACTCCAGAAATTACAGGTCTCCTTTCTCTAGGTGTTATGTTGGACCTGCCAGTGCTGGACAGAAAATTCAGGTAGTCTGGAGCATCTAAACAGCATCAAGAGCTTGTGTTTAGACAAACCATCCTCTGTGTAAAATAAAGTTGAATTTAAAAATTCCTGCTCATATGGAAACATCATAGTACTTACATTTCATAAACTGTGTTGCCTCTTCAGTTTGGTCTTTGGATAGCACTAAACTGTTGTGGAATTGTCTAGTGGTAACTTTCTTCTCTTTGTTGATGGTTGCAATACACAAAACTCATAGAGAATTTGGATGGTATCAATTAAAACCATCCTTCCACAGATGCCTTGTTGGGAACCAGCATCCTTTTAACCAAACGCTGTAATTGTGTTAGAATTAGTTCAATTTATTGTATGAGTAATGAAGAATATCATGTAGGATAAGAAAATAATAATAGAAATTACATCCAAATTGCTTTAGGTGGCATTTGTGACTCTTTGGTGTATATCAGTATTATGAGTAGCCACTCTGTTATTTAGGTTTTAAGCAATGTGCTTTGTTCTATTCCATTCTACTAAAAAACTTTTGTGATTTTCTTTTTTTTTTGTTATTGCAGTTCCACTGAAAAATAATCGTATTTATTAATGAAGTGATTCAAAATACGAAGTAGAGAATTGTTAGTATACAACATATTCAGTTATGTGTTAACTAGCCCTGTACCAAATGCAGTAATAGTTTTGAGGGGTTTTTATTGAGTCTTAACCTTTTTTGAAAAAAAAAACCCCAAAACTTGCATTGCTCTTCCTTATAACAAGAAATTAAGCCATGCTTGGCTGAAATGGTTAAAAAGAAGTAAGTTTTACAAAAAGGTTGTCTATTCACCTCTAAGAACTGGTCTTTTGTGGTATTTCTAATGGCCTAAAACAGTGAGAACAGAATTTAAATTCACTTTAAAAATTGTAAAATAGTCTGAAGTCATTTGTAGTTTTCTGTCAGCAGCCCAAACCTTGATTAGGAGTTTTGCCAACAGCCATTGTTGCCAGGTGGTGCTTTTAACTAGGGACTGCATTTAGTCCAAATTTCTAAAACTAAGTAGTTCTTAGTATATGATAAATACACCTATTTTTTCTGTATTTGCCTGCTAAGATTTGACTTTCTGGTATGTATGTGCAAACAGCTTTTCCTGATGGCATAAAAATAGCCTTTATATCAAAAGGAGGAAAAAAGTTTGTTGTTAATCTTTCCCTATTAAACTTGGGGTTTTCTTCTGAATAATGCCTGTGGTATCAGAGGCTTCCTCCATGTGTTTTACTTATCTCATTTATCGTGTAGGTAATTTATGTAAATGCTGCGCTTCAGGATGCGGTCTCCTTAATAAAGCAGGAAATCCCTGGGAAACTGTCCAAGTAAACACTGCACAGGCTACTGAAACAATCAGAAATACTGGTTTGTATATGAAATGTTTTCATCAAGCCTATATAATACCCCCTTATAGTTGTCTCTTTTTTTGTAATGCATCCAATAAAGTGAACTTCCTACTTGTTAGACCCTGTGTGCATCCAGTTGCCTCTCCTGTTACCCTACTGATGAAAAGTGAGTTTACTTTTACTCCTATATCAACAGGATTGTTTCCATAGTGGCTTTTAGTTTACAACTCTTGAAAATCAACCGTGGGCTGGGGAGAAAATGTATCAGGGTAAGATGGGGAAGAAATACAAACTCCATAAATTAAAGAAGGAATGCAAATCAAATCCTGATTGAGACCTAAATTGCCAGCTTGGAAATAATCCTCTACATAAGTGTTTCCATAAGTGACGTGATTTGGGGTAATTAGGTTTGTGGTGCCCAAATATACTGTGGCTTTAAGGTTATGATCTTCAGAGATCAGTGTCTTATGATCTTAAATCTATGTGATAATCTTGACTATGCAAATCAATATGCAGCAAATACAAATTCTCTTTACTCTCTTGCATACTGCTATTGTCTACAGCAAATTAAAATAATGTGGATTGGTATGCCATGATGGAAAAATTCTCTCACTGAATCATCTGTGTTTCAACAAGATGTCAATCTCTGCAGCTCATTTACAAATCCCAACCTCAGCTACGTTCTGGTTCACATTAGGTTTGTACTGAGCAAAATAGAGTGTAACAAAAAGTAAGCAGGAAGCAATTCCATCCCCAAATGAGGCTATTCCAGTGTTTTTAAGTGTTTAATAAGAAACTTAACAAATTGCCAACTCAGGTAGAACTTGTGGGATGCTATTGTCTCTCCTTTTGTGTAGTGATGCTCTGTTGTTTAAGGCGTCACATCCTACAGCCACAATTTCTCAGGCAATACTTACCAGACTCAAGCCTCTAACTCATTTATTTGAAGAAGAAATCCCCAACTCTACTAGACTATTTCCTGCATTAAACTAATTAACCTTCACACAGAAATTAGGTCTTGCAGAGATGGTTATGTTTCCTAAGAGAGCAGCCGCAGCACTCCCGACAAGTGTTTGATGTGGAGAAATAAAGTTTTAAAGAAGAAGGAGTTAATTTCCAGAGGTGCTGGTGCTATGAGAAAAAATTTCCAGTATGTGTGTTCTTGGCTTATCTTAGCTATATAGTTAAATGTTTTGTTTTATTGTGTCAGCAGCAAGAACTTTGTTTTGTTTGCCATACAGACTTTATAAGGTTTTATTCTACAAAATTTTTGTAGTAAAAAGTATTATTCATGTATCATTTTACAGGACCAATGTCAGGAACTTGCTTTAGTTTTAATAATTTAATCTGTTCCTTTAACAAGAAAAACACTGGAGGGGGGAGATAGCACTTGGCAAGGGTAGCCCAGCCAAGGCTTAGTCTGATGCAGTGATGTGAAAGTTTTACCTGGAGTTCTGCTTATACCATCGGTGTGTTACAAGTAAGCACTGCCTTTTTTTATTAATTGACCCTATTAAAGCCTTCCCTTTGCATGAAGCATCATATCCTTTGTTCACCTGCCTGTGCCAGGTGCTGTGTTATTGCCTTCCCTTACCTGTGGTTTAGGGGATGTGCACAAGGGAAAACTGAAGATACCTGCCGGGTAGGGCGGGAGCGTACAACAGGACAACATTCCTCCCAGAACACCTAAGAAGGGGGCAAAATTAAGTGCAGCAGTAGAATGCTACTGTAAATTGTTCTACATTTGACTAGGGGGCGGAAAATGGTGAATCACTTGGTGCTGTCTGCTTTATTCTTCTAAAGCTCTTGTTTTGCCGCTGTGGTAGATAAGAGCTTTCCTAAAGTGTTGCCTTCTGATACCTGTCAAGAATAGCTCATTTTCCTCACTGCTCTCCCAGAAGGGCATTAGATGAGCTCTTGGGCTCAAAAACATTCTTTTGAAGGAACAAACACGAAGGTTGAGGTTGAGAAAGAATGAGCATAACGAAGAAAGGAACAAGTTTAAGATGATCCTGAATTTCTCTGAGCATCCACTCTATCCACCACAAAACCCATTTCTTATGCCAGTGGAAATTAATTTTTTTCATAAGTTCTGCTGTGTCAGGAGGAGAAAGGTGCTTTTCTTTCTGTGCCAAACAATTTGTCCTTGAGATACACTGGTTTCTTTGAGAAACCGAGGTGTGGTTCAAGATACTGTTTCCTGGAGCACAGCACTTCATGTAACAAATGAGATCGTTATGGTTGGATGAACCCATGAGCTGAGCAAACATGAGAAGGCTGAATGTGTTGGAAGTGAGTATAAACAGATTCCATGCCCTGAGAGGTAATTCCTGAATGGTGGCAAAGATGTGTAATTATTGCTAAATTTACCAGCATAATTGAAGTCCTCTAGTCAATTATAGGTGATAACACTACTTATGCACACTGACAAGAACTTATGGGAATACCTAAATTGCAGGTTAGTTGGCTGACTCTGTGTGTGGTTTTGCTGTTTGAAAGACTCACTAAATTCCCTCTTGTGCTAAGGAGTAGTCTGTCACACTGCCAAGGACTAGGCCAGAACTGCATTTTGGTTTATACTTTCTCTTATAGCAAAGGTCAGATTGGCACAGTTTCTACTTCATAAAGGTCATGAAAAAAGTTGCAAGGTTGACTTATTTATTTATTTTCTGTTTTGCTTACTTTCACAGATTCATAGAAAGATTTGGGTTGGAAGGGACCTAAAAGATTATCTGGTTCTAATTCCTTGGGCAAGGACACCTTCTACTAGACCAGGTTGCTCAAAGCTACATCCAGCCTGGCCTTGAACACTACAGGGCATCCACAATTTCTCTGGGCAGCCTGTGCCAGTGCCTTACCACCCTCACAGTAAAGAATTTATTCCTGATATCTAATCTAAACCCTTCCCTCTTTTGGTTTAATGCCATTTTCCCTTGTCCTATCAGTACATGTCCTTGTAAAAAGTGTCTTTCCAGATTTTCCTTTTCCTTTGTTCTCTGGTTCAGAAGTAGCAGTTGAGGGCAGAGTGAGCAAGTGGTGTTTTATTGTGTATCCAGACTGACAGATTTGGAACAAGAGGTCAGCCTGGATGGGTCTGACCAAGACCAATCATGCTTCATGCAGAATGAAGTCTCCTGGATGGATGGGGTGAATATGAGGGAATGCTGATTTTTATTAACAAAGTGTTCATTGATACACCCTTAAAGAAGAGTGGGAGGGTGCAGCCCATTTTATTGCCTCTAAGACTCCCAGATAGACCACATGCTTGACTGCTCCCATGTGTTGGCTGGGCATGACACTGCAGCCTGTCTGTGAGAGGGACCCTCATAAAGAATTATAGCCCCTGCTCTTCTTTAGGCATCGTTTTCTGCTGTTGTACTGGATGTAAGTTTTAATTATACCCATATATATTTGAAAATGTTTTCGAAATGGAAAATTTCAAAAATTGCCTTTGGATAGTTTAGTTTGCCTCAACAATACTTTGCTGTCATTTTATTTGATCTAAATCAACTAAGGAATATTTAGCTAAGGATTTGTAGCCAAATAAAACCCTACTCTTGCTGATATGCTGAAAGAGAGCAGTGGAACAACATGACTATTGGAATCCAGCTGACTTTCTACATAAGTACTGGAGAAAAATTCAGAAATAACTATTCAAAAATCTATTTCAGAAAGTGACAAGCAGTGTGGATGGTCAAGTTTTAAGAAGTCTTTGTGTGCCACTGTGCCTTATATATAGGTGGCATCAGGATCATGGAGGTACCCCAAAAGGGCCATGTGAAAATAGTGCTATGTACTGTTTTTTCTACAAATACAGGGGATTTATTTAAAGATGCTAATGATAATAGATTTTAAATGCTTGTTCCTTTAGCAGCACATTTTTTCATGGAAGTTTTGGGTCATAGACGTCTAGAAGATACTGATTTGCTAATGACAAAAATGTTTATCCTTTAGCTTACATTGCTTTCTATGTTGCTAAACAGTTGAAAAAATGCTTTTTTCTGTAACATGCAATGCAGCTTAACTTTCTGAAGCTAGAGAAAAGACACCAAACTCTCATGTGCTAAATAAAATTTTAGCATGATTAAAAAAAAAAATCACTCCTGCAAGCATACTCTCTAATGATCTCCATCTTGAAATTTAATTTGCAAAGGTGATTCTAGGAGCACACATCACTCATGTTTCCATGGTAAGCTTCTATGAAGTTCAGATTGGATGAGGGATTTTCTCCATCTATAAATTTGGTGTCTCCATGAAATGTGAGTTCATAGACCACAGAAAAATTCAATTCATACACATGAATCCTCTTGTGTGTCAAGGAAACTATTACTTTCATATGCTTTTATGCTTTTCACAATGTAGAATAATGATGCTGTATAAATTAAACTTAAATATTTTATAGATGCAATCAAAAAAACCTATTTAAATAAAGTTAAGGGTCTAACTAAAATGTAAAACCAAAAAATTGTGACGCTCATGTAGGAAATTCTGGTCTATATTATATTCTACAGGATTTCCATGACTCCTGCTGAGTGGTACTGGATTGTCTGCTCTGTCTAATCTTGCACTGATGTAGGAAGAATTATATGTAAGTTTTGCTTTGAAGCATAAATTTTTTTAAAGGAAAAAGTGAAACTATAGATTTAAAATTTTCATTTTCAGATTTACAGGAAGCTACCTACTGGATATGAGTATATTTATGTAATGTTGCAAAATCATAGATCATTGTATTAATGCACATTTATTTTATGCTCCTTTTTTTGAAAATTATGATGATCAGAGAAGACAATGTTCAAATCTGTGTGTAAAGACATATGGGCTTATTCTATTGAGTTTTTTTCTTCCAAGTGCATTTTTGAATTGACTACAAGGTTAAAAGTGCACCCGTGATGGAACATAAGGGGTTCTGAATGAGACCTGGAACAGCAGTGAAGTGCAGCTTGATTTTGAACTTGAGTTCCTGGTGTCCTGAAAATTATTTTTCTGATGCTAAGTCCAAAGTTGTCTCAGTTCTGCAAATAATTTCTTTACTGAACTGCAGGGTTTTCAGGAGCCTGAAGTCTTCCTTCAGAAAGTAACCAAAAAGGGGATCAAGAGGACAGTGGAGAAGCAGGGGTCTGTTCAGTGCATATTCAAGGACCACAAGCTAAATATTTCTGCTTTCTTTGTCTAAATTGCCTGCAAATACTTTTAGAAAATGGCTGATGGGGGTATTCTCAGATAACTGTGTTCCACATCAAATGTAGCAACATGCTCATCAAAAAAGTGGTATCATCACCAGTGATAGCTTTTGCCCTGTAGATGGGTGGTTAGAGCATTACGCGAGGTACAGAAGAATGAAAAGCACATTCTTTCTTCTGCCTAGGAGGTTTACAATCCTTTTTTTTTCCATGTCACAAGAGATTACACCACTTAATCAGCTTTAAACTAGTTTTGGGAGAGAACATGTTCACCTCCCAGCACAGCTGTGCAGAGTAGAGTTAAAGGTTCATTGGTCTAAGGAATAGGCCAGAGAAGAAAGGAAAAAATCTATAAACAATATGTTATTCTATGTTATTTTTTAAGTTTTATCTTATTGCTGGTCTAACCTTTCTAGCCTAAGATCATAGAAATGGAAACTTCATCTTCATCTGGACTGAAAAGCCCTCTGTAATGAAATTTTGTCCTTAAATAAGTACCTAAGGAATACAGTACATTCATGTTTTTGATTTCTATGAGAAAAATTATTTTACTGAGTGATCAAGTACCTCATAAAGAAGTAAATTTTCTAATCCTCACATCATTCCCTTGACTTCTACTCAAACTCTAAGTCTCCAGGATTGTTTTTTTCTCTGTATCAGCACCAGGAGTGGTCTAAATTCAGGAGCACAATTTCCAAGCACGGAGTTAATGCAACCTCCCTTCCTTCTGTGCCCAGTGATGGTATTTGGCCTTTAAAGTAGGGAATCATGCTGAAAACTTGATACTTCTGTCTCTCATTTTTTCGTTTTCTTTTTCCTTCCAAAGGTTGGTTGAGGTTACAACCTAGCAGTAGTGATTATTCTCAGAGGTAATACTATATATGTGGCTATATTTAGGATCAAAGTACTTGTTTATGGTTGAGTTATGAGGTGGCTTGTACCACTCCAGGGATTTTTTTCTGTTTTTTGATACAAATAACTTGTGGGGATCCAAAACCCCCCTCCATTGTCAATGAATATGTCCATTTGCAGTGTGTTTGGAGACCTGTCAGTCGCATAATTTTAGTGATATGAGTTATGCTACATTTTTGTCACCTTAGTTTCTTATCTAATTAATAAATAGATTAATAAGGGAGTGCCAAATCAGTGCTGTAGAGAGATGTAAATGTATGATTTCTCCGTTATTCTTTTTTTAACTAAACTGGTAATTTAATCATAAAACCTACCAGTTTAGCTTGATGTAACCCATGTTGATTGGCATTAATTATATTTTCCTCCTTTAATTTATTAATCAAGTCTTGCACCAGCCAGCTCTTTTGCTTAGGATCAATGTCAGTGTGACAGGCCTATAATTACCCAAGCTGTCTTATTTGCCCTTTTAAAATATCTTCAATTTCTCTATTGTTTCAAGATGTATTGAAAATAAGCAGTAATGGTCCAAAGGGTTCCTTCACAAGCTGTCTTTGAAACCTTTCAACAAAGTTATTTGGACACTCCAAAGTCTGCATTTAGGAGCTATTTTTTAGTACCTTTCTGAGTTACTATTAAAATGGAAAATATTTTGACATCATCATCAACTGAACATGCAGGGGAAACTGTATTCATTAATGCATTTTGGAAGCCCTTGGGAAATTCTGCATTTTCACTACTGCTATTGATACTTTTTTGCTTGCAGATCTTAATCTTTTGATAATGGTTTTCAGATTCCCCGCCTTGCTTTCTCCCAGGATCAAGCAAAACCATGTTCCTGTGTTTGATGTCTATTTGCCATGGCAAGCACTGTAAAATCCAGGACTAGAGCTGCATTGTCAGAGGACACAAGTGAAAGAGGCTGAGATTTGCAGTAAACATTATATTTATGGTGTTACAGGCTCACCTGAACGCCGCACATAAGACTCCTCTCTCTGTATGGTTTCAGCATCAGATATTATGCCATGAAAGTATAAGATAAGGGACCCTTAACAGAGCTGAAAAGGGGACACGAAGAGCCCAGCGACACAACAGCTTTACTTAGTGTAATGGGGAGGACAAACATGTTTGACAGCCTGTGCTGAAGCATCAGATAAGCCTTGTAGCATTGTTTTAAGATAAATGTAACCCATGATGTGACCCACTGATGTCTGTCAAACCTGATGTTCATTTACTGAACAAGAAAAATATCGGAAAAACATATATATCAGTTAAATTGTGCAGGATAAAAAAGCCTCTTTAAAGCTGAATAAAGAGCAATAAACATGATAGAGGGGATGCTTGATGGGCTAACAGCCCTGGTGCCATGAACAGCTCCATTGTCAATTGTACCCTTTCTCTGAACATCACTTCTGGTGCTCTGGAGCTGTGGGTCTCCTCGCTGGTGGGGTCCTGCCATGCATAAACACCATCAAGCTGCTGCTCAGTAGTGGTAAAATCAGGGAAGGCTTCCTGTACTGCTGCTGCAGCTGATGGCCTGGAAAAGGAATGCTTTTGAAATGGGCTGCGGTGTTCGCAGCTCCCCTTGATTGTTTCCATCTCTGCATCAATCCCCAATTCAAAGCAGTGTGAGCTGGCTGAAGTGTGAGTGGGTGAAGGTGGGTGTCCATTTGGCAAACAACAAAAGGAAAATCTTATGCCATCTTTTATAGAAAATGGATGCTGTCTGTGTCTTAATTTCTAAAGCAAAAGTCCATGGTGAGTGTACATAGCTTCAGACAGAAGATTATGTGTGTCCTTTATCTCTTTGTGGCATTACATTTTTCTCTCTGTTGCCCAGTTGTTAATCATCTGCCCAGATGGATTAACTGCTTCTTTTCAGTATTTCACCCCAGTCCCTTTGTATTGAGACTGGAGGCACATTCAGTTAAAGGCAAACCTAATGCTCAACATCTGATGGTAATCCTTGTATAAACCATGAAGAAATGTCAGGTTAAAACAGGTAATAAAAGGTTCATGTTTTATCAGAAATGCATGACCAGAAAGTGCAGAAATCAGTATCTGGCTTTGGTAATTTCATAATGAAAATAATCTTCAATATTTCATTACAATCTGCTTTCTGTTTCCTGAGGGGCTCGATCTAAAACCTGTTACAGGAGAGATCAGAGGAGACATTCCTTATTCTGGCAATAAAATCTCCAAAGGCTTCTGTTCATATTAATCATCATGGAAAGCTTGATTTCAGTACAGCAAACAAACAAATAGACAAACAAATACTGTATTCAGTGATTTTCATGAGCTCAAAGAATATTACTGGGGAAAGACCCTATAAGGGAAAACACACTACTTTTACAAAACTGTTAAAGCCACTTTTTAAGATTTTGATCTCCCACTGCTTGCATTCTATTCAATCTCCCACAAATATGTAAAAGACATAAATTAAATACAGAAATCATAGATTGCAACAATTTTCTTTCCATGTCTTCTAACTCAGGAATAAAATTACTTTCACCAAAAATGAAATGAATGTGAAGCTTGTCATTCTGTGTTGTACTAATGGATAACACTTCTTCTCCCAGGTCGTGTGCTTGGTAGAGTCAGCTCTGGGTACACGGGCTGTGATTTAACTATAGTAGAGGACAACAGATGATATGTGAGACAGATAAAAGTCAGAGGAACAGTGGTGGAATGTTGCAGTGTTAAAGGTGAAGGGCAGTTCTAAATGTTGTTGCTGACATTGTGGAATTCATCACCATAGAAAATAGAGGAAAATTCAAAATTATATAAATGGATATATATGGATATATATGGTTATATCTGGGAATGGATATCTGTATATAGATAATAAACATATATCCAAGGATGAGATTGTTAATGACAACTAAAACATTCTGATGAATGCAAAATTTTCTGGTTTCTATTGAATTAGGAGAATCTTTAGTTTGATCATATAAGACTATAGCTCATACCCTTACCCTTATGGGAAAGAGACTGCTCATTTTGGGAAACTGACGATGGGACTGTTTCTTGAAAAGGCTTAAAAGGAAAGGTGATGAAAGGCGAAGGAAACAATCCAGCAGGAAAAAAACTACCAATAAAATTCTTTATGCATTTAAGCTTACTGCTTTTTATCCATGAAGTCCTAAATCTAGTCTTTCCCTCCAGTCTCTCATGTGTGTTATCATCACATTTGCAAGTGCCACCAAGGCTTGAATTGTAACCTTAAAATGAAAGAGAGTAAATTTCCAAAGCTTTGTACTCAATAGTCTGTTATCATTTAAATATCAGGGCATGTTACAGAGCACATCTGTTTTTCTGGACATCTGGGGGGGGGCGAGGGATTAGAGAGCATGGGATAGGCAGAGTTTAGGATATATTGGACCACTGGTATTCATTAATAACAGATAATATTTAAGCATTCAAATATTATAACAGAATGCAACACTGTTCTTTACATTTTGTTATTGAAATAAATATTAATAATCATTGCCAAATTTTTGTCTTGCTGCCATAGTTGCCACTAATAAACCCTGACAGTTGCTCTGCCACCTTTCTCCACATATTTCCCAAAAATTACTGATACTTACCTATTTTCTTCCATGTTCTTGAGTTCAACAGGAAATTACCAGTTTTCACATGCTTTCAGTAGTTCGTTAACTGTAAAACTATGGTGAGCACTTTGCTGGTTTTAAAACCAGCCATTTGGTTTCTAAGGATATAATAAAGTACTAAATTTGATCCTTTCATTAACAGAGTATACCTTTTCTGTAAGAGAGTGCAGAGACACAGTGCGCTGTGTTTGCATGGGAAGTCACTGCTGTAACTCTGGATGATGTTTTCCAAAACTGTGTGCTGCTAATATCTCAAAATTCCCCACCCATAACAAAAATAGTCATACTGTTCTATGATTCTGACTTTGTTCTTTAACTTTGTTTTATAATAGTATCAGCCCTTTGACTCGATCAAATTCCTCCCCCCCACTCTGAACAGACAAACAGGTGACAGTAACCAGAGACCCATTAATCTGGAATATTTAAAAAGCGCAACTGCTTGGCCTGCATTTACTATCTCATTAAGCCAGATTGTAATGTTCAAGTTTCCATGGCTTATGGCTAGATATTGAATTAAATAATGAATTTAATTAAATTCATGCTCTTTGATTACTTATATACTTTGTGCTGCCAGAATTCACATATTCTGGTCACCATTTTTGAATGGCTCAAATTGTAAACCTCAGTTCTGTTTTCCATACTGTCTAAAACATAAAACCAAGGAAATAGGAAGCAAATTCTCTCTAACAGCATGATTGGTGTTTCCTGAACTGGGAAATAATGATCCCCATTAACATTTTTTTTTCCCCTAGTCTTCCCACTTTAAAGTGTCCAAATGCACAAACAGGAGTCATGCCAGGTTAAGCGATTGGTTGTTAATGAAACCTCTGTGTGAAGACCCTCCCTAATCTACTGAACCCTCCAGAGATCAAACAGGGAGTTAACAGAGCAGAGCAGGTTATGTGTGATGGATATGTGTGTATAAATCACTTCCTCAAAGCCAAATTGTTCCAATTCACTCAGTGGCAACAAACTGCAAAGATTCTCACAGAAATGTAACACTCCCTCCCTCCTCCTCCTCCTCGGCGAGGATTATTGGCTGAGAGTTAGAAAACCTCTGGGAATCCAGGTGATGTAGTAACAGTGCAGGAAGCAGCAAGTCAAGTAGGGAACAAAGTAAGCATGTGAGAGAAATAGCCATGATTTTTGTCTCCGAATAAGCATTTTGTTTGTCCTGAGGAGGTCCATACTATTACTTTGGCTTTTGATGTTGAGCAAGTAACTTTGCTTAGATGTTCTTAAAGAAGGTAATAATAAATGAGATGTATCGGCAGAAAAAAGATAATTCTTTAAGGGAATTACTTATAAAATTATGAATAAAATTCAGTGTAAATCACAAGCTCCTAAAGGACACTTCTGACATCTGCTTCCCAATCCAATTTTTTTTCTGTTTGTTTAGTTATTCTGATAAAGCAAATTTTTGTAATCTGATGACATGAAGAACAGTTGTGTTTGTACTTATTAATGTCTTTCCTGTGCCTGCCTTCTCAGAGATCGTTTTAGGAACTAATCTTGGAGCTCCTAGACAAGAAAAGTTCGCTGGTTGCAGATTGTGCTGACACTATAACCATCTCATTTAGTTTAAGAGAGAGAAAATCTGCCCTTCATTATTATCCCACTGGTTTCAGCAGATCCTATTAATATATCCAAGAGCTGCGTTGCATCTGAGAGAAATTTTAAATGATTGCACAAACAAAATTCAGTTAAATGTGTTTCCATATTCTTTATGTTTTCCATTTAAAATTATTCTTCATATATTTACTACTTGTGTTTCTCCCTCTGTGTTTTACCCTGCTCTATTTCCAATGTGCACATTTTCTTCCTTTTCTAATATCCCCCTCCACTTATTTTTAGCTTTCTCCAGGCTCCAGAAAAAGACTTCTGACAGAAAAATAAATCTACTTATCACTTCTGTTTATTGAACCACTGATATTCATGGAGAGTTGTTGTTCATTAGGAGTTTCTGCTGAATACACGCTGTAGAGTAAAGGAAGGTTGAATAGGTCATGACTGTAACTACGTGAAGAGTTAGTTTTGGAAAGAAAAATAAAAAAGGAGTGAAAGGCTCAGACTTTTGCCCCTGTTTTGTATTTTAAATTTATTATTTTCACTGAAGACAATGAAGCTGAATATGCACATTTCTTGACCATGGTCATAGATCCAAATACGGTAATTTACATCTTTGTCCAGAGACAAAATATTTATATGTGAGATTGCTGGACGACGTTCCTTGACTATTAAAAGTCATTAACAATGGAGGGAAAAAAATCTAAACAGGTTATCCCTTGGATAAAAGAAACACCTTCAAAGCATTAAACTTTAGGTCATTCCTGTGAAATTCATTTCACTTCACTTTATATGATTGCAACTCAGCCACCTCTAATTGCCTTCCTACAGGTACTCTTGGGTGTGCCTGTGACATGATATCTTGCTCTATAGTTGATGTCTTTGGATTAAAATGAATCACACCTCTCTTCTTTGGTTATGTAGAGTATGTGATTAATTGAAATACTGACGTCTACATATGGACATCTACATAAGTCTACAATATAGACAGCTGCATATGTCTGTATTGATGTATAGACACATATATTTTGTCAGATAAATCCTGCCCAAAGCAATATATTCAGCAGCCCCATGTTTTCCCTTAAACCCCTCTACATGTACATTTCTAAAGACATTCAAATTGTAAGGGTTCAATTTCAGAGTGTTGTGTACAAGCAGACAAGCTTTGAGGCTTTAGTCAAATATCATTTGTAAGAGCTGAGTTTAAAAAAAAAAAAGGCCCCAGTCCTGGCTGGTTTTTTTTTTAAAGTGAACATACTGACAAAATCCTCTATTATAATAAGCATATGGATGAATACAATAAATTAACACTGAAAGCCAACTGATGTCACTTCCTTCCATACATTGTGGAAAACATAAGTGTGCCTTTGTACATGAAAAAAATTAGTTTGGTTCAATTTATTGTGTGGGTAACTCCAAATCTTTAATCAAATCCCTGCTTAGTTTTCATGCCAACTTTTGCTTCTAACTTTGAAGATTTCATTCCAGAGGTTCAGACAAGTCAGTGCAGAGAACTATGTACTTCTCACACTTGATCAGCTGGGTCATCTGTATCTAGGGGAAAGGGTGGTAGTGGTGGGAAGTCAAACAACAGTGCAAAATAATTGCTTTTTCTCTTTTTATATAGAAAAAAGGAGTTTTGTTGAAATGGCTAAGTCTTCAAAAGGCCATTTTGCAAAACAGAAATACACTTAAAAGCATATAATCTTTAGCTAGAGGCCAGACTGAGTATGTTTCTGATTATACTGGTGACCCTCACCCTAAAATCCCTTTGTAGAAATGCCTTTATTCTAGACAACATACTGACTAGCAAATGATCTAACAGATTTCACAGCACATAAATTAAGGCCTAATAAATTATTTCAAATTCAGACTCCCTAATTACTGAATCAGTGAAGCATTCCATTTACAATTGCAATTATCTAAACAATTAATAAATACAACTGAGTCATCACAGAAAAAGTATTTGATGCTTACTATGGAAGACAGGCTAAAATTTTAAGCACTAGGTAAAACTAGTAAGGACTGGTTAAAGCCTATTTGTAGGTCCAAAGGAGCTCTTGCCATTACTCTTTCCCACATTCTTCAGGACTGCTGGTAGAAGAGTGATAAAATAATCCATTCAGCTGGCTGAAACACTGAAAATTAATCTCTGTTTTAAATTGATGGTGGTCCAGTAGTGTAATTTTCCATATCTCAGATATGGGCCTCTTGTTCGTGCACAGTCGGTGTGTCTTTATAGACACAGATTGCTCCATACAAAACCTGAAACAACAACTAATCTTAGTACCACAAATAGCGTATTAAACTTTGCACATTCATCCTTGACGTGGTCCCTAGCCCTGTTAAGTGTTCCTCCTCTGTACCAATCACATATGAAATATTCCATAGGAATATAAGAAATCTCATGCTGGTCAGACCAATGACCAACACGACCTCATACTCAGCTTCTGACAGTGGGAATAGGACACTGAACATCAGCCCTGTCCACTTGTCTTCTTTTCATCAATCACTCCATATTCTCTCTCTACCACTTTTCTTTTGTAACAGTAGGTGGTAGGTTTTTCTTACTTGTGAATTTAACACTGCTTGTTACACAGGCAGAAAAAGTTCTATGGAGCATTTATCAGAAAAGGACTTGGAAATGTGAATTTTACAGCACAACATCTTTCTGGTGAAGAAGATCCTTCCACTTAATTAGCATCAAGTGCAATAGCAAATCCTAACCATATCAGATCTGTCTAGAGTCAACCCCTGTGATCCTTACGGAGTCAAAGCTCCATTCTGGAGTGGATGGAAGTTTAGCCTCAATAATAACAGAGTAGGTCCAAGGTTTGGCCTTTTGTGGAATAATTTGTAGTTTTCCACATATTGCTGTAATATACATTCATTTCCCTTTTCACTCTTAGTCTGCAGAGGAAGCTGTTCATGTATTTTCTGGAATGCCAAGAAAAAGATCACAAATCATGTATTTGCAATTGGATTACAGGGTCTCCTAAAGCTGGTTAGCTTTCCTTTGCCAAACACATTTTACTTCTTTTAATCCAACTTACTAGGAAAAAACCCTCTCAAGCTGCTATACATGTTGTCCTTTCATTTTAATTGCTGGTTTATAAGGGATCACATAGGTTCCCAATATGCACTAAGAACTTACTGTACATTTATTTCCAATATCAAATTCCATGTCTTGGAGTAAATTATATTTGTAATAGGGTTTTGTGTCATAAAACTCTGGTGTATTATTTATTATACAGTCTTAATCTTATTACATTCAGTTCTTGGACTCGGTTTTAGTAGACTGAAACAGCAAGAGAAGCATTCATACTAAAATTCAAGGAGAATTGTTGCTGTGAGGCAGTCTAGGCCTTTGGAAATAATTTGTGCTATGTGGATATAACCATCAATGAATAGGTGAAGCAGGCAGAGTTGCAACACAAACTTCTCCTTTGGGAGTCAGCAGTTTCTCTGGAGCTTGAATCATTGCTATTTTAATTTATCATCATTTGTAAAAAGGTAACAAAGATGCATTGCTTTAATTTTTCTTGTTAGAAAACTATGAGTAGTATTTTATTACTTTCTCTTTCATACCAGTTAGAAGCTTAAGATTTGTTCCTGCTACATCACCTATTCAGTTCCTCCTGGGAGCAGGATTTGGTTTCCAGCAAATACTCAGAAAGGCTTTAAAATCAAAATCAGTTTCAAGACTCTATTCTGCCTGAATTACGAAGCACTCTGGTGCAATATTTGAGCAACAAAATGGAACAATGAACCTAAAAGTCAAACTCCTGACCTCAGTTCCTCTGCATTTTCCATGTTACAGAATCTGCTTGAATTTTGTGTCTCAGTTCCATTCCAATACCCTGTGCTATGAACCAGATACTGCCTCTGAACCCAAAGCATTTGTAGGATGAGTGGGGGGAACTATTTATAAATGTTTAATCAAGCACAGGAACAGACTAAGGTGTAAAATGTAGAGCTATATTTGTTTTGAAAAAGTAACAGCTAAATCTGGTTCGCCACTCTTGCATAACAATGTAATTGAGCAGTAAATTCTGCCCATTAGAAACCAAAGCCTCCACTGGAAAACTTGTGTGTCCCTAGACTGACTGTGCCTCTAACAGCCTGTGACTGACAGAGTGTGTTTCCTTGTTTTAAACTGGAGTTCACAGGCATGATTATAATCTTGGTTTTAAGGATTCCATAATACATTCCTCACACATTTGAAATGCCCAGTGAAAACAGCAAGAAGTTGGTATTTGCAAGGAATGCAGGAACCAAGGCTTTGTAGTTGTTGCTCTACCTTTTTTTTAATATCTAAAATGTGTTTTAATCAGTCAGCTTTGCCATCAGCTGTCTTTATGATTTACATATATTCTTTTTCACTGAGAATTAAAAGCAGTTCAAAATTAACAGATAAATACATTCTGTGTGTTAATTTCACTGTTCCTAACAGAGTTAAACAAGGAGGAAAACTGAGTATAGATTTTCTTTGTAATCAGACTTTTGACTGATGTAACTGCAGAAAACAAAAGCAATCTTGAACCCCTAAAATCTACCAGGAATGTATTACATTCTAATTGATTTTCTGCTTGCACTGTTTTGCTTAAATTCACAATAAACTAACATTTCTACTTCATTAGCACCTGCTATGTACCACTGTAACTGAGTACATATAGCAGCACAGATGCCTTGAGAAAATGAGAATATACTGTTCAGAACATATAAACAACTATATTTGAATTTATGGATATCATAATTCCTTCTGAAAAATGTGAACTGTTTAAACAAATAATCCTTTTGTAAGCGTTTATTCTAGAAAATAATATTTTCTTTCCCAGAAAATTACATGCAGCAAGGGCTGATGGTACCGGTGATTTGTCAACCACAGCATTCAAAGAGATGAGAGATTTGAGTTTTTCCTTAGAAACTGGAAAAAAAGATACTCAGGTAGTCAACTAGAAAGTGGTTATGGAAACAGACTGAGAAGAAAATAAACAAATACCTCCTGCAGTGCACCGTTTAAGGTTGACCTCAAACACCTTTACAAGCATGTGATTTTTGCCTTCCCCCACTCTTGTGTTGAGACACTAGGAATAGACAGGGTCATACATTTGGACACCTGAGTATCTCAGTGCCTCAGAGTGCTGTGTATAAAATCCTATCAAGAAAGAGGTTTTCCTGCTGCTCCCTATGCTGCTGGGAGCCCCCATCCCTGCTAGGGATGAGTGGTGGCTTGGAACACATTGCAGCCAGGGGGCTGCGAGGAGAAGGAATTTGCTCAACTCACTTAGGTTCCTCAAAGTTCTGTCTCTGTGGGCTTTAGGCTTATTGCTATTGCCCACTTTGCTTCACAGAGGTCTTGTGATGGAACTTTTGCCTTTGAGAAAAGAAAGAGCTAGTGAGTGATCAGCCTAAGAATATCCTTTCAGGCATGCCATTTCCTATTGCTGTCACTGCTGATGTCTGGGTGCTGGCTCCAGGAGTATAATCGACCACCCAGACTCAGAAGCCATTGTTCAAAGTACATTGAACAGGAGGAGACAGATAGGTTTGAACATCCAGCACATCAAACTGGACAGTGTCCTGTGAAATAGCTGTTCTTCTGCTAGTGGAATTACTGACAAGGCATCCGAGAATTTTAAGAAACAAGGATGCCTGTGAAGTCTGCTTGAGCTCAGATGCCTACCTGCAGCTCTGACTTAGATGTCTCTGAAGGCTAAATTCAAAAAAACCAAACTAAGTCTTACAAGAAGACATCTCTTAGAGTGCAGGCAGGTATTTCATAGATATTTTAAGCACAGCCAGAGGAAGCAGAGCTGCATGCCTTTCACATGAGCTTAGTGGCAGCAGATCTTGTTGAGGGTCTGAGATGACTGGCTTATATGTCTCATGTATGTAAGGAGAGGAAGATAGAAGTGGGTTAGCTCTGCAAGCAAAGGATAAGGTTACTTTGCTGAGGGGAGAAAGTTTTGGGGTTCCAGTCATTCCCTCAGTATTTCTGGTTTTATCCAATACTTGCTTACTGTGCAGTATTTAAACACCTAATGTACACTGTAAGCTCCTGTGTGGCCCGTTGGTTATGTGGGGATTTTGTGTATCACTCACCTAAACTGTTTTCAGGTTTCACAGTCTGAGCATGAAAGAGACCTCTTGTAGTGTGCATCTGGCTCCAACTTACTGTGCATAAGAACAATGAGATCTTCACAGCACTTCTGTATGGAATATTTAGCTCATAGAGGTACTACCAGTGATTTTAGGCATGGTTGTAACAATCAACAAACAACATCAAAACTAAATGCACAAGTAGGTCCATTTTTTACCTATCTGCTTGTCCCAGCAGAGCTTTCCTGGGCTGTGAGCACCAGCCCTGTGTAAAGGCAGCAGGGCTCCTTCTGCTGCTTGCTTCAACCGTTTGAGACAAGCAGGGGATTCTGCTGCATCAGTTTGCTGTAGATATTTTCTGTGGGAGATTATCTCTTGAGAGAGAGGAGATTCATTTCTTGTAGCACTCAGGCTTCCATAAGACTTCAGGAAAACACAATCTGTTCTTCCATGCTCCAAGAAAGATTCATGACACCTTTAAAAGTCCATGATGTAGGTGGTTACCTTTGACTACCCACACTGGCTCTTTTTATAGTCTGCTGAGACAGGCATTTCCAGCAAGCAATTCATCCCTTCCTAACCTTTGGGTTATTCACACCATATTTTATTACCTGAGTCACTCAGGTGCAAATGTCTGTGTTTGGCCAGAGGGTTCCCATCCTTTTGTGCCTAACAAAGTGACAGCTTTAAATGAGCAAATGGCCACTATCACCCCTTGCACATTTGTAGGGAGAGGTGATAAAAAGAAGGGGTTGTGTGCCCTTTCCTTTCCATCAACGCCCTAAGTTCCTACAAGTATGCTCAGGATCATCTGAAAACTGTAAAGGTTGTGCTCCCATCCCAGACAGGTATCAGCAAGATCCACATCGTTGTGTTAGCTACTATTGTCATATGAAAACCAAGCAAAATACCTTTTTATTTTAGAAGCTTTTATGCTATCTGTGTATTTAGAACTCCTGATGTCCACTGATCACCCTTCATAGATCTGCCTCATTCTGTATGCAGTTTCAGGTTGCTTTTGTGACTTTTTTCCATCATAAATCTGTGATGGCTAAAAATATGTCAAATTTTGCCAAAAAAAGGAGAAAATTGGAGAGAAAATAAAATAAAAACTTTCTGAGGTTCCAAATGGCTCCAAAGTTTTCTCTAAATATGTTATTCTGTTTCACAGTATTGAAATAACTTTAAAATGCAAAGTAATATCTTATCCAATACCAGCTGGTATATGTAGTGTTCCTGGTGTACTCATATGTGTAAAATATTTAGATGGTTCTGGAACGGCATTAGTTAAAACACTTGATTTCTCTATTTGCTTGGGGTTTTTTGATTGCAGTGCAATATTGATGCTGTCTGTTAATACAGAATGTCACATCATCAGCTGGATAGGAGTTCATCACAAATAATGACACTGTTAAAGAATGACCCTTATAATCTACATATATTGTTTTCTTCTTTGAAATATTTTTATTGCAAAACCAAATAATTTTCCCTCAGCATTTATCAAACAATAGAATACTCCTAACATAAAATTACCACAAGCAAACTATTTATATATTGCCACTCTTTAAAATCACATAACTAATGGTTACAACTGCAACTTTATACTCACCTTTTTTTTTCAAATCAGACCAGGAACACAACCACATAATTTGAAGCATTTTATTTAAATTGCAGCTTGTTACCTGTCTTCTGCAATAAAGTGTTTTTAAATTATAATAATTCAGTGCTTTTATATCTGATACTCTCCACTCTGCTAGCACTACAGCTCCATGCTAGATGTCAGTGGCATTCCATGCAGGCACAGGAATCTCCATTAATGAACCTGAAGCAGATGAGGGTCATCACTAATGTTTGACTGTGTATTTACAGAGGGAGATTTGATGGGGAGTATGGGCAGAAGTAATAGATCTCCCACCTTGCTTCCTTATCCATAAACATTGCTTGAGAACAAGTGGCTTGTGTTTGACTATACACTTAGATGGATTTCAGTCAAGTTAATGACCAAGTATCCCTGAATTTCCACAAGCGCATTAAATTAAAAAACTTTTTTCCCCCTTTTTTTCCCCCTGAATAAAACTTTGTTTGGATCTGATGCAACACAAATTTTATCACAAGCATGCCACTTACCAGCAGCAGAAAAGAAGTACTTTTCACAGGCTGGTAAATGAGAGTGCAAATTCACACGAATTCTGCAGGAGAGAAGTGCCACTGAGGCAGCCACCCCATCTCAGACACACCTGATTGTAAAGCTACCACACTGCCACTTCAGCTGCGTCCTCACACCACCTACTTTCAAAGGGGGGGGGATTGGCAGGGAATCAGCCCACTGACTTCAGCTGGCTTTAGATTAATGCCACCTCTTTGCTACAAGTCCATGAAACCACAGTGAGAAGCTTTAAAATGTGTTCCTGGATATCCCATTCTCACATCTTGCAGAAGGGCAACTATTTCTAAAGTAACTGTAAAAGACAGTTCTCCTTAGCTTTAGTACCCTTTATGACCTATCTAATAACATTTTTTACTAAGGGTGATGCAAAAATATTCTGTGGAGCTGTTGCTAAAGGTACTGGCAGCATGCCACTTCTAAAGACACTGGATTTGTATTTTTTTTTGTGCTGAATATTATTGCTTCTGGAATTCGACTGTGTTTATGCTGGATAAAATCAAACATTCAGTGGAGCACAGTGCTGGACAACTAGGTGATAAATACACTTGAATCCTACCTACATTTTATTATTCATTGTGAGTGCCAGCAGCCAGTTGGGTGATGAACTGTGTTTGTGCAGGCAGTGGCACAAGAACTCAGAAATAAATGCTCTTGGTTCCATGTGGTGGCAGCGAGCACTGAGCTGGGGCCGAGTGGGCAGAACATGACTGTGTGTGTTTGTGGGGTTGGAAGGGCCATCATGTTTCACAGATTCCCAACAACAAATTCTGACAAGTGAAAAATGTTTGATTTTAAAATGTCACGCAGCTTGCCTTTTTTAAACACTTTCTGTATTTATTTAACCTAGTAAATAGGTTTATTAGCAAGGTTCCATTCTTTGTAGTTTAGGTAATGGATTTACCATATGTTTATGCTTTAAGGACTTGTGTAAGACTGCTAACACCTATTCCTCCACCTCCTGTCTCAGGGGTTAAGACCTTGGTATGTTGCCAGTTTACTGCTGTGGTCCCTTCCCCTTGTATAATTGCAGTCCTTCCCAGAGTGAAGGAAATTCCCTGAGCTTTTGCTCTAACTAGCCACAATGTTTCACTACAAAAAGGCACTTCTTTAGAAGAATAAAAGTAATAAAACTTTCACATTATTAACTTTTTCCCTTTTAAAAAGGCTGAAAAATGCCATTGTACCACATTAAAGATGTTTACATAAGACTCACCATTGGCTAATGAGCCTTGTTGTACAATCTACCACATGCAACTGCCTTCAAGTGCTGCTTTTAACTTAACCTTGATGTAGTGCCAGGAATGTGCAAAGGATATACTTTGATGGTGGGGGCAGTCCCCTCCCTGCCCCCCTCCCCCACCCTTTTCCACATTGATACTCTGCAAAATATCTCTAACATTTAAATTTTACTGTTGTTTAACAGAGCAGCTACTTTATATCCTGTAAAGGAGGAATGAGTAATCATCTGCCCTACAGAAATAAGCAAGTAGATCAGTTGTTTATAGTAGAAATGATAAGAGATTGTGGATACTTTGTACTTGTGCAGTGACTTTCTTCCTGCAGATACAGAGAACTTCATAAGCATCCTCACAACTCCCCTGTGAAGAAAGTGTCATAATCTCTGCTTTATCATTAATAAAACCAGTTCAGTGACTTCCCAGAAGATGACACAATATCAGCACCAGTAACAGGATCTGAAGAATTTTTACTTGCAGTTCCCCTTTGATTATGACTCATTTCCTCCCATTGCTGGAGTGAATTATTTTGGTAGCAGTACTACCAAATCTGTTTAAATCTCATGTTATGGTCAGATGTGTTCTCCATAGAAATATGTATTTAATTTATATAATAATGTTTATAATACAGGTAATATTTTGAAGTGACATTACTCTTTCCTTGAATAGAATGACTATGATATTGAAAATGAACCCTTGACTTTCCATGAAGACTATTTATAGAAATCCTAATTTTCTTGAGCTTAATAGAGTTAATTGACTTAATTGTTTGTCTGTTATTTCCTAGACTGCCTACTCAAAACATAAGAGCTGTTATCTAAATGTTTTACATCTCCATAATTTGAGAATTTTGTTAGTAGGAAGAGTGGCAGATATTCTTGAAACCAGACATGAGAGGTCGCTCACAAAGAATATATTCAGGGGTGAAATGGATGACATAGAGCATGGGGAAATGAAAAGTCAAGGGACAAAAATAAATTTTTTGTTATATGCAAACAGGAATATTTTATTAGGAACTTCTTCAAGGCCTGGTTGGAGGGGCTTTAAGCAACCTGGTCAAGTGGAAGGTGTCCCTGAGGGGGTGGAATTAGGTGATCTTTAATTTCCATTCTAACCAAAACAACTCAAACTGTGAATGCATAATTCTCTAGAAATAGCCTATGAATTTTCAATTTTCCAGGACACTGTAACTGATAGAATAACTAAAAGCTCAGATTGAATTTAGCTCAGTAAAGACTGAGCTAAGTCTTTCAAAAGTAAAGGTGATTTAAAATGAGGCTTCTTTCCATTCCATCCTCTTCAAAGTCAGGAAGGAAAGTATTTTCCACATGCCAGCTTCTGTCATACTGGGAGGAAAACTGGTGCTCAATTTCACAATCTACCAGGTGGCATGACTGCAATAACATATTTGAAACACAGTAAGTGAAAACTAAAAGATTACAAAAGGGCATTTGTATCTCTTTCTTCCCCCTTTCTATTACTGCATATTAATCACTCACTGTCATTGCCTTGCCCTTTCATCAATTCAGTTGTTTGTGTCCCTTTCTAGAATAGTCTTCTAACAGAGAAAATTTAATTTTCCTAACATAATTTTATTTTTTTCTTTAAAATATTGCTAGTAGTTATGAAGAATTTTGGCCATTTCACCATGTGGAGGACTGACTATAATTTATTGAGATGTGTTAAGATTTTTTAAAAATATATTTGAGTGTTTTTTATTTTTTAATTTGAATATAAATTTATAAAGTTTTGAAGGCACTTATGAAATGTTTTGAAATGATTTGTGGTATGTGTTTTTAATGAAAACCCTGTGGTTCTGATTTTATTCCCCAGTCAATCAAATGTTTTGCTTAATTTTAAAAATAAAATAAAATATATCTAAAAAAGACACACACTTTTGGAAATAGTCATTTTTTAAAAAAATACTCTGGTTTAGTTCATATTTTGAAAGGGAAAAAGAACCATCAGCTTTTAAACATCAAAAAGCCCTGCTATGGATATGTTGAGACTTTAAGTGGGTATTTTCTGACCAGTGGATAATCATAGTAGTCATGAGGTGAAAGTTAAGATGATGGTAGAGGCAGGAGAGCAGCACATATAAGTTGAAGAGAGAGCTGGAGGGATAAAGTAAAAACTTATAAGATTGGGACTGAAATAGGGCAGGACTTTAAAAGTGTAAAATGATCAGTTTCCTTGACTAATTTGTCCTCACACTCCATTGAACTTCTTATAGTTATTATAAACACCTGGACAGTTTGGATAATTACAGAAAAGAGTTATGTTGAAACAAAGTAGAAATGCATAGAAGACAAAAAATACATAAATATATAAACACAGCACTGTAATTTCCTGAAAAATTACCTGTATGTGTATGGAATGTGATTTTTGATGGGCGTTTGGATAAGAGTCCATCTGAGCTCTGCCTGTGTTCCACACAGTCTGCTTACAAAGGCAGAATTGTTTTATTTTCTCTGTTAGTGCCCCTGAGTGGTATTAAATCCCTGTACCATTCCTCCTTGCACCGTGTTTGTTAATTAACACTTCAAACACTGGCCTGTGTTAGAGATTAGTCAAACATGATTTGCTTTGTTAGTATCTTCAAGGAGAAAGGATCAGACATCTCCATTTAATCATGTTATCTTTTTGAGACAGAACTTCATGTCATTCAATCTATGATATACTTAAAATAAAGATATTTTCTTACTGGTTGAGAAATTCTGGAATTTCCCAGAATCCTGTGATATTTGTGGACTTCAGTTAAAAATAAAATTGTTGATCTTGCTTTGCAAGGCACAACTTGCTTTGCAAGGAAAAAAATCACAAATATCTGCAGTCCTTCTCTCCACCTAAGGGAACAGAAACCTCCACTGAAGCATAACCAGACAGTTGATTTGGGCTGCAGACACATAGGGATAAGTGGTTGGATCTGCATGAGGAGAATCCTGTACAGTGGTCAGCCAATTACCATTTCTGTGAGGGGAAAAAAAAATAGTATTTAGTTACTATCTAATAGCTTATGTAGCTCTTATCCTTCAGCCAACCAGGAGTGTAAATGTATGGGTTATGGGAACTTTACAAAATCTAGATCCTCCATATTTCTGGAGATTGCAGGAGTGTCTCTAACTCCACGGTTTTCTACAGCTCTCAATTCCCTATTAAGGTCTTGAAGCTTATTCATGTTGTTCTGAACTTGTTGAAGTTGTTTCAGTGGAGAACTACTATTTAGGAAATAATTTGCTTGGATGACATGTATTTGCTAAATGGATGGAAACTCTGGAGACTCGTGAATAATTACCAGCCACATTTCTTCTTTATTTTTTTTTTTAGAGGACCTGTTCTTGTGTAAGGACTGTCTGGCTGAAAAAATGGAAAAAAGTAAAAAGGAACTTAGATATTAAAGATTTTTCAGGACATCAGCTTCCAAAACTAGTAAGTTGTTTGACTAAAAGTATTTTATCTGTAAATTTTTTACTTATAAACTCCTCCTATAATCCCATTAAAATAGACATTAAAAAATGACACCACTTTATGTTCTGCCTTGGTGTTTGATGGGCTGCTACCACTGTCACACATCTTTTTGTGACTGTAATGCTGAACTGTGCTGTACTACAGAGTACGCCCATGGTGCACTGAATGGTAACTGTGACTGGGAGGGTAAAGTGGAAAACTGGAAATTAGCTGAAGCCCTGGTAGGTGGTATAAGCCTCATAATGGACAATATAGAAGAAGACTGAAAAGAATTGAAATGAGAAGGGATATGTGGAGATCAGGTTCAAGCTCCCTGCCCAAATCAAGGTCAACGGGAGCAGTTTGCTGAGAGCCAAGTCCTGTTGGCTTCTGTGTATCTCCAAGAACCAAGATTTTATAACCTTTCTTGGCAATCTGTTCCAGTGCTTGACCACCCTCATGATAAAAATGCTTTTACTAATGTTTAGCTATAAACAATACCTCTGTTGTTGCTTGTCCATCACTGAGAGCACCACTGAGAAGAGTCTGTCTCCTTCTTACTCCCCTCATCAGGTATTCCTATGCCTCAGTGAGATTCCCCCAGAGCCCTCTGTTCTCCAGGTTGAACAGTCCCAGCTCTCCCAGACTTTACTCATAGGAGAAATGCCATAGTTCCTTAAGCCTCTTAGTGGCCCTTCACTGACTGTCTCCATTATGATCATGATTCTCTTGTTCTGGGGAGCTCAGAACTGGGCAGAGCATTCCAGGTGTGTCTCACCAGTGTAGAGCAGAGGGATCACCTCCCTCAACCTGCTGGCAACACTTCATGCAGTCCAAGATGTTCTTGGTGCAAGGGCAGCTTATTGTTCCCCAGGTCCTCCTCTGTAAATCTGCTTTCCATTCAGTCAGCCCCCACTATAGGGAACATGATTATTCTTCTCCAGGTAGAGGACTCACACTTCCTTTTCTTGAACTTCATCACATTCCTGTTTGCCCATTTCTTCAGCCCGCTGAGATACACAGGGTGTATCAGCCATTTGTCCCTGTTCTGTATCATCTGAATGCCGTGTGCCACCCTCCAGGTCATTAATGAGGATATTAAACCATATTGACCCCAGTATTTTCCCCTGGAGCATGCCACTGGTGACTGGCCCCCAGCTCAACATTGCACCACAGACCACAGCTTTAAAGAGTATTGGAAATATGCACTATAAAAAGCAAATTTGAAAGAAAGAATCCTTGTACAAGGGGCACAGACAAAAAAGGGAGAGAAATGAACTAAAAATGCCAGCCTTCCTATCTGCAATGACAGTCTGATGCTGAAATATTTTGACAGCATCCTGAAAGTGTGTTCATGATCTATAGGCAATCACAGAAATCTTTGGAGTTAATGGGTGTGCTTACCACACTAAGTGGGAATAAATCATAGCAAAATTAAATATGCATTGGACTGTAAGGGAAGTTGTGATTGGGAAAAAACCAAGACAAGACAGATGAGCTGTCCTTGATCGCTCCACTGACCTGGACATGCACTGGTGAAGTTGTGCATGACTGTCTGTGACAGGAGGATGTGACCAGAGCCGTGGGCCACAGGAGAGAAGGGCAGCATACCTGGAACTACAAGGAATCCAGGGAAGATTTTTTTCCTTGGCACAAAAAAGGTAGAGGGTACATGACTGTCAAGAAAGAAAGTGTGGGTTTTTGAACATGCAAATGGCACAATGCTAATTGTGCCTGCTGCAATCAAGGATTTGTGAAAGATCTATAAGATCTATTTATAACTTAGCAATAAATATTATGATATTGCCTTGGACAAAAATGGCAACTCTATGCTTCCTGCAGTGGATTATTCACTGTCACTGTGCTGTACATATAGAATTCCATCCTTGCTAAACGAAGTATAAACACACATGCCCCGCTCACCAAGAAGTGCCTTGGTCTCACATTGTGGTTACATCTCCAGGACTGGTTTGGCAGAAAGGAAATACAGGAAAATGAGCACAGCAATGGATGTCTGGTGTCTTCCAAAGCCAATTTTCACTCCTCTCTCTGTATTACTTTATAAAGAATTCTGGCAGAAGTGGAGGAAATGCTGTGTAAAAAAGGGCTCATGAAATGGAATTTTATTCAGTGTCCCTGGTAATTTTGCTAATTGCTTGCACTGTCAAGGGCCACCTCTGGTCAGAACAGAGGGATGGAGTCCTCTTTCCAGTCCTGAATATTTACTGTGCATAATCTTATTGGATTTTGCCTCCTCCAGTTGACATTCTTTATGTTTTTTTCACAAAAAAGGATCATTCTCTGCTGACAGAAAGTCACCAACGCTCAGTGGGAAATGAGGTCCAGTCTATGTTCTCCAAATTGGAACAGAGCACAAATGTAGGCAGGACCTGTCTTTCATAGTGTGTTTTACAACTAAGGAAAAACTACTAAAAGCCCCCAAACATCCACCAACCTTTAAAACCTTTGGGATGAGAATTCACATCATAAACTGCATCACTGCCATGTCTGCAATATCAAGATTACTTCAATAATTCATCTCCTTACACTGTAACCTGTTTTAATATGAAAAGAATTCCATTTAATCCCGCGTTTACTTTTTGCTTTAGTTCTTTCCTTTTGTCGCCATTCTGTGGATTAACTCTCACACAGCTGTCTTGTGTGTACAATCTCTTAGATTTTCAATTATACACAGGATAACTTACTTACAGACAATTTTACAAATCACTTTTACTCCCTGTTAGCAGAGTTGTGATCACTTGGCTCATGCCAGCAGAACAGGAATTTAATTATCAGACAAAAGGTAAAGGTGCAGTGATTTTCTTTACTTTTGAGGCCACCAAGGAGGATGAAGAAGACACACCTTTTCAGTTAGTCAGACCGCTCAAATGTGAGTTTCGGATAATGACTGTAATAGCTCACACAGAATATTTGTATCTATGTTTTAAAGCTGTGTAAAGCATCTTGAGCTATTACACGACACCAAATATCCTCCTTAACTCACAGTTTCTCCCATCATAATCTAATGTCTTCAGGTTCTTGCAGTAACAGGGCAAAAAAGGCTTTGACTGAGGAGGGATCAATGCAGCAGGGATTACTCTCTTATGTGCTGAAGGTAAATTAGGCAGAGAAATTATACCCTTTTGGGTTTTGTTGTTGTCTAAGTGTCAGATTTTGTTGTCAGCCAAGTTCCCTTGAATTGCAGTCACTTTGCGATTCACGGAAAAGTGATGCTCAGTCTAAGGCACATCCCTGCCTTTCCCTTATAGATGTCCCTTGCACAGAGCACTTTGTGCCCTGTGGGATACAGGTATAATTTCTGTCTTGATACTTTAGCTTATAATATCAGACAGCAGCAGAGCTGTTGAGATTCATGATGATAAAACAGTTTCTGAGATGTTGAACACTGTGACTCCAGGCAGCTCACTGAAGAGCTCAGTGTAAAGAATGCTTCAGAAATTTTGAAATTCTGTTCGAAAATGTATTTTTGTGGGAAAATGGTTTGCAACATCTGCTCCTGACTTTCATAAGGGATACATAATGGGGTTTATAGCTGAATCCTCTTTCTTCTTTGTAATCTACAAGACAACTCCATTTTTATATGAAAGTGCATTCCCATAAAGCAGATGGTGGGAGACAGAATTAGCGCATAGGAATTTTGAAAGAGATTGTACTTCAGGGGGTCATACCTCTCTCTCAGCTCACTGAGGGGTTTGAAATCATCCTGTAGGTATAATATTAATAGTAAGCATTGTTCATATAGATTTTGATGTTCCACTTCATGCTTTCCAGCTATTGTGCTACTTAAAGCATTATGGGTGAACAGTAGTTTGAAATACTTTAAATAACAGCTATTTCACACCATTTTCAACTGACAAGCAAAGAAAAATGTCTTGCAAAAGTATCCTGGCAACAGGGCTTATAGCATCAGTGTAATTCTTGTACATGTATTAGGATGCTGTGGAACATCTCTGTGTTCACAAAGGAGAGCTGCAAATACATTTTTTATCCTGAAGTTACAGCTTTTCTGAACTATAGTGGTAACTAACCTCCCAAACTGGGGTATCTGCATAGAAAAAACAATAAAAGTCAAATAAAGTCAGGTTGCATAAGCACTTTGTAAGACTTTACCAATATTCGCTCTAAAAAAGCCCACCCTATTTTAGAATCAGCAATCCTCAATGTCACAGGTCTTTAAAATACTTATGAGTGATTTAGAAGTACTTATAGAAAACACTAAGCATTGAAGCCTGCAGTGAGAAAGGTGGCATTTTTCACAAAGCCTTTCCATTGGGAAAGAATAGTAGTTTAAGCCCAACCAACAGGGCTTATTTAGTCACAGGCAAAGTAAACAGTAGCCTACAGTGACAGACTGCCTGAGATGGCAGATGAGGACAGGCAGTGCATTGCATGAGTAGCCAGTCTCGGCCTCCTACCTGCACAGCCTTCTGCTCTTTCACTGCTGTCACTGAGCAAGGGATAATGTTTGTGCAGCAACAAGAAAGAAGCTGTGGGAATAGGAACCTTAAATTGCTTGGGTTCTTTGCAGATTTCTGCCCTGGCACTGCTCCTTCCCCTCCAAAGCGCCTTGTCCTCATTTCTGTAGCAGAATGTCAGTGTTGTGTACACTGTCAGGAAGCCTTGAAACCAAGGAAAGAAGTGCTCCAAGTGACCCAAGTGTCGAATCAGTTCCAAGTAGCAGAGCACCAGGGAGTTCCATGGGGTCTACTAAGGACTCTACTGATTTTAAGTAAAAGAGTTTCAACATCAATGGCAATAGGTAGTGATATGAAGCATAAAAAGATATCAGATATATCTAAACATGTCTTAAATGTTTCTGTAGACTACAAAACTTCAAAGGGCCCCACTATGTGACATAATTCAGAACAGAAGGCGAAGAGAAAAAAAAAGGAAAAAAGAGTATGTGATATGTAACTGCTGTAACAATGTGAAATACTTGAAATAAAACCTTTAGAGGTGTTGAGCAACTTACTTTGTGTGTGTGTGTGTATTCTGTGCCAGCAGTACAATCTACACACATCCCTTACTCCAGCCATGACAGCTATTGCCTGTTTTCACATACCCAATGTAAAACCAATAACAACATTACATGCATGCCATGTAATTCAGCAGGAGCGTGCTTCTGTGTCAATGTATGATTCAAGCTGAGTCAGGGGAGGCTTAGGATAGATATCAGGAAAAGGTTTTCCACCCAGAGGTTTTACCCAGACTGTGCAAAAGGTCAGAAACTTTAGTTAAACTTTAGGTTTTGACTGATGTTCTGTGTAGTTTAATCATATCTGTGAATGTCTTCTCTTTCTCAGTTAAAATGAGATAGTTAAATATCTTATGAAGCATTTGAACATGAAGGATTGTACAGGTATGCGGAGAACATCAGAGTTGGATACATTCTTCGCATTTTCACTCAAAGTAAGAATAACAGAATTTACTGAGCAAAAAGTTACTCATATAGGGTTAATTGGCAGCTGTTGGTGCAAGCACCAAAAAGAAAACTTGGAGCTGTTATCATTAGTTAGCCCTGAGCATTTAATTTGTAATAAACTTGTAAAGTTTAAATGGGGTAAATATGTTTTAGCTCTTAAAATCCCTCTAAGTTCAGAAAGCTCTTTTTCCTACTCTGTTCTATAATAGTATGTAGATTTGAGTAGCAGCAGCGTAGTGTACTGCAGGTGGTGACAGTATTCCAGCAGAAGATAAATGTGTCCCTGTTGAACAGAATTCTCAGGTAAAACAGAGCTTTTGTTGACTTGAGGCTTTCGGTGTTTCAAGACTGCATTTTGTCAAGATTCTTGTGTGTGAGGAGTGCTTGAAGGAAAAACAGATAGCAAAGGGTAGATCATGCTGGCTTTTTTGCATTGATTCACCAGGGATTTCTACACTGCAGCTGTGAATGAGAAAAGGAAGTAATATTATAGGCTTGAGGATCTAATGTCAATGATATTTAAGTTGTCTCCTGATGTAAAGTATTAATTTCATATAACATGGCTTGTTTTAGACATTCTTTTATTTTCATTTTTAAAAACAACAACTAAAATTGCCTTTTGTGTAAAAAATTAAGATGATTTAAACCAGTCAGTTCTGTCTAGTTCAATCTAATGTTAAAAGCAGAAACTACAGATATGAGGGTAAAAATATGACAGGCAGAGGGATTTAGGTATACAAGGACACATTTATACTTCTGAAAATGCTTGTTTTTCTGATTTTTTTTTTATCATTAAAGAACCAATGTAGATAATAGGACTAATAACATAAGGAAAGCAATGATTAGCAAGCTGAACAATTTTACTGCCTTCCTCCATCTGCATGTGGCATCACAGTGATGACACAGTGAAAAGAGACAAAAAACCTGTCAACCAAGAGAAATGTTCCACTAAACACCTCAAACACTTTTTATGGATGACAAAGACAGATAAAAAAGGGAGGCAAGTAAAGAGGAAGGCTAGGGAGAGAGTTCTACTGAGAGCCTGCTGAAAAAGTGTGTGTGAGAGAAGGATGAGAGGGTAAGATAGAAAATGAGAGCTGTGATCAGCAGGTCGACTTGCTGCAAGACCTGCTGTATTCTAAAGGGGACCACAGGAAATTTCCTCAGGGCAGAGGCAGCAAAATATTGGAAGGCAATGATAGCCCTTTTAAGTGAATAGAGCTCTGCCGGCCTACACAAATTACATCCTTAAATCTGAAGAGGAAGCAATGAGGGAAGAAATAGGAAAAACCTTGGCAAGAGTTTTGAAATCTTGCCAAGGATGGCAGTGACCCCAGAGAAAGGGACAGATGGCTAGCTCAACTCCTGATGATAAGAAATTAGTAGGAGCAACATGACCACAAAGTTGACTTCTGCTATGAGAAAGATTTTGGGATAATCAGCAAGTTTTTTCAAGCATTTTCATCTCTTATGCTTCATTTCTTATGCTTCTAAGAAAACAGGATGGACTACATGGTCTTTTGACATCTTCTGAAGTCTTGCATTTTTAATTTCTCTGATTTAAACTAACTTGTCAATGTCAGCTTTTTTATTACAAGAAAATGAATTCTAAAATAAAAATAATTTTCTTTCATCCTGCGATAGATACAGATCTAAAACCCAACTCCATTGTGGGGAGAGATCTGAAAAACAAACATGCTATGAAATATGGGAGTTATCACATTGTATATAGCAAAGACAAAATAATAGTGTATTTGAAATAATTTGTATGGACTCTGAAGCATGGTGGGAGGCTGGAGGCAGATAGGACCAGCAGTGTAACATTTTCTACACATTCTCCTATAAGCTGTTGTTTCCTTTATGTTTCTATTTTGAAACACATCTACCAAGGTACAGAAATTATTACTCTGTCAGACCCAGCAGAAAATATATTTAATTAATTTATATATTTAATACATTTAATATGTTTAATACAATTAATATATTTAATACATTCAGGTATTTAGCATCACTGAACTGAATAATATTCTGGATAGGGTAGGAGAACTTTGTAAAAGCCTCTTCTTGTCAAAGGAATTGCTCTCAAGTATCAATTAAGATTCCTTTCACTTAATGGAATGAAATGTTCCATTCATTGTGCTTGACAAATCATCCTGCAAAAACGGCTTCTGAAGATTGTGTTTGATCACTTTTTCTTGTGTTCCTTCTCTGATGAAAGAAGAGATGGATGTGAAAAAGAAAGAGTAACCAGTAAAGATGTATAAAAATCAGCTTTTATTGACTGGACAAACATAAATGCTACAAATCACACATAATTAAATTTCCCAAAATACCTTTACATTTAAAGTCCCTTAATCCAGTTATAGACAATTAATTTTCAGTAATACTTTTTACAAGTTTATTAGTAATGACTTTACAAATATGAGAAAGCAGGAAAACATATTTAACTTTCTCCTTCTGCATTAATATACAGGGGAGTTTCTTACCACTGATAAATAGAAGACAATGAAAATTCTTCGCAGGAGAGAAAGTGATAGCTCAAAACTGGGATTTTTTTTCTACATATCTTCTTTTTTTCTGACCTCTGCCATAGCATTGGTGTTATATCAATTCTAAAGATGTTAATTTCCAGATTTTTTTTACTTTGCTAGGGCAAAATACTCCCTGCTAAACTTACCTTCTTTCCTAGGCAATGGCCTATCTTCACCAAGAAAGTTGCAGAATGTTGTTACTCAGTAAAGTGTTAGAAGAACTGTTTCTTTCCAGAAGGAAACTGCTTACTAAGGCAGAAATTATAAATTTAAAAATTATCAGAGAAGAATAGATTCTGGCTCTTGCACTTCCTCTGGTCTGAATACTGCAATCACCTTTTTGTTACAGAAAAAACAGGGTAACAACACCGGTGATGTTTAAAGACAAGCTGTATCTGTGATCAGTTACATACCAAGATTGTACTTGCTATTTTTCTGTAGGCAATCTTTAGGTTCAGATACACCAAGAGGTTCCTTGGAGTTAGACTAAGGATCTCAAAGTAGGCTTCAATTTCAGAAATCAGGGTTTCTAGGTAGCTTCTTACTCAGTGTATGAGGTTTCTCACTGCCTTTCTGAGCTCTGTGACTCTTCTCAGTCATCATATAAGGAAGGGAGAAAATCTAGACCTGTGGCCTTAATTCAGCAAATTAGATGGTGTAATGCCTAGTTTGTATCACTTTGAGTTCCTTTTATTCAAATTCTTCTTTAGGTGTAGAAACTAGTACATGAAACCTGTGAACAAGACCTCTACAAGGTTGTTGGATCACTGATGAGATACTCAGTACCTCAGGCTTTGTAATCCTGACAGCAGCCTGCCTATGTCCATCTGTCTTCCTTGTAACTGTTCTCTAGGTATAAAACTAGAAGGGACTTCTTTTTCTTTTCCTTCTCAAGCTTCCATCTTTGTGAGATTTTTGTTTGCTTCACTGCACATATTTATGCATAGAGTCTGACTGATAGGCAATAAAATTACTCAGTGGAAATAAAAAAATAACTCCAGATTCCATTAAAAAAAAGGTGTTGAAGTCTTAGTGGAATCACTGGTGCAAAGTTGTTACATTAACAACAACTCTCCCTTGAAAAAAAGCAAAGGTTGAATGCAAGTAATTCATTATTCAGATTCTTTATCTGGTTCTTGCAGCCTTGAGATCACTTGCTTGTTCCCAGTTAGCCAGAAATCAAATCCAATTTGTAAAAATAAACTATGACTTTGAATGGATCAATCACAACTGGTTCTCTTTATTACTTTAATTGAACCACCTTGTAATTACTGAATTATTTCTTCTTAATTATCAGTTCTCATTTGTTCTGAATGACTATATTCTGCTTCATTCCTTCAAGAACAGTTTAGAAATATACCATGGAAACTTCAATAAGTTCCATTGTGGAAAAATAATAATGAATTTAAGAAGTGAATAAAGGATAATGATCATCCCAGAGATACAGCAGTTAAAACATCAGGGAAAATTATATTTCCAAAATAAAGCATTACTTTTCACCCTTTAATAAAAGTGTCACTATCACATCATGAATATCCCTAATGGTATTAATCCACCAAGGCTCTTCTTCAACTTTATTGGTCCTTCTGAGCTTAGAGAGTCAAATGCACTTCTCTGTACCTAACCTGACATCAAATCGTTATTATTCCTCTGAATATATAGGTCAGCTGCTGTTCCAGAAATGAGCTGGTTACCTATTTCCTGTAAGTTCCCCTAACATTGTTACTGATAGTTTAATGAAATGGGAAAAATAGACTGGCTGGGCACTATAGTGAAATTCCAAGATAATATGAGCTTAGCTAAATTTACAGTGGGGAAAACTTGTCTTGGCTTTTACCACAGCTCAAAATACATTCCTGACTAACCAGTGTTGAAGCAGAGAAAGGATTCTGTCTAGAAGAAACAACCCCTCCCAAAGATGGAGGTAGTGAGCTATGCACCTCCTCCTCCTCTGCTTTTCTGGGAGTGCCTGCCTCCAGACAGAATAGTTCATTGCTCTGAAAGGCGTTCACAATTAATAGACAAACAAAATTTTTCAGATCTCCTGTGAGAAGGAGCGTCTTTTCCATGGTCTCTTGAGAGTCTTTCATCTGCATCAGAGAGCCCAGTTTCCAAATGCTCTGTGTTGATGCCCATTAGCTGCTTGGCTGCACTGATAACATCACTGATACAGTGCTGGGAAGGCACCAGCAGCTCCAGTGCTCCAGCTGCTCAAGTGTCTTGCCACTGGTTTAAATTACATTAGGGGTCATCAAATGAAATGTTAGAAGGACTGGAATGGGAAGGAAAAGTACTGCTGTGCTGCTCTGTCATCTAATTTTCTGTCTATGGAAGTGATCTGAACACCTTTAAGTATCTCAGATTTGGCTGTTCCACTGCTAACACCAACATGGTGGAGCAGTGAACTTGCTGTGACTCAGTACTCATAATTTCGTTGTTTATTTGGGATTTTTGGAGACCACAAACTTTGCAAAATGTGTTATTTCACTATGAGATGGACTTCTTTATTTTTGATAGCCTTTCATGGGGACATAAACTGAAGTAAAGCTGTGTTTTTTGTAATGCTCCAGTGTTCATCATCATGGTCACTCTGAAATCAGCTGACCTGAAAGGAGGTACTTCTCCTTCTGGGAACATCTTGATGATCCTTATAGGTCCTTTCCCATTTGAGATATTCTATGATCACCTAGCACTACCTCTTTGCTTTCTCTGTCAAATTAAGTACACAAATAACTCCCCATGTATTTTCCAAGCTGAGGAAGCAGTTCTCTTTCTAAAGTTGCACATCAGGAAAGCATTTCTTGACAGTCATGCTAGTTAGTTGCCAATGAAAAAGCTCTGAAGGCATTTGATTCACTGTCACTGAAGGTCTCCAAGAGTAGATAATGTACAAAGAGTGAGAGACAAACATAGATACAATCACTTTCCTGCAGAGGGCAGAGAAAGATGATCCAAGCCCATCAGGTCTTTTCCATTTTTATTAGATATAATTAAATCAGGAAAATAATTTTCCTCCTCCCCTCACAGCTAACTGTATTTCTAGGCCCACTATGTTTCCCTTTCTCTCACTTAGATCATTAACTGTTTGTTTTCCCTTCCCTGTGTACACATTTAAATTCTATTGATGTTAATGGAAAATGCATGTGCAGAGAATAATAAATATATAAATAATTGGATTCTACTAACACTCCTACCTACGGCATAATAGCAAAAAATTTTAGGAAAATACATTTGTGTGAGAGAATGAGAAGCATAGAAGGAGCAAATTTGATGTCTCTTTTTTCCCGTTGCAGTGAGATAAAAAAGCAGTAGAAAGTGTCCTTTTAGTCTCTTCAGATAAATCTGTTCACATAAAAAATAATAGACATTCTAGTATTACTCCAACAACTGTGTTTGAGGAACATGGCTAATTTCTGCCTAGCAGGGCTAGATATGACATTGATGTACTTGTTGACTTCTTGAAAGAAGGAAAGGCTGTTCATTAGAGGCCTGGAAAAGGCTCCATAAAGAGAAATGTGGATTCAAGAATCTTACTGAGACAACTAAATATGGCCACTTTTTGCTTTGTCTGTCATCAGTGATGAACGAGGTAACAGTGACTTCAGGGTAACTGAGGTCACAAGTGAGAGGAATCCTCTTGGAGTGGCAATGTCTTACAAGTCATTAACAACGTATGGTGTGTCTCTCTGTAGCATGTCTGCTACTTTATCACAACACTTTAATGGTATCCCTAATATTCCAATTTTGGCCCTGTTTTTCCACTTTTGTTGCACTAGGACTGGAAGGTGCCATCTGTGTCAGCAAGGCCAAACCATAACAACTATTGGCATCCCTGCCTTTCTCAGGGGGGTTGGAATTAGATGATCTTTAAGGTTCCTTCCAACCCCAAACCATTCTATGATTCTATGATTCTGTGATTCTATGATTCTATGGTTCTATGAACTCTAGGAAACCATGCCTGAGGTGGCTTACTTAGGAAGGTCTTACTCTATGCCTCTGCAACCCCCTCTTCAGCACCATCTGAAGTTGCTGAAGATCTGCAGTATGAGACCAAAAGCTGCAATGACGAAGTGGCACAGAAAGTGGAGACTGAGTGGAGACTGCCAGTGCCTGAGAAGGTGCTGGGACTCATTAAACCCTCTAGATGATCTTAGATAGGGGACCATGTCCTATGCCAGAAAGAGGTGAAAAATAAGCACAGAAACATCCTTGCTAATATGATTCAGGGATTACAATACTCAGACAGACCTGGTGATCTGAGTGTGTAAACAAGCTGCACAAATCTTCTCATACAAATTAACCACTGGACAGACTGCCATGTTCCAGGGACACCAGAGCAACTTGAGTAGCTCTGGCCAATATTCTGCATCTTGGGAGAAGGTGAATGTGTCCTCACCACTCATCACGATCTCTGAGGCCAAATCAGGAGATCATCAGAACTCACAAGAACAGAAAGAGCAGAGCACAAAGAAATTGACAAGACCTGTTTTCAGACTCCTGTGCATACAACAAAGCACCAGAGAAACCAGGTTTCATTCCAGGAGTCAGCCCAAAGGCAGATGCTTTCCTGCTCTGTGGGTTCCTTGGAAAAAGGGTTTGTATATGAGTGTCAGGGGAATGGAGGGGATTTGTTGGAGCAGGGAGGCATATGGCAGTGTTCTGCCACGCTAATCTCCCAACAGGGCAGTGTCCATTAGGAGCCTATGCCGCTTGGATCCATCTGGCAGCTGCTCCTGGGTGCCCTTGGGCCCTCTGGTCCGCGCCAGCTGACACCGAGCATGGAGAACTGTGCCGAGCCTTCGGCACCTCCATCCCGCTGCCTCCGCCGGCTGTGCTCCGTCAGGAACAGAGGGGAGCTCACCCTGCCTCCCTCCCTCCCTCATCATTTGCAGTGGGACAAGAACGATTTTTTTCACAAATCTTGTAGGATTGCATTTTTTCAGGGGAAGTTCAAGCTAGCATGAATATAAAAGTTTGTAGCAGCATGTAGCACATTTGTTTTGTATCCACTGAAGCCTCTGGGGTGCCTGGCTGAGTGAAGATCAGGCACTCTTCTTTAAAATCACAGGTCTCTGCCATGCCGAAGCTCTAACTACCAATATACCTGTCTCCCCTAGGGCTAGCTACTGGCAGCAAACCTGTGAAAACAAGGTAACATTTCACTCTTTTTTATCATTTCCCTAAACCCACCCTCCTACAAACCAGCCAGTGGGGAGAGGAAGGTCCTGACACTCCTTTTCCTGAAGGGGCAAAACCAGTAGGAAATAGCTGAGCAACTTTGTGGCCCTTAGGCAACTGTAATTCCCCAAAACACGCATGGTTATTATAGTGATGATTAGCAAGCTATGAATGTTCATATTTTACATTTTTACTTTGTATTAAATTTGTAGATATTTTCCTCCCCTAGGAAAGTCAGAGATGTGTGAAATTGTGAACAAACACTGAAAATTGCAGAACACTTTCATCAACAAGGACATTCAGATAACTACAGAAATAATAAACAGCTTTCTGGATGACATTATTTAAATCCCTTTGGCAGTGTCCCATCCCTTTTGAAGAGGTCACAGGCTTCCTTGAGTGTGATGAAGTACTACTGCACCTATCACTCTCCTTACGAACTTTCATGCTTTCAAAACATTTTCAGAGGCATCCCACATAATCTAAGATGTGGTCAACCTTAAAAAATGATAAATAGTACTGAGTGCAATTCCAGAGAAAGAAAAAAGTAAGGAGAAAAGAGCAGATTTGAATATTCATGGTCAGAGTCCTAGTGATTAAAAGGGGTAATTTTCAGTTTTCTTTCCAGTCGTCTCTTCAGTCAGTGTTTTAAAGAACTATCAACTTTAAAAAAAGAAGCAATAGTTCGACAATGCTCACCTAGAAGCTCTGCCTTGTTTTCTTGAAATAAAAATTCAGCTGATCTTTAGGATCCATTCCACCCCCTTAACATTCTATGATTCTATGGTTTTACAGGGTTAGAACTAGAGGCAAACAGAACTCTGTGTACAAGCTACTTGACCTAGTACATCCATAGAGACTGAGGACATAGCTGTTATTTATTTCTCCTGGAAAAGTTCACTGGTAAAGAAAGAAAATTAGAAACACTTTTTGTCAGTATTTTCTAGCAAAAAGCCCCCACACCACCTGTTCCTTGTCCATTCCTCTTTTTTGACAAAGTCGCTCTTTTTTGACAAAGTTGCTTCTTGCTTGTGGAAAAGGGAATTAAGAGGGTAGGAAAAGATTGGGAAAACTAAATAGAAGTCAGATAAAATGGGTACTTTAGCACAGAATACAAAAATCTAGACAAAATGTTTCTCTTCATCCACGAATCATTTCTATGACAAGTTTTGAGCCTTCTTAGTTATAATAGTACATAAAGACAAACTACTTATGCATGTGAATCCCTCTTATAAGTTGTTCTTGTTTAGTTTAATTCTTCCTGGCTTTTAGCAAGCATAATCTCCTTTAATTGTGAGCCTTCCTTAATGAAGACTATTCTTGAAACTGTCATTTAAAATAAGTCATTAATTGTTTTCCACTCCCCATTAAATATCATAGGAAGCCATACCATTAATTCTATCACTGCTAAATCCCCACATTGCCAGATGCTGAAGCAGAATGGGACTATGGATTACAAAACATATGGATTTATTTACACTAGGTAACTTCTTTATTAAAATATCTTAACACAGTCATTACCGAGACTTCTTTCCCAAGCCCCTGCTGTCACACTCTGCTCTGCTCAGGAACACACACCACATCTGCTTTTCACATATGCTTTCCAGCCCCAGTCCACCCACATGGGCCCCTCTCACAGCAGTGTGTGCCCCTCCTCCCCAGCCTCAGATGCAAACACGCAATGGAGCTGTAGCAATCACAACAGTGCAGGGGGTTCAAATGGGCCCTGGCTGGCTTGGAGGATGCCATCCCTGCTCCAGTATCCCTGCTCTTCAGAAAGAAGCTCTCCGCCTCATGCTGACTGTGCAGGGTCCTCTCTGATAGCAGTACTCCCCCAGAAACAATGCAGCTTCTCCTGCATAAATCTCCCAAGGCAGATTTTTCACTGGTGACCCACGACCAGGGGTTTCTGACTCATTAAAAAGAAGTTTAAAAAGCAAGCCCACACCTTCCTCTCTCCTTTTCTTTAACCCACAAGAGCCTGAACTGTACACTAATGCTAAACACAGTCCTTTGGTATTGTGGAGGAAGAAAAGAGTAAGACCCTGGGATGAGCTGCCTGTTTCTCTTTCCTCGGAAACTGCTCAGATACCTTTCTGAGCAGTGTGAGAAAGATGCCCTCTGGAATAGATAGATGGGTTTCTCTGAAGCTTTCAGTTTGTCCTTAGTTTGCATAGGTCTGATTTTCTGACTGCAAGAGCAGGCTTGCCCTTCCCCTCCCCATGAAGATTGTTCTCATTCTGCAAATAGATAACCAATGAAAAGTGGAAACTATTCTCACCATGTACACTCTTTGTTTCCTACCTGCCTCCTCTTTCCTTAGTTACAGACAGTCTTTTCCCTATGGGCAGCATGCTTTTTCCTGACTTTCTGATTCTCCACCCCTTCAGTGATTTTTTTTTTTTTTAAATTTCTGGGTTATCGACTTTGAGCCAAAAAAGTGTGACCTCTTTTTTTTTTTTATTAGCAGAAAGCACATATTCTAACAAAGGACTTTTGAAACTGCCTCCATAGCAACCAAGGATTCTTTATAAAAGAGGATGTTCAAGATCTCCTCATAGCAAAACAGTGTGTTTCAAACCACAGCCCCCCTTCTGATGAACTAGATTTATAGTGCATATCTCACCACTACCCCACCCCCCACATTAAAATAATAAAGGTACAAAGTAATGCCCTCTAAAATGAGGAAATAGATAAATAAAGCTTTTTACTAAGAACCTTCTGTTTTTTCCTTCCCACCTGTACTTTCTCAATGACACCAGTATGAATTACTTCTCCCTAGTGCACCTCTTTTAAATCCCTTTAATCCAGCCATTCTCAGGGTCAAAGTACATTGGTTCTTGCCTTCTGCTCATGAAGTCTTCACTTAACCTCAACCCTGTCTAGAAGTCTTCTCTCACCTGATTCCCAGTCTCACCTGGCATTCATACTCCTTCCTCCACTCACGGTTTAGTTTCTTAATTTGCCCCTCATCTAACTTCTTATTTTAACTCCTCATCCTCTCTTAATTTTCTCTGTCCCCCCTCCCTGACTCTTGCTCCCATTCTCTGCCTCCACTTGTCTGGCTTCATGAGCTTTTTTGCCTCCCTGTCCACTAAAATCCAAATGTCCAGATGGAAAATTGTACTAGTCTAATTACTCCTAACCTGAGTTCTGTCTTCTCTTGTTGCTCTATCTTTCAAATGGTTCTGCTTAATCTAACAGGCTCTTCATGCTGATACCTTTTTTCTCAATTCTGTTTAGCCAATTAAGTTCACTATTGCTCGAACTGCCAGAACATTCTTATTAACTTTTATCATTTGTAATATTACCAGCATGGGTTCCAATATATTTTTACTTACAAATGTGTGGTAGATAGCAGTTCCTTCCTTACTATCAAATAAGTATAAAATGTATTTTACTATTTTATAAACAAAATCTATCAGAGCAATCATCAACAGTCAGCAATCAGCTGTTGGTGGAACTACCTTCTAAATACAGGCATTGCAGGAAAGTGTTTAAACTTCAACAGAGTGGATATTTCTTGTCTCCAGTCCCCTTACTCCTATGATGTGGATTACTGAGGCTTAGTAATGTCATATAATGTTATTTTGGGTGTGGGGAAATCTTCTTTCCATGTACTTCTGCTACCACATCTTGGCAGATTTGAGCACAGAACACACAAATGAGCAGTGATAGTGTTCTTCAAATGGGAACAGTTAAGAGAATCAAATGGAGCTTAAACAAGAATGTAGGTATTAATGATGCGTGTCTTTCCAAACCCAACCAACACGACAAAATAAGTTAAAAAATTTTAATAAATTATTACTAAATAAATGTGTTTTATGTACACCAAAACAGCTTTGCAGAACACCCAGGTAATATCAATAAATTACCAACAGCAGTGGTGCCCAAAAATATTGACTGAGAATTAGAATTAACATCTAACACAGACCAGATGTTTGCTCACAGGAGTGTTGGCCAGATCAACATCAATGGCTTCTGCGTGGAACAGTAACCATTTTTCATTAACAACAAAGTTGTTACTGAGCTGTGCTTATGGTGCTAACTGATACTTCCATGTTGGGCCTTCTTCGTAGGGGGTTAAAGCAGAATCCAGGATATAACAGATTTCCAGAGGAAATTAATTAATTCAAACCATTTACAGCATGTTGATGAAGTTAGGTTTACGACGCTGTCACTCAGTTTAGATAAAAACACATACAGGTTTGGCTGATCCCAGGATTTAGTAGGGGAGGGAGGAAAAACAAGAGTTTAAAACCTTCTAATGGCAAAAGTTGTTTGGGTTTTTTTTGTCCCACTAGCAAATAAACACATTTTTCTGCATGCACAGATAGTTGAATTTTACTAAGTTTTAGAGTAGTTTTACAAATTTTCTTGAGAACACTTGTCTCAAAATGTCCCAAATTATAATTCATGGAAATAATAGGTACTTACATAACTCCCAAAAGATTTAAATCTTCAAATTTTGAAGATCATAATCTTCAGATTTTGCTTCCTACATTCAGCTTCTTAAACAAATCTCAGTGAAGACAATCTCATGTCATTTGTAAAGTCTTTTCAGCTAATGGAAAGAAGATGTAAAGAAAGGAAGATAACTGTACCATCATATCACCTTTCCCAGATTAAGTTATCTAATGAAAGTTTTCTAAGGACAGAAGTGGATTTTCCTTTTTGGTATTTTAGGGATCTTTCAAGGGCATGTTTCTGATGGCAGAAACAGAAATTAACAGTGTGCCCTGACTGCTACAAGCTTCCTGAACAGACCTCAATCCCTCTAGAAAAGAAACTACATGTACAAGGAGGTGTCCATTCTGCCATTTTGATACACCTTTGGTACATCTTCTGTCAGTCCAGTATCACAGACCTCCCTGACATCACCTGAGCAGTGGCTACAAAGCCACACTAGCACAGCTAAAAACTATTTTTTCTTCTCTTAATTTGTCTTTGAGAGCTTTGGACTACATTTATGCACAGTAACAAAGCTGTTAACTTTTTTTCCTCTCCACCCTTTTTCATCACCTGACTCTATTTCTGTTTTGTACCAACTGTGTGTCTATATGTTCATGTAGTTGAGTTGTCTTCCATTACTCTGACACCTAAACAAATAACAATCTTGACATGATTACTGCAGTTTTTAGAGACCATGTTCAAACTGGAAAAATGGACTTTTGGGTGGGAGAAAATTCATTAGTTACTTTTCCTGTCAAGTAGAAGCTGTTAAGAAATGAAGTCTTGGACTCATTTTCAGCTCTTCATCTCCCAGCTAAACCAGAGATGCCCCAGAAATCACTTTCTTATTCCCAGAACTCTACTGCTGGGGTATTGGAGCAAAGAAATGATCCACTTTGATGATCAGGGCCATCATTTTGGTGTGAAACCTAGGAGCTGGTGAGCTTGCATGAATCTGTAACAGCTGAGTCATGAAAAAAACAGGCTACTGCTTAAAGCTGCAAGACTCCATTCATTTTCACAAGGAGAGTTAGAGAACAGAAGGTACAGTACACCAGTCTGGATGGCTTTAATTGCAATCACTGACTGTCAGATCTAATTAGAAGAAGCATGGTCCCGTAGGAAGATTAAGGCGGATGGAAAAGACGAAAGGAGTCACTGACTACAGCTGGTTGCTCATTAGAGTCTGATGTTCTCTATTTAAGGCAGAATCTTCCCCCATAATACCAGCGTGCTGGTACTGAGAGCATGTGATTTATTGTTCCAGTAGTAAAGAAACAAGAGGCTGTGAGATGCAGTGAAAAACTCTAAAGAGGATATGAAGGACAGAATTATCTATTAGTTGAGTCCTAGGAGAGTTGAAGTGATGCATGTGAGTACTGGCCTTAACATTCCATGAGCTGTATACCCTGCCAGTGCTCTCAATCCAAGATGGTAGAAGAATTTGCTGAGGCTCATCTGCTCCAGGGGCTACTTCTTCGTGTCGATGCTCATCCAGGTAGGAACTCAGAAAAGTGCCAGGAATAATACTGAAGAGATGAGACATCATACACCTCTGGGAAGGAGGGTGAAAGACCTGGACTCGGATGGTACTTCAGTTAGATCTCCTTGGAGAGGGTAAAAGTCTGGGGAGGGCACAGATGTGTCCGGAAGAAAAAGCCACTGGTGAACATTGGGAGGATTTCAGACTTTATACACTTATGTCTAACTTGTGATGAGCAGGGAAAATCACTACTACTACATGGCAGTTACCACACTTCATGAGTATTTTAGCAGTAGTTAATAGTCAATCTGGAAGAATATATCCAGTTTTAGAATAAAGGGTCTGTCCAGGATTAAAAACTGTGCAAAGTTTATTGGTTTTTACAAGGATATCATAATTTTATTAAAATTGCAAGTGACACAAAAACAGTGGACAACCTTTGAGTACATAGAATAGAATCCAAGTTCAGAATTATCTCAGAAAGTCAGAGACTTGTAGAATTTTTCAAGTTGAGAGGTTTTAATGATGTCACCTGTCCAGTCTCTGGCTCATTGCAGACTGTATTATGAGGTCAAGCTGATCACAGTCTTTCAGAACCTCCGCAGAGAAAACAGACACAGTTCTAAAAGGACACACAAAGAATTCCACTCTGTAAGTAAAAACTGAAAAATGTCTGGCTAAACAAAAAATCTGAGAGGTACTGTGGCTCACAAGCTGGACAAGAGTCAAGAATGTTATGCCTTTCTGAAAAAAAAAGTGAATAGGAGTGTTATCTCTAATTCAGCTGAAATATTTGTTGTATTTGGCACTAATAAGGTGTCAGCTGGAGCTCTAATGTCTGATTTTGTGCACAGCTCAGGAGGGATGTGGACCAACTGAATAATATATTGTGATTACAACAAGGTTTCTAATTAGCACAAGGGAGATTAGATCAGATGACAGGAAAAACCTCCTAGCAGAAAGGTTAGTGCAGCACTGGAATGCATTGCCTGGGCAGGTTGTGAAGTTTCCATCACTGGAGGTTATTGAAAAACAAGTTGGATGAGAACCTGTCAGGAATGACATAGAAATATGGAGATAGAAAGGGATGAGATGGCCTGTTAAGGTCTCTTACAGGCCTCCTCCTATCTGTAATTTCTAAATTTGTCATTCAGATTAAGTGAAGAATTAAACTCTGTGACAATGTGTGGTTAAGTTATATCCCTTGGAAACAACAACCAGGTTATTTCTGATCTGGATACAGTCATTGCTCATATGTGTCTGGTGCCTGTTCTGCATAAGTACTAATGAGCTGAATCTGCCAAGATCCATTAGCCAAAATATTTCAGCTCACCACCCTTTACTTCAGAAGATACAGAGTGCTCATGTGAGCATCTTTGTAAGCAAATTTAAGTGAGGGTAATAAATTCTGTGAAAGATGCAGTAATGACCAGCTGGCTGTGAGTAAATGGCAACCTTTTTTATGGGCATACCTGTTTGAGTAGTACACATCTGCATGTACTCTTAATGATGGCTTGCAGATTTTATATACACTTTAGCACACTGGTACAAAGCAGTTTAGTATCCTGTAATGGAAAAAGTACTCATCGTTTTGCAACAGTGGGCCCTTTTTTATTCACTAAAAATCAAATAGCAGTAAAGTATTTTAACATTCAGTGCCTAAGGACTAGAATTAGACCTGAAATGGGTCAAAAAATTGCAGCACACACCTCCTCAGATTTAGAAGACAAAGTAAAGCTTTTCTTTCTGGAATTTGGAATCTTGAGTTCTTTTTCTTGGTTACTTTCCTTTAAATCAACTCTGAAGAAATTATTCCTCCCAGCAGCTGGCATGGCTCTTCAAGACCTGGGAATTCAGGGTTCTCTTCTAGAGGCAGTGGTTGACTTAATCTGGGATTTGGGCCAAGTGACCTAATATATTTTTGCTTTTTCCACAGCTTTTAAATCTTCAATAAACTTTATTCTTTCAGAGAAAGAATGATAGGAGTTATCTGAGAAAGCAGATATTGCTTGGGCTGTTTTTCTGCTCAAACACAGCAGTAAGCACCACTACTTACTAAAATCCTAATTTTAGTTAATGCCATCCACCATCTCCAGCTGTACTGCTAACCCAGTCTTCTAGATCACTACTAAAACAGTTTTGTTATTTGTTTAAGACCTTGTCCTCAATTAGATTAATATAAATTAAATTAATGTTCATTCCACTGATTTCAGCTTGTTCACCATTTAATTTCTGTGACCTCAAGCCACCTATCTGCATAGCCTGAATTTGGAATATACTTGGGGAAACAAAGGATAACTGGAAAGAAAAAGAAAGAGAAAATCAGAGTAGGAGGTAGTGATATAAATGAGACTTTGCTGATAGATATGACTAATTATTCTTTTATTGTTATTATTATATTATTTTCATCAATATTGAAATAATTAATAGCACTCCATGGCTATTACTCTTCATATCTGTAACTGGACTTTCATTCTACTGTCTGACAGTAGAATGAAAGAATTTTTACTTATGTTTTTTGAAGAGACTGGTAAAATGTCTTCTATAGTAATAAATAACTTACATAAGTTTCCTTATTTTATTAATTTTTATAAAAATTAACTTCATTCCTCTTTAAACATAAGCAAAACAATGTTGACAAAAACTGCCTTAAACAAAACACATAGAATAAATTACATGGCATACTGCAGATGTTTAATACTTACAAATGTAGCTTATTCAGCTTTTGAGGGCTCAAGTACTACTTTTCTCAGGAACAAAGGTGGAACATTATCATGCAGTGAATAAAACTGTGTTTCAACAAATAGCAGCATAGGAAAAGCCAAAGAGCAAGTAAAGAAAACCAAGCATCTCTCCTTTCTCTTTTGTCTTATTATGAATACATATATGAATAAGAAGCACACCCGACATCCAAGCCCCTTCTGGCCCAATTAAGAATGAAAATTACTAATTTTACTGTAACCATTTAAAATAATGCTAAAGTATCAGAAGAGATTTTCAAAATAACAGTGACCAATGAATGCATTCATTTAATACCATGAAAGTAAACATATTACCAGTGTTCATCCTTATAAAAGTTTTGAGAAAAACTCCCATTTAAATGAACAAGCAGAATTTCTTTTGCCATTGCCTTCTGCATCTTTGGGCATAAGGCTGGAAAAACTGAATGGGTCATAGAGCCCTGCTCCCTGTTGTTATAGGCAACCGAAACCTGTTTATAAATGCTGCAAGACTCATTATAAAATTGGCTAAGATTTCTCACCCTCCTGCTTCTGGTTGAAAGCTGTTCCTGGTATTAGAAATCTCCTAACTGGCAGTTTAAAAGTATTCAAGGCTGTTTTACACCATTTTGTTACTGAGCCAACAATATCTATTAGCTTAATAGCTCTTTTTTTCTCCATGATGGTTTTCACCATATGTGCTTACAGATATTTATGATTTTTCATATATATTATCTCCTCTTTTATTTTACAGATCTGTATAGAGGTTATTCTCCAAGTTTGTTCTAGTTTAAATTCACAGTTTTTGAACATGGACTGGATCCAGTATTTCAGAGGAGAATTTTCTAGCACCTTATATAATGGCATCAACACATCTCTATTTCTATCACTTTGCCTGAAGCATGCTAGGATTATTTTTGCCTGCTTAGAGTCACATGACACTATTTGACTGAATAAGGATATTCAGGTCTTTCTTGCCTTCTGCTATTTCAAGATGATGAAAACTTATTTTATAGAAAATTCTATTTATAATGTAACTTTTGATGATAAAATTACATCCCCTAATTGTTCTTCTCTGGGCCTTCTGGGGTGACTAATAGAAATGACAGAGGTGATGGATGGACTCTAACTCATAGAGTATCTGCAGCTGGAAGGGACATCAAAGGATCCACAAGGATCATCAAAGCCCAACGCTTGGACTTTATTCCTGTTCTCAGTGATGGAGGTGCCTTAGATAACTGAGGTGGCCCACATGACACAGATTTCCTCCTTGCTGCGTCATGAAGAACCACTCACAGTACAGTGTGGTTTTCATAAAGAGGCCCTATTAGTCTCTTACTCATGTGCACAAATTATTTTTATACAAAAATGAATAAAATTAGGCACAGAAAAGGACCTTGAAAAATTATGTTACAAATCTCATTTCATCCTAAAAGTTTTAACCAGTGCCTGTTTCTCTTTCAATCTGTCCAGCTTTGTTCACATTCAGTTCTAACATGTGTTCTGTTCTCCTATTATAGTTTCAAGTACTACGCATACATATGATTTTTTCCCTCATTTTAGAAATAACCTGAAATTTGAGTTCTTTTTGTTGCTTGAGTACAAGGGTAGTTCTTTGAGATCTGTTGTGTGGGAAACATAGCAAATAGTTCTAGTTGTTTAGGATATAGACATTTACGTGCCAGCTAGTCATCCTTACTCCCTTCATAGTTGCTGGGAAAAAAATTAGCACACTTAATGCATTTAATTTCAGTATAATCTAGACCAGATGAGTCTTGCCCTTACATCCCTCTAATGACAACCTCAAAGAGAATGACTACCTCAGCTGTAGATGTCTCCAGTTTATATTTTAAGCTAGTGGAGAAAATTCTTACTGTACACCTTTAGGATATCTCAGTATTCGAAACAGGCAGGGTTTACTCAAATTGGTCTTCTGAAGAGCCCCGTAATTTCCTCCAGAACAATGCCTTAAAGATGGTTTTAGAATACTGGGAAATGTTTAGTAAAACATTTAAAATACTGGAGCCAATGTTTAATAAAACATCTTGGATAAATTTAATGTGATCATGGAGCACAAAATTATTTCTAAAATTGATTCTATCCTTAGTTTAAGGGTAAAATCAACTGCCCTTGCACACAACTCATCTGACATATCTACTCAACTGACCTATTAGCAATATATAGGTTTATATGTGTAAGCATATAAAATAAGAGGGTATTAGCTGGTGTCTCCTAATCAATGAAGATGAAAGAGATGGGGCCTCATGCATAAACTAATTCTGTAACTTTTCTGAAACTTACAGATTTACATTAACATAAAATGGATTTAGCAGATCAGAATAGTTCTTTTGTCAATAATAGCATGTTATGTGATGACTATCAAATATTTTATCATCAGGTTGTACTACCTAGTTACAAGTAAATGAGAGGAATTTTGGAAATTATGAAGAACAATTGAGGATAGGTAAATAAAAAAGCTATTTCAAAGATTTTGAAATGAATTAAGTAATATATAATTATAAATTGGATTTTTCAAATGTATCAAATTAAGCAAAGACTTTCCTGTATATTAATTTCACATATTTTAGGACTTACACTGGCCAATATTCCAGAGGTATATTTTTGCATGTTCTTGTAAGATGATGACATAATATAGAAAGCAGACTAAAAGAGATATCCTGAGGACAGCACATACACCTGTGAGTATGGAGCATGGGATTAAGACCTGTTCCATTATGCTTGTAGGAACTAATTGTAGCTGATCCATTTTTCAACTATTATTGAAATGTCTGATACTGTATTCGTGAGACCTCCATCTGCTCTGGATATCTGTATTCCAGGAAAATTATATTTTTCCTCTTCCCATAACATATTTCAGCTTTGTAAGCTGGCTATACCCTATTCTTTTGTGCTGAAGCAATGAAATAATAATTAATAATAATAATAGTCATAATATCTTACCTTGAATTTTACAGAAGTAAAACAGGTAAAGTTCTTAAAGTGTTCTTTGCATGGAAAGTTTTTCAAGGCAGAAACATTTTATTCCTTTGACATAGTGCATCTGTTATGCAACACAGTATTAATATTCCTAATTCTGCCTGATTTTTTGTTAAAGAGGAACTGTTTTTTGGAACAGTAAAGCTACTGTTGTGGTTTTTTACCCCAATGTAGAAAAAATGCCATGTACATAGATTAAATAAGTGTTATCCATTCCCAGCCACAGACCAGAGACATGGTATCTTTTATTGACTTTAGAAGTTTACATCTGAGACCTAGCTTTTCTTTGAAGCAGGAAAAAGAAACTAAGAAACAGCTAAAAAAAATGTAAAACTCAGTTTCCAGCCCTTGCTCACTAGTAAGTTCACAGAGTTACAGGAAAAAAATAAAACCTCTTCTTCAAACAGACTTTTAAATGCAAATTTTAAATTGTAAATTACCTTGTAATTTGGAAATCGTTGCCATTCCAGCAGGTGAGAAGGATTTAGGCATCACTGGAATGCTGAAGATGAAACTTTCCAGACATGCTCCTGTCAGGTAGATTAATATTTGACCTGAAACCTTCACAGTGCTCCTTTTGCTTCCTGCAAACCCTGTACTATCAGAGATTATGCTGAGATAGCTTAACCTGAGATGTCAGGGGCTGATCTGTTGATCTGAAAAATCTCTGGAAAGAAAAAACAACCCCTTTTCAAAGCAGCTCATGTATCTCACCCAGAAAACAGTTTTATGAAGGGAAATTAAATAATTTATCTTGAAAATAGGTCTTGATATCTATCTCAGAGTAAGCACAGAAAACTTAGATGTTGTCAGAGAGGTAACAAACTCTGGGCTGCCATAGTGTTTACTGCCTCACAGGAGTTTGCTCAGGAAGCATACCAGAAACACTAAAATTTGTTCAAACTTGATAGAAAATTCAGACTCTGTTTAGCTTATGAGGAGAAAAGAGCAATAGCCTGCATGTACCCTGTACATGTTCATAGAAGAAGCAGGAGGAGAACAATTATACTGTAATGAGATGTTTGCTATTTTTTTCTGTATCTTATGCATTTACCACATTCTCAAGGGGTATTTGGTTTTTTTATAAGGCCAAAATTCAACACCATATATGGATATCCCTTTTATTTCATTTCTCTTATTGATGTATCTAATATCTATAAGTGGTGCCACATTAAGAGACTCATATAGTTGCACTTACCAAATACACTTCTGGACAGCCTTCTTTGACTGAAGAAATTACATCTTGACATCTTATAAAGAATTTTGTGTAATCACAGTCAGCAAACAATGAATGTAGGAACTAAATTAGCCTAATAATAGTCCATGCTCTTCCTGCAGTATGCTAATGTCATATATTTGAGATGGTGGAATGGTCTTTTTCTCCAGGAAGATGTATTTGACATTGTCCTTCAAAAATGAAATTTAAACTCTACTTTAGCAAATATGTTATATTGAAATAAAGTTTGCCAGCAAAGTGTCAGTTCTGGAAAGAATGTTCTTTTATTTTTTTCAGTTTTTTATTTAGGATATTCAGTTAAACACAACAGAGAGCAGCAATGCAGAACAAGATACGTCAATAACTAAAAGCTAGGGGAAGCAAAATATATAAAATCATACTTGCAATCGTCTCAGTTATGTTTTAGTCTAGGATACATTAGATAAAATGAAGTGTTATTATCATGATATAAATCACTGTTTGATATCCATGTAAAATTAAAATTATTTTCAGCCCTGTCCCTGGTTAGCAAAAGTACATGTTATACCCCGTACTCTAGGATTAGATTCCCTGCTTGGGAAAAGGCTTTTAGATATGGAAGCTGCAATATAGTCAATCTCTTACATGTGGCTGGGAGACCAAAAATGCTCAGAGGATTATCATGAGAGGCACTAGCTTTAAATTCACAGTGAACTCCAGCTACAAGGTAGTTGTCTGTCACTTTTCATGAATAGCAGGTTTATAAAAACTACATTAAAGGGAACAGGTACATAAAAAATATCTGAGGCCTCATAAAAAATTTTCAATAGCTTCACCAATCACCCTTCAAATTCTGTAGTAAAATTTTGCTGATTATTCACTTAAAACTGTGCCTGTAACATATCCATCTTAAGATTCATATTTCAAAAGAAAAAGTAATTAAATTTTTAAGATAAAGTATGTTAAATATAAAATAACATAGATGAGGAAAGATGAAAACCCTGGATTTAAAGTCATACATTGGCCAAAAATGATACTAGAAATTTCCATAACAGTTTATTTTTGCAGAGAAAATTATTTTCAGCCTTTGTTTATTGATTTCCACAGACAAAAGGTGTCAAAAAACTTAGATAGAAAGATACCAGATTGATGTCTGGGGAGGGGGAAGTATCAGAGCCTTCTGAATTGCTGCCCAAAAAAATTGCTAAAAGATGTCAAATTGGTCCCAAAACGGAAAACACAGGCTTTCAGCTGCTGCTCCACAAGTTTTACATGTGTCATATTGGCCACGAAACAAAACACGATTTCTCAGCTGTTGCTCCAATTCTTCATGCTGAGCACATACAAATGAAGTGTAAATAATATTTTTATTTTTCAGAATCAGCAGAGCTGAATCTGTGCAAAGGAGGAAAAAGGCCCTTGGGTCTGAAAGTGTAAAGACTTGGAAGAAGGTGGGAATGTTGGTAGGAGGAGACTTACGGATGCTTATGTTCCATCGTAGACTGTGTTTGGCAAAGATTAGTTAAAAATTATTATCAGTGGATGCTTCTGCTGTGCTTAGGAACTCAGACAGTTGATGGAACCAGAGAGTTCAGAAAGACTGAGAAGAGTGAAGGCACTCAAGCAGAAAAATGCTCCAGATTGAAATGAGCTGTGCAACTGTGAGAATGAGGGAGACAAAGAGGCTGTGCTCTGGTTCCTGCCAGTGTCACTCCAGACCCTTTTTCCTGGACATATTCAGAAGACATGCAAATTTGGAAGAAAACATAAATAAAACAGGGAAAGAGACACTGGACTTCAGAGAACCCCCTAACTGAACCTCTGGGAAGAACCACTGCTCCCTGTGTAATCTCAGCCTGTGTTTTCATGGACGTTGTGTGGCCCTAATGGAGTGTACTTTTCAAAAGCCCAGGTCTGTCATTCCCTTCCCCATCTCAGATGTTTTCTTACCTTCTTCCCATGTCCAGAAATCCTGACCCTATATCCTTCTTCGTATTGGCCAAGATGCTTTTTGAACTCTTACATAAACAGTTATATTTCACAGTCCAGTAGAAAATTACTCATCTTTTTCTGGGTTTTTATTTAGTTTTTTTATAGGTTGGTGACTTCTCTCAGCTGAGATTTGGAACTAAAGGGGAGTGTGGGGCCAGGACTTGGTAGAAGAAGAAAAAGGAAGACAAAAGCCTGAATTCTTTATTTCACAGAATGAGTTGTTACTCTGACAATCAGTGTTGCAATTCTTGAAGCCACAGCCTCAGTTCTTATTAGCGACACATAAAAGGGTCCACTTCAAATGAATCCTTACTTTTCCAGAGAGAGGAAACACTGTCAGTAGGTCCATGCTCTGGCTTGGAGCCCACTTCATGTACTTATCACCTAGAGCATGAGCTATCATAACTTGCCTTTCCAGTGATTAGAGAGATCTTTGAGCTATTAACTTGTGCTTTTTTTACTTATACACTGATCTCCAAAAGCATCAAATACAAAGTTTATTAATAAATAGCTGGAATGTGTATTTAAAGTCTAATCTGTAGCAAATGTCTGTAAGAACCCAACATTTTATTGGAAAAAAAAATCATTATGAATAGGCTGTATTATGTATGTTAACATGTTATTCAAGGGTGTTAATATATAGAATAAAAATGTTCTTGCAGGATGCTGATATTGATAGCTCTTCATCATTAACATAAACCATCATAAAAACATATTTTGATTACCATGGTCCAAGGGAAATGAATTGAAATTGTCAAAAGATTTAACATATTTTGATAGAGAAAAAGAAAACCTTTCATGCATGTACATTATGGATATGCGAAGTCCAAAGTTTGACTGTTTCCAAATGTATCATGTAATATTACCCCTCCTGACAAACCTTGCCCAAATATTCTGGCCTTCCAAAAATGCAGCCTAAATATTCTTGATGGGGAAACACAGTAAAAATTATGCCTTGGTGTCTCCTTGGCTTGACACGTGTGAACTTTGGCATTATGTGGTGAACTTCCATCTGCTTTTTGGTTGGTTATTTGTTTTAAGAAAAAGAAGATGGGAACCTTCCAGTGAACTAGCAATCTTGGAAATACCTTTTCTCGGCAAGGAAAGACTGGAATGAAAGATATCTCATCAGATTAGGAGGAATTTTAATGTATTAATCTGCTGTGTTTGAGACTCAATATGTTCTTCCCAACCTCCATTTTATATCCAGCATACAGTAAAGGAATAACAGCTAAGGCCATAGGGAATAGTAAGCTGTAGAGGAGAGATTAATTGGTGTCAAGTAGGGACTAGTAAAGGATCAGCTGATGCTGGAAGAATTAGGCTGCAGGAAACATTTTATAGTTGTCTTTCTCACTGAAAGCATGGTATTGTTGTTCAGCAGTCTAGTGCCTTTCCTTCTGTCAGCCTCAGTGAAGCTTTTAGCCAGGGAAGAAAGTGGATAATTAGCATTCCATTTGGACGCCTGCAGACCAGCAGTCTAGAATATTAAATAGCTTTGCAAAACAGGAATGGTCTGAACTGAACTGATTCATATTTCTTTATCTGAGGTCTTTGAAATGCAGGTTTATATATGTCCTAAAAAAAAAAAAAAGCTTTGCTCATAACTTCACATCTGCTTTTGACGTTCGAAACTAATCCCCTTGATATTTGACAACAAATTCCTAAACTGGAGGTGTGGAGGAAGGAGATGATAAAAGTGCTTCTGCACATGTTATAACAAGTATCCCATGTCACTCAGGATCTCTGAGCACGGTGCTGAAGATATGGAAATACAGGATATTAGTAATTGTGGTGGTTTAACCCTGCTAGGTAGATCACCCCACACAGATGCTCACTCACTCTTCCCCCAGTGGGATGGAGGAGACAATCTGAAGGGTAAAAGTGAGAAAACTCATGGGTAGAGATAAAGACAGTTATAGGTAAAGCAAAAACTGCACACCAGAGCAAAGAAAAATAAGGAGTTCATTCACCACTTTCCACAGGCAGGCAGGTGTTCAGCCATCCCCAGGAAAGCAGGGATCCTTCATGTTTTACAGTGACTTGGGAAGACAAATGTTATCACTCTGAACTTGCCCCCCTTGCCTCTTCTTCCCCCAGCTCTACATGCTGGAATATCCATTGGGCCAGCTGGGATCACTGTCCTGGCTGTGTCCCTTCCCAGCTCCCAGTCTCCTTGCTGGTGGGGTGGGGTGAGGAGCAGAAAAGGCCTTGATGCTGTGTGAGCCCTGCTCAGCAATAATTAAAAACCCCTGTGTTATCAACACATGTTTCATGACAAATCCAAAACATAGCCCCACGCCAGCTAATATGTAGAAAATGAATTCTGAGACAAAACCTGCACAGTGCTGCAGAGGATCAGACTTGTGTTTACAATAGCACATCCCCTTGTCTGATTCTATGTTTTATCAATGGCCACAATGCTCCCTTAGAGGATTCATCATTCTTAGTTAAAGATGTTTTTCCTAACTAATTTTCTTGCTTTATCCTGAGGGCATATGAGGTACAGGCATATGAGGTATAGGCATTGGTTTATTAATTCTTGTGACATTACAGTATCTCTAACATCAAAGCCATTATTTCTAAACCAGGCAGTGAATTCTACTGGCCATACAAGAATATACAGCCTTTCATGGAAGCATAAAGGTCAGGAAATTAGGCAAATGGCTGCCCAGAGTGCTTAGTTTGAGGTGCTTGTTAGAATAATGCTGTGGAAACTGTTGGCAGAGACTTCCTTTTACCTGCTCTACAGAACTGCATTGTAAGTGAGGAATAGAATAAAAAAGATGTGGAAACTAGAATGATAATTCTCTTTGCTTTTCTTCCCAAGGTGTGTGCACGTGTGGGAAGTGTGATGGCAATCTGGACAGCTGTTTGGGGGCAGATGAGCACTGATCAGGAGCACACCAGCTTTCCCTGTGGCTCTCCTCTCTGACCATCCAGACTCTGGATAGGATGGGATCAGTTGCAGCAGGACCAGATGAATGGTCAAGTCCTCCACGGCAGGGTGGCTTAGTACAGAAATTACTTGGATCTGCAAAGTATACCCAGTCTTCTCTCCTGTGAAGCACTGAAAATGGTGACCCTCATTCTCTTCCTTTATATGGCCTTATACAGCTGTAATTTTCTCTCCCGGTCATGATTTCCTCCAGATCTTGAAGCCTGTGCAGATATCTCTCATCCACTAGCCCTCACCAGCCTCCCCAGGGCTCCTTCCACCTTGCCCACAGGCCAGGACCCTATTCTGGCCACCAACCCCTGGCTCAGCAATGACACAGCAGGGCTGGTCTCCAGCTATCCAAGGCCCAGCCCTGCCTGGCCACAGCTCCTCCAAGCCAGGTCCACCCACAAGCCCATGTCCTAGTCTGTCCCCAGCCCTGGGCTTGGAGGTGTCCAATGCCCAGGGCTGGAGCTGGGCAGGGGAGATGATGAAGCATATCCTCCTGGGAGCCATGTCCAGGCATGGGAAGTACAAGAAAACTGCAGGCAGCCATCACAAATTTACAAATCATGCCTGACCAGTTTAATTGGCCTCTCTAAAGAGACAGATGGTGAGGGGAGAGCAACGGGGATTTTTCCGTGGCTAAGAGGGCAAGATACAATCAGGGTGTTTGGACTTATGAGTACATAGTGAACTACCTGGATGGCCAGCCTCAAATATTTTTGTTCAGTGCTGTGAAGCCCCAGTGGCATCCAGTTTCCTCAGGGGTCAATACTGAGACCAGTCAGTACCTTTTAACATTCTCCCTGCTGACCTGGGTGATGGAATGGAGTGCATCCTCAACAAGATCAGGGGACTGGGAGGAACAGTCAATACTCTGGAGAGTAGTGCTGCAGTTCAGAGGGACCTCAGAAGCTGGAGAAATGGGATGACGTGAACCTCATAAAGTTTAACCAAGGCAACTGCAAAATCCTGCATCTGGGATAGAGCAGTGCTGTGCAACGGTGCAGGCTGGAACCAGCTGTGTGGGAAGCTACTTTGAAGGACAGGACCTCAGAGAGCTCTTTACCCTATTCAGTATTTGTGAAAGGGTGTGTGGAGTACTGTGACAAGTATTTGCCATTAAAATAGTCAAAAACTTCAGTAGTCTTCAGTGTGCCTGTTTATAGCTAAGCCAGTCAATCTGTGCTCCCTGTAGAGAAAAAAAAAGTATTTGTAAAATGTAATTCAATTTAACGATCAGGGATATATAATTGAAGAGGAACTAAACTGTGTTATAGGAAGTGCCCATGTTTCTCCACTCATAAGGAGTCAAGACAACTGCAGGCATCTGGGACACACAAATGTGTATTTGATCAAGTGCCTCATGACAGAAAACAACTCCTCTGTGTGTATGATACTGGCATGGCTGGGGTTTGAATAGTCTGAGCTGCAGCCCTGTAGTACTTGTGAAATGGCTGGTACCCGCCTTCCCCATCCCATCAGAAACTACAGTATTCCCAATCCAACCCTGCTGCCTCTGCTCTCAGACTCACTGAGATTACCAGATTTGGATGTCTCTTAAAATCTTTGTCTACAGTCTCAGGACTTAAGAACTTACCTGCACCTGCTTTTTAAGAAAAACTGTGAAATTCTTCTACTTTCTTTAGCTCTTAGAGAAAGATAGATGCTAATGCTGGAGGGAAAGGGTAGAGTGTTTTTATTGTTTAGAAATTTTCAGAATGTTTAGATGAGCAGAAAGGAATTGTTCATTACAGTAATTTTTTTTTACAAAAATACTCTCACAGGTATCTACCATCATGGACCTGCCCTTTCCGGTCTTCTTTTCTACATAAATTAAAATAAATAAAGATTAATAATTTATAAAGAGGAAAGCTAGAAGCTAGGGGGTCTGTCTTATTCCAGGTTTGCAAACAGACTTTATGCTGTCTAGACAAGTAGAGAATGTGTATTGACCTTTCCTTTTTCCTGCTCTAACATCCATGTTTGAAGAGGAAGACCCTGACTTTTTTCATAAGTGAAGTATGAATACACTACACAGATCTTTTTGAAGGAGGCTAGAAACAGGTTTTTTATCATTCAGAGCTCCCGAAAGGACCATTTGAGCATAGTTTTCCTGTTCAGGGAGGAAATAGCTGTGTCTGTGAGCTGAATGGACTCTTATTTCCAATAATTTTCCAGTGGTAAACTATGATTCAGCTTCCATTTATAAAGTGAAATGAGTGCCTAAATAATCAACAGTAAAAAGCCAGAAGTAGGAAATGAACCATCCTTCAAAACAATTCCACTCTGTTTAGTTTGGATTTCATTCCATTGTTAAAGGATTTCCTTATGTGCAAGGTGTTACAGATTGGCAAGCTGAAGCCATTCTAGGCACAAATATTTCATTTTGCACTGTGTGTAAATATGAGATAACTATCTGTATAACTTTAAAATCATCTCCTAGAGATAGTAGCTCTTCCAGTGCTTTAGAAGAGCACTAGTTACAGGGGGAGAGGAAAGCCATTACTAATGAAGATAAATAGAGCATCTCTTAAATTGCTCTAGTTTACAGTAAGTGCAAAAGCAGCCTGGCTTATTCAGCTCTGTTTAGCTGAGGGCAAATAGGGAACTTACCACTTACTCTATGATATAAGCTCAGGAAATGTTATTATCTACTGATTTGTCAGCTGCAAACATAGATAAGACTTAACAAAGTGATATGAATGCTGGAAGCTCTGTCTCTGAAGGATATTCAGCACTTCAGGTGGCTCAGGTGGAATTCTTTGGGGTTAAAGTTAGACATCCAGTCATATTTGTGGGTGGGGGAGGTTGCAAGAAAGAGTACACTTAAACACATTGCCTAAAACCTGATTCATCATGTTCCCAAGGAGTCACCTTGCTACCTCTTCTCAGCAATCTGTATGTACAAAAGCTAGTTGTTGAATGCTGAGCAAAATGGATCATAGAAAATTTGTCATTGTAAGAAGTGGGTTTGCTCCCTTGTGACTCCACTCTCCCACTCAGTCTTATTTATGCTTCAACACAAATTAGTGGTGAGTGCAAAGCAAAAGCTATGATCTGGAAACCTCCAAATTTAGATTCTGAGCTGGAACACAAATTCAAATTTATGAGCTTTTAAATTAAAACAATAACTTCTACCTACTCTCTGGTTGCTGAAGTGTCCCTTATGTCAAGTGTTGACAAATTCATATTTAAGGTTTAGAAAATAATGGATTTGCCCCAAAAAATAATTTAAAGTTGATTTTGTTTGGATGGGGTCTTTTTTGCTTCTGCTTTTGTTGGTTATAATTTTTTTAATATATTTAAAAATGAATATTGCATTTTCCTCTCTTCTTTCTGTTTCCTGAGTAATATGTGTTGCTTATTTCACAATTCCAGGCACTTCACACTTTGAAGAGTCTAAATCACTGTTTGAAATAAAAGTTTCAGTTCTTTTACTTTCTTTTGATTTTAGCAGCTGAAGTTTTAAGGAAAATAACAAATATTCTGACAGTTTGGGAAGTCTAAATTGGAAATCAAGTTTTGACATTCAGCCTCATTTTTCTGTATTTGTTCCACAAACTTATTTGTAAAGCCAATATTATTTTACATACTAGCCTGAAACCTGGAGGAAAGACAAGCTGAGTGTTTTATAAGGCAGGCCATAAATAAAATATGAATATGTAGAAAGAATCCTTTCCAGTCACACTGAAAATTAACTTCTAGGATATCCCATCTTTTAAAATATCTGTCCTATGTGCTATTTTACTGAAAGAACATTAGCTAATTATGATATATTCAGGAGCATTAGCAGAAAAAGTCTGTCTTTCACAGACATGAATGAACTATGCTGTGTCAAATGAATTTTTTGTCCAGGTGCACAGAACATTTCAGACAATTTCTGAACTTCTTCCCAATCTAGTTGGCTATGGATTCAGTGTTAATGATTCACACAGTAAACAGTGATGTTCAGAGTGTTCATTAAGTTCCATTGTCTGTTGCTCCTCTAGACAGTTATTTACCTTCATTTACAATAAGCAATTTTCCATCAAGAAGAGCTCTCTTAATTTAATTGGCTGTGTCAGGCTACTTTTCTGTGATTTTTCTTTTTTGGCAACAGTTTTTCCAGCTTGTTCTTTAACTGTCATTTGCCTTCTCCCGTATTATAAATCTATCATGCTTCATGACAGACAGACTTGTAATTTGGACTCTAATCATTTCTGATTCTCATGTTTTGACAGACACAGACTTGTCTTTCTGCACCTCCTTCCACACTTTCACTCTTTATTCTGCATTTACTTGTGGCACACAATACTCTCTGTTTAACCCTTTCCTTTTCTATTTTCCACTTTTACACAACACATATACTATAAGCAGATATGCTTTAAATTATGGATGTGTTAGAGAGACTTCCAGAAATTACTCTGTTGAACTAAAAATGATGGTGTTTGAAACTATCTACAGACATATTTATTTCATTCTCTAAGGTTCCACCTGACTCAATTTGGAAGGGCTCTAAGTAGAGATGATTTAGTTAACTAAAGCCCTTTTTCTATCTCTTTTTTTTTTTAACCTTGGTTATTTTAATATTAAATTCAATGTCTGAGAAACTCTCTTCTGTCATTATAAATATTCTTAAGATCAAAACATCCTTACCTTGAGAACTAAAGGATTCAAGTTAGAATCAAGCTGTTTGGTTCCACCTACAAATAGCAAGACCACACTTAGCTGCACCGGTGCTATAAGGCTCTCTGCTGGGGAACCGCATAAGGACTGCTGTTCCTGCTTCCAGGAAAAAGCCCATGCTGTAACATCAGTTGTGCTGCTTTCAAAAGGTGGGAAAATGCTTCTTCTTGAATTCAAAAGCACTGTGTTCTGCTCAAAGTCATGATTGTGTGACATAGCTGTGACTTTGTGGAAAACATCCCATTGGCAGCTTGTCCCTGGAATGGTGCCTGTCTATTACATCTAGCCAATGCAGAGGTGAAGATTTCCTGAGCATCCTGTCCTCATACTTCTTATCAGGACAGTCCACATGAAGTGATTTATAAAATGAGATACATATATTTGACTTGTGTCTTCAGTATTTTCTGCACCTTTTTTGTGTTCCAATATATATGCATATACATGAGCAGATACACACACATAAAAATAACTGATCTCTTAACTAACTTTTCATATCCTGCTGATTCAAAAATATTCTGAAATAATATAAATGGCTTGGAAATGAGGGGAGTGCAGTGGATGTTGCTCCTTTTAACTTTAGAAATACTTTATTGTAAACTAACTGATAAAGCAGGACTCTGTAAGAGGACAGTAGACTGAAAACTGAGGTACCAGTGGTATGGCCTGAGAGAGGATATGGGAACAATGTATTTAAACATCTTCATTATGGAGTTGGATGATTGGACAGAGCTTATCATCAGCAAGTTTGTAGATGATATAAAACTTGGAGGAATGCTTGATATATCCAGAAGGGTGGGCTGCCATCAGCAGCACTGTCAGGCTTGAGAAACATGCTGACAGGAAACTCAATGAGCTCAGCAAAGGAAATGCAAAGAACTCCATGCACCATGTTAGGCTAGGAGCTGTCCAGCTGGAAAGCAGGTTTGCAAAGAAGGACCTTGAGGTTCTGGTGGACAAGAAGATGAGTGTGAGCCAATAATATGCTCCTGCAGCACTCTGGGCTGCCAACAGCACTGTGAACTGAATGAGAAGAGCAAGTCAAGATGCATAATCTTTCCCCTCTTCTCCACACTGGTGAGACACATCCAGACTCTTGCAGTTCTGGGCCCTTAATGGCAAGATACGCGTGGACTTATCAGAAAGAGCATTGCAGAACCACAAAGATGATGAAGGGATGGAGCCTCTGTCCTATGAGGAGAGACTGACAGCGCTGGGACTGTTCAACCTGGAGAGCACAATACTCAGGGGGATCTTATCAATGTGTATAAAATACCTGATGGGAAGGTATAAGGAATGGAGACAGACTTCAAGGCTGTAGAAATACACAAAATTCTATTTAAACACAAGAAAAAACTCTTCGTCCTATAAATAGTCAGACACTGCAACAGATTGCTCAGCAAGGTAGTGCAACCTCCATCTGGGAGATTAAAGAACCAACCATACACAGCCCTGGGTACCTTGCAGTAGATCAGCTGGCTTTGGGCATGGAGAGTGGACAGGACAATCTCTAGAGGTTCCTTCTGACCTCAACTATTCTGTGATTCTGACTTGTACTTCCGTCTCACTTTACCACATCTGTGTTAAGGGCTGATTTTACAAACATTAGGCAATCTCTGCAAGGCTTCTTTGCATGTACATGGTTTAGCAAGGTGCAAAATGCTTTTGTAGCATCAGGGTTTGACATTGGAGTTACAGAAACCTTTCTTGATTTTTCACCTGTACAACTGAACTGGTGTGAAGATGTTCTCTCCCCCTGAAAACCTGAAAGACAGTATTCTGGAGAGACTCTGTCTAAGCTGCAGACACTGACTGAAATTGTTCTCTTTTGTCTCAAGGATCATTATCTTTTTGAACTATAGTTTTGAAGTTGAGTTTAGAAATCAGCACTGCAGAGTACTTGGTGTGCAAGGGAGACAAGGTTGAGCACAAATAATATTGGAGTGAAAAAAGAACAAAATTATTGAGCTGATCTATGCTTTTCAGAATAAAAGTGAACAGGAAGAAATAATTTCATTATCTCTTCATGAGGCACATTAATGAAACTGAAAAGTACAGTACATCAGAATTACAGTTCTATTTGGCATAGAATTTCAAGGAAAAAGAGATGACAGCAGAGGATACAGCAGGGAATGTGCAATTTGCCAAAATATTTTGAAGATGGAAAAAAAGAAGGAAAAATACTGGGATGTCACTGCTTTCAGAGGAGACAAATTCTTATCCTTAATCACCTTCAGGGTCTGTAGATAATATTGTCCACTTCAAGGTTATCTTTCTATATTGTTCCTTGTTAGCAGCAAGCAAAACGTTAGCAAGAAGAGGAGCATTTTTTCCTTTCTATTTCAGTAAATGCTTTTATGACTGTATAAACCAAATATGGCATACCAATCTCTGACAACAATGCATTTGTATACCCAGTGCCATCACCTCTAGACATTTTGCAGATAAAATCTAAAGCAATGTAAGAATATTTAGTAGATTCTCAATACTGTGGTGGAACTGTTGGACACAGGAATAATGCCCAACATCCAGGTCTGGATGGACATATTGTCTGCCTCCTGGCCCTGAAGAATTCAAAGCAATTCTGTTGAAGGAGACACATGGAGTGTCTTGCCCTGAGCCACCAAACCCCAGGTGGTAACATGACATACACTTGTAGCCCACCCCAGACATCACTAGATGATCTCCAATATTTTTTTTTCTGTGAATAAGATTTTCTTTGAGAAAAATTAGATTTTTCTTTTTTCAATTTCCTTTTTTTATTAGCTGTTAGAAATTTAGGGATAAGCAGAGAGTTGGGAGCACAACTCAGGAGTATTTTGTTTACCTATTTTTAACCTGCAGGTTATCTGTAAACAGATCTGCAGGTTATCAGCAAGGCAGGTGTTATGATCCAGTTTTAAGGTTCTTAGAAATGCCTCTACCCAAATTAAGGTGCAAACGAGACCGTATGCCAGTGACAATAGTAAGGGTTTTATTTCATCGTAAATATGAGAGAGAGACAGAAAGAGAGAAAGAGAGAGGGAAAGAGAGAAAGAGAGAAAGAGAGAGAGAGAGAGAAAGAGAGAGAGAAAGAGAGAAAGAAAGAGAGAGAGAAAAAGAAAGAAAGAGAGAAAGAAAAAGAAAGAAAGAGAAAGAAAAAGAAAGAAAGAAAGAGAAAGAAAGAAAGAAAGAAAAAGAAAGAAAGAAAGAAAAATAAAAAGAAAGAAAGAAAGAAAGAAAGAAAAAGAGAAAGAAAAAGAAAGAAAGAAAAAGAAAGAAAGAGAAAGAGAAAGAGAGAAAGAGAGAAAGAGAAAGAGAGAAAGAGAGAAAGAGAGAGAGAGAGAGAAAGAAAGAAAGAAAGAAAGAAAGAAAGAAAGAAAGAAAGAAAGAAAGAAAGAAAGAAAGAAAGAAAGAAAGAAAGAAAGAAAGAAAAAGAAATAGAAGATAGGTGGGGGGACAGAAAGAGTGACAGGGACAGAATAAGGAAACTATCACCACTCCGTGGATCCCAACGATGTTGGTTGATCCTCTCCAGCTGGTCTCTCGGTGGTGAAGGTCCCCCCAGAAGGCACAGAGTCCCATGGGTGTACATGCTCAGGCTGGGTGGGCATGTCCGGCCATGTCCCCCTGGGGTGGGGGGTCAGTCTCTCACAGCAGACTCTGGGTCTGTTCCATCACGTGCAGTCCTGTGGGGCCGAGCCTCTCATGTGAATGTCCCGTGGATGTGGCCTGTGGGGTTGGGGGTTCCACAGCTGGATCAGTTTGTGCAATCGGAGGATGGGTGTTCACTGCCTCTCACTAGAGGTTGCACCATGCACCTGAGCTTCTTTTTTACTTGGTAATCCATGGATCTGCAGAGCAGAAGTTGAAAAATTGCTCAACCTCTGAACTCAGTGTGTCCCCACTGTCTCTGCCCTGATTTTGGCTGTTTTGTCTGAGAGCATGGGGAGTTCTTATTTCCAAGGCAGAATATGAGATAGAAGCAGATTTTTTGGTTGTCAGCCAAATTATTAGAAGCATAAAAAATATGATGACCATGTTAAGCCAAGCACAATTCTGATGGAAATAGAGCCGGGAAATTTCTCAGGCTTTCCCTTTCCTTGGTAGGACACTGGGTTTGTGTGAAAGTTTTGTATATACGTGTACATCACAAACATTATATACAAGTGCTTTGAGGCTAATTGTCCCTGACAGTCTGACATAATGCCTCTAGAATAACTCCAACAATTAAATTTCTGTCTGCAGAAAGTCAGGCAAATCTTTGATTCCTTGATCTCAGTACAAACTACAGGAATTCAAAAGACATAATGCCCACAGTGCTGCCTCCAGCTATGATAGTCTTCATAAAGCCTGGGGTAAAGAGCATTGGCTGAAGGAAGATTTTGGAGAAATCTCCCTCAGGCAAGTGTGACACTGCACAAATGCCTCAGTTGAAGAAGTAGCAGCTATGTGTATTTTTCACTTTTGTAAAAGCTAGATTAATGAGAAATTATTTTCTGCTTTCATCCAGCTCATGTTACACTAAATAATGCAAGTTTTTAGTTTTGTTCTTCCTTGTTTCGTGATTCAGTTTAAAATATAGGCAATTTTAGATAAAGACTTTGTGTTCTCTTTCTACCTGTAAGGAAATGTAACAATAGATGCCAAAAAATTACTATAATTAAATAATGAGCAACTGAAAAAGTATGGGACAGTTAGAAGAATAGCTCCTGGCATTCTCTTGAGGAAAAGTAGCATTTTATCTTGGCCTTTCAGAGATTCAGATTCTTTTTTAACTGCTCCTTTTTTCTTTTCTCTCTCTTTTTTTTTTTTTTTTAACTCAGTGCAACACTCTCAGACCAGCTGCCAAACATACATGATGTATAAAATCTATTCTGGGGAATGTGCTGTTGTAGTTACTTGCTTTACTGGTCATTCTTTTTTTAGTGTTTTGCATGCTGTATTTTAAACAACATCTGCTTTACCCAAGAACATAATTCGGAAACCATGTAACAACCTTTGTAGCAGTTGGCCATGTTCCCGGTTTGAGTTCCTCAAAAGCTTTGGCTGTGGGCCGCAGATGAAAGGAAAGCAAAAGAAACAAGATGGTTTGAAAAGTGGTCAACCCTCAGTGGTGGCAGAGTAACAAAGGCACTTATTCCTCCAGAACAGCTCCCTGTCTGTGTTCCCTTTAATACCTGGTGGCTTATGTGATTAACCAATTTTTTTATTCCATGACACTCCTGTGAGCTTGATGGAGCAGGTGCTGATCCTAGAACTAGATTATATTCTGTTTTTTAAGATTTATTTTCGAAGTGGTAATTGGTAACACCATGGAAAGCCCTTTGAAATATCTGGACTGATGTCCACAGTTTAGCTGGTGCACCTGCTAAACCTTGACATCTTTTGGAAAAGAACCTGGAAGTGTTGGTCAACAGCAGCTGAACATGACCCAGGAGTGCCCAGGTGGCCAAGAAGGCCGTTGGCACCCTGGCTGTATCAGCAATAGTGTGGCCAGTAGGACCAGGGCAGTGATTTTCCCCCCTGTACGTGGCTAATTTGCTATTAATTAACCTAAAGTAGGTTAGGACTCTGCTAAGTGGTTTAGAGGTCTAAGTATTATGTGTGTACTGTGCCTCATTGTTACTTAGTTCAGCTAAGATAAACATGTGGATACAAGCTTAACTTTAGACACACAGTCTCAAAATGGGCCACACATATTTGAAATTAAACATATGGTTAAGAGTTTAACTAGATCAGCATCTGAGTACTTAGTCTGAGACTATGGTATTGGTTACCTCTTCTTTCCATCTGGTTTAAAGGTTTTATTGATGATCCAAAGGGAAGTATGGAATAAATCAAACAGAATCTTTCGTCAAAATTTCTGCAAAAACATCTTAAAAGAATCTAGACAATAGCACAAATGTGTACTCGGAACAACTGATACAAAAGAGTACTCTGTCTACACATTGCATTTGCTGTTAAATAATGCTGTACTTACACTGCATTTTTTCCCCATTTCCCTTCAACTCTTCCTGCTGTATTAAGTAATATTCTTGGCACTAACAACCCAGATAAAGGATGTTGTTTCTGATGTGTAATTGGAGTGGTGTAACTCATCATTTAGCACTTCATTTCCATTTCCATTCACACTTCATGGCATATTATCAGCTACAACAGAATATGTCTGTAAACCAAATTTAGGTAATGCCGTATAACAAAGGATTTCTGTTTATTTCAATTGTAGATTTTTACCATATATATTCTTCCTTTCAACTTATTTAACCAAATTCCAAAGAGACTTCCAGATACATGAAATGTTTGACAATTTTTATGTGGGTACTTTATTTCCTATGTAATTTATTGGCTGATGTTCTCAGAGTACTTTACAGATGCTAATTGATTTGATTTCAGATACAGGTAAGTCAGATAGAAATTCTCTCTAGTTCTAATGAGACACAGAGAATGAGAAACTGCAGACAGTGCTGAGCTCAGTCCCAGGTGTTTAGGCATTACTGATCCATCAATGCACAGCTTAAAGCCTCAAAATCCTTGAAAGACAGTCAGTGAGCATTGTAGATACCTCTGAGTGACTCCTTAGAATTAACCTTTTCTATCAGTTAGCCTTTGAAGGGGTTTCCCTGAGAAAGTATGATGTTGGGTTCCCTAATAACTAAAAAGTCTTTCTTTTTCAGACTAAAAAAAAAGAGGTGTTTTTTTTTTAAGACAGAAAAAGACATACTGTTTTCTTTCAGTGTTCACCAGGATTTTTCAGCTGTAAATGTTCTTGGGACATTGGGACACTGGGACTTGTCCCAGTTTTCAAAAAGGGCAAAAAAGATGACCCTGGAAACTACAGGCCGGTCAATCTGAGTTTTCTCCCTGGTAAAATTACAGTAGAGATTATACTGGAAGGTATAGAAAAACACCTGAGAGACATCACAGTCATTGGTCACAGCTAGCACAGCTTTATGAGACAAAGTTCTGCTTATCCAATCTGATTTCACTGTATGACAATGTAACCCACCCAGCTGATCAAGGGAAGCAAGCTGGTGTAATCGTTTTGGATTTCAGCAAAGCTTTCAATACTGTCTCTCACAGGATCCTTTTGGGCAAAATGTCCAGCGTTCAGCTGGATAAACATGTCTTGTAATGGGTGTGCAACTGGCTCATGGATTGGGTCCAAAGGGTGAATGGGGCAACATCAGACTGATGACCTGTCACTAGTGGGGTTCCACAGGGCTCCATCCTTGGCCCTGTGCTCTTCGACATCTTCATAAACGTCTTGGATGCAGGACTGGAAGGGACACTGAGCAAGTTCACAGATGATACAAAACTGGGAGGAGCTGTTGACTCCCTCAAAGCCAAGGATGCCCTGCAGAGAGACCTTGACAAATCAGAGGACTGGGCAATCACCAACTGTATGAAGTTCAACAAAGAAAATACCAGACGCTGCACCTGGAATGGGGCAACCCTGGATGCATGGGCAGACGAGGGACTGAGAGGCTGGAAAGCAGTACTACGGAAAAGAGATTTGGGAGTCCTGGTCGATGGTGAGGTGAACATGAGTCAGCAGTGCCCTGGCAGCCAGGAGGGCCGAGTGTGTCCTGGGGGCATCAGGCACAGCATCACCAGCCGGGCAAGGCAGGGGATTGTCACGCTCTGCTCTGCCCTGGGGCGGCCTCACCTTGAGTGCTGGGGGCAGTTTTGGGTGCCATAATATAAGAAAGATATAAAGCTATTACAAAGTGTCCAAAGGAGGGCCACAAAGATGGTGAAGGGCCTTGAGGGGAAGCTGTGTGAGGAGTGGCTGAGGTCACTTGGTCTGTTCAGCCTGGAGAAGAGGAGACTGAGGGGAGACCTCATTGCAGTTACAGCTTCCTTGTGGTGGGAAGAGGGAGGGGCAGACACTGATCTCTTCTCTGTGGTGATCAGTGACAGGAAATAAGGAAATGGCCTGAAGTTGTGTCGGGAGAGGTTTAGGTTGGATATTAGGAAAAGGTTTTTCACCCAGAGGGTGGTTGGACACTGGAACAGCTCCCCTGGGAAGTGGTCACAGCACCAGCCTGACAGACCTCAAGAAGTGTTTGGACAACGCTCTAAGGAACACAGTGTGATTCTTGGGCACACCTGCACAGGGCCAGGAGTTGGACTTTGATGATCATATTGGGCGACCTCTAACTCAGAATACTCTGTTAGACTTTTAATAAGAGGGATTCCTGACACAGAGAATGAGAAAATTGGCCAGGACATCGCACTTCTCATGAGGGTATTTTTGACTGGGTTTTTTTGGTGGTGGTGGTTGGTTGGCTTGTTTTCATTTTGTCAATCAATTTCATTTTGTAGGTTCATTATATATATATATATATATACATATATATACATACATAATATTTCTACTTTTTTAAACCATGTCTATAATCAACAACATAAAAGCAGAAAAAATATTATTTCTCAGACAGTAAGAAGCAATTACATCTAGATCCAGAAAAGAAAGATAAATAATTTCAACTTAACTGCAATAAATTTGTTTCTTCAATGTTTTAAAAATGATGTTTTTTCTAGTTTATGTTTAAATAGTTCACAGTCCCATTTTCTTTTTGTCACATTCCCTTTTCAGAAAGAATTAATTTACTCCATTTCATTCAATAAACATTCATATAGTTTATAAAACAATAAATTATGTTTGCAGATAGAAAAAAAGTTTATATATTTTCACTAAAAATATTATCCATTCATCCAACCTTGTTTAACCTTCTGTAGATGAAAGACTGCTAATGACTTCTTGTTGACAATAGCTAGAAAGTGCCAAATGAAGTAACAATGTACCTGCTTACGTGAGACTGAGAACAAAGCTATTTAATATCTAGTAAAACTTCATCTCTTGGTATTGTGAACATCTTATTTAAGTCTTAAAAAGCATTGTGACACAGTTTTTCTTTATGTAATTTTAAAAATAATGTTTGATAAATAATATTAACATGTTTTAAAACTAGCAGTTCATTAGCGGTGGTTATGTTTGAATTCTTAGGGAATAAAACTGAAATCCAAAATAATAGGAGAATGCAGTCTATAGATTACATCATCAGAAAGAAAATATTTGGAAATACTGCATTTCGTAGCTACTATAAAAAATGATTTCATACTGTACTGAGATAAAGGATTGTGTGGAATTCTTAATAGAAACACAATATATGCCAATTTCAACTGTCCTTTGCAGTAACCATGAATTCATTTGTAAATTCGCAAAATCATCTTGCTTCAGGACATTTAGGAATTCAAGCAGTCACCCTCACTTTTTTGGTGGTGACTTACATTAGCTTGTTGTAGACTAGTGATAGAACAAAAAAGCCTACACACTTGATTTTATTCCAGGGGCAAATTTCTTGAATACTTTCCAAATCTGACTGGAGAGTAGAGCATCTATAGGAATGATTATGTGTAAGAATGTTTTAGCCTAAAAACTTCAGCTGAGAGCTAAATTTCTCAAATTTCTTCTAACTCAAATTTCTTCTAACTACAGAATCCTATTGTCTACTTGAAGTTAGCTTAGATATTTATATGGCAACTTTGTAGACCTATAGGTCTGTAAATTGCTAAATTACTTTGGGATATTTATATTAATACTTCTCACAGCAAAATAACTCAACATGATTTAAATAATGGGTAATCGAAATTGAAGATAACTTTTTTTTCTCTGGAGTAGTAAGGAATGTATAATATGGGATCTAAAATAAGAGAAAGATGTAAACAAACAGAGGAAGATAAAAGAGGAAAAGTATAAACAACTGTGAAGATGAAAGTGTTATTTCAGATGCAAAGCTCTTACAAGTGGAATATAGCTGCTGTCACAGAGGAACCAGAACAGTATTTGCTAGTTCCCCAAACGTAACTGAGGAGTAAATACTGAAGAGAATGCTAAATACCAGGAATACCCAAAGAGAATAAAACTTCCACTGGACATGGAAAAAAGGCACATCTTGGATTAATTTTGAAAAAGGTTAATCTATTAGCAAAGATTAATTTCCTATAAAATTATGAAATAACTTTGCAGTACTGTATCTTAGGATAGATTCTTACAGAGTAATTCAAGTACATGATATCACCCCTGCCTCTCATTACATGACAGAAATATCACCTTATTTAGCAAAATTTAATAAATTGAAGAAAATTTGGATCATATGTCTCATTGTCAGTCATATGTTGTGGTGTGCAGATAATATTTGGGTCAAACATACTAATATGAATGTACCCTACCTTTGTGTGACAAGATTTCTATCTATTATCTGATATGGAAAACCTTCATTTTGTCATGAAATAAAAATACTTCCATGACAGGGAAAAAGATTCACCACAAATTAGGGAATGAGCCATTGGCTGTATGAATTGTTGGAAGCATGCTGTGCACTTCTCACGTAGCTGACGAACAGTCTGACTTCAGTTAATTTAAATCCATACTTGAAAATAATTGTTGCAGTACTCTTACCAGACAAGTTAACCTAATAGATCATGTTTATCCTTGTTTGAATGATTCTGTGGGAAATAAAAGCAATTTTCATTTTTAGTTTTTTCCTGAAAGGTACAGAACTATTTTATCAGTTTGACTACAGAACACATTTTTGATTAACTATATGGATATTCAGTTCTAAATTTTACACAGTAGCACTCATAAGAAGTTGTTTCAAATTAGAGTATCCATTTAAATTTGAAGGCTGTAGCATTTAATAATTACCTATTATAATACATGGAGAATAGATGAAATCTACCATATAAAGGAAGGTAATCTGGTTCCAGGAAGCTTGATTTTTCCCTGTCAATTTACTTGTGAATTATTCCATCAATATTGAGTGATTAATTAGACAGTGCATTTGTTTTGCTGTTACAGTGTCTTAGAGTGGTCAATAAAATCTTTCATATGCTCTAAATGACTGCATGTCTGTGCTGGAATGTCATTCCAGCAACTGCAATACATCAGGTATTTTTCATAGTGCATAGAGGGGAATATAAATAAATACTGTAGATTAAATGCACACATTTCAAAGCTGGACGTGTTATTAGAAAACAAAAACTCTTCTTGAGTTCTTCAACATGAATATCAGACTAATATTTTAGGCTAATCTGAGTGGAGATGTCAAAATTACAGAAATTTCATTATTGAAATGGAACTTAAAATTTATGGCACATAAAAGCTGAAACTCAAGAAAACTTTTGAGATCTTCTGATCACTTCTATCTCTAGCACTTCTTTAGCAGCAAGTGGCTTGGATTCAGAATTAACAGCTCTGAGTAGCTGGAAATCAGAATTCGTAACCTAGATTGGATGTGTAAAAACTTCCAGAAAGATGGCATTAGCAAGGAAAAATTCACTGTCACTGACAAAATTACTACACAATTCTGTTTATTAACAAGCTACTTAGATCACAGTTCCTGCTTAACAGAATCTGTGACACTGCTAAAGATGATGTCCTTGTTATTGCCAGTTACAAGAATATATCCAGCATATACTAAGTAGCTTAACATGCCCAAATTAATGCACATTAACTGTAACTGTTGCATTGAATTTTAATGACTGTATTCAAGGCTGTGTTCCTCCCAAAGCTATGACAGCTACCCAAGAGGTAAGAGCAGAAATTCCACTTCCTCCCATGTCAGAAGCTATAATAAAAGGAAATAGAACAACGTAAATCTACCTTTTCCTGACAGAGATTGTTAAGCATCTGGTAAATGCAGCAACATAGACTTGCTTCAGTTTCAAGATTATAATCTTATTGGAGAAATTAATTGCTAGGAAGAGCAATTTTTACCTCTAGGCTGGTAACTCAAACACAGTCAAGGTCAACACAGTCAAAACTCATCAAGAGCATGTCTCTGACCAAAGGCTCACCTGATACAGCTTTTGTAGAGAAAGCTGTCTGTGGAAATTACTTACACTTTCCACATCCAGACATTACCACCACTGGGAAAGGCAGTGGAAGGACCATCTGAGAACATGGACAGCCCTTCTCTTAGTGGGGAATCTCTAATGTCTTTGATGACTTTGTGAGATAGACCAACACAATGATCCACAGGGGATTATACCTCTGTTGCTTATGATATGCCTCTTTACATTCTGATCTAGCACATTTTGTCAATAAAACATTCACAGGAGGATTTCATATCTCAAGAGAGTTTCATATCCTTTAGTTAGATTATTAGTGCAGTCTGTACATCTCTCTGAAGTGCAGAGGAAAGGAACTGCACTTACAGAATTTTTTTTCACTTAGTGGCATCAAAGGAAAAGTCATTCCTATATTCTCTACCTTGGCATTTTTGCAAAAACATTTCAACATCTTCCTTCAAGCCCTTCTCTTATCTCTGCAGCAAGAGTCTTGACTGTGTAAAAGCTGCTGGTGATTTGAAAAGGCTCTACATGGTCCATTGTGATCAAACCTAACCAGGAGTGCCTTTATTTTCTTCTCAGTTATGCACTGTAGTGTTCATTGACTTATCCCAAGATTGTAAAGACTCCACTTGTACACATGTAGGATAAGCAAAATGACACAATCTGCATGGTGCAAGTAGGTAAATAATAATGGTAACACTATGGCAGCGTTCAGATCCAGACTGAAGTTAATCAACATGGACTTTGTGCTTCTGTTTCTCTTATAATAAAAATGAACCCCTTCAAGTATCCAAAAGTCATCATAACATTGCTAATGCTTACTTGGGTGAAACGCAGTCAAGCCATTTTTCCTCCCCAAAAAGGTTGGATGTCCAAATTTTTAAAACCTTTGATACTAGTAACTTTGATACTTTCTTTCTGGTACTTGCATTCCAGTATTTGAATTTTTAGGATTCCTTTTCACTAATGCTTATTTATAGCCAAGCAAAACCAGAACATAGTATTTTTGTTTAACAAATAATGAAAAATGATGTTCCCTAAAATTCATTTTGCTTCGTGAACAGGAACAATAAGTAACCCACACACTATTTCAGAACTGAGGTTGTAATACTGAGGATACAGAGTCACTGCTGTCACTTTACTATTTGCAGTTTGTATTTTTTTGCCATAAACAGTATATCTCTGATCTCTCTGTTTTATAGCCCCATCCATAATCTCAGAATAATATTTTCCAGACATACAGAGCAGCCATACGCAATATGGTTATCATCAATTTTATTTTAGATTGAGGAAGACTGAACCAAAACAAACAAAACAAATATGTATTTTATAAAATGCTACAAATCTCTCCTCTCTATGATGAAAGTAAGTAAAGGTGCAAAACACAGAAGAGCAAGACATAACATTGACAAAGACAATTCTTCACACTCACTGTAATCCAACATATTTGTTTCTATATTATTTATTCTTACTCCTATGAAGACTTTAGCATTTATTTCATATATTGTCTGCCATCTCACACCATTTTGTAAAGTAAGATAGCATTATAGCTGATTTCGAATTTTGTATTTAATCCACCCTTGAGAAGTAAAACATAGCCCTTTAGAAACCATTTTAGGATAGCTGTCCCTGTTGTAGACACTATATGGAAGCAAAGAAAATTAACTTCAAAAATTGAATGCTATATATAGGATTCATTTTTATGCTTGCTCTTCTGTTGGCAATTGTGGTCATAACACGCTTAAGAACTCCAGCAGGATATATTTTTTTCCTTCCTAAGCCTTTGGAGCACTATCTATTTGTAGGTATCATATATTACCTCTGCGTGGGGCCTGCAGATGAAATCTATTCCAGGAGTAGTCCTTGTTGGGAGATTTCCAGAAAGCCATCTGTTCCCAATGGAGCATCTTGTCTGCCTTCCCTAGCAATTAGAAAGCAGCAGATGAAGATGCAAGGCATAAAAAAGGAGAAGGACATGAAAGAATAGAAAATTATATAAGAAAATCTTGTTTGTTTGAAGCAATGAGATAATAAACTGTTAAAAACACAGAGGCTGTAACTACCTGAACAAAAGGATTTGTCTTTTTTTGTAAACTCTCTGTAATAAAACAGAGGTCCTGTAACACGCACATTCCCCACCAGTCATTGTTGCTTAGTTAAGTTCCTCACTGCCATAAGTTTCTGATGAATCAAAATGAAAAAGATAGATCTGTGCATTGCACTTGTCGGAAAAAAACAGTGGCTGTCACACACTCACGAAGGAAAAACATTTGGATTCACCTCCAAAAAAATATATTTTATTTTGTAGTTTTAGTTCTTTTGATTCTCTGATTATGATACAACTATGTTTTTAGCTGAAAAATGAAGAAATTGATTATGATACTAACATACATATGATTCCAATCAGTAACCTGTCATAGATCACTGTATATTAAGGTCTTAATACATAATTTAAGATATAAAAATACCTTTTTTTTTGGTGAATATATAAAAACCCAAAGGGAGAAACTGTCAAACTGTATTTCTCTCTAAAAGATGTGGATGTGGTCTAATCCTTATCACTTGTGTTCCTTCTACACTTAGCAGAAAGAAATCAACATCTCCAGAAAGTTTCAACCTTATTATGTTCAATGTTTTCTTAGCAGGAATGAGTGCTTTCTAGAAGTGTCTGCAGCTGAAGGAGCCAGGGTAACTACCTGAAACTACACTACTTGCATTTAGGCAGTTCTCATTAAATAAGCTGAATATTTTGCCAACCAATTTAAAACCTAATTTTTACATTTAATTCTATTGATTCTTTTTTTATCTTTCTGAAATTTAAATATAAAATGTAAAGAAAAGTCTTAAAAACAAAACATGGCATTTTAACTTCATGCATAATCTTGTCTCAGGTCTTTGACAGAGAAGGAAATGATTCTGAGAAAAAGTAACATGTAATTTCTTCAGGAAAGACAGAAATAAAGGTAAAAGCAGTGGGTTGGTAGTCTATCTGAATGAATCAGTATAGCTAAAGGACACTCCACAAATACTCAATTTGGATCAAAATTGCTTTCATTGTTCTATATTAGTTTCTCTAGAGGTGGTATTAAGAACCAGCTATAGATTTCAGGATCAAAATTGGATGGGGATATAGAAATATCTTGAACTTGTTACAGTGATGAATACTCCTGGGAATTGTGTCATTGTGGGAAAATTTCCTGCCTATAAAATGAGTTATAAATGAGCAATTTCTCTACAATTCAACTAAGTAAAAAATTTGACTAATTAACTAAAAATTAATTAATCTTGGTAGAATTCAGTTATTTCTGGATATATTAGTAGATAGGTTTGCATCTTACTGATTTTGTGACTGTATAGGGAATAAATTTATTTTTGAATCTCCTTTTCTAAATTAAGGATGTTATAGAAGACCTATAGAAAATAACTTGACTGAAGTGACATCAAGACCATTCCAATTAAATTACATTGAGTAATAAATAGAAAAATAGGTCAAGGTTCCCATATGAAAGGACAAATAGGAGAATTAAGAGATCTAAAGAGTGGAGTCAACACATGCAGAAATTAGGAACTAAAATGTCAAGGTGACTGAAATTTCTTTCAGTATGATTTATCTAAACTTCAGGAATTTTTAAGCATGGGAATAATTCTACATAAGTTTCAAAACCAATGGTGAAGTCTCCATTTATAACTGAAATGAAAAATCACATAGGAATAATAAAACTCATTTAGAAATTATAAGACTCATTTAGGAATAGTAAGACTCTATAAAAAGTGGAAAAATTATGAAAGATGCATCTTGGAGAACACAAAATTTAAGAATAAAGTCCAAAACTCTTGCCAGAACTCTAATTTGGCTTGTCATTGCAAAGGAAGTTAAATAATGCAAAGCTTCTCAGCCGCATAAGCAGACAAAAGAAAGAAAGAAACTTTCTAGGAAGTGGGGAAAGAAATAAGGTTCAAATGAAAACACAGATTTATTTTTTTTCCTCAATTTTTAGACTAAGATGGTTGATTGATATAAAGGTATGGTAATGCAGATGACCAGGCTACATGGATTGCCTTGCTTGTAGGAGGGTGGCTACTCCCAATAGGGATAAGGAAGCTGTAATACCCTTGCATAAGGCCCTGGTATGATTTCATCCAGAAAGCCCTAATCTCTCATACTCAGTTAGTAGAAAGAGCAAAGGATGATGACTGAGGAGAAAGAAAACCTATTTTACAGAAGACACTAAAGACCTTGAATTTATCTCAAAAATAAGGGAAGATTGAGAGCATCAAAATGTCACTGGGAATCCCAAGTTTTCTCCTATCCTTATTTAGCACTAGCACTAGCTGTTTTCCTTCTTACTGGCTCTCTTCAACCCAAGATTCTCGTATACATGTTTATACAGAAGGAGTTTAAAAAGGAAGAGAGGACTGATGTGTGTTTGTGCCCAGGATATGGCATCATCTAGTGGTTGATGCACAAACCTGGAGCATACGCTCTGTCCCTTTCAAGGCCACAGGATGGCCCATACTCAGTTTCTCTTCACCCTGGGTGAGTAATTGGCACCTAGTCTATGTGAAAGGTACCATCCATGTGGATTGTGACAGATCTGTAGGTGTGGCAGGGGTACACCCAGCTGGGGCAGGTCCTTCTGGCCACGAAAATATGGCCAAAGTGGAGCAGCCAAGGAGCTTGCCTGGTAAGTCAGAATAGTTCTTTAGTATTAGGTGGAAAGTTAAAAATTGACTTGCTGTTTGAGAATTATGATTTAAACATAGTATTTAAGCAGGCTGGATCTCACTCCTATATAACCAGAAAGCTTCACAAGGATTTTTGTAGAGGAAAGTCAGTAAACATATGAAGACGCTAATAGAGAATTCTTAAAATTCCTAAAAGATTTTGCCATTGACCACACTGAAGAATCTTAAAGAAATTTAAGCTGTCATGAAATCAGAGGAAAGGTGTTCTTGCACAATTATTAAGTGATTAACAATTAGGAAACAAAAGGTAAAAATCGGTGGAGGGAGATTATCAAATAAATCTCTCAGGATCCCTGCTAGGATATGAACTGTTCAACATATTCATAAATTACCTGAAAATTATGAGAAAAAAGGAAGTGACAAATATTCCTTATTAAACACAATTATTCCTGACAGTGAAGAATTGCAGAATGATCTCATGATGCTAAGTGAGTGAACAATAAAAAAGCATATGAAATTAATTGCCAGTAAAGTCAAAGTAAGGTACATGGTGCCTTTCCCCTGACAGAATATGTGCAGAATATTGGAATCCAAGGTAGCCATTGCTATTCAGGAAAGAGATCATAAAAAGTGTATGTCCATGGTTCCCTGAAAACTTCTGCTCAGTAGCATGTGACATTGAAAAAATGTTAGGATTATTAAGAAAATACTAAGAACAAGAAAGAAACTGAATAAATGTCTATTACATGCTGATGGGGGTTACAATAATCTGTTTTGAGTCCAATATGTAGTTATAGTGATCCCATCTGTAAGATGAGAAAGTAGGTTGAACTTTGGCATCTACTGGAGAGAAGATTAAAACTGATCTGCTTGGAAAATAAATACTTGGTAATGGGGGCTATCCTGTTGTCTGTCTATAGATGGGACCTATCTCCTATCTACAGGTTAGTGTCTATTTGATTGGTTTCTATGAAATAGAAAAAATATGTAAGAATGATCTAGGGAATTACTGTCCACTGTAATTTTTAAAGGAACAATAGGAGTGACCAGGACCTTTAAAACAAACAAAAGAAGTACTTTTCCTTACAGTACACAATTACTTTGTGGAATTCATTGCTACAGGATGTTGTGGAAACTAAAATTATCACTGGACTCACAAAGGAGTAAAGGGATTCATAGCAGAGGGGCTATTAATCACAGTGGTCTGTATGTTGCTTCCAATTCAAACATAAATGCTGGTTGCCAGAAACAGAAATATTTGAAAAGCAGGATCAAGTCTATACTTGCCCCTTAGATTGTCTCTCTCCACCCCCTCTCTCTGGGCATCTTTTGTTCATCTCATCAAAAAGAAGATATTTTTATATCTTTTTCCTTGGACCAGTGTGAATATTTCCAGGGTTTTATGTTTTAGGTTAAACTGTGAAGAAAGAAGACTTTCAAAGCCTAGGCTTAACTAATTCTACAAAAAATGAGCAGCACTGGTCACAAAGTATGATTAGGCAGGACAAAAGGAGAAAACTGATGGATGAGCAGGAGAATAAAATTCTAGGATGCCTTTCAGGGTGGAATAGTGAGAGAGAATTTCTAAATTTGGTTCAAAATGAAGAAATGAAGTATTTATGAATAGATTACAGAAACATGTTTTCCTGTGATAGTGGTGATTCACAGCAAGGTTTCTTCTAGTCCTGTGTCCTAAACAGAAACCTGAACCTTTTGAGACAGACCATCACTAATTGAAATACAGAGCTGTGTGCACGAAGCTGAACTCAGTTGCTCTAAATTCCACATTTAAGTTGTATTAACATTTAATGTTTCAAAGGAAGCTAATAAAACTGGAGGGAAGCTGAGATGGCCAAGTCATAACTGTTTTTATGACGCATTATTATCACAGAACAGAGGAAGGATATTTATGATGCATAAAGGTTTCTCTCCTTTGCATGTGTTTTTGGGCTATCAAAATCAGTTTGCACTATGGGGAAAAATTTTGGTTTTGGCCATGTCTTTGCAATAATAAAGTGATACTAGTACCACTGAGAGCAAATTTGTCCCATCTTGTGTTTCACTGTCACATTTATTAAATTTTTATGGGTAAATATGTGTAGTAAACTCCTAATTTAGAAGACTAAAGACTAAAGCTTTTAAGCCTGACATACATGTGAAGTCAGTATGACTCCACTTCCATAATCAATAGCTAATAAGAATAACAAGTTAAGTTATCCTAAGTGATCAGAAAAAAAAAAAGTAAGGAAACAGCCTGTAAACCCTTTTGCAGTCTCTGCTGCGATGGTTATGGCGTTCATGGCAAAACATCAGTGCTGCAGGAGAAGCAGATTGCAGTGCCCTGACACACTTTCAGCTGAGTTTTCAGTGCATCAGGATGTTCAGCAGTGTGAGAAAAGAGCAGGAGTGATTCAGTATGATGATATGATACTTTTTCCTGGTGTGTTTTTCATGTGCACATAAACACACAGCGTGGAGGAGGCAGAGGAGCTGTGAAGCAGATACGGCATCTGAGCCATTGCATTTCAGCCAGAGGAGCACATGCTCTGTGAGTCACTGCACAGCACTGACAGGCTGGACATTGTGCCCTGGATAGGTGAATGATGTTAAAATATTACTCTTTCCTTTTTCAAAGAAAGGAATAGGTTGACATTATTGCTCTCTGTGTGTATGCCACAGACATATCACCTTGCCTTAGATTCCTTAATAAAAGTTACTGACTAAGGAGTTCTTGAAATTTTAAACTGCTTCCAGTTAAACACAGTGAATTCTTTTGGTCATGATCTAATTTTTTTAACTACTCTTTGGTGACAAATTCCATTAAAAAAACAACCAAAAAATCAAAACCCCCCAAACTTCAAAATTTACATCCTATTTATTTATCTGGAATACCTGACATTATCATAAATCTATGTGTCTCTATGTGTAATATAGAGTAAAAGTAATTGCAAGGAAATAATGCATTAGTATGAAACACAAGCATAAGCCTACTTTATTTACCTTAAATGACTTCAGAAACCCTCCTCAGAGTATTGAATAAAAGAGTTTCACAATGGTTTCTCAAATTTAATTACTAATTAATAAAAAGAATGTCTTGGGAAACTCCCATTTTTACATTCCTGTGGTAATTTTAGCAGTGACTTAAAAGGAACTGTAAGAATAAGAAAAACAAAAAACCACCCACCTTTTTTTTCAGCTGTCAAAAAAACAGATTTTATAATAGTTAATAACACTGTTTCATCATTTCATCTCTTCCCCATCTGCTTTCTTCCTCTCTTCCCCTTCACTTGTTTCTCTGCCTGTCAGTTTCCTTCCTCTGTTTCCCTCAAAACATCCTATTTCCTGCTCCTTTGCTGCATGCGTTTCCCCATCACATGGTTCCCCATGCTGAGACCCCTTTCTCTGGAAACATCCTGCCTCTTTGCCTCATCACTGGCACCCACTGACTGGGCATTTCCCTCAGCAGCTGTGCAGGTTTCAGTGTAGATGCTGTGCCATTTCATCATGGTGACTTCAGAGTCTGCCCCTTTCTCTTTTGTAGAGTTGTACTTCCTCACCGCCAAACTCCTCGTGGGAAGCGTAGCTTACTTCTTCTTGTCTGAGGAATTAAATGTACTGTGGCATTTGCCTCATTTTACACAATTATATATAATATTTATATTGCTGTTAGTCCAGCTTAAGATGTCTCACTTCTATATAGCTGTTTCAAGCACTCAAAACCAGGAGTCAATTCATGGTGGAAAAGCACAGCGTTAACAAAATCTCCTCTTAGCTGTAGCATTGATCCATGCACAATGGTATTTTTCTGTGATTACTTTTTCATTATAACCAATGTCAAATCCATCCAATTATAGCTTCCTAAAAGCCCTCATTCTTCAGTTTAATCAGAAATATGTTGCTCATGTGAACATGGTACTACCAAACACAGGATAGTCCACCTCACTGCTGTCTGCCTAAATAGGTTGACCTCTTGTGTCTTTCCTGGCCTTCATTTCTGACAACCTTGAAAGTGAGAAGTCCTTTTCTTTCATCCCTGAGAACTGGAAGTCAATCTTAGATAAGATAGTAATTTGTGTATATTTTTTTGTCAAGTCTTCATTGAGAGTAAAGTCAGTTGTGAGGAAAACTGAAATTAATAAAGACTGAAAATCTATTTTTCCAGTTAGAACAATCAAGTTTGGGCTTTTTTTAAAATCTTTAATATAGTGTAAAACCACAGAATGTCAGGTTGTTTCACAAGAATGTCAAAATCATTACTTCTGCATTGAAGTTAATTGGGGCTAATAATCTACATATAACTGTGTGTTTTTCATTGTTTTAATTTTTCAACCACAGATATTTCTTTACACACTGCTTATCTGTTTCCCCTTGAATTTGGAACCCCGTGAATGCAGTTACACCAGTTGTCCCTCTCTCAGTTCAGTTTCTCAACCTAAAGCCAGAAGACAGAGAAAAAATTAGAAACAAGAAACCAGTACAACAACAAAATAATAGAGACCTCTCAAGTAACCTTCAGTCTAACTTTGTGCCACTTCACCCTTTTACTCTGGTCCCCAAATACATCTGGTCACAAGTGGCTCCAGCAGCTCAGGTTTCTATGATCTTTTCAGAAATGTGTCTGACTTTAGTAGGCCAGTCCTGCGCTTGTTCTCCAATACGCCTTCAATGCTTGAACTTGTTTCTGCCACTGTTGTTATCTTCCAGTTCTTCTCTGAAAGTACTAGGTGTCACCCAAAATGAGATTTAGCAGTGTCAGAGGATTCCAGATTTCAGAATTTCAGAATTTGAACCATGAGAACTTACAAGTGGATTCATACAGTCAAGTTACAGGGAAAATGTGTTACTACAAAATTCAGTCCAAATGCCTGAGGGATTGAGATGCCTATTTCTAGCTACTGTCTACGAAAGGAGCATGAATCTATCCAAATTAGGTAGAAGTCCAGCTCTTGGTTGACAAGTGATATTTTGGGAACCCATGCCATGCATCTCATACTCAGTAAATATACTTTCTGGGGAAGACATCTGTCATGGTTTGATCAACGCAACACAACATCTCTTCTTTGCTTTTTTTTCAGTATGATGTATTTCTAATGAGTTTGTTGTTCTTTTTAGTGGACAGTGCTGACAGATCAAATGTGATTCCTGGTGGTTATTCTCCCTTTCTCTAGTGGATCACTGAGCACCATACCTCAGCATCAATTACAGGCTCATTTAATCTTCTACCACTGATTGAATGTGAAATTTGAGCTAAAATCTACTGGACTGGCACACCGACTTGATCCTGTCTAAGATTACTGCTCCGCTAATTTTCAGATTTTTTTTAATTATTACATTTGACTCTCTTAAGTAAAATCAGGTTTATATTTTTCTTGTTTCAGACATTGAATTATTTTGGCTAAAATTAAGTGAATTAATTCCTACTACACAATTATGTGATCAGGCAGAACTATGAGTGAGAGCCTTCCCTCCCTGATTTTTAGCTTTTACAACAATTACATTAAAAGTAATTTTGTCTTTGTGTGTTGGTTGGAAGAGGCAAGGATTTCACAGGTATGTGAGGGTACTTCAGTGGTACTGAAGTTCTTATTTCCACCTTGGAAGAGCTACAATTGGAAGACCTAGACATATCTATATTTAAAAATCCACACTCAGGTTTACAGAATTCTTAGAATCAGAAAAAAACTCTATTGTGCATTTAGAACCAGAGAAGACTCCAAGCTTTTGCGTTAGCCAAAGAAAAAAATCTCCATTCAATCATTTCTGCATCAAACCTATGTCTTCTCTCTGAGGTGCAACATGGCTTCCACAGAAGTATTAAAACATTGTTCAGCCATTGTGGGACACAATAAAATTGTAAGTATATTGACAATACTGAATCCAGTATTCATCAAATCTTCCATAGCATTTGAGGGAATGATGGGATTGGCAAATTGGATGCAGTATCTCTGGAGGTCCACAATGTAATCTCATAATAAACCATCTGCTCTCAGTATGACAAACAGCAGTGTAACACATTATCAGTACTTATGAATTATTATTATTAATAATAATAAAAATAGTAATATCTGTTTCTATAGTGCTTCCAGTGGAGAGCAGCTGATCATGCTTACTGCCTCCAGGGAAGGAATGCCAGAAAGAAACAAATGAATCTAACCAGCTGTGGGGCTATTTTTGAAAAGCTAAGGAATTCAGTTTGTTGCTTTCTATTCCCTTTAAAGGTGGTAAAGCAGTATCTCAAAGCTATCCAAACAGATTTCATACAAAAAGGGTTTTTGATTTGCTTTTTAAATGTTTGACGGAACTGCCGGAGTGCAGTGTCTCACAGACTACTTGTGCATGTGTATGACGCACATAAACACTGCTCCATGTCTGCTGTCTGCAACCCAAGGCCCCTCTGCCCGTCACTTCTCTTGCTGAGGGGAATCACAGTGTCAGAGCTCTGCCCCAATGTCACAGTGCAAGGCCCACTGATGCCACACGTGCACCCTGCGAGGAGCGCGGCGTCATCGCTCCAAGGCTGCCCTGAGCCCCAGCTCTCATGTGAACGCGGCACCACGAGTCCAAGGCCTCTTTCTGCCAAAACTCTTACGCTGCAGTTCAAAAGCAAGGCCCTCGCTTCTGCCAAGGAGATTTAAATGAGGATGAGTGAAACTTAGGAAGGGTGTGATTTTGAGTGTCTTGCCCAAACATGCTGTAAAACCAGTCTTCAGAAAAAGGAGAAATGCCATAAAAACTGTTTTGCTGTATAAGACTTGGCAGGTCTTCCTCAGCTCCCCCAGCAGCCTTTTGCCCCCTTTTTTCCTCTGGCAATGAGCCTTAAAAAGACCTCAAAGACGTTTATATGCTGACCGAAGAAACTCTTTCTATAAACAAGCAAAGAAGGGTTTATATTAAATGTATGTTGTTTATCATTGCCATTGTTGCAGTATATTAAGATAACAGGCGAGACGAAACATTGACAGCTCCTAAAGCCACTGAATAAACCTAAGCCTGCACGTAAGTTGTTGCCTGCGGCTCCTTAAAGCTACTGCCTTGGTTTTCCTCCTGCCTATGCTTGTTGATTTCTATCAAAATGAGTTAGAAAGCAACTCATCTTGCCTATATAATTCCATGCACACTTCCTCTCACCTCCAAACGGGAAGGTCAGTTTCTGGACAAACTTTGTTTCTACAGCTTTAAAAGAGTCTGTTGTGTTTCACTCTGTTTTGAATGGTGTAATTATCAGTAATTATTGGGAAATGAGCAGAAGTCAGAGGCAATTCCAGAGCCACCCAGAATAAACTGTGCATTGTTGCAGGATTGCAGCATGGCTGTTTTACAGAATTAACATTCTGAAATAGTTGGAAGTGACAGTTTCCTTTTCAGGGAGGGAAGAGGGCAAAGAGCTAAGCTGCTTCTTTAATGTGAATCTTTGCATTCAGGAAGAAGTCTGAGCTGGAGAACATAGGGGCATGGAACAGATCCCTTTGTAGCCCACTTTTCCTTTTAAGTGAATCTTTTTGGGTAGGTGCTTTCTCTGTGCCCAGAGAAAGACTTCAAATGTCAGAACAGGTGGAAAAACTTCTTATAAGACATGTATAGGCAATCAATGATATTTCCTTTAAAGAACACCAAATCATAAGGAAAATTACAAATAATTATATTATTCAGTTTTAAATGACATCCTTTGAAAGATGAGGGTCTTAGAATAACTGAGTTAGTCACATTTTAAAATCGTCCTAATGCCCTTTTCTTTTCAAGTAAATTAATAAATAAATGTCATGTTGCATGAGTTCAATTAACTGTGAGATAATGAGGACTGTAGAGCAGAGACCTTGATGGGTCACTGATTGCTAATGGACTACAGATTTTTGTAGGTCACGAGTTCATTGCCAAGCTGTGTTTAAAGGTTTCACCTTTATTTATTTATTTATTTATTTATTTCCCTTTAAAAACTGTTTAATTGCAAAACAAAAGTGGCTTCATGATCCGAATGCAGACACTAGTGTCCACATCCAGACTGTGACTTCAAAAGAGAGTCACACTTCTCAAAATATTTGACAAAACGAAATTCCTCTGCCATGAAGATCCATGCCAGGTCATCAGTACTCCCTGATGGCAGTGACTGAACAGTTCTGGAGATGCTGTGTGTACAAGAGGGATCCTGGAAGGGGTCTATGGAAGGTTGAACTGGTTTCTTCCTTCATTACTATTTTTCCACTGTTTCCCCAATGCTGACTCTGAGACCTGACTGAATAATTTAATTCCATGGTGGCAGATGCAAATGAAACAGGACAGATATTTGGATACTGTGTGTGTGTGACCATGGAGAAGATGACTACATTATTGCTACTGAATGAACTTCTGATGTCCAAATGAAAGGTTTCTACCTCTCATCCACCTGCAAAAAACACACAGATGACAGAGAAGGACAAATGTCCAAAATATAGAGATGTATATCCAGATGTGCAAGTGAATGCCACAGGCTACAGGAAGCAACTATAGAGTAGCACAGCACTGGCTTGTGGACCAGATGCCCAGACTGGGATGAAGAGAGACCAGAAGAGCAGAGGTGAGGAATGAATGACAAGACAGAAGCTATTTTGCATTAATCTATGAAAATATCAACTGTACAGACTTTTCACAACTGCCTAAGACAGGCTCTTACATACATCAGTGCTTCTGGGGTTTGGAGCGCAAGTAAAGATGTAGAAAGATTTAAGATTCCACTGAGTCTTGGAGCTGGTTTTGCTGTTCTTACACTGTTAGGAATGCATAAAACCATCTGCCTGGCCTAAACTAATCTCAATTGTGTCAAGTCCGTTTCCAGATAAAAACATGTACATCTGAATTAAAGTCTATTTCTCTTTAGAAGTTCATACATTTAAATTCAAAGCCTAATTGGTCATATGGATAGGAATAATATGCATAATTGAAAAAGAGTCCATCGGAAGTGCAGAGAGGACACAAAGGATGTGAATTTGGTGATATGAAGGTGAATGATTAATACCATGTATTAGTGCCAGACATAATACAGGCAGAGACTGACCCCCATGCAGGTCTGATAGTCTTTAAAAATTGTATCTTCCACTCTTTCTACTCCAATCTTAAGCTATTCTAGCTCTGGAAACAGTCACCAGTGCTAAATCGTTAGTGGGTTTGTAATGAGAGCAATAAAGAGAAGAATCCTTAGTGAACATTTGTCCTTGGGATTACAGAGGGAGGTAGAAATAGCACTCCACGTCCAGTTGCAACATTTATTTTTCTCCTTTGAATGGAAGCTAGATAGAAGTGCATGACAATACATCTTACTGACCCTGCAAACAGACAGAAAGCAAAACAAAATGCAAAAATACTAATTCTGCTTGTCATGCGTGCCAGCTTCTTTTTACCAACAACAATTTTGTAATTGAAATTTTAAAATGTATTTCTGACTTAAAGTACAGAAAAGCTTTATTGAGCTTTTTTTCTGCATCACTGTAAAATATATTTTTCATTTCTCGATTACTCTGCCCTTCTTCCTCCATTCAAAATATAAAAAGAGTTGCCGAAAGCAGCTGAATCTTGCACTAAAGCACAAACTTTGCTTCCATAATATCTTCTGTCCTGCTAAGCAACTGGTTGTGATGCACCTACTTCAAGTTTTACTGGGAATATTCTATAGAAGAGTACTTGGCTTTGGCCAAAGATGTCATTCCACTTCAGCAATGTGGAGTTATTCGGCTCACAAAGCATGGAGAGAGCATATGGAAGTTAATTGCATCAATGTACTGACAGCACTGGTCATTGAAAGTTTCTCCTAAATGACTGTTCAGCTCAAGAGAAATACAGCTATTTCTTTCAGCTGAAAATATGTCAAAATGTTATTTTGGAAAGAAACTCCTGACATTCAGCTTCACTGCTTGTAAAATTAGTGTCACTGCACTTGTCAGAAGTTCCCCTATAAATCTGAGCTATGAGACCTTGAGCAACTCGTGAATAGGATAAAATGCTATGAACAAACTGATAATATTTCAGTCATAGCTAGTTTTGAAATAGTATTTTAAATGCAGATATACTTCCAGATATACAAGTAAAGGAGATGGAGGAGCCCAGGTTTGTGAAGAGACTTTTTGTTCGCTGTTCCAGAAGTGCTTAAACATTAAGATGTTTAATACTTAATACACTTTAGTTGTAACTAGATCAACACAAATATTAATAAAATAAACCCACCCCCCCACCCCCAAAACGAAACCAGAATGGTATTCATCATTTAGAATGGTTTTAAAATGAGAAAAATTAGATTGTCATGAACCAGATGAAGAGATTTATGACTGTGGGATATTGAAATGTGAAAATTTGGTTTATATCTGTGTTTCTCTGGGCTACAATTAGAAACGTGTTAATGTTACCCCTCGTAGTGGCCAAGTCTACTTTCACATACAGTTTTTAGAACGGCATATATCTAGAACCAGTGATAGAATTTGGCTGAGATATTTACTAAAACATTTCCTAAATCTCCACAAGCAATGAGAAGTACAAACAGAGGAAAGTTCAAATAGTTCCAATAACTTTCCTGAAATCATGGTCTTCCAGACTGGCATTACGTGAACAAATTTTCAAATATCTGATTAGAGAGATAGGCAGGTGTTAGACTCTAAATACAGAAGGTTGCCATTCATGGGCCAGACCAATTTTCTCCTGTATGAATAAGAAAGCAGTGCTTACCCCTTTTGGCAGCAAGATCAGAGGAACGGTGGTCTTCTGTCAAAAGCTTTTCCCTCAGGGCATAGTCCTAGGACTGTGATGTGGCAATAATTTTCTAATTGCTACTAACTGCTCCTTAAGGGCTGGATTGTAATGGAAGCCTTTGCCTTTTCTTTAACATGAATCAGCTGAATCAGAACTTTTACTCCTGATGGGGAGTTTAAGACCAGGATTTCAGGTTTAAAGACCTTTTTTCCTGGAAACACTTGGTCTGGAATGCTTGTGTGCTTAAAATGAAAGGAGGCTGCTAAAAGCATTTTAAAAGTCTTAACATTCCTCTTACAAACTACATTTACAATAAATTCTTAGAAATTCATTATGCTTACAATAAATTTTTAGCTTGAAGCAAATTGTTCTATAATTATCTGTATTGGGGTTTGTGTGTTGTCCTGCAAAGCATCTCTTACTGGGTACTGCCCAAGGAGACGCTATTAAGGACTGCAGACTTGACCCTGGATGCAAGTCCCGGGAGGGCCGACCAGCTGGGTAACAGCGGCAGCTGAAGGTCTGCTCCAGCCTCCCTCCCTCTCTCTCACAGCAGAATTAGTCAGGTTAGCCCTGGATTTGTCCAGCTGAGTCTTGGAAAACTCTGAAGACGGAGAAACTACTCTCTGGGTAATCTGTTCCCTTGCTGCCACACTCCGCGAGTGAAGAAGCTTTTCCTGAGGCACAGCCTGACCCTCCCAAACTGCAGCGTGTAGATCTTGTGCCTTATTTTACCAACTCCGGCCTCCAAGAAAAATTCGGCGTCATCACATGTGCAGCTCCAGATTGTAGGCTTGGGTTAGGTTGCTTCAGTTTCCATTTTTGACAAACTTAAGGAGCCAAACATCTTCACATTTTGCTCACAGGTCCTCAGTCATAATAGTGGTTATCTGTCTGCTGGACCAGGTCATTTCTGAAAAACTTTTTTAACTAGGTGCCCCGTAACTCAACACACATTCCAAGAGCAGCCTCAGCACCACTGGCTAGTGGGGATACTAACTTCTCTTTATTAACTAGCCACTGCACTCCTCCAGTGGTAGCCAAATAAGCAATTTGCCTTATGACAGAGCACATCGTTGGCCATATCCAGTGTGCCACTTGCCATAATCTCAGGGTCACTGTCAGCAGGGCCAATATTCCTGCCTATACTGATGCAGGTGGTTATTCTGCTCTTTGTTGATTGTCGTGACTCATTTCTATGATCTGAGCAAGGAATATTTCCTTAATCTCTTTCTATTTTCCACACAAAATAGGTATTTGCTACTGTGGCATTTTTGTGGACACTTTTAAAAATCATTTGATGCTGTCAAACTTATTGGAATTTGGTGCAGAGAAAGTAAGTGTGGTCTTTCTGTCACATTAGACTTAAAAAAATATCAGATTTATATTGTTAAAGTTTTCAGAGAAATAAAGTCAGAGTTAATGTATTGATTTATTAAAAGGATCCCATCTTCCCAGGAAAGATCTACCTGATTACCCTCAGCTGGAACGGAGCTTGACCAAATTTTAGGGAGGCAGCAGAGAGGGATGTGTTTCTACCTCTGTTGTGTTTTCCTGTGTAGCTGGTGGTTGTAACTGGCTAAAAGCAATTTATAATTAATCAGCACAATTATAATTTATAATACAATTAAAAATTGTATTCTTTTTCAGAATTCATATATCCTGTTAGGAGCTATTGTGATTTCATTCACAAAATGTGAATATTCATATTTCATTTTGTAATCTAATGATTACATATTCCCTGAAAAAAAATGATTGCAATATTATATAAAACATTCACTTTTTTCAACACTGGTCTGTGTGCTTAGATACAGTATAAAGTAAAGCAAAACAAGACCTTTAAAAGATAAAGTTTTCTATCAATAAAATCAGGAGCATTAAAATAACCACTTAACACATATTGTTGACTGCATTTTACAGTATTTGACACACATAATAACAACACAATCATCAAGGCTGAGTTACTCTTTCCATAAACTATGTATTTTAGCAGCTCTGTACTTTTATCATTGCATGGAAGTGATGCTTATAGCCTTATTTTGAAATGTTTTCTCATCAGGAAGTTTCAGTAGTATTAGAAAAGCTTTTACAGAGGAAAACATAAAGGACTTGCAATAGCTAGCAAGCATGACATCATTAAAAAGCAATGAATGTTAGGAATATTCCTGTTCTAATCCAGGCCACACATCCTGCTGCTCTGGAAGACAGCCAAGCTCAACATCCTTTTAGGGTTACAGGGCAGGCTGCGGCCTTTCACAGTTTGCTTTAGAAATCTCTGCATGTGGAGTATTCACTGGCAGGCATTACAATAAAATCTAAAATTACTCCATCAGAGAGCTGGTGTTCCACCCTTCCTGCATTCTTCCCTGACAGTGAAATTGCCCAAAAAGAGCTCTATTGCATTTCATAGATTTCTGTGACGGACTGTGTACAGAGATGATGGGGGATGATTTTGCACATAGGTTCAACAGCATGTTCCACTTGAGAAAAAAAAATATTTAGACTGCTTAAAAATATGTTGTGATAATATTCTTTTTAGTTCCACTGCATGAAGTCATTAGGGTTCAGTTCTGCAGGCTTTTATCTGTATTTTCAGTGAATGTTTTAGATGACCAGAGGAAAAATGATTAGACCTTTCCTTTATACAGCACGGCTGTCACATCAACTATACAGAGCATAGCTCTCTGGGGCCAGGCACTCTGCCACACTAAATCCCTTTACACCATTCCTTTGGGGAAAAAGGGAACAGAAAGCTGCAGCAAAATGAAGAGTGAAAGACTCCCAGACCAGCGGTGTTACTCAGCTGACAAAAAAAGAGAAGTATAAGTGATTTCAGGATGCTGCTGTATTATTCCCAGTTAAAGTCCTCAGCAGCATTCATAGGAGATAGTCTTACTGTCAGCATCCATTTAGATGATGAAGTAAGATTACAGTGGGGCGACAGTCTGTCATTTGTATGAGGGTTTTAGGTGCCTAAAGAGTAACTTAGGGAAAATATTATTTCTCTGACCAACTAGTGGAAAGAGACACAGGTTTCTGCAGCCCTCACAATGAGCTCCTGTCTCTCTAAACATAGATAGTTGCTATTGATTGGCTTTTTCTATTGACAGCACAAGAAATAGTATCTGCTTTAAAGTATTCACTAGCAGCCTAAAATTTAGGTGTGTTACAGATGCTACAGCCAGGTGATCTAACAGTATCCCTTTCCTCCCAGGCTTCCAAAACCACTGGTGAACTGAACACTGTCCCTTACAAAGCACTCAAATTTTAATTGTATTCTGAATCCTCCAATAATAATCATGGTCATCTGAAAAATTTGGGAATTGAGAGAATGAGGCTAGAGTCTTTTGTAGCACTTTAAAAGACATGGTTTTTTGGGAAAAGCCTGGATTAAGAAGTTCCTAACCTTCATGACGTACTCCTGCACCAGCTGAACCAACATTTACTACTCCAAAGTATAAGGTTATGTAGCAAGTGAACGGGTGAAATTATCCAGTTAAATATAACTACTCCCGCTTTTTTCACAGACTGACCTGTGATCTATTTTACACCATGGTTTCACAAAGGGTTGTGTCACCACAGATCGGGAACTATGAAATTCAGCACAGGTTTTTAAGCTGTCTTCGACTGAAAAACTAGAATCTTCTGAAATTACACACAGAGGCACATAAATTAGGTGTCCAAAATACAACAGCTGAATGAAATTTCTTAGTTACTACACTTTCATTTTGTTCTAAAGAGTAATTAGTAATTACACTTAGACTGAAATATGTTACAGGATATCATACAGAAAAGCAATATTTCATGCTCAGAATTCTTTATTAAGTGCTAAGTTACAAAGCCTAGTATGAAAAAGTATGTTTATAAAAACTGTACAGCATTTTTATATCAAAATCCATCCCCATAAACTGGATGATTTTCTGGAAGAAAAGAAGCTATCCATAAATAAGCATACTGAAAAAGACAGCAGGAATTGGCGATTTATAAGAAATAGAGTCACTTACCAGTCAAGACAACCCCAGAGAGACAAGATAAGGGAAACACAGACACTCTGAAGCCTATTGTTACAATGGTAATCACATCAACTCTTTGTCTTGCTGGTTTGCAACTGTTATTCTATATAACAGGAAAGGAAGTATAGTATGAAAACAGTCTCAGGATTTGTCTATGGTTATCATTTCAGTGTCAAATCTATCCCTTTGCTTGGCTGCAGAATACATAAAACATAAAAAAACCTGTGGCAACAAAAGTTCGTGGGAGCCTGCACCTTCCTTACATTATGGTATAATGTTCTCTCATATTCACTGTCAGAAACCTTGAGAAGTTTAGAGTTGTCTAGAGATGAAGCGTACCACACTGCTCTCCTCTGGCTCCTTTCTATCTGATGACCAGGTATATGATGACCTTCGTCCTGGAAGATCCACATCTTCCTTGACAAGGAGTTCTTACTGCAGGAACTGTACCCCTTCCCCTGGTGATCCCCTTTTAAAGCTGGTCAAAGTAACGCGAGCTTGGGAAGGGTTCAAGGAAATCCAGACAGTACTACATGTCCTTGCATGTACATTAGGAACTGTGAGGCTAAATTCACCATCCATTGCCATTGCTAACTGCACTCTTGAGGCCAAAATCGGGGCCTGCTGAAGGCAGGTGAAAAGCCCTGACTATGGGATTTGACTCTGTGCACCCAGGTGAGTCCAGCCTGCACACCCACACCTTCATACCCAACTCCAGCACTGGGTACATTGATGTACCTATTGCCTCACAAATTCAGCTTTTTCTCACCATGACTGCAGTCTCAGGTTTTTAAAGGAGACCAGACACGTAGATGTGCTATGTTGTCTTTGAATTCTGAAGGGATTCTCATGTACCCCCAAGTGTTGTTGCAGTGTACCTCATTGCCCTACTAAGAGTCCCTGCGAAGGCCCCCGCAGCCACAAGAGACAGGAGCAGAGCTCAGTGAGCATTTTGGCTGCTTGCCCCTGCCTGAAGCCCACTCATGTTGCAGGAAATCATATGTAAAAACAGTGAGCTATGCAAGCAGGGGAAAGTCTGGTAGCGGGGTTTAAGGATAAACAATCCTCAGGCTGTGTGACCATAAACCATTCCCTGTACTAGATCATGATTTCGCTGTTCTCTATTCCCCTTATTTCCCTGCTTCCTTGCTCCTCTCAACCCTGACTTCAAATGACAACATTTTGTAGGACTGGAAAACATATGGTTTTCCACATTGCACGGTGCTGCATGACTCCAGAGACAGTCGGACTACATTCATGCAAATCAATTATAATTACTGGACCCATTCTCTGGACCTGTGGCAAACAGCTCCAGTCTGGCAGCTTCCATTAAACTTAGCAATTCTGGCCTTTGAAAGCACGTGTTCATATCCAGACTGTCTGCTGTCAGTGGTCCCTCACCTACACTAACTCACATGCACTATGTCTGAGTGCTTTTTTGGGCCAATTTTGCAAGGGATCATTCAAACATTATAATAGTTAAAGAAAATCCAGAATGGTAATTAAGCATAGATAATGACAACCATTTTTCCTGAAGAAGTATCTTCTTAGAGGTTATGATTATGAAGACTTTGAAATCCAATTGAACAGCCATAAACTGATATGAGCCAAATATCCCACTGGATCTTTGCAGCTCCTGGAGAGCTATGATGCTGACCTTAAAGGAGCAACACATTAAATGGTTTTAATATGACTTAGAACTACAATTAAAAGAAGTGGAAATATCCAGAGTTCAGTTATCTGTAAGTTTCATATTCCACTGTATGCATGGGACAGTCCCAACAAAAAGGCCATATTTTAAGAATCTTAAAGAGATATTTCCCTGAAGTACTACACTTCAGAAGAAATCTGCTCCTCCTTTCCCTCTGTGATATTTCCTGGAGTAAGCCTGTCTCCTCTGCTTGATACGGAGCACTTAGTGCTTTATGCACATGGAAGCCCTGACCCGACATTTATTTATACAAATAATAGAATGGAGAATAGTGGCGCTTATTCCTTGTATACTTTGGAAATGTTCAGGGAAGAAACTTTATTTTTAAAGTTTAGAGATTTGGCATTATTTCTAAATTCTGCAAGTATTTAATCTCTTCAATTAAAGAAGAAAAAATATTACCACTTAAACCTCCCATAACATACGACATTTTAATTAAACCAATTTCCCTCCTTGACAGTATCCTGTCCAGAATTTTGAATGAGAACCTTTGTAAAGCTCTAATGTTTGATAATACTTTATTTCCTTCTCTGTGTTTAGACCCCACTTGCGCTTAGACAAATTAATAGGTGTTTACAGCCCTGTATCTTTTGCCATTCACACTGCCTCCTTGAGCTCTCAGAAAATTTAAGGTAGTCTCCTGTTCTGTGTCTCTAATAGTTTCATGGAAGACTTTGCCAAATTAGAGGAAGGACTTATACCTTCACAACTGTGGCAGCTCTTGCAGGTTCCATGCAGTGTTGCACACCAAAATATTCCTGGAGAGATATTGTCTTAAATGTTTATGGAAAAAGAGAGGAAAGCTCTTGATGCACTGCTCCATGTGGCACAGACTTGGAAAGTGAAAAATAAAATGGTGTTGGCATAAGCAGTGGACCAAACCAGCTACAGTATTTTAAGGAACAAGGGAGAAAGACATTTTTAACATATTTTTGTGCATGTTGGATTTCTTTGAGCAGTCTCTAATGTGAAACAAATGATGCTACCTTTTTCATGATTAGGTGAGTGAAGATGTGTTGTCAGTAATGTCAGCTTCCATAATTTTCTGTAGAAATAATTAATCTAGAGATTGGTGTAGACTGCAAATTGTAACTCGCTCCTTATTTGTTTTTATTTTCTGACTTGACTTTCTCCTCTGACATAAGGAGTGTTGTGTTGTTAGTGTGCTAGTTGGTGTATAATTCATGGGTTGTGCAAGAATGCAATTGTGGTCAATGTTAAATCAGATATCTCAGAACTTCATACGGAGTTGAGGGACAATTCATTGGAATCAGAGTTGAAAGAGATTTGTGATGTTTTGCTCCTGTGCTAATGGAATTGCACCATTTTAGAACAAACCAGTATTTCCTCCAGCATCATGATTTTACCCTGGCCACAGCTCAGCCCCATGCAGCCGCTCACCCACTACCCTGCAGTGGGATGGCGGAGAGTATCTGAAGGGTAAAAGGGAGAAAACCAATGGGTTGAGATAAAGACAGTTGAAGAGTAAAGCAAAATTTTTGCACACCAGCAAAGCAAAACAAGGAATTAATTCATGACTTCCCATGGTCAGGCAGGTGTTCAGCCATGCCCAGGAAAGCAGGGCTACATCATGCCTGGCAGGGACTCGGGAAGATAAAAACCATCACTGCAAATGTCCTCCCTTTCTCCTTCTTCCCGCAGCTTTATATGCTGAGCATGACATCACGTGGTCTGGGATATCCCTTGGGTCAGTTGGGGTCACTGTCCTGGCTGTGTCTGCCTCCTACCTCCTTGTGCACCCCCAGCCTCCCCTCTGGTGGGGTGGGTTGAAGAAGAGAAAAAGCCTTGATGCCGTGTAAACCCTGTTCAGCAAAAACATAAACACCCCTCTGTTTTCAAGACTGTTTTCATCACAAATCCAAAATATTGTACCATACAACCTCCTATGAAGAAAATTAACTATCCCATCCAAAACTAGAATATGCACCTTCTACAGGTGTCAGGAATATGGCTAGGGTTTTCTCAGACCACTGCTCTAAGTAGTTTGAACAGAAGATATCTGAATGAAATAGTAATTTTCAATACATCTGCATTACTTGAAGAATTCCTACCAATTTTTATCCCTGACAGAGTTTGGCTAGCGAGTCACCTAAGCTGAACTTTTCCTTTTTGTTCACCAATTACACAGCCCTCCTTTTTAGAATGTACTTTTTTAGACTTTTATGCCTTGTTTGCAGAACTGAGTATTCACAGCTGCTGCTCGAGCCATTGTATTCTGAACATATGAAATAAGTGTTGGTGCAAAATAATACAAGACAGCCTAAACTGGCACAAAGTTGCAGAGGTAACACAGAATAACAAGGCAACAAAACCACAGGGGAAAGGTCAATACATGGGACGTGATGCAAACAGGAAAATGAAAACAGGTATTACAATTATGCACATAAAATAAAAAATTCTAAATTAATCATCACTACTTAGAAAAGAGCTCTGGAAGATGTCATGAGTTTGATTGTCTGTGATGGTCAAAAGATAGGCAGGAAATGGAAGGAAAAGAGTTAAGAAAAAATACTGCAGTATCACAAACTGAATCTGACCACACTCTTGTATTTTGAATGATATTTTGAACACCAAAGGGATTTTTGATCTGACATCATATAGCCATTTCTTATGCCTTTTAGGAAAATCTCTAAAAACTGTGACACATGATATATCAGAGTGGGAATTAAACATTACTGGAAAATATGGACATTCATGCCTAATGCTCACATCAGTAAAATCAGCATGAGCTCTCCTTCAGCTCACTGGGAACTAGAAACACAAGCCACAGATTGTGCAGTAACTGTGTCTTTTATACAAGCAAATTAAGAGAGAACGAGACACAGACTTGCATGTTCACACACCAGCCACCCTCTCATTTAATTTTTAATGTGCTCCTGTTCATGCTTTTGGCTGAACACATCGGTCTCTTGTCACAAATGCCCAGGAGACCCTTGCAGGACAGCAAATGTTGCATGTGATTGTGTCTGTTTCCAAGAGACATTAAGGATGAGGTGATCCTGTTCTGCCAGGAGGAAAGTTCAGTTTTCTGAATGTAGTTGTCCCATTCTACTTGCTCTCAGTTTCAGAAAACAGGCCCTGGCTCCTTTTATTTTTATAACCTATGAAAATGAGTGCTGTAAGAAAATCTAATAGATAATATATCTTTCTTCAGAGTAGGATTTGAATAGTGTACAGAAAATAAATGCGTATGCACACACTGAAAGCAGGGAATAAAATAAAATAGTGAGTAGATCACCTTTACAAGCAATCATCATCTGTCACTTGTAATGAGGTAGTGGTCCCACAGAGAAAGAATGTTAACATATAATTCAAGGTTATAGCATAATCTTCTGCAAAGTAGAGGGATTGGAATGCCCTAGACAAATAATTTCACAGCTTAGTATAGTTTATTTTCCATGTCAATATTAAGACTTAAAATATTTTTATGGGTGTTTTTCATGTGAGTTTCACTCTGTAAACATGTGCATGCACATAGTCCTATGTCCTATGCTTACAGGATACATCCTATCAAATATCTTAGACCCCTAGGAGAAAGCTTTCATAGCAAAATAGCTGATGCCAAGGTCCCAAAATACGAGTTACAAAGGAAAGTAGATTGGATTAACCCTGGTCTGGTCCTGTGGATCTAATTTTCATTACTAAGTGAAACTGCTCCTCTGTAGTGCATCTCCTGCATTAGTTCCAACTGAAATGATCCCAGTTCAGGGGCTCTGAAACTGCTCCCAATTAAAGTAATGTACAGGAGGACAACCAAGGGATTAACATCAAATGTACACAACTTATTCTGACTAAAATGTTAGTGTAGGTTCATCTAAAACCAGACATTTTTTATATGTATACTAATCAGAAGATTTTCAACAGACAACTATGGAAAATCCAAGTTGCATTCAGTATTTAAATTATGTGGTTGTTTTGGTGTTTTCTGATATTGTCAAAGGGTAAAGATTTGGACATCTATCCAAAACCCACCAAAACGGTAAAACTCTAAGTATGACATCTGACAGACTCTAGTATGACATGATGGAACTACAGTGGAAATAAGCTTGTGAGTACTATATCACAGTCATTGTCTGCATTCCAAATACCTAATAACCTGCTTCTACATTATTCCATGTAACTTTTGCTGTGTTTTGTGAATCCCTGTGCTTTGAGATTACTAAGTATTAGAGTAGAATTCTTCCAAGGATAGCAAAGCTATCTCTTTCTGAACATTTGTCTCCATTTTGATGAAGAGAATTGTGATGGTTGTTTGCAATAATTTCTGTGGCAGAGTGTTTATGTGCATTCATATATGTATGTTTAATGTGGGCAGGAATATCAAAATCTTGTTTCTTCATTAAATGTATACTTTGTAGTGTATTTAGTTACATCCTGTTTTATTGCCTAGGTAACAGATAAGAACATCTATCATTGCATAATAAGATACTTACAAATGGAATGTTAATAGCATCTAATAATTTTAGCTCTAAGGTCTGTGTCTTGTTAGTAAACAATGTAGAAAATTAATTTCATTTTAAAGGGTTTTCCTTGGCATAAAATTTCATTGAGATGTGTCTAAATCCACTTTTGTGCATCTGAGTGGACTAATTCTTAATAATATAGCTGAATCACCAGAAGAGAAGGATACTTAGTGCTGTTGTTAGTTGCCTCTCTATATTTTAAGACGAGAGATTAACAGAATCTAAAAGTAGAATGTTTGCTGCAGTCATGGCAACACACATTTCAAAATGTGCAAATGTTAGCACACAATATTTTAACTAGGAAAAGATGATATATCAGATAAGCTCAACACATATCAAAAGTTAAGCCTTTTTTATTTGGGCACTGTTTGTCTCTGAGCAAACTTAGAACTTTGTAAATTCTAGAAAAGTAGGATTATATCCCAGATCCAACACAATCATGACGACGAACAATATTAGCATCAGGCATTGGAGCAGATAGTATAGGGTTTTTTTTTAACTGGAAGTATATATATTTTTTTCATTTATTGTTGCTTATTTATCCATACAGAATAAATAAATCCATATAGAACAGCCACTGTCACTGCTCATCTTAGGGCATCTTGGTTAATAATATTTTGTATTAGCATCTTGGCAGTTGACTGCAGTGAGCTCTAAATTCTGCTTTGGAGTTTTAGTCCTCTGCTGGTTTGTTACACAGACTGAGGGCCAGGCTGGCTTTTGCTTTCTTTATGAGTACAATGCCGCTTTGGAGTAATCCAGCTGACATGGTGTAAAGGAAGTAGGCTGATGGCAGCAAGTACTGTGGGGTCATGCTTGTATTTCTTCAAACAGACTTCCTGCTGATGGACAGGGAAACTTAACATTATTTCTCTGCCAGAAAGAGAAGATTCAGCTCGGTACATATATAGAGTTACAGAAACACAGAATGTTCTGAGTTGGAAGAGACCACCAGGATCCTCAAGTCCAGCTCCTGGCTCTGCACAGGACACCCCAAGAGTCACATTATGTGCCTGAACACACAGAGATTTGAATTCTGTCAGGCTTGGTGCTGTGACCACAGTCCTGGGGAGCCTGTTCCAGTGCCCAACCACCCTCCGGTGAAGAACAGACTTGATTTTATCATTTCTGTCAGTAAGAAATAAAGTAGAAGATGAGAAAATTAGGTTTAAGTCCTTGTACCAAAGTCTGTCATCGATGACCAAATAGAAGACCTGAGTAAGGCAAACAGAGTCTGGGCATGACCACAACACACAAGCAAGCACAGCACAGAGCTGGAATTGACTGCAAGAAACCCAGGACTTTTTTCAGGAATAATGTCATAGTGGTGCCAGACCAGGCTATGAACCCTTCAGAGAGGAATCCTGCTTGTAGCATTGCCCTGGTGTGTCAATTCCTATCTAGGAATCATGAAACTCCCAGGGCTCCTGTGACACCATTTGTCGGAAGACACCTTGTCCTCTGTGCTTCTGTTCGCTGTTCCTGCCTCTGAGGAGTTCTGAAAATACATCAACAAGCAGATGAATATATGGACAGGAGCTTGGCATGAATGTAGACAAATCATGAATTTTTCAAGGGCTTATCAGTATTTTACACCCCATGCTGTAATATAAAATTGAAATGTGAGAGACACTAGAGAAAGTTCTTTTGCTGAAGAAATGAGAATCAGACTGGGGAATAAATCCATTGCTAATATTTTTGGATTTGTTTATTGACCTGTCTGCTGAGACAAGAACATAAAATGAAAATTATGCTAATTAGAACTGTACATAGCAAAAAAAAGTTGCACTGACTTTTTTCTAATTCTTTCTAATTCTCAGGGGAGCAAAGCTTGAACATGAAAGAAAACAGAGAAACTGGTAGCACAATAAGATATTTAAATAAATACTTGCTTTCAAATGATTTGCAGGTGTCAACTTATCTAACATCTGCAAGGAGTTTGTGCCATGACCTTGCTGTTCATGAGTCCCTTCCAGAGCAGCTAATATTTTGTAATTGGATCAGCTGCTAATGCTCTGCAGTTTCATGTTTCGTTAATTAGAAAAGTGTAGTACAGTCTTCTTTTGTCTCAATTACACTGCTAATATATCTCATTTACCTTGTTTACAGATTACCATAATGTTTTTCCAAAACATTTTGTAGATGGTAATACATGCAAAGTGGTTATTTTCCTTGTCCTTCTGTTACATGGAAAATTAACATTAAAAAAGGGGTGATAGGCTTGAGGATTCCTTTTCCTTTCCTTTTTCCTTTCCTTTTTCCTTTCCTTATTTCCTTTCCTTATTCCCTTTCCTTTTTCCTTTCCTTTCCTTTCCTTTCCTTTCCTTTCCTTTCCTTTCCTTTCCTTTCCTTTCCTTTCCTTTCCTTTCCTTTCCTTTCCTTTCCTTTCCTTTCCTTTCCTTTCCTTTCCTTTCCTTTCCTTTCCTTTCCTTTCCTTTCCTTTCCTTTCCTTTCCTTTCCTTTCCTTTCCTTTCCTTTCCTTTCCTTTCCTTTCCTTCCCCTTCCCCTTCCCCTTCCCCTTCCCCTTCCCCTTCCCCTTCCCCTTCCCCTTTTCTTTTTCAATGCCCTATATCACAGAGTAGTATAAACTTGCTCAACTGATTAGCCTCTCTTACCTATTTATATATCTTGGCAAAGGAGTGCTTACAAAAAAAGAGGAGAAGGATTTTATGGGGCTATAAGGAAGCTGTTGAAAGCTTACCCCATGATATGAATGTTTTGATCATATCTAGATGTCCCAGATGAGCTGGGAGATGCCCAAAAAAATATTCCTTTGAAGAATTGTATGTGGATAGAAGATAGGGACAGTATTAACTTTATTTTTGACAGGGAACAAAAGAACAGAGAGATTGAAAATTGGATTCAGGAGAATGATTTGAGATACTTAACTTCTAAATTTAAGCAAGACTGACATGCTAAACTCCTTTTGTTTCCAATGCATAGCAAGTAGACAGCTTTGAAGGCATAGGCTCTTAGATATAAGTCCCACATGGTAGAGGACTAGAACTGGAATAGACTACATCTACCACATTTTTGAAAACTGCTCTATAGGTTTGTAATAAGTACCTAGGCCATTAGGTATCTAATAGATACGGAATTTACTTAGAGAAACAAAATTTTCTTCTTTTTTTTTCCAATTTAGAATTCTTGAAAATTGGGTTTTTTTTTTCATATTTCGAATATAATTAATCTGCTTTTGTTTTCATTGGAACTACATATGATCAGAAAGATCTTTAAATAATGGATTTTATTAAAGGTATCTTCTTCTTTAAGCTTTCATCTTCCCTGATCTGTGATGAGATCCTGGTCTGTATCCACTTTAGGAATGTAATGTGAAGATGGATGATCACCTGTGAAATTGTAGTAGAGTAGCACATGGTAAGACATCATGAAAAACATTTGGTGGATGCTAGACAGAAATATGTGTATGAACTGGTTTGGTTCTGTTGTCTATTCTCTCTCACTGATGTTCCAAGCAGTTTCTAAATGCCCATGTTCTGCACATTGTGAGGCAACAATAACCCCGTAAGAAAAGAACATATTTGCATCTTCATTTCCCATTGCAAGGAAAGCAGAAAGACACACAGGTCTACTGTTGATAATGTTTTTCATTTTTCCTTTATAGGCAATCATATCAGTCTTCTCACCAAGCCCTAGGGTTTATTTTACAAATCCTGTTTACAAGATATCAATAGAAATTCTTAGAGGAATTAGAATTACCCAAACAAGGGTGTGAGGATCAGCCTGCAGCTTTAATAAATATTGGATAGCTGAATGTGGCATCAGATTTAGTTGATAACACTTGCAAAATCTATCATAATCTGAGAAACTGATAGAAGTGAGTAGAATTTGGGGTTTTTTTATTCAGAAAGTTTTGAACTGCCACAGGTAGCTGTGGCATTTCATACCTAAGAAACACAAGTTTACATTGTATTTACAAAGCCTGTCTTCATTTCTTTGAACTATCTACAGTTTTGTTGCAAAAAATCCCAGATACATGTTACTTTGTTTTCATGTAGGTCTTGCAATGTAGGTCCATGTTACATCAGTGTCCATCTTTGTCTTAATATTTAATGTTTAATATTTATAATTATTATTAATAAACTTGCTCTATTTTTTAAATTTCTTAGTGTTGGAATAGATGTTCAGTTATCAATCAAGACAAGGGACTCATTATATTAGGCAATGAAAAACCCAACCAGTTTACTTCTGATTTTGAGGTAAGAGATTTCCTGAGGTGTACCATCAGACTCCTGGGCATAGGACACAGCCCCTCTTGTTGTCTTTTCCACAATAAAATGTATTATAGCTTTCTATTTTTCATGGTGTTTTGAAGCATCACTTTTATGTCAGCTTTTGATGTGTCTGTCTCTTAGAAGTACACAATATACTGACAAAGATCAGTGAGACTGAGAAGAAAAGGTGACAGTGTCTAGGTAGACTGAGATTTATGAGATTAACTGGCAGTTCAGAGCAGAAAAATAACACAAGCACTTGTTGACACAATGTTCTCACCCAGTGCTATAAGGCAAGGAAACAGAACACAAGATTAAAAAATGAAATATTTATCTTGTGTCCTTGTCACCCTGTATGAATGTTGGCTGCAGGTAGCACAAAAGTGAAGATAAACCCAGTAGCCCACAAGCTGCATCACACCTCAAGGCACACCCAAAATCCGCAGGCTTTGAGCTGAGTTGGTGACGAAAAGAATTACCTCTGGCTGGCCTCGGAACAGCAAGGTCATAAGAACACTGTAATTACAGCACAGTTCAGAGCTAGTTTATTTCCCAAAACCTACTTTAATATATCTCACATTACGTTACCTAAATGGTACTATAAAAATGAGGATACCAGTAACAATAAAATGCTTCCTATCAGAAGCAATAATATAAAAGATATCTTGGATAAAGTCTTATTGCCAGTTTAGTAAAAGAAAATATACACTATTGCAGAGGAGATTTACAGTAAATTCTGTTTATTCTCCATAATATATGAAATTATGTGGTATTAGAATATGTCAAAAGGCTGATATGAGATCAAATTAGCCTCAATTACAATTAGTTGTTTGGGATTTTTTAAGAAGGAAACTATCAGAATGCTTGTTTTGTTTGGTTGGGGCTTTTTTTAATATTATAATGCAAATTGAAAAGTATATATAATTTTAAAAAAGTACTTATTTGCCTGCATATCAGACTTTTAACATGAAAACAAGATTCTTTTACTTAACACTTTGCTTTTTCATCTCACAGGCACACTTTCTGCACACAGAGCATTTTAGAGTCAGTGGACTGAAAAGCGATCCATGTGTTGTAAATCTATATAATCTAGAGACCTCCAGAGGGAAGTTTCGTCATTTCATACCAAACTGCTAATTATCTGCAAACCTCAGTGTGAAGCTAGCAATTGATCCATGTCTTGTATTTGCTATCACGAGTGTCCTGATTTCACATTTCCCAATCTCAGGCTAACATGCATTTCCTATAAGCTTGAGCTGGGACAGATGGATTTAGTGTGTATGAGTGAGAGAGTTTTGACTACAGAGAAATATTCTAAATATTCTTTGAAATAAATATTTCCTTTCCCAAGGCATAACAGTTTATTTTTCTCCTTTAAATGTAAAATTTTACAAGTTTTTGAAGAGAAAGACATAGAAATATTCTTTTTCTTTTTGTTAATGTTACATACAATTTCTGTATTTCAGAGACATTTTTGACAATTACATTTTGCAAATGATGCAGAAACCCCTTGTTTTCATAAACCAAATGCCCTTTCTTTGAGAGAGCTGGAAACATCTGCGTAGCATGTTGGACATCCTTGGTCACCATATGCTATGGTGGGGTTTAAACTGTCACAGAAAGTTGTTTTAGAATTACTCTAATCACCATCGTGTTCAAATCTTTGCGGGCAGCTTTCGGTGGATAAAAATAGACTATGGGTTGAGAGATTATCAGAAAAGTCTCCACACAGACAACTCCCAAATTGTGATGTCGTAAGAGCCATCCCTCCTCCAATGAAACATCCCACATGTGGAAGCAGTTATATCTTTGTTTATTTTCGAAGACAAATAAGGCTAGGAGCTGTTGCAGGCAAATGACCACACTGCTTTTAGATTAGAGCTGGTGACTATACCTGATACTTGCCTTCCCAACATGCATTAGTGCTATCTTGTGTATCTCTGCAACAGGATTCATCAAGGCAGTTAGCTTTTTGTTAAAATGGTTGTAACACAAGTGAGAAAGCTCCGGTGTGGATTTGCAATCATAACTAAATACATAGATCTGAATGTCAAGGGTTGAAAATGTTTGTACATTTAAAGTGTAAGACATGGTTTGTCTTCTGCAGAGAAAGTGAATTTCTCTGTCTCTTCATTACTTTAATGTTTTTGGTTAGATTATAGTCATCATCAAAAGCCACAACACTTATCATTGAAAAGCCTAACTTTGTTCTTTTACCCACCTGTGCACTTTGCCATTCTGCTCTTCTCTCTGCAGAATAAGTCCCCTGCAGAATAATCAGGCTTTAACAGAACTGAAACAAATCCTCTCCACGTTATTGTGCCCTTCCCTCTCTCTAGTTCTCCAATGTTCATTCTTAAGTGGGTTTCAGTAAATCCCAGCCTTAACTCTCCTGCATGGTCCATTAGTGATGAATGCCCAGAAGTGACACAGGACAACATGAAGCCAAATTGCTTCTTCATGTGCCTTTCAGGAAGTCCTGTGGGGCTCCAGATAATTTATAGCTGACTAATCTCTTATTTTATACCAGCTCTACTTACAGAGACATTGACACAATTGATCACCAACCTAAAGAAGAAAAGCCCAACCTGACAGAGCTAACCAGAAATAAAGCTTTCTCTGTTTCTTGGAACACCAGACATATGGAAAGCATGGTCACTTGATTTCTACAGAAATATGTACACGAGCAGGTTTTACAGACATAACGAAAATGCTGTCTGCAGTAGTAAATATTTGAAGGCTTCTAAAGGAATGTGTGGTGAATTTTTGATAGAAGGTTATTTGCTTTGCTAAAATAAATGATAATTAATATTCTCCAAGAAGGACTTTTTTCCTAATGTGTTCACTTGTGTGATTGTTCAGTTTTGTAATTTGAATCAGCCTCATATAGTAAAACCCCACAAGATACAAAAGGAAATAAATCTAATTGTCTCTTCGAAAGCCTAGATGAAGAGCAGGAAACAAAGAATGCTATTATGAGTAACGCATACTTTGAAAAATGGAATTTGTCATATTAATACACTAATTGAATAGTTAATTTCCTCACTTGAATGTCAATGCCCATATTTTTTCTATGTCTGATCCTGATCTTGTTTCCATCATGTTCCCAGGTAGAACTATGCTGGGGGACACCTGTGCTACGTGCGCAAGCTGCTAGAATTGGAGAAGTTCTGTGCATGCAAGAAAGCAGAGCATGGCATAAGCACAGCAGGTGGGCAGTAAATGGCAAAACTCCAATGGTCCATTGTCTTGCACCCACATATTCTTGTCTAAGTTCCTTTGGTGATGGGATTTCATAAAGCAATTTGTGGGCTTACCATTTATGCATATAGACAAGTAGTGAGGGAGGGAAGGACAGGGCAGATGAACAAGGGTTAGGAATTATTAGGAATGTGTGGGTTAGGAATTATTCTCTTCCCCTTTTTTGCATCTGTCAGAAAGGTAATATAGACTGAGCTATAACATTCAGTGAATTGAAGTGTCCTACATTTAGGCTGCAGAGTAAGTGAGCTTCTGGGTTGCAGTACATGTCTCATCAGCATGGTGGCTCACCAGCAGTGGACACTCAGGCCCTTACTATGTAAATGTTCGAAGATCTGTAAAGAGAGTATTAATCTTCAAATATGTGTTCCTTAATGCGGCAAGATCTGATTCAAATATTGCGAGCTTGGACTCAGCTTATGGGGGATATGTACTTTTCTGTGATACTACTGGTTTTTTGCTACATGTTGGAACCAAGAAGCTACCTTTGAAGGAAAATTGATGGGTGAAGTTCCAACAGTTAGATCCCTCTCACCATAGAGAGGGTGGCCTGTATCTGATCAGACAGGTTCTTTTGCACATTCTTCCCTTCACATTTCACAGTTTCCTAATTCAAGAGGATATCTCCATTAACTCCCCAACTATATTGACATTAGTATCACAATTCATATACGTATAGCTCTGCCTCAGAGCTAACTTCTACCACATGGCAACGTAGAGGAGGCATTAGAACATTAAAGTACTTTTAAGGCTGTAGTTGGAGTGTTTTGGTCAAGGTTATGGGGAATTATAAGATAGAATTGGGTTGTGAGCTGTAAAACCTACCTGCAGAGGCACATGGCAGCACAAAGGAGCACATGGCAGCACAAAGAGGTTTGTCTCCACCGGGCCCTGGGGGGAGGAGGTGTCACACAGCAGACCCCTACAAAGTGTGCTGCTGATGTGACAACACGGGATAGGTCATGCCATATAAGGAAATACTGTGCCTTAGAAAGGTGTATAAAACCAACTCACCCCTTTGAATAAATGATTCAGATTCCCTGTTGGTCTGAGTTTGTCGCCAACAAATGGTGCCCCGTGTGAGGAATTTATTATACACCTATCTGTGCGTCTGTTGGTGAGCTCCGTGGGACTTGAAGTGCTGCTGCAAGAAGCAGGAACGCTGGCCAGTGATAATCCCTACAAGCTGTAGGTGAGCCATGGGGGATGTAGGGGATGGAGTATCCCAGGAACAGAACATCCCAGAGATGTTAAAACAGATTATAAAGAAACATGGCAGGGAAGTTGAGTCTACAGATTTGAACAGACTCTTATTCTGGACAAAGGACTGTGACTCAACTTTAGATAGTACCAATATTTTTGATCCTTGGACATGGGACGCTTCGAAGGACGCGTTGTGGAACCGAGTTACACGCGGCGATGCAGCGCTGACAGAGCTTTTATGTCCGTGGAGGACAGTGTGCAAGGTGCTCATAGCGCATGCGGGACCCAGAGACCGGACAAAGAAATACGCTTGTGCCACTGCAGCAGCCATGCCAAGCCCTTCTGTGCTGCCAGCAAGTGACTGCAAGTCTGTCGGGGCTGTGGGAGGAGAACCAGAAGATGGCCCCTTGTCCCCCAACCCGTTTGACCCTGGAGGGAAGCCAGACCGTACCATAAAAAAGCTTGCGGTGCGGTGCCGCACCACACCATGTGGCATCAGCTGGAGCTGGGTTGCGGTGAGTGGCTGGAGCCGGCAGGGAATGTGTTCCCTCTCCCTTTGCCTTCTGCCAGAGTGCAGCGGTGGTGGCAGATGTGGCGAGGGGAGAGTGTGCCGTGCCGGCGAGCACATGTCAGAGCTGCGCCACGGCAGCAAACGCATGGCGGTGAGCCATACTGGCGAGCACATGGCAAAGCCACGCAGCGACTGCACCCGGCGGCCGCCCCCATGCCATGGACAGGCAGGATCAGTGGCACTGAGAGCTGATACTGTGCTAGAAAAAAGGACTAAGTGGACCAATAGCCCCTTCCCCAGAGGTGGGGAGGCTGCAGCATACAGCATTTGCACCAGCTTGTGCGGGAATGGCTGCAAGCTAGGCATGTTGTTCCTGCAGCTAGTCCATAGAATTCTGTTTTCATTATTCAAAATGTTGCCACAATAATTGTAATTTTCCAAAGCCTAGACTTATACCCCACATTGTTCTAACACTTTTTTGTTAGAAATGCTCCTGTAATAATTATCATTTGTAAGCTATTTCTTAAAGCAGGAATTAGACTTGTTACTTTTTGAAACCTTTTGAAATTTTTACTTGGTGTGCATTGTTGTTGTATCAGATGTATTATTTTATTGTTCATAGTGAGAAAACTGCATGTAATGTTCCACATCTTCCTGATTCTGGTAAATTGAAAGATGTTCGTGTTACATATTGTTAGAACAGAAAAGGGGGAATGCAGAGATGGGGTGTGCCCCCCGTGAAAAGATTGTAAAAAGTTTATATGTTCTTCATTTTTCAATTGCATTCAGAATGATATTAACGAAGTTTTTAAGCAATTTTATAAGTATTTTAGGGAAACCTTCTCAGTCACTGCTTGAGGCTCTGGCCAAGCCCTAGCCCTGGCTGGCTAGGGAATTATACCATCAAACCCAAGTGTTTCTGCCCTAAAACTGTAATCAAGTCATTTTTACTTGCTAATTTGATCGTAAAAAAGCTGGACCCTCTTTCAAAGTAGACTTGAAAGTCTTGCCTAGGAAAGACTCTCTAAGTGCTCACTATGAAACAGAACCTTCCAGCAGTTGCAGACTGAGTGATGGTAAAAGCTTTAGACAATTTCACAGTGTTTCTCAAAGTTCTATCTGTTCAATCACTGTCATAATTCTTAATTGTATAAAACAGAAAAGGGGGAATTATAAGATAGAATTGGGTTGTGAGCTGTAAAACCTACCTGCAGAGGCACATGGCAGCACAAAGGAGCACATGGCAGCACAAAGAGGTTTGTCTCCACCGGGCCCTGGGGGGAGGAGGTGTCACACAGCAGACCCCTACAAAGTGTGTTGCTGATGTGACAACACGGGATAGGTCATGCCATATAAGGAAATACTGTGCCTTAGAAAGGTGTATAAAACCAACTCACTCCTTTGAATAAATGATTCAGATTCCCTGTTGGTCTGAGTTCGTGATTCATTTGCTGACAAAGGTCACTTGCAAGCTGCAGTGCCTGGAAGACTTAAGAAGTCCTAGGTTTGTGTTATAAATACTGTCCAAACTTTCCCTAGGCTGGCAATTTGATGAAAGGACTTCTACAGAGGTTTTTCTGCTGATCTTTCTTGTGGTCAACAAGACAACTTGAAAAAAACTTCTTCACAGGAAGAAAAAGCTCCAATAGGCAAAATGGTTAAGTAGAAAAGCAGCAAAGGGCATAAGCTGAAATATTTAGCAGATGGCAGAGATGCACTTGCATCAGTTACTCTGTAAGTAAAATATTTATGGTGTCTGAGGAACTCCCTTCCCAGGTAGGTATGATTGAGATATCAAATTAATCACAAGAGGAGAAAAAGAATTTAGGTTTCATAAATATGCCTTGAATCTTCAGAATACATTCCCTATATTTGTAGTGGCTACATTCTGAGAATGGTCTTATGTGTTTGCTTTTCATATGTGCTTGCACCTAATAGATCAAAACAGTTGTATTGACTCAGAAAAGCAACAGCTTTGACTTCCAACAGCTTGCTTTTGACTGAAATTCCATCTCAATTTGAACATTCTTGACTTTTCTAGTAATTTTTTTTGCTGTTTCAGATTGAGTTGATTCTAATATTTTCATAAGGAAGATCCCAAACCAGCAACACAACTCATGGTAACCCTCACAGTGAGCTAAGATCTTTTGGGGGTTGTACCCTATCTTTACCCTTGACTTTCATTTCACAAATTGATGGTTCACAGCTTGTTTTACCACTGGAGTCAGCCACTGGAGAGCTGGGGTGACTGTGCCAGATTGCAGTGCTTGTTAGGGAGAGTCTTTACTGCAACATCCCACTCCCACAAAGGTCAGGGGCCACATTCTCCTGGTAGGAGACCTACCAGGAGAGCTTGCTCTGTGGTCAGCAACAGGTGGAAAAGATTAACCCTTTGAGAGTCATGCCCCTTAGCCCATCAAGGGTCATGACATAGAAGGCACGTCCTGTTGTCATCAGCGAACAGTCAAGCTGCAGTACTGGATTTATTAGGTGCATCACAAGGTGCTCTGTGAAACAACATTTTCCTCTCTCTGTCTTTGTTTGGCACTTCCCTAGAGATGATCCAGCCAAATGAATTAGAGAAGTGCAGTTAAACTGATTAGTAACTGAAAGCCCAGTAATTTGTTTACTTACCAGGGCTAAATTTATATGTCTATTTTCTTGAATTGTCTTTGCTCTCCTCCTGGTAAATTTTAAAACTCTGGTACTTAACTGGAATATACTAGCTGAATTAAAACAGTGTTATAAATTCATGTATTCATTATATGTGTTATAAATTTATTCAGATATTGGTCAGGATCATGATCTTTGGATCATCAGACAAGTTTGCTTCCTTTATGGTTTCTGAAGACTGTCAGGGAGCCATGGAGTTTGGTGTCATTTTTGGTGGCTCAGCTTTGCAGCGTGACCTTGTAATTGAGGTGCTTCCCATTGGGAGCTGCAGCACAGCTCATCTGAAACATAGTGAAATTCAGTGCAGGGTTACATTACCATCCTTATGGGAGCGCTTACAAAACCATACTGGAACCTTCCACACAGACTTAGTTCACTACCCTGCAGTAACCTCCTGTGCGGGGAGAGAATACCTCATGCCTTGCTAAGCAAGCTGATTTCCTCTCCCTCATCAACATTTTATTTCACTTTTTTTTCCCACAAGGGAGTAAAAATAGGTGACTCAAGCTCAAACTCTGTTGAAAACAAGGACAAAATTATTGATTAAAATCTGAGTTCAGAAATGTTAGGGTTTCACACAGGAAGCATAGGGATAAAGCTTGTACTGCTCAAACATCTCAATTAAGGTTACACTCAAGTATCTCTTATTTGATAAGACTTCTCTGACATATGAGAATATTGCAGGTGTGAAAACACCATGAAGTTAATGTGTCTATGGGCCTTAAGCATTTATCTCTGAAATATCAGTATGGCACATTTTGAATCTCAAGTCTGCAAAGACTAAATGGTGTGTCTGTTCTGAGGTCTTTAGCATTATGAGAATGCTTCACTTTCTCTCACAACTAAATGTTTTGCAAAAACATAACTAAAGCATAGCATATAAGGTAGTGTTTGGGAAAACATTTCATTTAAACAGAAAAACCCCTAATATGTACACTTTAAAACACTGGTTGGAAAGGAGGCCCCCCTGACAATAGCTGTCTGTGCCATATTTCTATGAAGAGCACAAGTGCCATGTTACTAAAAATGAAAAACAAAGCCACGGGAAAGCATTATTTCAGCTGTCATCACTTTGTTCATATTAGAATACTATGTACATAGTTACAACTATTGCTTGGTTTCCTTTTTGTTTGTTTAGATCTTTTATATAGCAACAATGTAGTGAAAAATACTATGAAAAATAAGGAAAAGGTTTTTGATACAAACCCAGATATGAATAGCCTCATTTCAGATTATGATTGTATCCATATGATTTCCTTCTTCTAAGCAGGAAAATTCAGATTCACTAAACATACGCTGAAATAATTTAGTCTTGGCTTTTAACACATGCTAGTGGAATGCAGGTATTGCCATAAGACATCACAATACAATGAGATTTGAAACTTTCCCTTTTAATTGTTAACTGTAAGCATATTTTCTCCTTCCATTCTGCTGATATTACAGATAATGAGTGTGGTCTTTTTCATGTAAGTTCAGGTGCAAATGGCAAGACTTGTTATGGAGAGAAATTTTAAGCACGAAGTTTAGGCATGGCTGTATCTAGACTTTTTTGAGAACACAAGACCAGGAAGCCAAAAAGATGAGGTTGAAATTTGTAGAGTTTATAAATTTATGCCTATGTCATAGTTCAGGGAGGTATGTTTTTGCACCAAACTATTCTTTCTTAAAAGAACCAAACCAATCCAAACCAAGTCAAAAAAACTCCAACAAATAAACCCTTTAATATTTTCAAGTAGGCTTGAAAATATGATACAGAGATTTCTGGGCTGCCTAGGAAATCCTGAAAATAGCTCCATGCATTTATGGGATATGTTTACTAATACTACATCCTTACCCATGCTCAGGGGTCTTTTGAGATGTTTCTAATTGACCTGGATCAAAATAATGATTTTTCTATCAATTTACTAGTTTGGATGGCTGAATGCTAGTGCATGGGAAAGTTACCTGCCATGAGTTGATTTACTAGTAGAGCACTGGTACCTAAGATATTTGGTGTCCAACACCACTCCACAGAAAATTTTCTGTCCAGAAATTTTGTGGGTCTATGGCAGATTCAGAACAATGTTCCATTATTGAATAATTTCTTTTAGAAAACTGGTAGAGAGATCATCTGTGGCCATAGAAGGAATTCGGAAGGAAGGAAGGAAGGAAGGAATTCGGAAGGAAGGAAGGAAAGAAGGAAGGAAGGAAGGAAGGAAGGAAGGAAGGAAGGAAGGAAGGAAGGAAGGAAGGAAGGAAGGAATTCGGAAGGAAGGAAGGAAGGAATTCGGAAGGAAGGAAGGAATTTGGAAGGAAGGAAGGAATTCGGAAGGAATTCGGAAGGAATTCGGAAGGAAGGAAGGAAGGAATTCGGAAGGAATTTGGAAGGAATTCGGAAGGAAGGAAGGAATTCGGAAGGAATTCGGAAGGAATTCGGAAGGAATTCGGAAGGAAGGAAGGAATTTGGAAGGAAGGAAGGAAGGAAGGAAGGAAGGAATTCGGAAGGAAGGAAGGAAGGAATTCGGAAGGAAGGAATTCGGAAGGAAGGAAGGAAGGAATTCGGAAGGAAGGAAGGAAGGAAGGAAGGAAGGAATTCGTAAGGAAGGAAGGAATTCGGAAGGAAGGAAGGAAGGAAGGAATTCGGAAGGAAGGAAGGAAGGAATTCGGAAGGAAGGAATTCGGAAGGAAGGAATTCGGAAGGAAGGAAGGAAGGAATTCGGAAGGAAGAAATTCGGAAGGAAGGAATTCGGAAGGAAGGAATTCGGAAGGAATTCGGAAGGAAGGAATTCGGAAGGAAGGAATTCGGAAGGAAGGAAGGAAGGAAGGAATTCGGAAGGAATTCGGAAGGAATTCGGAAGGAATTCGGAAGGAAGGAAGGAAGGAAGGAAGGAATTCGGAAGGAAGGAAGGAAGGAAGGAAGGAATTCGTAAGGAAGGAAGGAATTCGGAAGGAAGGAAGGAAGGAAGGAATTCGGAAGGAAGGAAGGAAGGAATTCGGAAGGAAGGAATTCGGAAGGAAGGAATTCGGAAGGAAGGAAGGAAGGAATTCGGAAGGAAGGAAGGAAGGAATTCGGAAGGAAGGAAGGAATTCGGAAGGAAGGAAGGAAGGAAGGAAGGAAGGAAGGGAGAGTTTTGGCTCTGACTGCAAAGTGTGGACCGCAAATTTCATCAATTGTTGGAAGATATTCTTTAAGGAATAGGTGCATATTCAGAAGAATTGTGCAGGAACATGAACAGAAATAGCAGGGCAGTTGTGACTCATGCTACCATCTCAGATAGATCTGTCCTGCCCTGAAGGTGTCACCTTCCAACTGAGGCAACAGTAAGGTTATGACTTTTGCTTGGTCATTATTCGGAGTACCATAACACTCAGATGGGAAAGAAAGTATCACAGAGAAAATTTTATATGGTTTCTTAAATTGCTTTTGTTTTACACAAGAAAGAAAAGAAAATTTTAAAAAGAAGGGGCTTAGATTATTTTTTTCATGAAAATAGAAAACAATTAAGTGGAAGAAGAACTTTGGTGATCCTTACGGGTCCCTTCCAACTCAGGATATTCAATGACTCTATCCTATGAAGTACCCAAGAATGGCACAGTATTTGATGTATCTCCTCGAGAGGAGTCTGTGAAACTTGACTTAGATGAGGGTAAATTCTCTCCAGACAAAGGAGGAATCTGTTTATTTTGGAAAACTTATTGTTAGTTCTTTAGTAGCATCTATCAAGATGGGTAGGATAGTGCCCTATTTTAAAAATATTTTTTTTCTTCCAAGTTGTCAGCAAGTTTCAGTCAAGAGACTAAATGAATGTCTAAGAGCAAAAGAAAATAACTAACTAAAAAAAATACTAGTGAGCATAAAAACTATAAGCTGAAATACAGAAACAGTCACACTCATCGGCAGAGCTATGTGAAAGTTCCCTTCTGAACACATATTTAAGTTGACTTAGACGTCTGTGTTCTCCTCTCTAGAAACAGTTGTATAACTTCCCTAAAATGTGTTCTTTCTTACCTAGCAACACGGCTGAAGCTATTTCAGACTCCTTTTTTACTGTCTTGAGAGCTACTTTGTCCTTTCTTTGATGGACACAGTTGTCTCTCTCGTCTATTCATTTAGAAGGTTGTTAGAAAGGTATTTTACACAACATTGCCTGGGCCCTTTCAGAGCTCTAGTGACTCTCCCTTTAATGCTGGTTATTTTCTTTTTATGACTATCCTATTTTTCCCTTATCTATCAAACTTCTGCAGTTCAGATGATGACCTCAAGCACTGCTTGCTGGACTTTCAAACAAGAGCTGTGCAAGCATCATGCACAAAGACAGATGTTCCTATGATGCTGCTTATAGTGGGAGACAGAGGCACGGGACAGCTCCTGTGGAATAGACTGCCCCAGACATTTCTGAAGATCTATCTAAGTGTTAATATTGTGTGGCCAAGTAAATAATTAATTTTGCATTTCTATGCTTGACTCAGAGCTAGACGACTCCTCTGGAGAATTTGCTGGAGGCTTCACAACCTGGATCAAATTGTACAGATCCATGAACTGGAAATGATCTACGCTGACTTCAGTGCCACTCCAAAAAGGAAAGAAGTTGCTTCCATCTGTGATCCTATTGCAAGATCTGAGTTCATATAAGAATTAATCATTCAGATTGATGAATGAAACATCAGCAAATATTCTGAATGGATCTGCTTTTTACTTATAGCATGCAAAACATTTCAGAAAAAAATAATTCTGATTGAAATTGATGCTATGATGATAACAATCACAAATTCATTAGACAGGAAGGGAGAAAGAAATAATGATAGAAAGTAAAAGACAAGTGTTTCAAAAAATCTATCTAAAGATGGCTGTATGTCTTCTGAAAACGAGTATTTTCTCCTTGTTATTATTTTGCTGTTATTATATTTGATTAATTATTTACACTGCATTATATACGTCCATACATTTTTCAAAAGTGAGGTATTATTTACCCAGTAAGTACTATGTAAATCAACTTGCAAGAACTGTTAAATATTTATAGTCTGTCTGGAAGGTTAGAAGAAGTGCAAGTTGTAGGGATTGCAACTGCATACTGATAACAACAGTAAAACCAAAAACATAAACATTACAGAGGTCAAAAACATTCACTGTTTTCAAATTTTTTTTCTTGTCCCAAATCCCAAGACTTGAAAAAATACATTCTTTTAAAATATATCTGTTACATTCCACTGGCCTAGTAAATTGCAGCTTGCCTCTCACAAAGCTTTCATGCTTGAGATTTGGTCTGAATTCTTTAGCACTTCAAAGCATGACTGAAGAAGAGTGTGTCAGTAATTTACTGTCTCCTTGCATCTGTCACCTTGATTTTCTTCACCATAAAGCTTTAAATCTTGGACCTGGAAAAGGTGGAAAGAAAATGCTGGTACAGCTCTCTCCTCTTCCCGCTATCCTTGCAGAAAAGAGGCGAGAATATAAAACTGAGCTTACAACCCTCCTAAATAAGGACTGGCTTTTGTTTCAGCATAACTCTTTCAAGAGTTAGCAGATGTTTCAAATTGGATCTTCTAAAATGCTGATAACTGTGCATATCTCAGACTACAATCCTTTCCAGAAGTCACTTTACTTCCGAAATATTTATAAAAAGACCATATGTTGAATTTGTTCTTTGAGTTGGGGGAGGGGAAAACACAACAATGCATCAATGCATAGTTGATTTTCATTTTCTTTTGTTATTGTTCACTCATTAATCACTTTCCATGAAAACTGTATCATTCTTAACTTTCTGGACTAAAATCTTTATTATTGCATTAATAATTTGAGCAGTTACCGAATTTGTTCCCATTTGTCGTTCCAAAAAGAATACCAGTAAGAAAACACGTATGTCAGCTTGTGTAAGATGCATAAATTTTTTACATATTTATCCTTCACTTCTCTAATTTACAGCTGTTTGACTTCCTGCTGCTAGATTGTACCCATGTTTTATGCTTAAACTGAGAAACTGAAGAGAAGAATAGGCTGTCGCTTCATCAGATTGGAGGCAATGCTTGCTTAATTACTTGAGAGGTGTTGCTGTCTTTCTTGAGTCCCCTTTTATGTCAGGAAGATGAGTAAAATGATACTAAATTAAGCTTCCCAAGGGGAGAACTAGGAAGATTCTGCCAAACCAGGCTTACATCAGTCTCTGCATACCAGAACTCTATACACATGATGGGATCTCCTAATGCAAGCTCCGGGGACAGGGACCTCTATGTTTGTGGTGAGCTTCACACAAGGAACATTGACTAAAACCTGGCCAGTGTGACACTTTATAATAAACAGGGAGAGGCCACTTAGGCCCATATGCCTGAGATTCCTTTAATCTAACTTCTGTCAGATAAAAGGGCTGTTTTGTCAAGCAAAGCTCCTTTTCTAGTCAGTGGGAAGAGATAAGCATCTCCCAAGGCAAACTGTTCAACATATTTTACACAGCTAATATGGTGATCTGAGATGAGCCATTATCCAGAGGTTCTCGTCTCTCCCTGTTGCCTCGAGAAGAGGCTTCAATGGTTAGATAGACTACACTCCCAGGTGGCTGAAAGAAGAAAAATTTGATCCCAGCCAGTCAAAAATAAGGATAAAAGCTAGAGGCAGCAGTCTGGCAGGTATACCAAGAAAACACATATGGCTAAAATTGTATTAGATAGTATGCCATGCACTGATGGATGCAGGGTAAAGATCAAACTGCATGGCCAACCTGGATGCTGTTTGTACTGACAATGTAGCACTGTCTGCCCTCAATTGTAAGGCGCGTACATTTTTAAAAATAACAGACTAATAGCTGACTCCTTTATCTTGTGGATAGAAAGGGTTTAGGAAAAATGTTAATGTCTCATCACACTTCTTCCTTGTAAAAGACCTTTCATATATTAGTTATTATAAGATAGTGGTATCATCAGGAAGTTGCCTTTCTGATCTCTCAGCAGGTTTCGTGTTGATATGGTGATATGTTCAGGGCACCAATTCAACATATACACGTTTCTTAGGAAAAAGTTTCTGTTCAGAGTCAAGATGGAATCAAAGTGATATCATCGCATAATTCATGTTATCAACTATGAAAGAAAGGATTTCAACCCTGGATCTGTTTCTCAGGCATTCAATTTGAGGAAAAGAATTAGCATTGCAAAGAGAAAAGGGAGAATAGTGACTTTTTTCTTCTGCATTCATTGTCTTGAATCAGCCTATTGTCTGGGGCTGTATGTGTGTGGGAGTGCAATTCACTGGTGGTTGAATTAAACTTTCAGTTCTTTCAGCTGTGTTTTCAGCCTTTGATTTCCTATATTTCTCTCTGTAGTTTTAATAATGAGGGAGATTTTAGGACAATATGTTCTACATTTTCTGCATTATTGAGCTTCTTCGTGGCCTCTCCAGAACAACAAAACAATGACTAAAGCTTCAACTGTGTGAAACCAATGCTTACAGATTAAGCGTCAGCACCAAAAAACCAGAAGACTCCTGGGAGTATACAGTATTCCATACCTATATAATGAAAAATGTGACATTCATGGAGTCATACAATTTGCAATCATTGAGGTACTTGTTTTAATCAGATCCCCACCTAGTTCATTTTTAGTCCTGGAGGAAATGCTTGGGCCTTTTGTCTCTAACTCCTGGATCTGCTGGCAGTGATGTAAGATTGGTCTCTTCCCTTCAGTGACACTTTGAATATACATGTGCAGATTTCCTTGCATACATGTATGTGTTTATGCGCACAAATTCATGCATACATGTAGAACTCCACAATTAGTAGGTCACACCTTGAGACATAGACATAAATTAATTCAGTAGTTACCTGTGTTATAAGACTGAAAGACAGAAAATGGCAGCTAAGGGCAGTGGTGACAATAACATGATACAGAACTGGAAAAATCTGATAAAACCTGACAAGACAAGTGGCAAGCCTTTTAAACCATGAGAATAATTAATGATTAGAATATTTACTGAGAAATGTGTTAAATTTCTCACTTGACTAGAACACCTTATTAGTAAAGGTTCCAGTGATTGCTGATCTTAAAGTCTATTAATTTAAACAACAGACTTCAAATTAAAACATTTAGGGAAAGAAAGAACATTTCTTTAAAATTAAATGCAAGTGAACAGATGCAGTGGCGCAGCCTGATAGCTGAGCAAATGTCAGTAAAAATGAACTAGAAAGACAACAAGTAAACACATCAGTATACTGTAGAAAGTTATCTGAGGATTTTCCTCCTTCACTGAAAAAAAAGATGCTATTGCTATATTCCCTTATTTTGCATTGTCTTGCCTTCATTCACATGGATTGTGTAGTACAAAATGAGAATTTCCTGAGGGGAATAACTTAATATAAATGCAAGAAAGTTTGCCTGCAGATGGAAAGAATAAGGACTTTTCCCACAAGCATTTCTAGAAACATTAATTTATAAGGCAAATAGTCCATAAGGGCTAAATTATGATCAAATGCAGGGAAACTAGATGGGCTTTGTGCTTCTGATAGGCACTGAATGGAAAATGAGCCTTGGTCTTTGCATAAAACATATTAAATATGTTCTGTTCTCTTTTCCTTGCTTCCAGCCAGGTATCTTTAATGTCTTATTAGATGATCCTGAAAAATGGAGATAATTTAACATGGCATAAAACTCTGGCGAGATGATTTCAAAGGGGTCAGTAATAAATAATGCATAGTATCAATAGCTGTTACTTTAAAAATTATTAACTGGAACATGCATCTAAGCTAAAGGTGTTGTCTTGCCTACCCAGTTCCTGTTTCCATCTCATTCATAGTTTCACATATTCTGGTAACTACAGCGTAGCATATTAAGATTGTGTAGCAATGTGTATGAAAAATCTTCTTACTTCTTATAAATAAAGATCCAAATCCCATACGTAAGCCAGCAAACATCTTCTGATGTTCAAGAACTGAAGTGATTTTCTAAATATGTCATAAATTAACTTCTCCCTGTAGTTTGCTGGGAGGTACATCAGTGTGATATGTGCCTTGGGAAAGGCTGCTCACATGGCTGTAATAATAGATATAATCTTGGCTACCCTGACATATCCAGAAGGAGGTTTGCCAGGCTTGTTCTGCAGTAATGGCACTTTAGACGTCTCTACATTGTAATAAATCATTGATCAGTGAAGAGGTAAATCATATATTTGGAATCCTCAGGCCACAGAGATTCAGTTAAACAAACAAAAATGTGTGTGAGATGTATATATGCAAATCACATTACTTCTAAGGAAACAGTGCTTTCAATATTGACAAGTAAGTGATTTGTTAGCTGGTGTAGTGTAAAGATTGTTTAGGAAAAGGGATTGTTCCTAGTAACAATGGCTCAATAATGCCAAACTGAAATCAGGCCTAGCAAGTCTGTTTTCTGTTAGTAAAGTCATTATTCATCTATGGTTATAATTTCTGATTTCTTCTTCTCAAGCATTTGATCTCAATGTGTGCCTTTATTACAAGTTTGTTTTAACTTCACATGGGCTGTCTTCTATCTGATGGTCTTTACACCGTGATTTTCAGAAGGAAACATGGGCAATCACTTTACTACCATCAGTTTGTGCACAGCTTTGAAAGTAATATCTCCCAAGAAAAGACAACCACAAAATGAAGTATCTGTTTCTATAGGAAGAGTGATACTGCATGGGACACAAACGATGCCTGTGGCCAAGGTTGGACCTCGAACAAAATTACTTTTGGATCGTGGAAAAGGCATATGTGTAGGATGGGCCGTGTAGGTGTGGGAGATGGTCCCATTGCTGGGAGACCACAACAGTTACCCCACAGGAGAGGAGTGACAGCTGCAATAAATCTGGGATCAGGATGTATCCTTGATAGACACCATGTAAAATTACACAGTGGAGCTCAGCAGGCATTTTTGTAAGTCAGTAAAATGCTGAAGAATAAGGAACATGAAGGCTAAGTACCTGAGAGGCTTTGGTCTTGTGACATGAACAGAACAGCAACAAAGGAAACGTTCAGTTCCTGCTCCATTTGTGGGCAGCATTATGTGGCTAAAAGTAAGCTCTTCTGTTATGCAGTGTTCTCCAGCTATCGAATAGGGATGGGACATCTTAATGTTATGAGATTCCCTGAAAATAAATTCATTACATAAATGTTCAATTTTCAGATGTGGCAGCTATAGGATCAAGGAAGTAGCTTTTATTATAGGGGGGAAAAAGGAAGAATAAACTATAGAATTTATCAATTTTAGTTCCCTGCTTCTCAAAGCATGAGTGATGAAACTATCAAATGAACAAATGCCTATTTTATTTGTCTCCTTTTTGAAGTGGAAAATTAAATCTCAGTCACAAAATATTCTGAAAGTGTTATTTTTTTTCCTAATTGATTTAAAACACTCGCTTTCTAAATCTGAAAAGTTGCAAACAACATCCACACTCTGATTTTCTTGAAAGAATTCTGCACCATATGTAAGCTGTTAGGCATCTGTTTTGTCCTTGTGTACATGTCAAATCATACTCCAGTTCAGTCTTGATTGTCCTATTGCGGATCAAAGCCATGTTTTGCAAAAATGCACGACGTTGAAGCTATGCTCACTTACAGCCTCACTGTTAATGCCACCAAAATAAATTTTATCAACTTCCTTTCTTCAGCAAACAGCTGACATTTCTTTTGGCAAAATGAACCACAACACTCCTGATCTGACGTCAACAGGCTGACAACGGCTTTGTACCAGATGAAGCTGTTCATGGATGAAGTGGGTGCTGTACACCAAACCACATGTACCACTGCTGTTCTGAATGGCAACAGAAGTTTTCACAGTGTCAATAATTTTCTAGTTCTTTTAGTCGCATAAAAATTTGGAGCTGGGCACTTCTTTTGATTTTGAAAGAAATGGATTTTTAAAATATCAGTGTCGAACATGCTGCATATTTGGTGTGCTGGGCCCAGGTGGGCTTTTTCCTGGAAATTAAGACATTCTGATTAAACCTGATATTACACTTCTCTGATAAATTTATTTATCAAGAGCTTTGTTGGGGCTTTCATAGCTTTCTATAATTGAATAAATATAAGTGAATTATTTAATTTTCCTTTTCTTTCCTTAGTGAAATATTGGTTGTGATTTTTGCCTTCTTTGGACTACTTTTCTTCCACGAAAACAGTAGAATATTTCTGTTCTGCTAGACCACCAAGCAGGCTTTCATTTCAGGAAAGGTTATTTTATCATCTGCAGTCCTTCAGGTAGCAAAAATATAAAGGGTTTTCTTAGTAGTGGAGAGTACATGCTTCTGCCTGAAAACTAAGTTCCAAGACATTTTGAAAAATATCTTTAAACAAATTTGTAATTGTTATTAATTATTTAATTCTCACACAGGTCTAAGGAATTCTAGTAGGGAAAAAAGAGGGGTTTATTTTAACTGGAATGTCAATTTCTAAGTATGCTTAAAAGAGCATCTCACAGTTCTTCAGTTTCCCGTACCTGACTTAAGGTCCAGCTTATCTGTGATTCCATCACAGCTTGAGAGCTTAAGAGACTTGTTTGAACTCCCTGTTAATCACCAAGTTTTGGTGTACTTGTCTAACTTTAATTTCCTCTGTCAGCATTGCTGTTACACTGCACAATGAGCTCTTCATGAGGCTGTACAACATAATTTCCATATCATGGGACCCAGCATTCTCTACTGTTTTGTTGATCCTACTGTTTCATCCAATGCAGCTATACAGCATTTCCCACAAATTTGCTCAGACATCATCTTCATAAATTTCTTAGTCGTGTTTGCTTTCATCTGTATAACGGACCTTGTTCTAACTCTATTTGAGCAATCTTGAACTATCAGGACTATATAATTCCCACTAAGAAACTACTTCAATAATGTTGCAACCAACCTTCCTATAGGACATTTGTCTGTTCTCAATAAGAAACAGGAGTAATAACTCCACGATACAAGTTCTGCAAATTAAGGTGTATATATTTGTGTCAAAATATCCCTCTTTTCTGAAAACTTAGGAAGTCATCAACAGTGTTTTTAAAAAGTATTAACTGTCATAGGCAAGCCTGGCAAAACTCAGATTAGTTTCACGTATTGTTCTGGTCTGGGCACCTAGACCTATATGAAAGTTGCTTCTGTGCATTTGGCCATAAGTAACCTGCAGCTTAAAATTGTAGAACAGTAAAATGAAAGAGAGTGTGTGGCCACCACTAGCCTTAAGATGCAGAAAATCATACAACTATAACAAGCCACAAGGTCACAGAGGTATTTCGCTATAAGTATTGGCAGTAAGTAGGAGCTGCTTTATGATTTTGTAGCAAGGCATACAGATAAAACATCCAGAAATGGACAGACTTGTTTCAGGAATGATAGTTGTCTGCTTTTTATTGATTAATGTAATTTAATTTTAGTGCCTTTTTAAATAGTCACTTGCCACTTCTCCCTTGGTAGAAATAGAGAACAGAAAATACATGTGGCAAACATAAACATTTAACTATCCTCTAAGCTGCATTGCATCACATATGATTTCATATCTTGGTTCATTCTCAAATTCAGACCCTCTGAGAGGTTAAGGATTGCAGTTCAAAAGGCAACTGAGGGGCTTTTGTACTGAGCATTGCTGTCCTGTTTAGATACAGAATGTTGGGCTTAATGATTATGCCTCCCACTTTTTGGAAAATTCTCATGTTAGTTTTTAATTATTACTTTTGACAGTGATCAAGCAAAAATTACCTCAGTTTTTCAGAGAACGAAGCGAATAACCAAGTACACCATATGTGTGCTTGGCCACCAATTAGTGACATAGTTGTATAATGGCATAGCTGCATAAACAGTGCAGAGGGAGGAGGTCAGTCTGAGAACAAAAAAATTATCTAAAGGCTACGATCTTGTTTACGAACAGACTGATTCATGTAAATTCACTCAAAGTTGAGAATTGTTTAACAATTCTGTTATGCAAACAAATCTGCTATACACATTGTTTGCAAGATATCAGTGTAAGTACCGAATCTTCATCCTACATGGTTGGCTATATAAAGAACATGGCATGTCTTTGATCCTTGGTTGTTAGATTTAGGCTGTAGAAAGTGGTTCTACTAGAATATCAAGTGACTTTATATGATTTCACTCATATATATATATAACAAAGTTATATATATATATAAACAAATCACTGCAACAAGCTCTAAATATTCATTAATATTAATGAAAAATATTAATATAAACATAGATTTTCTGCTTTAAGACTGTATTTTAAATGTAATTGAAATGCAGTTCTATGGGATACTACCTATGTTTTATTTTTATTTAATGAGGATTCCACATATTTACCATCAGTGTAGTATTAACCTGCCTCACTGAACAATGATTTTACTTGTTCTCAGAATTTTGAATGCAATATACTTCACGCCAGCTTTTGGTGCTGTCATGGTCTGAGTCTCATCATTATATGTGGTTATTGACTGCAACAAGTCATGACAAGATTCACAGGGACATGAGCAAAATTCCCTGGCTGAAATCTTGACCTGTTGGACAAAGGAAATATAAGCATAAGTTTCAATGAGGACAAGATTTATAAGTCTAGGACAGCTAATGAATGTTAAAATTTAAGCCTAGATTGCTCATTAAGGTGGGAAGGAGGAGTGAACACCGATAATTCAAGTGTTGTCTATATCTATATAAAATACTTATGACACTGCTTGAGGAGCTGCTTAGCATTTGCTGCTGAAATCAAGACCTTTTATAGCAGTGTCAAACCAAAGGATTTACTCCATCTGAAGTAGCTGAAGTAGGTGCCCAGAACTCCTTCTATGTACATAGCTATTCCCAAGTCCCACTGGCAAAATAACCCAGTTGGTTCATGGAAAATGTCACGCAAGGAAGAGCGTACAAATGCACTGAAAGGTGAAGGGCATCACAGACTAAATTATTATAATACCTGCTGCTGTGTCTTACAGATAAACTGTGCTGTGCCAGGCTGACTGGCAATGCTTTTATTTTGTAGAGACTGTATTTAATTTTATGTAAGAAAAGACAGCAGCAACAGATACTCATAGAGGGAATAACTGGGCAGATAGTGAAGGCTATAGAGCATTAGCAATGCTAAGAAGCCTCAAACAGTCCTTAGAGGAATGGGAGTTTCATAACAGAGTCTGAATGTGTCTCAAATATCATGCTGACGTTTGTCACCAATGAATTTCCCACACTATGGGAGTTTTAAAGAATGACTTATTGGCTTATTGGCCTACTCAACCCGTGCATGCAAATCCAAAGAGACAGATTCACTACATTTTTGCATATCTTTAATATTCCAAAGCCTTAGGATTCAAGTATTGCTCACAGGTTGGTGAGCATACAAATGGAAGAATGTGGGTGTAGCGGGTTGAGTTCGAAACCGGGCGGAAACACCAATTAAATGTAGTGGTTTTGATTCAAAATATCCATTATTTACTTATTTTCCTTCTGTGAGATAAGAATTAGGAGAAAAGCAAAGCAGGCACAAACCTTAAACAGTTGCAGTACAATGAAAGAGCTTTATTACTAACAGAATTAAAAGTAAAGAGAAAACAACAAAACAAAATTAAAGTAAACCCCCCCCCCCCCCCCCCCCTTTCCAGCGCTTCTCTCCTTTTATCCAGCTCACACAAGGGATAACAGAACATGGGATGTTAGTCAGTGTTGCAGTTCTTGAAAAGTCTTTCTCTTATGCTTAAGGAAGAAAAGGTTTTCCTTCAGTTGCACGTGGTTCCCAAACTGCCACCAACAGCACACCCGCCCGGAAACAAACAGTCTGCTGTGTGTAGAACATCTCTCTCATGAAGAATTTCACAGTTCTTTCATACTACAAAACATGGGCCATCACATGGGGTTATTCATCTTTTTAAGGATAAGTTATTTTGGCCTGCACACAGAGGCTTTTCTTCGCCACAAGTCTCTAACAGCCTCTCACTACTTCTATATAGCCTGGCATAGGCATTCTTCACAATCTTCACAGGCACACGAGGATACTCCATCCCCCCATGTTCTTTCATTGGATTAAAGAGACAAACAGTTTGTGGTATTACGGTTTCTTACCACGGCATGCAAGAAGGTTTCTTTTAAGCTGCGCGCCAGAATTGCGGCACCGCCCTCTTCTCTCCTGTCGCCATTTCCAGCTCCGTCCCACGTGACTCACTTCCCTTTCTCTCTGACTCTGAAACCGCCATGTTGAAGGGTGTTCTTGTTCGGGCTTGACGGTGGGGAAAGCCTCGCTCCCTCTGTGCTGCTGGCTGCACGGTGTCCTCTTCAGTTCAGCACGAAGTGTGCTGGCTGCAGACAGGAGGCTCTGCCGGCTCCCGCTGGCTCCGCCGGCTCCGCATGGAGAGGAGAGGGACCCGCCTGTCCCCAGAAGCTGCGCTGGATGGGTTTAGCTGTGAGCAGTCCATGGCTGGTTTTACCTGCCTGCGGCTCTGGGACAGTCCCCCCCAGCGACCCAGGGTCCGTGCCGTGGTGCTGAGAAAGGGGGAAAGGGGCAGTGGCCCCGGCCCGGCCCAGCGGGGCCGGGAGGCTCGGAGCCCCCCCACCTTCCAGCAGGCGAGCTCCGACCAAAAGGGGAAGTCCCGCCTTTCTGTGCGGTTTAAATATGTAAATTGTGAGAAGCGTAATTGGTCTTAAAGACTGTCCATCAACTCAGGGTCAACCCAACACATTCCACCCCTCGCTTCTTAAAATTTACATATCCAAAAGTTACTTAAAATAGCAAAACCAGAGCTAAAAGAAAACAAATTCCATAAACCTCCACCCCTAGAATTTTTACCACTACTACAAAGCAAATTTCTTCTATTATTCTACTTAATGTTATAACTTTCTACTTGCTCTGCTTATTATTTTCTCCTAATTAATCTTCATCTCACAGCGCTCATTAATTGCCCGCATTCTCCACCATTGATGTAGCGGGTTGAGTTCGAAACCGGGCGGAAACACCAATTAAATGTAGTGGTTTTGATTCAAAATATCCATTATTTACTTATTTTCCTTCTGTGAGATAAGAATTAGGAGAAAAGCAAAGCAGGCACAAACCTTAAACAGTTGCAGTACAATGAAAGAGCTTTATTACTAACAGAATTAAAAGTAAAGAGAAAACAACAAAACAAAATTAAAGTAAATCCCCCCCCCCCCCCCCCCCCCCCCCCCCCCTTTCCAGCGCTTCTCTCCTTTTATCCAGCTCACACAAGGGATAACAGAACATGGGATGTTAGTCAGTGTTGCAGTTCTTGAAAAGTCTTTCTCTTATGCTTAAGGAAGAAAAGGTTTTCCTTCAGTTGCACGTGGTTCCCAAACTGCCACCAACAGCACACCCGCCCGGAAACAAACAGTCTGCTGTGTGTAGAACATCTCTCTCATGAAGAATTTCACAGTTCTTTCATACTACAAAACATGGGCCATCACATGGGGTTATTCATCTTTTTAAGGATAAGTTATTTTGGCCTGCACACAGAGGCTTTTCTTCGCCACAAGTCTCTAACAGCCTCTCACTACTTCTATATAGCCTGGCATAGGCATTCTTCACAATCTTCACAGGCACACGAGGATACTCCATCCCCCCATGTTCTTTCATTGGATTAAAGAGACAAACAGTTTGTGGTATTACGGTTTCTTACCACGGCATGCAAGAAGGTTTCTTTTAAGCTGCGCGCCAGAATTGCGGCACCGCCCTCTTCTCTCCTGTCGCCATTTCCAGCTCCGTCCCACGTGACTCACTTCCCTTTCTCTCTGACTCTGAAACCGCCATGTTGAAGGGTGTTCTTGTTCGGGCTTGACGGTGGGGAAAGCCTCGCTCCCTCTGTGCTGCTGGCTGCACGGTGTCCTCTTCAGTTCAGCACGAAGTGTGCTGGCTGCAGACAGGAGGCTCTGCCGGCTCCCGCTGGCTCCGCCGGCTCCGCATGGAGAGGAGAGGGACCCGCCTGTCCCCAGAAGCTGCGCTGGATGGGTTTAGCTGTGAGCAGTCCATGGCTGGTTTTACCTGCCTGCGGCTCTGGGACAGTCCCCCCCAGCGACCCAGGGTCCGTGCCGTGGTGCTGAGAAAGGGGGAAAGGGGCAGTGGCCCCGGCCCGGCCCAGCGGGGCCGGGAGGCTCGGAGCCCCCCCACCTTCCAGCAGGCGAGCTCCGACCAAAAGGGGAAGTCCCGCCTTTCTGTGCGGTTTAAATATGTAAATTGTGAGAAGCGTAATTGGTCTTAAAGACTGTCCATCAACTCAGGGTCAACCCAACACAGTGGGGAAGGACTGGGAGCACAAGCAAAACAGAAATTACAAGACAGGTCATTGTAGTCCAGAGTGTTATGAGGCAGCACAGAATAAATAAGTCATTCAGAACAAAGTGTCTTGTTCTGGAAATGAAGACATTTTAAAGGATCAAGTATGATTTTATAGTTGTGAGTTACTTGAGTGAGATTTTCATTCTGTGATACTAAAGCAGTGTCAGAAAGATCAGCTAAAGCTACTTTGTTTGCCATATTTAATCTTGAATTGTCAAGTAATTTTAGTGTTGGAAAGTTCTTCAAATATTTCTCTTTCCTTTATGAAAAATACCATTCCCCGTTCAGGGTGGATTATCCTGGCCTAGTGACGTGTCCTCTGGCATATCATCACAGGATTTCTACATGGACAGCCTTCAGCTCCAGCAGCACTGAAGCCACACAGAGCCAACACTGAGTTCACGGACTGAAAATTATCAAAGATTATTGATTTCAGGGAACAGTTCAAAGCTGTCACCAGGTTGGCCTCTGTTCAGCCCACTCAGCCTTTTCCTCCCTCAGAGCAATTCTTTAGGCTTCTGGTTAAAAATGCCTGCATGTGGGAGACAAGACCCTTGGTCAATAGTGGTTATTAAAGCTTTCTCAGGACAGCTGAATGATGCCTAGGTATTTTGAACTGGACTGTTTTAAATGTTTTATCAAAATGCACTTTTCATTGAAAATGGCTGGCTTTTTTTTTCTGTGATCTATTTTCTAATAATACTTTTAATGTACTAAATGAAAATTTAAACCCACTTCATCATGTAGATGAACATGTAGCAATTTTTTTCATTGTTTCCCACTTTTTTCCCTTTGTCCCACCCTTTCCAAGTTTTTCCAGATTAAAAGACACAATGAGAAAGGCAAGACTAAAACTAAAAATTTAAAGACATGCACTTGTTACATTAAAAACCTTAAAATACTTTCAGTGATCAGAATGAAAGGAAAAGAGGCTTTTTATAACATAGTATCTACACTTCCACATAAATTATTTTACATCTGTTTGGAGAATCCATGAAACTTTGGAAAAGAAGCGTCACAAATGCCTGAAAATTACATCCCTGATGAAGTTATTGTCATCAATGCAGCCAAGCATTTGACATTTCTGTGTAGGTCTACAAAAATATACAAAAATAAGAGTCTTCGCTAGGGGGAATAAAGTGGATTTATTTTTACTTTTTTTCAGGCAAGTTTTTTGCTGCTTAGCATTACCAGGGTTCTGTAAACTTGCAAATGAGCGTAGGAAACACACACTGAAGGCATTCCAAGACAGAGAGGGAGCTTCAGGGAAAGATGAACAGGTCACAGACAGCTCTGAAGATGAAAGAAAGATAGCAACATGTGTATGGCTCTCCTGGATACTTCCAAACAGATAACGAACAAAGCAAAACATAAATCAGTGACAATCAGGAACACAGGTTTCGCTGTCTACTCCTAGAACTGGGATTCTCAAGGACGGACATGTCTCAACAACTGTGTTGCCAGTGCACAGAAATACCCTGCTGTTTGGTAATGCTACTTTGCTGGTGATGCCAGAACCATTTTTCTTCATTTGAGGTACTGGGGGTTAATACTAGGAGAGATTTTTCAACCTATTTAGCCATGTGTTGTGAAATTGGTAGACCTTTGACTGATAAGTGCTGACAGGGTCCTGTGGACCCTAGAAATGATAGCAAGATGTTATTCTACTGGTGAGGTGCAAGCAGATAAAGAACAAAGTAGCACATAAATCAGCAGAAGCCAATTAGGAGACTCACACTCCAAAAAAATTTGCAAGGAGCTGAGGAAAAGAGATGAACCATGATTATTATGCACATTGGGAATCTGTCACAGTCATAAATTTGAAATAAAACCCCTATTGCTACAGGAACTGGGCAAGTTGTCAGTAAACACTCCAGGACTGGGGACTGGCAAAACTGTACATCAGAATTAATGTTTTGAAAGGGTAAATACACCCAACAAAAACCTGTTCTTGCCACATTTGCATTATATTTTGGCATCCCCTTTTTAGGGCAAGAGAGTTTCTGCTCATTTTTTTGCAAGATATGATACTGGGGAGAACTCAGAATAAATGGCACAGAAAAAATGGGAGAAATCTTGATCTGATTTATCTCTTTTCCAATTTGAACAGGAGTTCCATACTAGTAATGGGGATTAAGAAATCCTGTGAGACAGCTTTGAGCCTGAGAAATGGCTGCATGCTGCTTGAGCTGCTACAAAAATTTGTATGCAGTATTAATGCTTAAGGAAAAATCTGCTTCAGTTTCAGGTGTCTGGGCACCTTGTGGTTTCAATAATTTAAACAAACAGTAATCAGCTACTGTTAAGTAGCTGTTACTTGATCCCCCACACTAGAGATAAAATCATTACATAGAAAAATAGTTATTTCTCTCAATTTATAGATGGCAAAACCAAATATGGGAATGCTTTAATGCATTGATTAGAGTCACCAAGAGTATAACCCAAGGACACCAAGGAAAATATCAACACGCCGCTAAAAGTCAGTTTAAGCCTGAAGAATGGGCAAGAAGAAACATTATGTTGAAAACTGGCCTGTTCTTAGCACAGAGAAGCTTTTCATTTCTTCTATGCTGACAGGGTCACAGTGACTGACTAAGGATCTTAAGACACAATTTTCAAAGCATCTGAGTGACATCTAGAAGCATATTACCATCAACATTCAATGGAACACCGTTATTCTACTATCTTGTTACTGTAGAAAATGCTGTTTTCTCTCAAGGCTTTTCTAGCCCTTGGTATGTAGTCATGCCTATGTTCTAACTTGTTGGCTCATTCACCTGTCTGATCTCCAGGAAAGAAATGCAAAAATGTTCAGGTGACTCAGGGTCATTGTTTCCAATTAAAATTGTTTGTTCTTGCCTGATGGTGTTTTTTTTGTTTTGGACTGTGCCTGGAAAAAATACTCAGGACTTGTGAATACAGCTGTTTGGTTTATCGGTTCTAGGAGCTCCATATATAAAATATACAATTCTTGTGAATAAAAGGTGAATTTTTTTTTCTTTAAAAAACAAATTTAAAGGTAATGGACACGTTTTCTTACTGTGCAGTCACACGGGCTTTCCAAGTCTTTTGTGAAGCTGAATGACACCTGTTTTTTTCAAATTTTCTTTTTCTTACCTTTTCTTCATATGTTCTTCAGCTGTGCTTTATCTGACATATCTCCAAAAGGTGTGGTCTCCACATGAATGACTAAATCATTCACCAAATTTTGAAATTAGAGATCCCAGCCACATAACATCAGAAATTTTTTATAATTAATACAAGCAATAATTTTTGCGAATATATTCTGTGCATTTTTTGGATATTTTTATTACTAGTTTAGGAGTAACTGGGAAAATAAATAGGGGATATATGCATTTTTCCATACGTGGTTTTGGTATTGGATGTATTTTTGTTCTACAGACTAAGACGAGAAACCTGAGAGAAGTTGAGTTGGTCCATTGATCAAAATATTCATTTCTGTGAAGCCCCTGATATCAATTTTGCAAAGGGGAGGAGCATATAAATCAGACAATCACTTTCTGGTGTCTCCTTCTGTGTATAAAGATTATTACTAACAGAAAAGAAAAGTTAGGATATGCAAGATACAGAGGTAATACTAAGAATCTGATTATTTTCCTGTCTTTCAGTCTTATAACTTTTCTGTACCTGTTGAATTATGGTGTGTTGTATGTCCCACTACCTGTAAACAACTATTGAATGTGCCACCCAAATGCTGATTCATCAATGTTTTCAGGAATACTGCTGCTGTAAAAGATAGAAGAAGGGTTGTTAATGCCCTTGGAAGTAAAAACAGACTAGTTGAATGGAACTTTTATGCTTTGATAATACTCCAAGTCTTCCTTTCCTTCACTGAAGGAAACTAGCCTGCTTCTGGCTGTAGTTGCAAACACAAGCATGAAATCCAAATTTCTAGTTGAAAATTGTCAATGAAACATTACATAAAATAAAGTTTCAACTTTCTCGATTAAGCCATTTCATATTGATTTCTTTTTAGCAGGGAAATGTTATGTGACGGGAAGCTAGTAACACATTTGATGTGTTAGTTTCTATTGTAACACCTACTAGGAGCTTCACTGATGGGCTGGAAGGCACTGGTTACTGGCTCAGCACTTGACATTGAACATGGCAAGAAACAACTTGTGGTAAAGATGGATGACAGGAGACAGAGTAAGTTCAAAGATTATGGAATGCAGCCAGAAGAAATCAACTGTGCCCTATAAAGTCAGCAAGCTATGTGTGAATGTGAGTATTCCTCTCTGATAGACAGTGTTTAAAAGCCTCTCAGGGACCAGATATGTCTCAGTGTTTTCCATGCACTGGTATAGTTTCTTGTCTCTCCTTTGCCATGAGTGGCAAAGACATGCCTTTGCACAACTCACAGCAGGGATCACTATCCAAAGCGAGGTTCTGGGACATATGGGTACTGTCTTATTTATACACAAACCACAAATGTATCATCACTGCACAGGATGCCACCCTTGCTGCTCAGGCTTATTCCTCCATATGAGTTGTGACTCCTCTACAACACTTTGAGCAAGGGCAACAACATCCACCTCCTTCCATTTCCTTGCACTCCCATATCTACTGTAATTCCTCTGATAATTTTCAGTGTCAACTATAGTTTTTGTGCACTGCTCGAAATGTCAGTTTGTCACTGAAGCTGCTCCTTTGTCTGTGGGGTGTTGCTCAGGCTGTGTCTAAATGCTTTGGATTTGGCCTTAAAGGGAGGAATCCTGCCTGGCTCTCTCTGGTCAACAACAGCACTCCCAGCCAACAGCTGACTCAGTACCTCCACTTCCAGGCTGTGAAGATGAGTCACCTGCCCTGATTCCAAAACCACTTTTTGATTGTTTAGTCCTGAGTCCAGATCTTATCAAAACCATGACTCTCTTCAACTTTTCTACTCTTAAAAATACCATTCTTCTCTCAGAAACAAAAATAAATGGGTATTGTTTTAACATTTACCCATAAAATGGCAGGTTTTTCACTACTGAAGAAAGATTTCCAATTTTAGGCTAATATGATTCCCATTGGGAGATCTGACAGTAGTTACAAAAATCCTTTACTCAAATGTGAAATTGTTTGGAATGGAGTTAAATAGCTTTTGACAAGGAAAAAAAAGTATGCATTATTATAAAAATTCTATTTTGCACATGAATTTGATTCAGATCACACAGATAAATGTTTAATATTTTCATGCCTTACTCATGCAAAGTAAGGCAGGTAAAAAAAATCCTTGAAAATACATGCATTAAACTTGGAACCTTAGCTACTCTGTGTGTAATGAAGCTAGTTATCCACACTTAAAGTACACTTCAGTACAGTGCTTGAGGACCTAGTGGAGTGCCTGGTGTGAACCCTATGTGTTGGCAGGTAAAGGAAAGGGGAACTGTTTTTTAAATGTTATTAAAAAATGTTTTGTCTATACTTCACTCAGCAGCCCTTATAATAAAACTTCAGATGATCTGTTCTAGTTCACCTCAGTTGTGAAAACTAGTGAAAAATAAACTGGCACATACCTGGATTAAAAAAAGGCCTCAAAACTCTAAAGGGATTTTTCTGGTTTACCAAGATACTTTAAATTTCTTGAGAGGTAAGAAGAGATCTACAATTCTGTGGCTGATATAAATGTTATTGTGTTTTCATTCCAGTGTAAGTACAACTCAGCTAGGTTACCTTTACAATAATATTCTGTTCTTAAAATATATAATTGGAAAAAATTATAATCTGTTTGAATTGATCTTCAATAATAAATGCAAACCCAGTAAGTTTCAGGTTTAAAGGAATTTTGAAATTTGGCATATTTTTGTTGTGATTCTCATGCATTCTATGATATTAATGTTAAAGGCCCTTGTTGAAAAATGTATTTCATTACTTTGCAGCCAGTGACTGAGTTATTGAGCATTCAGACACAACCACAGGAAATTGGCATGTGTATCCTAGACAGAAATGGGAGGGGATAGAACAGCCCAATCATAAAATTATATATATTTATATACATTTATACAGGGCATTATGATTACTTCACTTGACACAGAGATACACCAGTAAATCAAAACACTTGTTTAAAGAATAGTAATGATATTTTTTGATTCCACTTCACTGTGTGAGTCTCTAGGAAGTTGCTAGAGCATGATAGAGAGAATATATATTTTTTTATTTTCCTGAAATTTCTATTAATTCTAACTGTTCTTTGGATCATACTTATAATTTGTTTAATATAATTTGTACAGCAGCAATCATGTAATAGAATGGTTTTGGTCAGAAGGCATCTCAAAGATCATTTAGTTCCAACTCTCCCACCAGGGACAGGGATGCCACCCAGTTGATCATGTTGCTCAGGGCCCCATCCAACCATGAACATTTTCAGAGATGGGGCATCCACAACTTCTCTGGGCAGCCTGTTCCAGTGCCTCACCACCCTCTGAGTAAAGAATTTCCTCCTAACATGTCTTGTCATTCTCAAGCTTTTCCAGTTCCTCCTGGATATCATCCCTTCCTCCTGTTGTGTCAACTGCACCTCTCAACTTGGTCCAATTGCAATTACTAGACCCCTCCGTTGAGAGATAAAATAAATGTGAAGGATGTCTGGAGGATTATCAAGACACCTGAGATTTACTTTTCCATTAAAAGGAAGTACATAGTGAGCCAACATGGTTTTTAGTCCAGTGCTCCAGACACTGGACGTTTCATATACCACCAAGGATCAATACCTGGAAAACTTTATGCTTTTTATAGTTTTAGTTTTGTATTGTGAAAGACATGCTGTAGGATCTAGGACAGCTCACACTTTTCATCAGTTAGTCAAAAAGTCTTTCCATTTTCTTCTTCATTAAGTGGAGAACAAACATGAATACACAGAATATGAATACACAGAATTCAAGACTATAAAAAGTGTTTAACAGAAAACTAAAAACAGTAGAAGAATTACCAAACACAATATGTTTTGATAATGAGTTGTGCCAAGCTCCATTTCAGACAGAACTGTGTCTATGGCTACATTAGTCTGAGTTGTATCACGAGAGTGGTATAGGATGAGAAAGAATTCCTGGAAGGGTGGGATACAGCTCTTCCCACAGCTCAGTGCTCACATCCCCGTTGCTCATACTGCCTGTGTTTCATGCTCAGAGTACAAAGAGCCTGGGCTCCCATCTGTCCTGTGAAAGCTATCAGAACTTCCTCCTCCCCCAGCGTTTATTTTCTTCTGTCATGGTATATTCCCTGGTATACCATACCTTGGGCTGACCTGGCAATGAGAGATGGTGCCTTGCATTGGGTGGGTCAATAAAAACAAGTTTGGAGCATTCTCAGTATGGACAAAGCACTGCTAGCAGTCTCAACCACGGTGGTAAAGTCAGAGGTGACAGATTTAAACAACAGGGCTAGGCTTTCATCAGTTAAGTCTGATCAAGTGTCTGAAGATCCCAGATAACCCCCTTGACATCTGAGCTACAGAACAATATGTAAATGAAGCTTTCATCATGCAGTGAAATCAGAATAGGCAATAATTGTATATGAATTACATATATATAATAATAATATATACGAAATATATTAGTGAGCACAACCCACCAAAATCTTTCCTAAAGACACCTTTGCACATAACAGAGAGCCTGCTTCTGTATGTGAAAAGATGGCCTACATTTGCATCAAGACTTCCTTGCACTGCTTTGTCAGAAAAAGCCTGTAGATAAAGGAGAGAAGAAGCCCTCAAGAAAATTGACATTTCCAGTGCTGGTGCTTGTTTCTAGCAAAACAAAAATGTTTTATAGTTGTATTCCCAAATATGTTTCTGACACTTCTTCAGTGAGCCTAAGCTTCAGAGGCAGCCCATGTTGGACCCATCTGCAGCCTTCCCTGTTCCCTGGGTTCCTTGCTGCTCTTCAAGCATATCAACAGCTTTTCAATAGGTCTTGCTGCTCTATTCCAAACCTGCTAAAAGCTCCTTTAAAGTTGTTTTAAAAAGGGAATAATAAAAAATATCTCATAAAATCCAAAATCATAGCAACAGCCAAGGACGGGACAACATCAAATTGTCTTTGTTTGCAGCATATCTGACCCTCAGGGGTTTTCAGTCAAACTAGAAAGTCCAAACTGTTTCAGATTGTGTGAGATAGTAATGGCAACAGTAAAAGTTTCCTTAAAAGAAAACAGACAATCCTTTCCCTTTGCACTGCCTTTACAGAAATCACTGACACCAACAACACTGTTCCAAGTTCAAAGCCTCACATTTATTTAAACTTGAATTGTAGAATTATTTGTAACTTGTAGAATTATTTGTAGCTTTGCAAGGTCATTCCTTGATACCTGATGCTTTTCACAACAGCCTAACTAGCAGCAATCTTTGGGTGATAGTTGAAGTGCAGGGAATGATACCATAAAAGTGACATCCTTTTTGGATCCCATTTTCAATTGTTTTGTTGCAAAACCTGAGGTTTGTGTTCTAGGCTTAAAATTCATTTATTTCACACAGAATAAATACAGAAGATAGAATCTTCATAAGGAACCTTAATTAATTTCTAAATCATTTACCTAAGACTGAATATGACAAATATAGGAACAGGCATAGGAAAGGCAGCTTTCATCAGCTAGCACACAATATCCTGTGTACTGCACATGACTGCATACAAAGTCACACAGAATCGCAGAATGGGAATGACATATGATTGGTACCAATAATTGTGGCCTGCTAGAGGAACTATTTTTGGTTGAGTGATAAAACTCTTTTTCACTGCAGTGAGGAAAAAAAGTCCGCAGCCAATCAGCTGTGCCACCACACTTAAAGGAAGGTGGTGACAGGTTGAAGTTTATTATACGTGGAGTGCCTTTGGGGCCTACAATTTGTCCCCCTGGTTCATTTTGACAGCATTCTCAGGGATGGCATTCCAGAGTTTATTTTATATACTATACATCTTTAATCCTCTCAGATCATGCACTCTGAAAGTTCTCCCTCTTCTCTTATCAGGCAGAAGATATTTGTCTTACCCCAGCCCTTTGGTCTAATGAAGACCCTTTTCTTTCCAGCAGGAAGTTTAAGAACTGAATTCATATAAGGAATTTCAAGAACGTCTCTCAAAAAGATGAAACCCACTTAGGACGCATTATAGGAAATAATTCATCATTCCACCTCTTGTATACAATCAATAACTCTAAAAGACTGTCTTGTCATCTTATCAGGCTACATAGGTTTTAGCAGTTCCTTTATTAAGCCTGGAAAAGAAAGCAAGGAGAGGGGGATTCTTTGAACATCCAAACACAGTGTCACACTGAGTGTGATCCTGACACTGCCCAGGGAACCTGCTATCCTTTGTTTACAGATGGATCTGTGATAACCCGACAGTTCAGATGGAAGGTCACTCCAGAGGACAAGCAGGGGGTTCTTTTCCATCATCCCTGAATCCTGGAAATGGTGGTGTTGACCACCCTGGGTATCTGAGCTCCCTGTTAAATTCTACTTTTCCTGCTGACAGAAGCATGTGGAATGTGATCAGGAGATATTTGGGCAATTTGTCTTCTCTTACAAGTAGGAGGGAGAGGGAAGGGTGGACAAACTCCTATGAGCTCTCTTGAGGGAATTTTATTTCAAGAAATAAAATAATACAACCACGACATTTTACAGCTTTTTGACTGTTGAGATAGCAATTGTGCAAGGCTGTTTTGGATATCTGTGTGCATCCATGCCAGCAGGTGTACACCATCATCAACACCACATGTGATACCAGAACTGTATTAGCGGCAACAAATTTTAAACCCAAGACTGACTTGAGCATGTCCAGGCCAATGTTTCACCCTCAGTTGCTGAGTCCATGGGTGTCATCACAAACCACAAAGAGTTTGCTGTTCCCTATTCACAAAAGCACAGCTTGAGCAACAGGCTAGAAAATGCACTACAGCTTCTCCAGATGTGGTAAACCCTTACAGTCCTCCTCAGAAAGATCATCAGAGAAGCATTCACTTCTGGTAGACCAATAGTTCATCTTGGTTATCCTGATTCATTCATCAGATGACAGTGACATAACCTGTTGCCTCAGAGGAAGGTATAAAAACTTCTTCAACAGCAATCATTGAATAAGGTGCCTACAAATTTTCCTTTTTTTTTCCAAATACTTAAAATATGGATTTTAGTTTCTTGTATAATCTTCAGGGCTTTCAACCTTGCAAGAATCTTAGGTCCACTAATGATCCTTAGCTATTATTGAATTTTCTGAATAATTTAACCCTTTCTTCAGCCTGGATTTCAAATATGTTTTAGGTCTATAAGCTGTCCAGGCTTCTTACATGTTGCATAAATGAATGATTGCCTTTCATTATTTCTAAATTTTTGTCTAACCAAAGCTTAAAATAAAATGTAGTTAGTTTGTTTCAAGTCTCCTGCTAATTAACTTTAGATTTATTTACTCTTTGCCATTTATCTGCAAATGGTTTTTATGATTGTCTTTGGCAAACATCTAAAACATATCATCTATGATTACAATGCCTTGTCTAACTACCAACTGACACTTGACATAATTTTTTCAAGTCACCATTGGTTTAGGGTTGGTTCTTTTTTTTATCATAATTAATCTGTCCTAGAGGTAATTTTACCTTCAAGGTGATTCTTTCTTTCTGTACCCAGAAAGGAATTAATTTAGCAAGGGAAAGAATTACACCTTGAAAATTAGTGTGGATAATAAAAGCCAAAAGTTAATGCATTAGGACAGCTTTGTTAACAGCAGCACACAGGTTTCATTACTGATATGTTTCTGTCAATACTTTCATGCATGTCTTAGTTTGCAGAGAAATGTTGATGAAAAACAAGTGTCTTATTCAAGTTGTAGATAAACCCTAGATTGGGACATGATCACATCTTTGTGAGAAGGAGAGAATTCAGCTAAGTGCCATGTATCTTTTTTGTTACAATCATATATTTTGTGTTTGACATAAGGAAAGGGCAACAGATTTATTAATTATTTCATGTTCAGATGATTTTAAACTAAAGAAAAAATAATATACCTCAAACTTTCCTCCTCTAACAAATTAGAAACAAGAATCAAGAAATAAGATTTACTTCATTAAATTTAGTGCTAAGGGATTTATTTTTATAGAAAAGTTTCAAGTTTATTTTTAGCAAGCATACAAGTTTAGAGATTACATTAATATCTTTGATTTAAAAAAAGGAAAATCTGAGTGGCAGGTGGGGAATTGGGCATTCCATCTCTGTAGCGGCCTGCTTCTCTTTTATTTCAGATAATTTTTCCTGTGTTCGTATATAGTAACATTTAATGGCAGATCTAGTGTAAATGAGCAAACATATATAATGAGGAAAAAATCACATGAAAGTAATACACCTTGATATCCATGTTGTTGGCAAAACACTCTATTTGTCATTGTGCAAGAGCCTGTGCTTATTTGGTTGTTACTTATGTGATTTACTTGCCATGCTTTTTTCTTTCTTTTCTTTTCTTTTCTTTTCTTTTCTTTTCTTTTCTTTTCTTTTCTTTTCTTTTCTTTTCTTTTCTTTTCTTTTCTTTTCTTTTTTCTTTTCTCTTCTCTTTTCTTCTCTTTTCTCTTCAGCTTGATGCCGTTATGCAAAAAAATATCATTATAGGATAATTTAAGAGAAAAAAAATTGTAAAAACTACATCACTGTGTATAAACGATACATGACATGAAAAGGTGAAAATTTATGTCTGCTTATTTTAATTAAAACTTCAGAAATATTATTTGAAACATTAGAAATAAAGAGAAGTTTGTCAGCAAGGGCTAGATTCATCCTTCTAAATTTTTGGCATGTGAAGGAAAATACAGATTATTGAGATGTATTATGCACATGGATTAGAGAGAAAGGGATCTGTAAAGGGCAATTTAGGCTTTGTCTTTTAGACAGCTCTCTTGGAATAGGGTGAAACTTCCACAGGAGGTATCTGTCTTTCTCCACTGAAAACTTCCAAATGACCTCTTAAACCGAATGTCTATCTATTAGATGGCAAAGATAAATGAGATGAACATTACTGCCAGTCTCTAAGCCAGAGCATGGTGGTCTCCAGCAAGCTCAAGGACAGTACAGCTGTGCAGCTTTCCCCAGAGTTTCCAACTCAGACAGATGATTCTCAGCTACACATCCCACTTAGAGACACCAAAGAGGCTACTGTGAACAAGGTCTTTGAAGCTCACATATTTATTCCAAGATATTCACTTTAAAGGTAATGTAGAGGAGGGAATATAATATGTTATATGTCTAATGCTTGTTTATCTAGTTTACCTACTGCCTACATTTCTCACTATTTTATCATCTTTGTGTGTTAGGGCATAGTAGGTTTTACTATAAACTTCACAATGAACAAAAATAACTCAATGGGCAGAACTGTGGGACACAAACATAAGTTCAAAATACCCAAGGAGCAGACAGTTGTTAAGAGGATGGCTTGTCCTGGTAAATGCCACTGCACTGACCCTCACTTCTGCAGCCTATCTGGAGCTCTTCCATGGAGCCAGTCTCTGAGAGAGCCATGTGAAGTGCCTCTGATGATGATCAAGGCCTCTGCAGAAAACAGTGGTAAATACACCCTAAAATGTACATAATTTTACTAATTTCCCATTCAACTCCACTAACCACTGCTTAGCTACCGAGAGGTATGTGACACAGACAGCACACTGAGGGGTGATTTACTCAAACTCTTGCTGTTCACCCATCATTATCTCTACATCTCCATGACACATGAATTGATTGTAAAATAATTTTAATCTGTGGGCCTAATCCTGCATCTAATGCTAAAGTATCCCAAGTAAGCTTAATCCGTTTCTTTTAAAAGGTTCTTCAGAACTATAGCTTGAGAGTTTAATTTAAGTAGCATTTCCCCATGCATGAAGAAGGTTCATTAAATTCAGCATAAAAACCAGAGCAGGCAGCTAGAATGGAGTGCCAGATGTAAAAAAGATAACTGAGTATAGCACATACAAGCATTTTTTCTGATTATTGCTTGCATTTTGTCTGAACTCTGTCTGACAAACATTTAATGCCTTAAGTTTCTAATCTACTCCAATCATAAGAAAGTATTTATTGCAAGAAATCTTGGGAACCTACAGAAAGCTTTTCATGCATAGGTTTGATAGAGTTTCCTCTGATAAAATGTCATTGGTTTAACCCGTCTTTCTTCTATTTAATCACTTTCAGAGGCTCATTAGACCAAAAGGAAATAAGCTTTAAAACTCAAACCACATGCCACATATAAAGAACAAAACAACAACAAGAAAAATTACAGACTGTGTCCTTAGTTTCAACATTGTATGCTATCTAAGTAATAAAAGAGTTGAAAAGGTGTTAGAAATACCCGTTTCAAATGGGAAAATGCATATGATTTCAAGGCTATGGTTCCTATTAACCCACATGTAATGGGAGTTTTCAAGGACACTGCACAAGTGAATTCTTGCCTTACAAGGACTTCCACTTCACTAATAATGAGTTTCTGCTACCTGTAATCTTTTGAAATTAATATAAATACTACAGTGACTTTCCACAATAAACAAAATCACGTATCATTCATTCTACATAGGTAAATAGATGTGTAGACAGGTATAAAATTAATTTTAAAATTTTAGAGAGCTGAGTAAGCCTTAGATTAAAGGGACATGCAAGACCCAGCAATATGATGCATGAATAAACTTTCTTCTTGCAGAACTATACAGAAGACTCATAGAACACCACATCTTAAACCATATACCTGGGCAAAAATGTACAAAATTCAGAGGGACATTTAAATGAGTGCCCAGATTTGAGGCATGCCTAAGCCATGCAATTTTACAGAGCTCTCCCCTGCCTTGCAGTTCCTTTAATGCATTTTTCCCTGGCTGTCTTTTATTTTTCTCATCTCTTTTTTATGGAACTGTAATGAACAACCATAAGGCATCTTGAGGCTACTCAATTACTAGAAAAAGATCCAGAATGCTTACCTGACTGCCAGAGAGCTGATATCAGGGAGGGTGTGTTTGGGCACCACCAGATGCAGGTCCATGGTCTATTTCCTTACTTACTGAGAAAAAAATGCAACAGCAGAAGACACTGGAATCATCCCATTTCCAAGTATTTTCCTGGTCTTCAGTGTTCTTCTCTCCTTACCCCTCTTTTTCCATTCTTGCATTGAGATTAACCATCCTCTCAAACTTTATATTCACTTAATTTCTGGAGGAGGCGGAATTTTCTTTTAGGTCTCCATTAAATATTAGGCAAGGTCCCTTTGAATGTGCCTAATTTGTAAGGATATTTCTTGTCCATAAAAAGATCTGGCAAATCAGAGTCCAAGTGACATCAAATATCAATGACATATTAAGCCTTCTAATTTCTGTATTTTTTTAGGCACTATTAGCTGTTAGTGTTTGAATATAAATTGCTAAATAAAAAGACTAGCTCTAGATGACTTCATGCTTAGGCTGGGCGTGAGGAAGGATCACACTGAATTTTGGTATATTGATTTTTACTATGAAGACTTAGATATCTTCACTTCCTAAATCCTTTTAACTGTAATGAAAATAAAATTGTTAATTTATTTGTTCTGAGCAGTTAGGAGAAAAAGTCAGATGTCTGATAGTTGTTGCAATTATGAAAACAAATTAAAGCTATATGTCAAACATTTCTTTTGTTTTCAGGTATAATTCAGATTATAATCTCAGCCACTATTCCCCACTCCTTGGAAAGAGTTAATACTCTTTTCCAAGCGTCTCTCAGCCAGCTTTCCTCATCACCTACTCACACACTCTGACTTTGCACCTTTTTCTGCATTGACGTCTTTTGCTTTTGTCTGTCAGACTCTCAACTCTATTCTAAACGATTTCTTCTTGCAGATCTTGTCCACCCCATGTGTGTTCACTGGATGGTGACTGATGTCTGCATTTTAGGGTTAAGATGTTTCATGAGACACCATCTGCAGGAGCCTTTAGCTGATTTAAGAAGGAAAAGCTGATCAGGCTGTGTAACGCTTTCCTTGTTGGGCAACCTTCTGAACCCTAAAGATTTGACAGTTAAGACAACAGAAAAAAGGCTTTACAAAAATTAAAAAAAAAAAAGAAGTATCACTTACGGGCAGATAAACCAATGTCAATCACAGATTCACTATGTGTTTGGGTTTTGTTAACTAGAAAAAATTACAATGTTTACACCCATGCATGTGTATATGTGAATACATGTGCAAAGGAGACAACTTTTTTCCAACAGGTGCTCATATGGCCACTTTCAGTTGGCAATTCCAACACTATGGCATTTAGCAGCATGATTTGACCCATGAGAAGAATGCTCAGAGTATTTCTCAACAATGGCTTTGCTCTAAAAGTACATTAGCTGAAAAAAAATATATGTACTCATCTACTGTTCTAGTGTGCTCTACTGAAAATATTGCTTCTTCGGTAAAGCTTCAAGACAGGATTTAACAAGGTGAGAGAGGAGACAGGATACACCACTGCTGTGTTCTCTAGGGTAGGCATCATTTCATGTAAAAGGCAAAATGTCAATAGAAACATGTTACTGCACCACATTTCGGAGGAGATCTAAGAGGTTTAATGCCCCAGAATGTTTGGTATTCCTTTTAAGCCTGCAACTCAAAAAAAAAAAAAAAGTTCTAAATCCCTCATGTTTGTTTGAATAGATGTTGGCAGGATAATTAAATGCTCCCTTCAAACATCCTGGTGGAAATATTAAACAGTAATTACCTTACTCAAGTCGTTCCTTTTGTGAGAAGGGGAGCCACCTGACTGCCAGCTTTCGTTTGCCCTGACACAGATGCAAGGGCTCTGCTGCCTTTCTGAGCTGTTCACACACTTTCTTCCCATGAGAAAGTAAGCACTGATTGAAACGCGGCATTTTCTCCCAACTTGCACACACAACTGCTGCTTGTTTCAGAAAGATGTCAACTAATTTGAGCAACCTCTCCAAAGGACTCTCCAAACAGAAATGTCTTTCATAAATTTCCGGGTCAGCAGCCCTTGGTAACCCAGGATGACTATTCCAGTCCTGGAGGCACTGAAATAGTTCCATATAAATAGAAACAGCTTCTGTATCACATTGTTGCCTGAAGCACAGCATTCAACACCTCCTTGCACATTAAAATATCTCTCCATGACACAACTTTACACAAAAGAGTGTCTTTGACCATATGGTCTCTCTTTAATCTGTTGATTTTCTTTACTCTGATCCTCTCATTTACTGAAACATTTATGTCTTCTGGTCTGAAGCCTTAAATGGTCAGCACGAATAATGCATGCAGGAGCCTTCTCCTCTTCTACTCTATTTGAATGTCAGCAGATGTTGAAGTACCCTCGTGCTTCATGAACTGTTTCTATTGTGTGGGACTATTTGTAAAAGAAAGAGCATCAAGCTCTGTATAACAACCACCTATTTTCTTCTCCTTTCTTCTTTCCTTTCCCTCTTTTACCATGATAACAAATATTTACTGAATCTCCTTCTTTAATAATATTTTCCCTTCAGAATTCTGGGTTTATTCCAATGTTTTTGGAGGTCAGCATAATTGCTTTCAATGACTTCTATGGATGTCTGATATATTGTATCTGTTATTTGCTGATCCTCAATTGTTTATAATAACTATTCATGGCTGCAGTAGTTAAAAAGGAAAGGCAGTCAGGATGGGTGGGAAAGAGGTTTTGCATTTTCAGATTAAGATAACTGTATTTAATCAGCCCAACATTTCTGTCTTCTCCTAGTCTCCTCTCCTTTTCCTTTACATCTAACTCACTAGACAAAGTACAACACAATTGAAATTGAATGCAGTTTCGTCATTCTCTTCAATACTAAATCTGATGTTCATTCATCATCTAAATGTAAGGATTGTAAACAGTTTATAAACCAGTGTGTAAATTGCTCATGAAAAATGTTATTAATATGCTTTTGTTTCCTGGGTATAGTGGTATTTGAGACCTCCTATCCAAAGCCTGCATTTGTTAATAATAGAGGAAGTCAGGTAGGCTGCTCAAACCAGACTGTGTGAGTGCAATCTGGAATAGAACTGTCAGACTGAAGTTGTCTTTTTGCAACATATTTCCAGCATAGTTTTTGAAAAATTGGACTTTCTAAAGCACCTAAGGAAAACAAGTGGATAATTTCACCATTTCTTTAATGGGCATTTGGAAAATTGTTTTCTTGTAGAGGAAAGTAGTGATAATCATTTCCCTTTTGTTTAAAACCAAACAGAATCCCTGTTCTGAACATTCACAGCAAAAGTCACCAGAGCCAGAATCACTCAAACTGTGCCTTACTCAAGCAGCTAAAGTGTATTTCTCAGTTTTCTGCACCAACAAAATCCATGTGATCAAATACAGAGCACTGCTGTTGGTTTCATATCACAATCATCACACTGACATACAAACTTACACTGCCATGCTAAACTTCTGCTCTTTGGAGGTTTTGAAAACCACTAATTTTCTCCTTGATCACACTGAATACTCAGGAAACTTAGTAAGAAGAGTTTAGGCTGAAGTTAAAGGCCTTTTAGTTGTGCCCAGCTATTCGGATTCTGACCATATTTTGGTTTTAAAATCTTGATCTGGAAATCTGTGAACTGAATAGTCTTTACCATATGAAATCCACCAGTTAGCTGAAGGGCTTATCAAAATCAAAGACATATTGCCCTTGCTTGTGTAAGGACATCTTTTCTCTAACCTGAAACTATTCTCTAAGAGAGTGTGCACATGTGAATGATTCCAAAGTGGATCATTTCCCATAGAAAACTTGCAACAAAACTGTGCTTGAAGAAAATAAACAGTGGTTGTTTTTAGAAACAAAAAAACCCCCAAACCTTTGACATTTCAAATAGTAAGCTTCTTGTTTAATTTGTATGTCAGACCTATGAAAGAGGAATTGGAAGGCTAAGTGGTCAAGCAGTATATTTTAAGGTGAAGCCATATGTAGAAAAACCACCCCAACTTTTGTTTTTAATTATTCTGAACAAAAACAAACAATTCAGAATAAACCAAAGAGATTTTAAAATTTCTTTTTACAAAAAGGAAACACTAAACCCGTGTTCTTTCATGTCATATAGAGTGCTTCATTCACATCCAGTGAAATATTTGTGGGGAAAAAAATTAAGGAAAGGGGATGGATTTCTGAGAGAGCCTGCTTATGTCTCTTATCTCATGGATGAGCAGTTAGGGCATTTGCTGGGGTGTGTGACATCCTTCCATCCTGCAAACTACAAGCCTTACAGCTTCAATTCCTTTTGTTGGACATGCTACTTTTTGCATGGAACAGCAAAACATTATTGACCCAGGCATCAAAGAGGTAATAATGACTCCATGGCCTGACTGGCTGACTAAAAAACAGGTCAGTGCTTGTTCAAATTCCTGTAAAGGATGAAAGCCGGTCTTGTCCAAAAAATCTTCAGCTATATGAACAAGAATTCTAAGCAAGAAGGAATGAGAGCTCACCTGAGAAACTGCCAGCTGATGTGGCTGAATCAGCCTTCAGCAGGAGAGAAGATAAGGGGTCAAATCCCTTCCTAAAAAGACACAGCTGAACATACTTCTCCTGTTTCTTAGGAAAATGCTCTTTCTCTAGCTGTTTACCCCGGGGATTGATTATCAACAACAAAAGAAATATTTGGTTTAATTTAGACAAATCTTGCAAATAGTTCCAGGTTCATCACATTCATATTCCAGGTTAATTTAAAGTTGGCAAAAACTAGCTCTTCCAATGTGAGATATTTCTGTTGTTCAAGGAACTAACATTCAGTCATTTATCAATGCATAATATTTAAACAAATACAATACCTTAGAGCAGAACTTACAGGAAAAATTAACTCATGTAGCAACTAAGAAATAATTAACAAGTTGTTGCTCATGATTTATCTGTTGCAGTCTGCAGTAGCCATTACAATTAAAACAGCATGATTTTCTCTGTTCTGGCAAGCATTTAAATCCTCGTGGCTTTTGAGATAGGATACAAGTTCGTAACTATGTGGCTAACATCACAAAAATGTGTGTTTCAAAAGATAGAAATACACAGAAAGTATTAGCGTGACTTCTGAAATGGCTTCATATATTTTGGGAACTCAAATTATGTTTTCTTAGAAATGAAAACAGTAATGTACTATAAAAAGTAAAAGAAGGACAAGAAATGGAAATGTGATACTATTCAATAAAGAGATGACTATGACTAGGATTATATTACTGGGACTATGTAAAAGGGCTTTACTTTATGTCAAAAGCTCTCTTAGCAGATGGATTTTTCTAACTTGAAAACATAACCTGAGCAATGAAATTTGAAAAACTGCAAACAGTATAAAAAATAATTTCAATTTTTTACTTTTTTAAATGAAACATTTAGGCAAGTAATTTATTGTTTGCCCTGGGGAATCAAAGCAAATACTACTGCTGAAATATCTATATTTTTAAGAAATATCTCAATAATTTAATAATCCATTTATTATTTGTGTTTTCATATACACTACAAGATAATAATGGAGATAAAGCAATATTGTTCTTGTGGCTTAAACTGATTGTTAATAGACTCAAGAAGGAATATTTTGCTTGTGGTATATCACATATTTCTTTTATTCCTCTGAGACACTTGGGGTGGGATACTACTAGCTCAAGGAAAAAAAATGTGGCTTCCTTCCTCACACATCTTTACTTCAGTGAGAGTATTTATATTATTTGTTTAAATACAGGCTTAGATCCCAAACTGTTTCCTAAGGATTTCCTTTGCTCTTATCATGACTTTGGAGGCACTGCCAACATTTGGCAGAATTAGCTGTGTGCACTTAGGGAAATTATTCCCACAGCAAGATATGTCTCACCTGACATTATAAATTTAAAGTTTGAAACTTAGGCAGCTATTCAAAGTTGGTTGTTTAAGCTTCTCCTATAATCAGCGGTGAAGAGCAGCCACTTTCAGAGAACGATGCTGCCCATCTTAAGATAGGTGTGTCACATTTACGGGATACATTGCCCTCCGGGCAAGCCTCCCTGTTCGCCAGATGCCTCACTTGCCAGCGCATAGAAACTCCTTAATGGCTCAACATCAGCAAATCTTCTTGGCTGCCAGCTGTGCCTGCAGCTGGGGGCCAGCAAAGACAATGCCTGCCCTGCACTCGGTGGTGTGACACACGCATAAACACCTGGTATATGGTTAAAAGAGCGTTATTCAAGTGTTACTGTAGTAATTAATACAGGTGGTCCTTATCTCCACTTTGCTGAATCGTAGGCACGAATTTCAAAAGGAACCTTTATCTCTCCTGGTTTTATCTCCCGAATAAAACAGAGAATGGAACTGAGGAGCAGAAGGCAGGAATGGACTCCATCCTTCTTTCCACAGACAGGAACAACTTGTCTGAACCAGAAGAGTCCACATACCTTCTCTTTTGTGGATTGTAATAAGTTTAAGACCACTTAAACCACAAATTTGGTCTCAAGTCAGCTATCCTGTCTAAACTGCAGTATTGAGAAGACTATCCAAGCTCAGGCTAAAAGCTTTAAAAGTTAAAAAATCTAATTCTTCCCCTGGAAGTCTGTCCTGGCTTCTAACTGTTCTCACTGCTAGGAAAATGGTCTACATTTGAATTTAACAACATTCAACTTCCAGCTGTTAACTTCCAGAAAGGCCATTGTGGTTTCTCCCCTAGGGACAAACAGCCTTTCAAGCTTAGACTTTTTTGGCTTTCCATTGTGATCAAACCACCACTTAGTCTTCTTTTTAATAATGGGTGTGTCAATACTGACTTTAATGGAAACAGGATTGACTTGGTAATTCAAACTAGACACTGAAAATATTTTTCTTATCAGCAGTTTTGCTCCATCACATGCACATTTTACTTTATTATTGTTGGGCTGCTCACATGCTGGGCTGTGGGTTGACACTGTCTGTTTTTGTTTTGTAGAAGAAGGAAGCTCTGAATCATTTCTTTTTGGGAAAAACATGCAAAGAATAACACAAATTTCTTAAGCAGAGAGGAAGAAAAAGTCGACAGAAATTAAATCTTGGTACTGTGTACAGAACAATCTTCTTTTTAATGTCTACATCTGCCTTCATCCGAGCCAAGCCTTTTAGAATGGTGGAGCAGTATTTATCTTTGGGAATCACTAATGAAGTCATGTACTTAAAAATAAGCCTGTTTTGCTATTTCTAAGCTTGTAATACAGACTCAGATTTTGCCTGTGTTGCACATTAGGGATAATCAGAACGAAAGCTTATCATACACCAAAAATAACTGAGACCTGAAAAGAGTATTTTTTAGTACCTTTTGCTGCAATAGTGATGGATCCCTCTTAGCAGAAAGGAGACTGCAGTGGCCCAAGGGGATATAAGCTGGCACATATTTATGGTAGAAATACAAGTCACAAAAGCAGAGGGGGAAAGCTGAGTTACTATCTCTTTCAAAACAGAACAAGAGAAGTGGGGATGACAGAAAATTATTCCAAGAGCAAGCTCTGCAGAGCTCACCATGGAGAAAAGATGCTGGAAGACAATTTTTATCTTGACACTCCACTTTCTTCCTGAAGGATGGAAGATCTATGTAGAAGGAAAAGAGGTCCCAGAACATCTCTGAATTTTTAGAGAGCCAAGAGGAAGACTTGTGCACAACCACCACTGCCTCTGACTCCAGTTACCAGATAAATGGCAAAATCTAAAATACGTTCATCCTAAAAAGGAATTAATGCCTCCTGGGAAAGGAACACACACTTAGAGCTCAGGAGTTCCATTCTTTTATGCTTGCCACTGAGTTGGCAATTAATAAAATGTTATCTTTGCACACATTATAACAAATCACTTTCTTCCAAGCTAAATTAAAGGTAATATTTCTGTTAATGAAACTTTACAGGTGCCTAATTTAACCAGTGTGAGAATAATGGCCTTAAAGCACTCATGCAGAGATTTAAACAGGAGAAAATGAGACTGTTCTAATACTTAATTTCCTTCCAGCCTTTTCTGCTGCTATGCATGGCCCAAATACACTCAAACACTTTCTAACTGTATGAGTGCTACAGTTTTGGGTTGGGTTTTTGCTTTTGTTGTTTTGGTTTGGTTTTTTTACAGGGAAAGGAAATATCTCCTTTTCTTTATCTGCCTTTCCTATAGAACTTAGTCCATATTTATTTCCCTAGGGTAGAATGAGCACCTATTCCTACAGAACAAGAGAAGAAGGTGAGGGAGCTGGACATCCTGTTGATTCAGCTCTAAGCTCACAAACTGCAATCTACAGAGACCATCTGGGTAAGTTTGCAAAACAAAGTGTCCCCTTACAAAACATACATTCCCGGCAATTCTACCATCTGACTCCTTTAAGATGAATCACTGAGGAGGCTCACCAGCAGTACCAGTGGTAACTGTGTTGACAGCTCTGTCTGAGACAGCTGTCCATCAGGGTTTGGACAGAATACACACAGGAGAACAAAAACAGGTGAAATTTTGGCAACTCCATCAAAAATGGAATGTCATGGCATTGTGCTCAAGAGCATGCATAGAAGTGCAGCATGAGCTCAGTGCATTTATCAGTGTGATCAGTTACCTTCCAAAGCAGCTCAATGACAGTTATTGTGATGTGATAAAGCACCAGATTTGAGCTGAATTTTCTGGTTTATATTTAAATTACTACCTCATTGCAAAGTATTTTTATTTACTTACAATACCATTGTAATAAATCCAGGCAGGACTGTAAATTCTAAAGAAGCACGGACATTTCCCTTCATTTAACTTAACTGGGACATGATCAGGTGAGAAAAGATAAACAAAGGGAATATGGGTCCACATAGGAGAAATGACACATTTACAGAAAAGATTCTCTTGGCCAGCTGAAAGGAAAGGGAAGTAGTTTATTCTGTTCCTTTTATATCCTCAGTGGTCATAAACTTTTATCCAAATATTTGTTATGCTTTTTCCTCTCCACTTGTTCAGTGTTCCATTCCTATGTTTGCACTATAATAACTGGGGTTTCAGGATTCTATGGCTCTAATTGACATTAATATTTGCATGTCTGTAAGTAAATGTGGGCAAAAAAAATGCTGGACTCTAACTGTGCAATATAATATTTAGTGAACGTATATATTGAACATACTTCTGCATTTATCCTTCTATAGATAGTTTTGAAAATAGGCAAAGAATTTTTTCTTTAACCTTCCTTTCAGTGATAAGGGCTACAGCCTAGCAAGGTGGTGCAGGACTCTGGAGTGTGATGTAAAGGAAGATTAAAGGGAAACTCCTTGATTTAATCAAGGATTAAAAATTTACTAGGCCCATGTTTCTAGAAGAAACCAATATTCATCACAGTTTTGAGATTTTGCTTGACTTCCCTTCCTTCTTTTTTGTAGGGGGAATTAGGAAGTCAGAAAAAGAAGGGAAAAGGGAGAACATCCCCTCCCTATTCTAGAATAGTCTGAAATGCCTCAGGCTTGTTCAATCCCTAAACAGCAAAGGCCCTCTGTGCAGTGGACCCCACATGTGGGACAAAGTGAGCAGTCTGTTTTTAATGTAATCTTGAAAGGTGTTCCATAGTTGTAAAATATTAATAGGAGAATAGCAACTGACAGAAACTTGTCCTAAGATCTTGAATATTTGCATCCTGGATTTTGGATTGATCTGTCCCTGACATAGGGAATCAATGGCAAAGTCCAGACCATGGAGATGCTCTCATAGAAAAGACATGGATTTATGTAGCATTTAATCTATGGTGTTAAAAACACACCCCTCTCTAGACTGTATTTTGCTTTGGATTTCCCAGACATATAAAATAGATATTTTTCTTGTATTTCTTAGACATTAGTCAATTCTACATATTTTCCCCCTTTCTGTTCAGGAATTTAAAATTTGTTTATATGTGGAATAAGCCTTAGATAATGCCATGGGCTATGTGTGCCTGCTTGTCTATTGTTTTCCTTTATCTCCCATTATTCCCCATAGCATTTAAACTTGAAGGTGATTTTGAAGCAAACCTAACAACTAAGGAAATATACAAAAATTCTGAAGTTCCCACAAAAATAATTAAAATGCGTACCTGGATAGATATTATACTAATTCCACCTCGAAGGAAAGAAGTTGGTGCATTGGTGAAAGATTTAACTCTAAGAAAATTTCCATTTTGAGTTTGTCCCTTATCACACATCACAATTGTCATTCATGAGTCAAGATTTCTTTCTTCAGGCACATAACAAGGTGTGAGCTCCAGGTGATGCTTTTCCTGCTGTCAGGAAAAACATTCTCTCTTCTTTTTCATCCCTCATTTCTTGATTCATTTCTCCAATTTCTACCCAAGGGTAAGGTGATGCTAAAGTTTTAGAGCAGTTCTTTCAAAATCACTGCATCATGTGACATAAAATAACTAGAACCCAAACTTAATTATTTCCAGTATTCAGGAAATGTTTTGTTTTGGAATTGTTTATCAGAATAAACTGCATGAAAACATGCGATCAATTGCATTCTCAATATTCCAAGTTGTGTAAAAACTCCATACCACCACTGCTTCAAGAGTTCTTTGAGGGGAAAAAAACCCCCTTGTTCTAATTATGATTCCACAATCTCTGTGCAAATGGTAGGATTCTATTTCACCTCCCCTATTTGTAGGCACCTCCTGTGTAAACATCCATATATATGCAGGATCAGCATTTTGACACTTACTAAGAAAAAGAAGCATGTGCTGCGATTCTCATTTATTTCTCATTTAGGAATCAGAGGTCTTTGTTAAAATGTATTATTTAATATCTGTGTCTTACAAACGACTAAGAAGGGAGGCCAGATGATCTTCTCAGACGTGAATGTCCTACACCACAAAGTTTTACATTTAAGCAAACAAGTGCCATCTCAAGGCACTCATCTCTGTAAGTGTAGGGCTCTGCCTTAGAAGCATGAAAATTAGGAGTAGGTGTTTCACAGTGTTGCTGATCCACCTCTTTTCTGCGACATTTGTGGAAGTTCTCTGTGGATATAAGGACTTCTGAGGACAAAGGACAAATTACTGTTTAATGTTTCTTAATGTAGGGCTAGGCAGGATGTCACTGTTTCCCTTCTTTCTGCAAAGATTTTGATGGAAATATGATGTCTCTTACCTGAAAAATATGGTGTCTTCTGCAGTTATATTAAATTCCACCAGACTTGACGTGTAGTCAGGAAAAATGAGCCTACATTAGTCACAGCTTTCAGAGACACTGCCTGAGCAGCTTTACAAGCCAAACTGCTGAGAATGTGAGGGTCTAAGGAGATCCTAGTAGATGTTATTAGTAACAGTCTTTTCACCTTGGAAAAGACTTCGCCCATTTTCTTAAATTCACTCGCTTTGAACAGGGAGACCTGGGATTTTGGGGTTTATGCCTACAAGATCCTCATTCGTTACATTAAACCCATTGATTACAAAAAGCATCTGAGGAAAGAACCTGTCCTTTAATATATTTACTAGACTTTATTTTTCTCCCCATAAGCACCATGTGTTAAAATTGCCACCTATTCCACCTTATGAATATGTGAAGCCAAAGACCAGCTATGGAGGTTACCTTTGGAAACTTTACTTACACAAACTAAATTGCTTGCTAATTCACAGAGAAGTATTTTTGTAAGTAAATACTACTGTAATAAGTCATCTGGTTCAGGTCTAGAAAGTGCATTTGGAACTGTCAGCTAACACTACTTAAGAGCACTTGTGAAGGTTTAATAGATTACTCAAAAAGACACTGAGCAGTCTATCTAAGTTCATAGCTGACACTGAAAAAGTTAGAAATGTAATTTGAGAAGTTTTTCCTTGAAAGGATACTCAAATGTGTACTTAGGCTGGTCAGTGGCCCAAAGCACAGACAGCCTCAAACATTCAAATGCATTCCTGACATAACATTGGCAATTGAGAACATTTAGGGATTGCTAAGGAATACCCACTTGAGTAGGTCTATGAATTTCAGAATCTGCTAAAACAATACAAAGGTTCAGCCTTCAAAGAGTCTGAAAGTACATCTAGGTGAGTGAATTGAGTGCCTGGTACCATTCACTGGTCCTGAGGCCAAATGACACAGAATGGTCTAAACCCACAGGATTAACACCTCCTGCCCTTTTAAATACTGTTGTGAGATCTGTCATACCTACTGCATACCACCTTTGGGCATATTCTAGCACTCAGAACATGCCTAGTCTGCCCAGGAAAAAGCTCTGATTGCTCTTAGAGAGGCTACAACACATTTCAGTGTCCACAAACCCACCTATAGATGTTAAACTTACTAATGAAGACATAGCCAGAGATCCTTCTTGGGAAGAGCTGGGACAGCCTGACCTTATTTGCCAACTGCACAGTTTCATATTTAAAGCGAGGTTTGAAATCTTCCTTACTAGTAGGGATAATATCTGTGGATTTAACATTATGAATACACTGAATAAATTAGGATCCAACATGTTCACAATATATCAGTAATGGATAATGTCTTCCAGAGAAAATGAAGGCTATTGAGACATAATAAAAGGGAGTCTTTGACTCACCTAAATATATGAAAAAGGTTATGAGCATTTCAGTAAAAGCTTTTAAAAGCAGTTAAATTACCAATGAAAAATGTTCTACTTCTTTCCCTTCTTTTATTTGGAGCTGGATCCTTAAAAGAATCTACCTATGCAAAGATAAATTAGTACCATAGTGTTTTAGAAAAAAAAATCTCTTAAGTCGCAGAAAAGTGGTTGGCTTCCTTAATTTGTTATATTATTCTCATAAAAGGCAGAATTATTGCATGCTGCGACAGGTGAAGGCAAAAAGTAAGGGCAAAAGGGAACCCTAGATAAACAGTACAGGAACAGAGAGGTTCTGCTCTGTCTGCTGCCTGTGCTAAGCTGCTTTGCTGTTCCTTCCAGTTCTCTTCAACTTAGAGTCCAAAATGGATGTTGATGAATTGCGCAGAATTAAAAGAAAACCTGAGACTGGAATCTATGTATTATTGTAAAAAACCTTTATAAATTCCAAAGATTAGGTGATGCCTTGCTTGGACACTTCAAATCATGGGAGGCACCCAGCTGACAACAAGAGCTATAAACAGAATCTAAAAACAACACAGACATTTGAAGTTGATGCAGGGTCCATTCAGAATAGAAATAAGATATATTTTTTTAACAATAAAGAAGAACACTTCATTAGTTGGAATAATTCACCAATGGCAGCAGTGAAGTGCCTGCCACTAGAATTTCTTCACTAAGCATCCACATATTTTTTCTGAAGTTTCTCACAGAATCTATTTAAGAATGCCTTATATTGTTTTTTTCTTATTTCATAATTCATAACTTTATGAAGAAACAGCCAAAAACCTCTCAATTATTAATTTTTTTTAAAGTTCTACGTCCATTCAGTGATGTAATACCTGCATCTTTTGCTGAGAATGTTCTTTAGGTCTCCTTTTCTTTTCATTTTTTCTTGACAATCGGAATATAGCAGAAACAGATGTTAAAGGGCTAGAATTTGTGTTTGATCTGAAAACGGGCCAAAAATTCTCCTAACAATGAAATTGTCATTCATTATTATTTGCCAAATTGTTGAACCACACGTGCTACTGTTTGACGCAATTTATTAATAACTGACAAGCACTCTAGCAAGGTTTTCTGGCAAGAATGAAACAAAGGAAATGAGCCAGAACAAGTGTAATCAAGAAACGTAAATAAACTTTAGGATGAAAACATGGTATGTTTGAACTTTGTATGAAATATAGACAGTTTCCTCCAGGAACTCCACAGGTGGAGGAAGAAACTTGGAGTTCTTCTGTGGGGAAGTGGGAAAAGGAAAGACAAGTCTCCACAGGGAAACAATGGGATTGTCTCACCCACTCTATCAAGCTCAAGTCATTGCAAATGGCTCAGCAATATGTTCTGGCATTTCAGAGCTACAGACACTCTTCTGTGCTTGCAATTAAAATGATTTCAAAGGACAGCACATGTAGTTCTGCAGACACTGTTTTGAAGTTATTTCATTTAAATGTCCCTGTGATGAGACTGGGACTGCGTCAATAGTGACTGCATTTTAAAGGCAAAAGACTTTTCAAGAGGGCTAGGTTCTTAACCCAAGGTATGAACTCTTGGTATTCACCATGATTTGGTCGAGATTTACCAGGTGTTCCAAATGCTCTCTGACATCTTGTGGCTGCCATACTCACACTGACCTATCTAAACTTCTGTAAGAAACTGCAAATTCTGCAAGTGTAAAAATTCTGACTTTTTAAATCTTGCCTGAATACACAACAAGCTTTGTAGCTAGTAGCTATAGCTAGTAGTAGTAAATCTTTTGGATGTAATAGTATGCAACTCTCTTAAGTTTGTAACTTCTACCTAGGATTGGATGATCTTGCTCTACAGTCCTCCTCTGTCTGTGGCTCACATCTCTTTGATCTGGCAGGCTGGTTTGTGATATACAACTGGCCAGCCTAAATATCACCCCCATGTGGGGTTTTGTGCTTGTGAGTACCTTACTAACACAAGGCCTGTTTGTAAACCCACAGCTCTGAGTGCTCAGGCCAGCGGCAGCCCTGGCTGCAGGGACACTCTCTATAGGTAACTCAACAAGGAAAAGGATCCCAATGACATTTTATAGCACGTCTCAGGGCAGCATGTTGAAAAACAGTCTGATGGTCTTTAACCTCCTCTGTGCTCAGGTTCTTTACAGTGCTAAATAAAACAGGCAAGGTCCCACTCTGCCCCTGTAGCCTGCTGACATGGTGTAACTCAAACTCTTTCATCCTCTCTGCAGCAAGGAGCCACATCCAGCGGGTCTGTTGGGGCAGGCAAGCGACAAACCAAGGCATCACCTGGAGGAATTCTTGCTGGTTTACTCCAAACTCTGCCAGAAGTTCTTTGTTTGGTGTGAGTGGGTCAAACAGGCCAAGCTTACATCACCCTCAGAACTAACAGGCAGCAGACAGTGCTAATGCAGCTCTTGTGAGTGTACCACCAGCATTGTCCTAAGCCTGCCCTTCAGCCTGAAACATGGGCAGCATTGACTGGGTCTGAGGCACTGGTGTGAATCAGTCCACTCTCAAGGCTGCTTTTCCTCTAGAAATGCCTCCACTGGTTCCAGTGGAGTCCCAGTAAGGATGAGTTTCACCAAATAAATTCACATCCATTCACACTCTTACATAAAAATTTCCTTGCTGTAAACCCAACTCTGACTCTGGAGAATTTAAAATATACAGGAAATTTATAGGTCACTTTTGTTATTGGAGGAATATAGAGAGGCAGCACTGAATGTGGACACCAATTCAAAACTCTTCCAGGCAGACAGTCAAATAGTGATACCAAGGTGATTCCTACATCATGTATTTTTTTAGCTCCTCCACTATAAATATTTTGCATGAGAAAATGACAACAAATATAAGGAAAAACCACAAAAAAAACCAAAACCCAAAACACCAAAGTCAAAACATGCACTCTACAACAGATTAATATTAAGATTAGAATTAAGAAAGTTGGAAACTATAATCATTTAATCACGACTTATAAGACTAATTTCCTGCATGTCATTCCCAGACAATAAATACTTTTCTTTAGGCTTAGAAAAGCTGTGGAAAAAGAAAAGTTAATTTAAGGCTCATTAGTTTATTTTTAGTAGCTTAAGATCTGAGGGATTTGAAAACATTTCCCTTTTCTAATAGAACATGCCTTCCTGTATACTAAGGATATCCACTGACCTCACTCCCTCCTGGAAGGTGCCACTGATCCATGACAGAAATCCTGTGAGGGCTTTGAAAGCTAAATAGGAACCAGAAAAAAAGTATTATCATGCTTAGCTGGTTATAACATTGGAAATAAAGTTCAACTGTGAGTTTGGGGGGAAGGAGTAGTGTCTGAAACAAACAAGCACTTCCCGTGTTTGCCTAGAAGAAGCCAATCTTCCCTCCTTATATAATAAGAACATTGCTCGCTAATTTGCCAGTAGCTGAAAGGGATTTCTGTTTTTAGCTCTGGGTCTGTGGCAACTGTTTTGTTTTAAGTGAAAATTAAATGGGAACATACAGCTAAAAAACTGTTGAGCCATAATTGAAGTGCATTAATGGTAATTACTTCTTTCTTTCGCTCATCATTTTGACAGAGGAATTCATTACTCCTCCATCTCTATGTTTCCACAAATTATTCTTCCCTGCGGATGTGCAGTGACTGAAGGAAACCATGGCTTTGCTCTATACATTTTTCTTTAGTGCAAGTCTGTTCTCCCTGAACTTCTTTCCCTGGAGATACAAATGAAAATATCAATAAAATGTATAAACAGTTTACTACTTTAATAGGGTAAAGACGAAGAAGGCATCAAGTGTCAAAGTGAAACTGTGAATGCTGGTTATTGGGAGGTGTAACATGTTTGATATTGCTTATAGCCATAAATTAATTGCACTGATTTATTTTAAGATGCTTATCTCACCAGTCAGAGACACTTCCCTGAGACAGTAATTTCACTAAGTAAGATTCTTTTAAGAGTTGTATCACTCTGAGCATATGTACCAGTTTGAAAACAAACCAGTGGGAGGCACCAAGTCAGAATAACAATTTAATAGGGAAATTAAAAAAAATAAAGGCAGAAAACACTGGGTTAAACTGACAGAGTCAGGATACAACCTGACACCCTGTTGGTCAGGGTGGTGGTAGCAGTCCAATAAGATGGTGGCTGCAGTCCTCCTGAAGTGATGGATGTGGTTCTGTTGAAGCAGTGATCCTGTAGAAAGGGGCTGCTCTTCCTCAGAAAGTCCAGTGGTGGCTATGTAGCTCCTGTCCTCTGGGAATCCAGTGGAAAGGCGTTGTCTCTGCTGTTCAGAATCTCAGATTATATCCAGGATGGGATGCTTGGTTCCTCCCTCTGGACGGAGCATCTCACAATGGGATGATGAGTCATGAGGCCAGGTGTTGATTAGGCTCATTAACAGAAGATAGTCCGGAGTGAGTTATCTCTGAGTCATGGCATTGATGGGTCATTAACAGAAAGATAGTCCAGAGGGAGAAGGCAAGGAAACATTGCCCCACCTGGTTTCAACAGCTCATGAGGATGGTAATAGAATACATTGCAACCCAGGACAGCTTATTTTCATCTCTTGGCTCAGGATCTTTTCAAATGTGCTCTGGCAGTCAAGGACACTGAGTTATCCCCATAGGTCCAAGGCACCATCCTTGATTGATGAACTTTTGTGGACTAGTGCAAGGAAATATTTGTAAAAGATGTAGAAAAGGTGTCTATTGCTATTCAGAAAGTTATTTTACAGCTAGAAGAAATCTGTAACCAAAGTAATTTTCCTTGTACTGTGGACTGATATGAGATGAATTTTATGTGGGCAATAACCAATGTATTTCCTTTAAGAGCAGTCTCAGGCACTTCAGCACTTTTCATCAAGATACTTCCACTCCTGTGGAGAGACTGAACAGGGCAGAATCTAACAGCTATTTCTTCATTTGCATTTGAGGTTTGCAAAAAGTTTTGTATTGAAGTAGCAATAAAATACCAACTATTTCTGTAGTCATCATATAAAGAAACTGAATAACTATAAAATAAATTCTGCCTATTCATGTAATTACAAGTAAACATGCATTTAAGTGTTTTATTCACTTTAGTCACTTATTAAAGATAGTGATGAATCTTCAAAATTAATAGGTTTCTACAATAATATCACCTCACACCCTAAGAGTCCATTACTGTAGGTTTTTCAGGCCTATATTGAAGTGTTCTAGAAGGAATTCTTTCCTTTGCCACAGATTTTCCATTATTTTGCAACTTCCATCAGTGACAATTCTACAATGATAAATATGAACTGTTCAGATGATATCACCACAGGTACACTTTATTTGTTTCTGTAGCTACATTTTATTCATACAGTTCCATCATTTCTCACGTGGAAAGTTATAAGACAAAAGATAGGGGAAAAATCCTATCTTTTTAGATAAAAGATGGGAAACAGATTCATAGACCAAAAAATATAGAACGAAATGAGTGGGGATGAGGCTTTTGGACTAATAGACTAATCTTATTTAATTTCAATAGGGGAGAAATGTTTAAGTCTGGTACAAAATTTGTTGCTTTGTTACTAAGACACAGTATATATGCCTTGCAATCAGTCTTGCTTGTCTAAGAGACAAGTCTTTCTTAATCTCAGAACCTGAAGACTTTGCAGAACCTATTTTGTTAAGTATTTTCCTGTGAGATCCTAAGAAAATTGCCATTATATGTTACTGATAAAGTAACACTGGCATATTTCTTAGATGTTCTAGAATTGCATCATTTTACAGGATGAAGTTACTCAGCAGAATTCTTTTTTTTAAAAAAGTGTATATCCTGTTCCACAGACACAGACCTCTACTGGTGCAAAGAAACAGGAACAGTGACCTGAGGTTCATCCTGGGATTCAAGTAATGTCAAGTAAAAGAAAACATTTTGTAATACTGGGTCATCAGAATCATAGAATGGTGTTATGTTGGAAGGAACCTTAAGGATCATCCAGTTCCAACCCTCCCGCAGGGACACCTTCCACTAGACCAGGTTGCCCAGAGCACCTGTCCTGTGAAGACAGGCTGAGAGCTAGGGTTGTTCAGCCTGGAGAAGAAAAGGCTCCAGGCTGAACATAGCATAGCACCTTCCAGTACCAGAGGGGGCTGCAAGAGAGCTGGGGAGGGACTTTTTACAAGGGCATGGAGTGACAGGACAAGAGGCAATGGCTTAAAACCAAAAGAGGGCAGGTTTAGATTAGATATTAGGAAGAAATTCTTTACTGTGAGAGTGGTGAGGCATGGAATAGGTTGCCCAGAGAAATTGTGGATGCCCCATCCCTGGAAGCATTCAAAGAATAATTTCATAGATTAGTGACTTAAATTCTTTTGGCTGTCTCCACTGCAACAGAAATGTTTCGATCTCAAAAAAATCTTATCTCATGGTAGTTTATCCAGCCTTCCAATCAACTGCACCCAGTTTAAAAAAATAATAAAAAAAAAAGTTTTGTAAACCAATATATAACTATAAAAAAGGACACTCTTAATTCAATAATTCTGATTGGGCAGAATTGTCCCTGCAATACAATGATATTACAATAGTATTAGAAGGAAAATGGAAAGAAAATGTAAAAAGGAAAGAAGTTAAGGAAATGCTACCCAGCTGAAATTGCAAGAAAAAAAGTTATAAAGCATAGGGATGGCAGAGACCTCAGGACAATGTAAACTAAAACTATCCTAAACTTGACAAACACTCCTGAGTGCAAAGATCTTGCCTGGGGAAACTGTGGAGTCCCAAGGCAGGCTGTTTGTTCAATGTTCTGCCTATTGCAAAATAGTTTCCTAATGCCATTCTTTAGTTCCCTTGTTACAGGATCTACCATACAAGTGTTAAGTTGTAGGTTGGACTTGATGACCTCAAAGGTCTTTTCCAATGTAGTTGGTTCTGTGATTCTGTGATCTATTACGTTTTATGTGTCTCTTAATGGGTGTGGAGAGTGATAATTCTCTTCTTGCCTTTATGGATATGTTCTTCTCAGTTTTGCTTTCCTTAGACTATGCAACTTCAGTGAACTTACTTTTTGCTAGGCCTCCAGTTTTAACACCAAAAATCCAGGCAAGAAGATTCTCTCATTATGCTATGTCCCTTCTAATTAAAATTCAATTCATAAGTTGCAATGCTCTTGACTCAGAGCACAATCATCACTCTCCTTTCCTCTTGTCTCTTTCTCTTTTTAATATTGGCGTTCAGTATTGTGAGATGCTCTTCCTCTTTAGATGGTTTTCTCTTTCCGTGGGTAGCCTATACACCTAGTTGAGAGGCTCTGAGTTTTTCAGTTACACCAGACCTCTACTTTTAGTTGGTTTGGCCAGATGTGGAAACAACTCTGAACCTAAATGTGGTCCATGGAGCTGCCTGGTACATAGCTACACCACTTCACACAGGCTCATGCAGCAGATCAGATCCTACCAGTAAAGACCTGCTCTCAGTGCAGGTATGTTTGAGTGTATAAAGGTGTAACTAGATGGATGGTTTATTTGTACCTTCTCAAAGCTTGAACTCTTGTCTAGGAGAAGCTGGTTAGCCCCAGTGAGCCTTCACAATAACACAGTTGCATTGCTTTGGGGCACTTGTGGGGTAGATACCACTTTGCTGATTGTCTACAGGATGAACTGGGAAGGTGCTCTTGAGCATAAGCCCAGTGGAGGTGGTACTGCAGTCTTGCTGAGAATTTAGTCCCTCTAAAACTTTTAAACATGTCTTAGCAGGTTATGTGCTTGATTTTCACCTGAGGTTATTTATTTCGTAAAGTTAAAAGGTTATTTGCAAATTTTTAGCTAAATCAAAGGAAATCAGATGCCTTAAGTCTGAATCTCAGGGTGATTGCTTTTTGTAAGCCTCCAAACACCTTTCAAAATATTTTGGTATCAAAGTGTTCCTGCTCTTCTGACTTCAAGCTTTTGAAGACTGTTCTCTTAGTGACAATGGCAAAACTAGTGATTTAGTAGAGCTGGAGTAAATCATCATACAATAATTACCTCATTTCCCACCTGCATGTACCAGGCAAAACATTTTTTCCTGGTGACATGTGATAAAGTTAATTAATTTCTTTAGGTTTAAGAGACACATTTTAAATATTTCTCTGTATATACATTGATATAAATAGAGAAGTGATACCATAAATTTCCTTTTTTACATTGTGCCTCCTTGCCTTACATATCTTTTTCCTCACCTACTGCAGTTCCTACAGGAAATAAATTTCCTCCCACAGTCGCCCACAGTCCTTCTGTTCCACGAAACAATACAAGCTGGATTACATCATTACATGAATTAAATAGAAAAATAAATAAATAAATAAAAATTGCAACATTTTGGGTTCAGTATATTCAGAACAGACTTCCAACACCTAGTTTAACAGTACCCATTTTCACTGTATTTCATCATTCCAATCTTTTGGTCTCTTCCCCAGCACAGATATGCTACATGCAACCTACTGACAAGGACACTGGAAGAGAGCAAATAAGGGCTGGAGCTGAGATACCAAATTCCCCTTACTTTTCAAATCAGCAGAGGTTTTTTTGCTGTTAGTTCCAGTGCTTATATTGCACCGCTGTATTGAAGTGAATTGCAAATAATGGGCTGTTTATTTTGCAGTAGAAAGCCTAAAGATTTTCTTTGTTATCTCCTACTGATTGTGAAAGAAAAAGGAACTCTCTTGGAAGGTAAGCTAAGGCCAGATTGACTTAAAGTATTATCCAATATTTTGGATATTGGATATATTCCAATATTTGGAACCCTAGGCTGGATTCACTTCACCCTAGTTTCAATTGGCTAAACCCTACATGCTTAGTCTAAGCTTGTCATCTAGGCTGTGGTCCTATCAATAGGTCCTGTGAGGGTGTGAGGTGAGAGTAAACCAGCTATCTGGGATTTCAGGAGGATTACAAGTGTTGTTCAATAATTATGTCTGCTAATTGCTAAGAAGGGACAGAAAAAAAATCATATTCCTCTACACCCATGAGGCCATCCCACACATACTCTCAGGTATTTGTCTGTCTGACACAGTCACACACAGAAGGTTCGTGTGTCCAAGGTAGAAGTCATCTGACAGAGGTGAACATCTGAGATCTAAAGCTGCTGCTTTGTTATTTCAATACTCAGTCCTGATGCAATAACCTGATGATTTTTTGAGCTCAATCATGTAATGTGAATGTTGCTGCCCATTGATTTATACCAGTGACTCCTAAATTCAAGGCCTGCTACTTGACTGAGACCAGAAGCTATTAGAACAGAGGTGGTATAATCAGAGAGTACATGAAGTCCAAGGCCTTGGCCAGAGGTACTCTTGTGTACACTTTCATATACAACCTAGCAAAATAACTATATGAGTATAATAGTCATAGATTTGGTAGATGAAAAGAGATGAGATCTGTTTTAAATCTCCTTCTAAAGCTTAGAAGTTAGAAATTTATTTAGAAATTTTGCCAGGAAACCTAAATATTTAGTAGGCTTTTCTCTAGTAGCATCTGAAGTGTAACACGGGGAGGTAAGCTGAATTTGCAGTGATACTAACAAATACTTTCATCTCTCTCTAAGATTTTAAAGTATGAAATTAAGTCCTATACAGGAGGTAAATTTATGATACACTGTGAACATCTTAAAACTATCTGCTTATGCAAAACAAATGTCATACTGGTGCATTTTTGACTGTTCAAATAAAAGAGAAAAAATATCCCCTTCTTCAAACTCTCTATGTTAAGAGCTGAAAAAAACCTAAAATCCCCATTCCACAGGAAAAATAAAATCTTGGTTTTGGCACCAAAACTGTCTTAATTATACTTTACACTTGACAACTATTTCCTTATAATCTAAACCTCTGCTCCAAATCCCATAAGCACAAACACAAAAATGAAGCTGATTTAGTGCACCAAGTGATTTTTGTTCCCCAGCACAAGCTGAATAAAATTTAGTGTTCCTGGAGGTCAAAATGCACACATTGTAGCAGACTTCTTGTAAATCTTTTAGATAAGTTTAGGATGGCTGCTGTTATTTTTGTAACCTTCCTTTGAACCATATCTTCCTCATCAGGTCCTTCATATTCTACCTCAGAGACATAAAACTCCCAAAAGCAAAGCTATTTCTTTCAGCTCTTTTGCAGTACAAAGCAGCCATCTAACCATCCCTAGGGTCATGCAATATTGCTACCTTTTGCATCAGTACGTCAGAAGACAGAGCTCATCCCTTCTAATTTTTCACACTTAAATTGACAGAATCTACCTGGAGGAGCCACAGGCTGCAGCTCATTTCAAACAAGAGCACAGGGGCACACACAGATTGTCTGCCAGCTCAGTTGGAAGCCTGGAAAAAAACCCAGCACCCATTACATAGCTAATGCAGTGCTCAGGGGAGAGAGCTGAGCTATAAAATAAGTTGAGGACTGAAGAACAGACTTGAACAAGAAGCTGAAAATAAGAAATCCAAAAAGGGGCCTATTAAAACCTCATTGCATTTTTGTACATGTGACTCATATTTTTACTCTCTATGCATATGCATATGTGTTTGGGGTATTTTAAAGACTGCATAATAACTGGGTAAACATTTTACAACTGGGAATTGTAAATTATCCATTTTCCTTTTTCCTGATTTTTAGGAGTTTTGTGAACATAAATGTATTAAAAATCATGAAATGTTTGAATTCTGTATTACTGGAGGCCCTGTGATCATCTCATTATAGTTTCGTATTATGGAGAAGTAATCATTGTATTATTCATAATCAATGTTACACTCTGGACAGCTTTTGCTTTATTTCTGTATCTACTTTTTCTGTAAGAATTAGTATTTTTACCTAGAATCAATTACCTGCCTCACAAAATCATCTCCAGAGACATTAACCAGAGCAAGTTAAACAGGTCTATTACCATGGTCCAAAACAAAATGCCTCTTCTAGCCCCTCTAAACTCAAATGGTTTCTCTCTGTCTCTCTCTGAAACTGAGCCCCAGCCACTTGGCTTCTTGGTGTGCTTCAACAGTCTAGAGGAGGGTGAACTCCTCTACACTATGCATGCCATGCCTTCTGTCCTAGCTTTTCTTCTTGAAGACTGTGAGATAGATTTGGAACTCCCGGGTGCTGCAGGTGAGGCTTCCACTCCTGTTTCCAGATGAATAATCCAATATCAGGCTAAAAAACAAAATATGTATGTTCTTTTCTGCTAGTGGTAATGTGTTGGGCAGAAGTGGCCATTGTGGTCTTCTTTACTTTTTGGTGAGCCCCAGGTTTTCGGGATTTAATAGTTGCTCTCAGACCGTGTGCACCAGACTGGATTGCCTGGAAGACTTGGGTGTCCTTATTTGTGTACAACAAATTGCTTTAGGTAACTACTAGATACCTAAATACTCAACAAATATTGCCATCCCTGTCGCATTTAATAAAAGGTAGCACTAGTTTTTAAAGGTCTAATTAGGTTTTTAAGTAAACATGTCAATGCTTATGGACCACCTAGTCTGTCAGCAGATATTTGTGTTTGTTCCAGACTGGAACTTTTTTCTGGAAAAGCTGCACAGTAGACAAGTGACTGCTATTGGGACCTCACACCAGTTTTAAACAGATTTAGAAACTGTGCTGTGGTTGCTACCTGAACCCAATTCTCAGATATTCTATGAATACTTACTCCACAATGGGGCTTTTTTTTGTTTAAGGTATAAACTAAAATCCAGATCTTCTCCAGAGTTCCTATGAGAAACATAACGGTATTTTTGGCAGAAATGACAAATGACAGTCACCTTTTTAATTTCAAAAAACAGGAATGTGACTGTGATAATTTTAACATGCTGGGGTAGTAGACTGGAGGCAGATTTGTCAAAGCTACTTATTTTATAGGGTGACATTTAGCATGAACAGGTTAGCAAATGGCTTGAAATTGTCTAAAAGAGAAAACTTGAACAGTGACAATAAACATCCCAGCAGAGATGAAAGGAATATTTAAAATTGGTTTCATTAAACTGCAATTATGTCTTCTACTTTGGGTTCTCAGTAGCTTCAGTGAGACCTTTGTAGTGCCCACACTCAACCCCCCACTCCCCACAGCCAAAAAAAAAAAAAAAAAAAAGACTAGTACTTTAAACTGGTAAAAGGTAAAATCTTTTACAGCCCTGAATTTGCATCAGATCTTTTTAGTTTTTCCTTATAAATCAATCCACAACAATAATCTCAGACTGCAGGAATCTGCAGAAAATTCATAGAAATAATCATGTCTGTGTGTACAAAACTGTTTTTAAGTCACATGAGTAACCCATAGCCCTTTCCTGTGCTGCCTTGGACACAAACATATCCCTTGGTGTCAGGGTTTCTACCTCCAGATTGCACTGCTTATCAAAAGTAACCAAAGCAGCTATGTCCTGTGTTTCACTACTATACCCACTTCTTCTCCACCAAAGCTGGCGAAGCCAGTTCCAAGTCTCACATCCATCTGGCAAGGGGGAAACCTCCTATGACTGGCTTCACCTCCAGTTTCCTGTATACTTTCCACAGTGATGGTCATCCAGAGAAATCTATATACAAAGCAAGATTAAATATCAAACATACATGCTGGGATACACAACTGAAAACAAACCATTAAATTGCCAGAAAACTGTGTGTCAATGCTTAAATGTGAGACAGTCCACATAGCTGTCTTCATGTCAAACCCACTAGATCACAGGCAGCACTCAGCACCTTTGTAAACCCTCTGCACTTCAGCAAGATTTACCTCAAATGAACTCAGCTACAGTACAAAGAAAAGCTATCATAAACTCACACTGTACTGCTGAAAAATGATTCAAAGAACAGCTCAATCTGTTCTCAGCTGGAACAAATTGTTCAAAGAACCAGACTGGTTCAAAATTAAATGCACCATTAATGTGGAGTGAACAATGTCCCAATAAAATCCTTGTTTCAGTCATTCACTGCACCGATTTTACATGTGCATAAATGATAAACTCCATATTAGACATCTAATCACCAAAGTGACATCTCTCAAATAATAAGTTAAAGAAACATTTTCTCAGGTATTTTTTACTGCAAGCTCGTATCAGTCAGAGCGGCTGCATATAACTAAAGAAGGGGAGATGATGCACTATTGTGCCTATTGGACCCCCTAAACGTATGCACTTGGGTTTGAATGTGTCAGAGGGTGTTTCTCTGTGTTCCACATTATTTCAACTCCATTTTCAGTTTGCAGTTAGAGAAGAGGGAGTTTAAAATAGAAAAAAAAAACCCCAAGTCAAAGAAACAACTGTCCATTTATACATAAAAATTACTTTTAAAATTGCGTGAATTGAATACAAATCTAGCTCAGTTTTGTTTAAATTATGGTATATTGTTTTAATGTAGCTATGCAGCTGGATCAATAGAATTATTGACAATTTAGACAAAATTTTACAAACTTTGTTTACCTAAGACACTGAAATATAGGCTATGGTTTATTGTGGTTTGGAAAGGCACATTGGTGAACCCATTGATTTCTAGGTAATTTTGTCTGTTTATTTATTTGGTTTTTTATTCTCAGTTTGAGAAAAGAAGAGAAAAGTCAACAGTATACAAGTGCCTAACACTTGCAGAAGATCTAGAGGAAAATTAATTAATTAGTGAATTAATTAAGAGAAAGACATTTTCTGTGGCCTTACCTTTCTTTTAGACATTTGAATTCAAGTAACTGTAAGGAACAGAATACCCAACACAGTTTAATCTCTTAATTCTAATCAAAATTGAACCAAGAATTACATAGGCAATTGAAATTCCATCACAAATTGTCTTTTCATAGCAAACAAACAAATCTGAAAAAATCACTTAGGAAAGGAAGGTGCTGATTTTGCCCTACATGTTTTCACAAAAGAACTCCTCTAAGGACAAAGTGTACTGATGTTGAAATATTATGTTCCCACTTTCTGAAATTAACATTTTGACTTCTCATTTGGGACAATTTTTTGTTAAGAGATTTATTAGATTTTACATATGATACAGAAATATTGCGCGTAAAGATAAAACTACACCTAAATATCCAACTGAATACTGAAAATCAAAACTAAATACACAAATGAAAATATTTTGAAGTTTTTCTTTGTGTAATATCTTGTATTTTATTTTAAGTCAGTGAAAACAAATTCCTGAATTACCACATTTGCTATAAAAAAACCTCATTTAATCTGTCTCTGAAAGACAGATGTCTTCTGAGATGTCTGCTGAAAACTCAGCAGCTACTCAAGTTCCTAAAACCATGATAACAATGGTGTGTTAGCTTACAACTGGTTTTGGCAGCAACCATCAGAGAGTCATTTGAATATATGTACAGAAAGCTTCTGCTCTAATACTGAGTTCTAAATTTTAAGACAGTCAATTCTACCTTAAAAAAAATAGAGAGAAAAACTGGGCATGACAGCTGTGAAAACCAAGTCAAGGAAAGCATTTTTGTCAGATAGAAGTGAAAATATGAGATATGTGGGCAGCAACAGCCTTATGCCATCTTGTTCTGTGGCTTTGGTCAAGGCCACCACTGTAGAAGGAAACACTTTCTAAAAGAAAGTTTTTCCTGTTTAACTCTGACAAGCAAACATTTGCATGCTCAGGTATGTGCATAAATACACGCGTGTGTGAGTCTGTGTACTGCCTTCAAGATGTGTTCATTCTACTATCTCTGCATCAGCTGTGGGCTGTGGTGAAACCCATGCTGTGGCATCATGACTATTCTGCCTCCACTTGAGATGTCAAATAATCATCATACCAAAGCCAAACTCAGAGATTAAATGAATCAGTTTCATGGGGTAATTACGGAATTAATGCTATGGTCTTCTCAGAACAAGTAAAAGCCCATTCATAATTAAAGATGCAAGTAAACAAAGCTATTTAAATATTGCTATTGCCAGTAGTGTGGGAGCAATGGAGTTATTGAATGCTGGACACAAGAACATACTGGCTCTGGGCAAGAGGAAGGCGCGTGATCTCTCTGCCTTTGCAGTGCCACATGCGTAGGAAAACCTACGCAAAGGGCTTCTCGTGCAAACACGTGATTCTGGTGTATCTCTGTGAATGTCAATGCCACTTTGCTAATTTGGAATGAGCCTGAATGCCAGTGTGATTGTTTCTGCAATTTCAGTGGCATCTTCATTAAAGAGGACTCATTTTTGAGGGGAAAAATAACAGGTTTTTTATCTTCTGTGCCTAAGGGTAAGGAAACAGGTTGTGATTCTGCCAGCATGACCATAAACATTCTCTCTAGCTTCAATAATAGTGGCTTTTGACCTGTCAGAATGAAAAGTTCTCATTGTAATCACACTGTAACTAATAGAAATTCATATTTCCTGCTTGGTCCTCTTCTTACATGACACTGCAGTCTCTTTTCCTTTTCAGGCTCCTTGTTGGTCAAAAAATGTCAGGTTCCCAAGAAGAGCCCATAGCACACAGAGACAGGATCACACTTACAAACCATGTGCCTCTGCACATGCCTCCACTGAGGCTGAATTCAGCAGGGATTTCAGTAGTGCTTATTCCTAGAAATATTGGGCAGGACTTTATTTTCGTCTTGAAAAGCAATCTTTACAAAGGCCATCAACCTCTCTGATTTAACTTCAGTATAAAATTGCAGTTTCCTCATGTGGGAAAAGTAAGAATTCTTGCCCTACCATTTATATATTTAGGGCAACATTTTCATAGCAAATCTGTGGAAATGACTCAGAGGTCAGTGGGAGCTATGTGCAACCAAGGATAGAATTCGTTTCCTAATGCAAAATGATAATGGGCTATTTTATTTTTCTTCCTTTAACTTTGAACGTTATCCAGTTAAAAAGGAAACCTGCTTTACATTTTAAGTTTTCAGAACAAGCATCTCACATTTCCTTGATGAGCTCTTAGCTTTATTGGCATAACACCATTGCATGGAATAATCATTCAGAAAGAAATCTTCAATTAAGCGACCTGCCTTCATATGTTTTTACATGAGCCAGTGGTACATTTCCCTTGCACTGTTCACTTCAGCTGCGTATTTGTATAGACCTACCCAGAACACACCTAACTGTTTGTACAACAGAAGTCCATTTTTCCAACAAGGAAACAAGAGAGGTGGACCATAGGAGAAACCAGATGGTAAAACCAACCATGCATGCAGGTCACTAAAAGGAGATTTCTTCAAAGTAGACCAAAGTTCCCCACTTAATTCTGCAGACATATTCCTTGCACAGTAGTCAAATAGAAAAAAAAAAAAAAAGGAAAGAAATTCAGCATGTTGCAAGACATCAACAGATAAAACAAGTGAAAACTTACACAACCTCTGCCCAGTACAGGCACATGTTCCAGCACAGAATTGCTCTGCTTTGGCATTTAAAGCTGCAGCTAACATTAGAAAGCAGTAAAAAATCTAGAATGATTTAGGAAAGTCAAGAAATAATGATCTCTATGTGAAGACTGAAAAGAAGGGGAAGACTCTATCACCAGGGCTGAACTTTCATCCTAGGAGCTTTGAAAAATGAGTTCTAACCTCTAACTGGACTTGGTTTTCCCTACTGGTTTTATTTTCAGGATTATTTTCTGTTTTTATGTAACATAAAATGCATAAACAGTACACAGTACAGTACCCAGAGCTAGGCTTTGCTTCTTGGATGACAGTAAGACCATCACAAAGACTGAGACTGTTCTCTTGCTTATACCAGTTTCATTTTTGAGGAAAAGTTACCCAAACACAAAAGTAGGGAGGTTGATGTTCCAGCAGAACTGGGTTGTGACTTCCATAACTGGAGAATTTTTCTGTAAAGGGAAGAAGCTGACTTTGAATCCATTCAGACTGAGGAAGAAGCAGAATCTGAGTCTTTCATTCTGATGTCAGTCTTTCAGTCTTTTTTAACTATCAGCTTCTCCATGAAGAACAAAGTTTTGTGTGGTCTGCCTCTATAATTGCCCAGATGAGGTACATAATGACCAGTTATGACCCTCCAACTCTCAACAAGATAGGGAACAGCTCAGGGTTGCATTTACAAGCCCAGACCAATGAACAAGGCAAAATTTTAGATAATGTCGATTTGATCATGTTTCTGACTGACTGTGGTGTGTCCCCCTTTTCAGGCTTTCAACTTGCTTTCATCAGACCTGCTTAGTCCTGAGTTAAGTCAGGAAACTGAAAGATAACTAATGGTGCCATTTAAAGCACAGCGCTGCTGAGATATAGTGCTGGTGGAGAATACAGGTCTGCCTGTGACAGAAAGGTGTCCTGCTCTTTCAAATACTTCTAGTCCTCCTTGTTCCATAATATATTGGGTCTTACTCCATCACTCTCATAGATGATGCAAACTGAAATAATTTGTTGTGTTATTAAGAGCAGTACTGTCACTGGACTGCTCTGTGGTAATCCAGGGGTATGGAGCTCTAGCCCAACAGGCAGGGCTAAGTGCTGCATTAGCTGCAAGCAGGTTTATTCAGACCTATAATAATCTAGACCTCTGTCTGTCTGCTTGAAAATTCATTCCTATAAAATAGCACACATTTATGAACATCATTGCTGGGGCCATAAATAGATTAAAAGATTATTCCTCAATATTCTTTAACCTTTGCTCTTCAGAATTTATTAGATTAATTTTTTTTTTATATTTAGCACCCTAAGAAGCTTAAATCCATTTAGTATTCCTTAGATTTCATTGATTATTTTTTAGCATTTATGTGATGGGCTTTTTCAATAAAAGAAAGTTGTTGATTAGCTTCATTTGATGCTGACTATCTTAATTTTCAGGTTTACAAAACTTTTTACTGACTGAGCATATTTTGGAGAAATTTTGATTCTGTAGTCTATTATCTCCTTCGTGTGTCCTAGGTCACATAAAAGATTTGTTCACTGACTGCTCTTTAGTCCATTGGGGATTCTGCCCTGCTGTGATTCACCTCTACGTGTAGAGTATAAAACCTATGCTCAGCTTCTGAGCTGCGGTGGTATGGGTCTTGATTTGATATCCTTTGCATTTCCAGAGACATAATGTCTCTCCCAGCTTTCTCTCCTTGCTGAGTTACCTGCTGAAGTTGTGCTCTGGTCTCCAGTAGCCCTGCTTTCCTGAGCCTCAGGAAGCAGATAGCTGGTGCTGATGGGTATTGTCTTGTCATCCATATCCCATTCTATGACAGGCCGAGAGAGTTAGGTTGGCAGAAGGGAAGGCTCCAAGCAGGCCTTAGAATAACCTTCCAGTACCTGAAAGTAGCTACAAGAGAGCTGAAGAGGGACTATTTACAAGGGGATGCAGCAATAGGACAAGAGGGAATGCCTTTAAGCTGAAGGAGGGCAGGTTTAAACCAGATGTTAGGAAGAAAGGTATGAAGGTGGTGAGACACTGAAGGAGATTACCCAGAGAAATTGTTGATGCCTCCTCCCTAGAAGTGCTAAAAGCCAGGCTGGATGGGGCTTTGAGCAACCAGGTCTATTTAAAGGTATCTCTGCCCATGGCAGGAGGATTGGAACTAAATGAATTTTAAGGTTTCTTCCAACCCAAACCATTCTGTGATTCTGTGTGTTTGATGGTGACTGGGACAGAAGGATGGAACTGTATCTTCCATCTGCATAAATGTGAAGTTTTTGAGATTTCTCTGTTTTCTGTTTGATGACTTATACAAATTAACTATACTTTTTGTGGCATCAACAGTATGTCATGGGAATTAAAATGCTTTTCAAGAATAGTTATTTTCCCTCCTCAATGAACATATCAGGTGGAGGGCTGAAGGGTGACGTCTCAACAGACTAAATAATTGCACAAGGTTTTGAGACATCAGATGAACCTCACTCCCTTCTACTGACATAAAAAAAGGCTATGGTGATCCGTCCAAACCTAGAATAATTACTTTTAATTACTTCAGTTAGGGCAGATGAATTTCATACTTTTATAAAGCAAATAAAATAGAGATGACTAACTACTTCACTGGGCTGAGAAGCAGCCTTGCAGCAAATTACATTGCCAGTAAAAAAAAAAAAAAAGGTTATTTTTTTACTGTGAACTATCTACCTATTGTGATCTAAAGGATTAGTTTTCAGATGGAATTAGAAAGATGCTACCATGACTATTAATTTCATACAACTCACGTCTTCTCCCCTTGACTGTCAAAGGTCTGAACTAACAGGGTTTCATAGGACTAAAACAGACTAATTCCTGGGGATGTTAGTGGGACATGCTGCCTTGCAGTCACTCTTGGGAAAAGGCAGTGCTATCACCATTTTTATACATGCAATAAACTGTAACACAGTCATTCTTAAAATGCAAAGGCCTTCAACAACTTGTGGATTCTGGCACAGCCATGGAAACACTAAAGCCAGGCTGCCAGCCTTCAGCACTCCAGATGTGCTAGAACAAACACATGACAGCAGGGCAAGGGCACGCACACATCAGGTAGCCCTGTGTCACAGTGCTCCTTGGTTGGCTTGCACTCACGGTGAGGGAACATGCACAGGCAACTCAGATCTGGAAGGAAATTAATGTTTCTTAGAGCTACGGAATTATGGAAGTGGCAGAGTTATGGAAGTGGCAGACCTTTCTGTAATAGTCACGCCCAAAATAGTTTACCCCTCACATCAAATAAAATGCTTTCTGTTAAGGAGTAAGCAAAGGAATATTAATGGGCCTACCTGTGAAAATAAGAACAGTATCAGAAGAGGAATTTCAAATGTTAAATAAAATAAGCAGTCTTTTCAGGACTTGGCTTTTCATTGCAAGAATTTTTAAGATTATGCTTCGATGAGATAATAAAGTGGCTTGAAGAAAAACAAGCTAGCAGCTTTAAAAGAGCTTAATCTTTACATTTCTGTTTTTCCTAGAGGGTAGGTTAGGACTGGAAACACAGCTCCTTAGTTCCACATGTCAGTTTTTAAAACTTGTTGTTACAACTCTAGCAATAATTGCTCGTAGTTTTTGGTTGTAAAGATATGCACTTCTAATGTTTCTAAGCTGTAAGTATCAGGTCATATTTACTGGGTGATTCTGTCATGTCAGGACCCTAGATTAATGACAGATGATATTCAGTCTTCCCCATCTATGTCTGTGAAAATTACTTGAAGGTGGAGCACACATTTCAACTTTAAACTAACAGGAACTAGGAACAACTTTTTCAACTGGTGTTTTTTTCTGTCTTTTCCTAGGACTTACCTCTGCTTCAAAAATAACTACACACAGTTGGGTTCTTTATATAGCAAATATTTTGTAAGACATATGTAATGTCTTTATATATGTTCCACATATGTATCTCATTAGAATTTATGAGACCTTCTGGTCTTAACAAGATTTCATAAAAGCGCTGAAACAAGCACCTCTGAACATGGAGCACAGCACAGTTCTTGCTTTTTCAAGTGTTCCTGGTTCCTTTTATTTGCATGGGGGGAAAAAATAGTGTTGAGCAAATTGCATCTTTGAGATGTAAACTTCCATGGAAAGCAATGGCACTGCACCTGATTTATTACTTTTCAGTGAAAGCACTAAACATACCAAATTAACCCCAAATATTCCAAAATATGGCTGGGCTTCATGTCCTGAGCAACCTAAGCACGATGCAATTTATTTTAAAAAGAAGCAATAATATTCAGAGGTTTTGTTTGTTTTCTATCTCAGCTTCCAAGTCCCCCACCAGTCATATTTTCACAGCCACCCTGGCCAGGGGGGGAAATAATCTCTCAGGCATATGATAGGTGTGTTCAGAGTCATGTGGTGGGAAATCAGTTGTGCCTTGCCCTTCATTCACACACTCCACCCCCACTCCCCATACATTGCCACTGAAACTGGCTCTGGCTAAAAATATACTTTATTTTAACAAATGAAAGCTCCGATTGTCCTAAAATAACACGAATTCCCATCAGGATCAGGGCACCATTGTGCTAAGTGCTGCACAAACATGAGGAGATAATGGACCTGATTCATCCCTGAATTACTCTGGTTTCCATGGATTTACAGCTGTGCAAGTCAAAGGCAAATGTGATAATGAGCATGCTGCAAGAATGCACATCTTAGGGCAAGTTTCCTTCTGGCCTAAATCCTTTGAAATCTGTGGAATTAAGGCAACAGATCACTTGATGTATATTTTAAGGTTACATCTACTCTCCTGAACTAAGTAGGACCAGACCTGATTCACCATTGCTGGTAGCTGCCCAGCAGTCTCCCCAAGCACTTCAGGAGAAAGCTGAGGCTGTGGACCCGCCCAGCAGCCGGTCTGGGTGAAACTGGGATGCTTTGAAGACTAGGGCACTGTAACAGGGTGAATCTGGGCAGACCATGCCAACTGGCCTCAAGGGCAGAGGTTCAGGTCCTGATACTGATTACTGGTAGATCTACAGTCTGAAAATCTTGTTTCTACTTGTAAGAGCTGCTGTTCAAATTTAGTATCAGTCTATTATACAGGATTTACCAAAGAAGAGTATTAAAAAAAACCCCAAAACAACTCAACAACAAAAAACAACAAACAACTTATGCCTGTTCCTCTTACATCTCTCCTTAAGTCACTGCTTGTGTCCTTGTTCCTTTTGAAGATGCGTTTTGCTGCAGCCTGGCAAAGGAGCTGCATGACTGCATAGCTGGGCTGCTGCTGCCAGGCATGGCTCAGAGCATGCAGCAGCACCAGGCAGCACCAAGGCACCAGACACCCACCTGCTGCTGCTGCAACTCCCCTCAGAAAATCCAGGCTTGATTTGCTGCGGTTTTGGGATCTGTTTCTGTTGTTTACCCTTTACAGGTGCCTTTACAGCGCCTGCCCGACGTTTCATAATCACAGGCAGGTTCTTGCCCTGCCCCAATCTCATGTTTTTTATTCCCTTAAAGATCATATCTCATCCCAGTACAGTCAGATCATCACTTAGCACAGGTTTACAGGGCACTTAAGCAGCTAAGCCCTGGCATAGGATCCAGTGATATTACACAGTAACTCCCATTTCAACACCTATTTGTGCAGTTACTTTCCCACCTCTCCTTCTCTCTCAAACCATGTCCCCATGCTCTCCAGCCAAATGTAATTCATCAGTGGAATGAGCTTGTCAAGCTCAGTCTGATGCAGGTTTCTTTAATAGTTTCACACAGACGGTCTTGTACTTTTCTCCATCACACGAAAGGTGAATGGGAAGATTCTCCATCCACCAGAAAAATGCTCAACTTGTCCATGGCACTGTTCATTTTACAATAGGAGAAACAGAGAAAAGGAAAGTCCTAAATCTGATTTTGTTTTGACAATTCAATCATTAATATTACATTTCAGAATTAGGATGTGTATACGCATTTAGATGCATTTTAGACAAGGTAAAAGTAAAAGCCTTTTGACAATTAATGCTGTTTAGATGTCTTGAAACTATCTTATCCTTGGAAAAATACCCTAAGTTGGTCTCAGGGACTATAACATAAATAAAACTATGAAGGGACTAATTTCTAATAGAGACAATGGATATAACACATGCACATCTGCATGGCTTAATGTCCCCAGAAGAGGCTGGTTGAACACACACTGCCTGATGTGAATGTCTTGTGTCCCTGTGCCATGTCTGGGTAATTTCTGGGAAAACACCAGGGCAAAATTGCTTCAGGGAATGTGCCAACTATTTAACAGCATGGATAATAATGTGCCAGTGCTGTTCTGTTTAATTTACTAATATAATACAGCCGGTGAAAGCAGAACCGAGCCAATACAGGCCTTTGTGAAAACCCCTGATAGATTGAGGAGAGGCTTCCAAGTGTGAGTGAGCTGGTCGGATGCTGCTCACACTTCTTTTCCTCAGGCTAGAAAGCAGATCTCCACAGGAATCTGGGGACTTTACTTCGTAGGCATTTGAGACTTTTTCTGTAGTTTTGTTGCAGAAATTTTGTGCTGTTTCAGAAATTCATATCCACTTTTTATCATGGTGTTATTCCTGCAGCAGAGAGCAAAGTGGCATGGGTCCAGGGAGCAGGTTCATGCAACACATAAGTAAATTCTTCCCATGTAACAGGGTACTTGGAAAATGTAGATGAACAAATAAAGAAAAGAGACGTAAATCTATGCCTTTACTTCCTTCAAAGTTCTTCGGTGCCATATCTTTACCACTACCCCCCAAGAATTAACACTCACCTCCTCTTTGACCTTCGAATGGCTTTGCTACCAGTGTAAGATTGTCTTGGTTCACAGTGGTCACAAAAAATTCTGACGTAAAAGGTGGAGCTGTGCAAATTAAGGTTTGGCTTGGTTCATTTTCTGAAATAAAAAGGAGGAAGAGATAGTTCAGACTAAAATAGGACACTTTTTTTCCTGTGGCAAAATGAAAACAACTGTTACTACAGTCCATTTGAAGTATCCTGTTCGGTCCAAACAGGATACTTTGTTTTGGTATATTATTAATTTTAAAATATCTTTCTAGCAGTACTCAAAAATAAAGATTTAGTGTTTAAACTTTTTTAGTTTCTCTTTCATTAAAAAAAAAATTAGTTAATTGAAATTGAGTATGTAAATAAAAATACATCTTTGAGCATGCTGATGGTTGCTGAAAAAATCTAGGCCTGACTACCTATTTGTCAGACACACGGTCTATTTCACAAGCTTATAATTGTGTTGCAAGAATAGTACCAAACAGTGGGTCCTTCTTAGCATAACTTGCTGCTTAGTCTAAACCCCAAGAACCAAGTCTTGGTTTTGAATGTAATTTTCACAGTTGGTGCTTTACAACGGATTCAGTTGATAATTCAGGACCTCTTCATGGCACTTGCATTTACTGGCCCTGTACTGAAAGAGTATATTCTCTTTAACATCTAATTTGTACAAGGTGTTGAAAAACTCTCCACAATATGGATGAATAAAACAAATTCTTGTTCCTACAAACTCTCTGTTCTAGCCTTCTTCTCATCAGGTCCACTGAATCCAGATAATTTTGCTCACAGACATCAGGCTAAAGAAATGTATGCTTTTGACATGTTAGATAATGTTTACAAATTCCTGCAGTTCTACTGCTATTAACTATTGCCTATATATATATATAATCAGTTTTACTAAAACAATGTAAACTCCTCAAGCTTATTTTGTAATTGATTTATTCTAAACCAAAGACATTTGGTTTGGAGAAAAATAAGAGTTTATACAGCTAAATTACCTTCAGGCCATTGTTTCGTTAAATTGGTCCACCCCCAGATTGAACAAGCTTCCCTATTTAAAATATTTATGGATAGATTGAACTTATCTGCATACACATCACAGCAAATTTTCTTGAAATGATCAGAACAAAACAGAGTTTGGTATGGGCTACATCATATTATGACTGTATTCCTTCTCTAGGCAAAGCTTTGCAAAATCAAATAAATAAAATAATTCTGAGAAGGCAGGAAGCATTAACATTGAATTTTGCACAGATCTCAGGCTGAGGTAGTAAAATGGGGTTTCCTTGTATCCTCTGACAACTGGGTATTTTTTAGTCCAACCATAAGCACATAAATAAAAAAGCTATGTAGAGAAGATTCACCTAATTTATCCTTATATTGGATGGGCCTTTACCCAGCACTTTCCTAATTTATTTTGTACAATCAACAAAAAGCAGTATCTGAATTTGATTTTCTTTGTATTCTTAGAATCAGCTTTACCCCTTGTGCAAAATTACTGCAACTGAAGGAACAATTCCTTTGGCTTTCACTTAAATGTTGAAAATAAATAAAAGTATCCTTAGGAGGAAAGAGGAAGGTGTCTAGATGACAGGCAAAACAAAGCAACAAAACCCCTCCTGCTCTTAATTGAAAACAAACCCCAGCTAAATTAGATCAGCACCTTGGGTGGTTTGCAATTTACATTACTGATTTCAGTTCTTATGGGCTATTCCCCACGGAGAAATGCTTCATGTGAAGGTGAATCCACCAGCAGAGGAATCCACCTCTGGAAAAGCACTTGTGAAGTGCAAAAATTCACCACTCAAATTGTGTGGGAGCTTTTTTCAGAGATTAATTTGTCTTGTAGGTTCAAAGCTAGACAAGTGAAATTTGTCTTCCTTTATTTCAAGATTTGGCTTTATTTTTCTCAGACACTTTACAGGCACAATAGCCGGACCAGATATTACTTATTCTGGTGAGTTATCTGAGCACAACTGGCACTGGCTACCCACAGGGTTGTGTTCTCCAGTGCTCATAGGAAAATGCTACTGTGAAAACTTGCTCTTGTGAGTAACTTTGTGTACCAGAGTGGTCCCATTAAGAACATGATAAGATCACTAAAATGCAGGAATTTCAAGCTCTGGAGCTGCTTCACAGCATTGTATATTCTTCTACAAATGAAACATTTAAGGACAAAAGCCAACAGTTCATCTGTGACCTGTAACAGATCATGTACTGCATGTTTTACACTTCCTCATGTATTTCTGAATTTGTTAAAATTAGCTGCAAGAGATGGCTATTTGTTAGTGCAGGACAGGTGTTGCAAAATGAATAATCCTTTCATGAAAGTGATGTAGATTAGGTCTACAGTTAAATGTTTGTACAAGAAAAAATAGACCTTAAACATCCTAACAAAAATAGGAAAATATCCTTTTTCCGGTAAGTACCAAATTAACACAAACCAGATCCTCTGTGAGAGTCCATGTAGCCTCCTGAGGTCCAAACTTCCTATTTTATGTTATAAATAATATAACATTGTAAACAATAAAAATAATTCTATGCAAATAAACCCAGTATCACAGTAGTTTTTCTCTTGTTCAGTTCGTACAAAGTCACTGCATGTTGTATGAATGGATTAAAATCATTAGCCCTTTTAGTGAATGCAGAGGAGAGCTTCTGTTTTCCCTAATGCAATATAAATCATGAGTAAGCCCAGAGAGTCCCAACAGGGCCAAGCAAGAGGAACCAAGAAGATAAATCACCATTCAGTAACTGAAAAGGACCAAAGAGTTACTTTGACATAAGCAGAGATGATTGAATTAATTTTGCCAGTTACAAGTTAATCAATGTAATTCAGCCATCCTGATCTTCCTGTGGAGTGGAGAGAAACAGACACCTCCTGAAGGCACCTCATTGTGCTATCTGCCTCCATTGACTCCGTAGGAATGAGGATGACTAATTGAATCTAGATAACCAAATTGCAGGCAGCTAAATTTAGATGAGATCAGTTGTGCATTTTGTTCCTTCCCTGTAAGATGCTGAGCACATGATTCCAAGGGATGATTTGAAAGGCCTGCTCTGGCCTCCTGCATGACTCATTGCACACATCCTCAACCAATGACACCCTGTCAGCACCACAGTTTCAGCCTGATTCACATTATCGTTTTGGATTGCCCGAAGTACTGCAAGACGAAGAATTTACCACAATCTTAAGCTTCCAATTACTGTCAATGATACCTTCTTCTTCTCCCCCCCGCCTCCTTGCTCCAAGTCACCCCAAAACTCTAATTTGAACTTTTTAATTCAGTAGTAGTGAGTGCATTCAGCCTTACAGAAATTAGTCCTTTGATATTTGCTGATCTTTTCTATCTATCTTTCAGAAAATTGCATTATGATCTTAGTGCTCTTTAGACATGGCAGCTCTCTGCATCACACCATGTGCACTTAACAACATAATTTAGTATCTCCAGATTCCACAGGTGTCTTTATTTTGCAGTCTGATTTGGGCCTTTTCAGTACAAGTCAAGGCAGTAGAAAGCTTAGAGCTGATAGAATGAAACACAAGCACAACAAAAATTGAAGAAGGTCATCTGTAAAGGTCTTAATTTCATCTGTCATCTCTTTAATTTTTTTTCTTTCTTTCTTTTGAATTACTGCCCCATCACATCCAGTATCTTCCTCTGTAATTCTTATTTACTTCACAGAAATAAAAAGCCTATCAAAATAATGTTTAGGGAGGTGTCTTACTGAATTCTGTATTTATTGTGGAAAGATGAAGACATACTAAGTAAATATGAGTAGTTAAGTTAATATAGACAATTTCATATCTCATTCTCATGTACTGAAATCTCTCTCACACTTCCATGCTCCAGCTTGGCCATTCACTTCCTATGGAGAGGAAATCAGGAGTGCATCTCCTTGAATGTGGGAGACAAGTTAATTGCTTAACAAGAGGAGGAAAGGTTCAAAGAATTTTATTATTGTTTTTCTTGTTTAGATTACTCAGTTAGGAAACAGGGCTCAGTTTTTTAGGTGAGTGTATGTAACTGGTATTTCTAGACAGTATCTTCAGTTTTTTATAGCTACATATTATAACCTAATATATACGGCATTGATCCTTCTGCAAAACAAAATTCAATTACATTAGAAATTAAACACAGGCAGTCGCAACCAAAAGGGGGTTAAAAAGAGCAATGTCAAAGGAACAAAAATCCTTAAAAATAGAAAAAGTAAATAACATAAAACTAAAACTAAAATTAACGCCAAGACAGTTCTACCCTTGTCATAAAAGATGAACTTTACATCTTCCATTGGCAATCAGATAATTCATTTTGCAAATGAAATTTAGAACTAAGACTACTCTCAATGTTAGTGCCAAAGTATTCCAAAGGCTTCAAGTCAGATTTCGAGCTAATTGTGCTAACTGATGTTGAGACACACAGCAGTGTATAGACTAGGTATGCACACTTGTAGAGCAGTATTATCCCCTATGAGAGATTGAGAATGCCTGTAGACTTCAGGTACAACTCCTAACTGGGCTGTCCCAAGTGGTATTAGAAGTTTTCACAGCTCAGTTTACACAGTTGCTCAAATTGGAGTATAAGGGTTTTAATAATTTTCACGGGAAACAGGATAAAGTCCATAGATCTAATTTTGATTTGACACCTGGTGCAAAATGCATCTAAAACTACTTACTCAAAGTCAGAGAAGAAGCTGGTGCCAGAGTAGAAAACATGCCTCAAATCTTATCAGTCCCACTCTACCACTGAAAGACTATTATTTTTTAAAAACATTATACAAGACTTGTCACTGAACATCTTTTATTGTTTTAAACTAGGAGTTTTCACCTTGTGCTTTGCAGTGGATTGCTTCTGCCATGGAGGAGAGGTCATACTCACCAGTGGAGAGGAAGCCAACTGTGCGGTTATGAAACACCTCTGATTCATTTCACAGCTAAAACAACCTCCAGTGACACTAACTGAATGTAGCACAGCCATCATGAGCATTGCACCTAAAGTAAGTGACTCATGTTATTTGTAAAGGAATTTCAAACCTCTTGTCCTGTGTCTGACCCTCCTTCCATTGTTAACACTTCATGATTTTACAGATTTTTCTCTCCTACCAGCAAAGATGAGAGGTGTTCCTTTCTACTGCGTCTCAACAGAGAGAAAATTAATTAAAACTGAGCCTTTAAAGGTTCATACTTTGAATAAAATATAAATAAATTAAAAGAGGGTCATAAATGCTACATTTAAGGGATGTGAGGATGTTTTATTTTTTATTTAATTAAACCTATTCATTTTTTTTTTTACTAATGAGAGGTGGGCACAATCATGTGCTTACAGTAGAGCAATGATTCAACGGCAGAGGAGGGATTAGCTGTTTTACAGAAGCATCTTTCATGTCCTATCTCCTTGGCTCATATCATTATCTTCAAAAGAAATCCCCCATTACCTCTCAGATCCTCCTGCTGAAGATTTGTTCCCTTGAATTAAATAGAGCAATGTTTATTTACCTCAGTTGATGATTTGTTGTAAATGATAGCAGCAAGCCAATTAGGTCATCAGTCTTTTCTTTTGCTTTACAAAAAAACAAACAAACCAAAAACCCCTCACCAACACTGACAGGACTCTATACTGAAGACATTACTGTGCTTGTGACACAGTACCTGAACTCCATCAGCTGTGGGTGCAGCAGGCGGGGTAGCTACAGTAGGTCCCCGTTTAGAGGGGCCCCAAAAGTAGTTGTGGAAATGCCAGCGCCATGCACCCAGACAACATCCTCAGTTTCTGTAGTTGCTCATCAGCTGGGTGGCTTAAAACCTGTGTCTGCACAACTCCCTAGGCAGAGGACCCAAGATCTGCTCAGACATTCATGAACTTTCTTTAAAGTAGGAAATCTCAGGATCTATCATAAATCCAATGGTTATTACTGAAGAAGCAGCAAGGTTCCTAGGCAATCTGTCTCCATAAAACAACTAAAGTCAGACAGAGGAAGTCACTTTCATGTAAGCTGCAGTTCTTATTACCCACATGTAATTTACAACTGGGTCAAGAGACTCTGGCAGCCACAATTGCATTCCTGCCTTTCCTGTGCTCTGCAAGGCATTGTTAGAGGGTGTTCCTCAAAAGCCCTGTTTAGGGTGGCTAAGCACTAGGGACCATGGTTTATGGTTAGATCTATGAATAGACCTCAGACCTGCAGGGTTGCAGTTTGCAATGCCTGCTGTCTGCTGGAATTTATACCTCTGAATTAGTGGGGCTACCCAAGCTACTGTGTGAGGTGATGCAGATTTGTGAAGATGGAGCTCATAGGCTCTGCAGTCTAGAGAATAGAAGGACAAAGACTGCTTTAAAGCAACTTTTCACCTTTCTAATATGACACGAATCTGGCAAAAGGATGCCTTTAACTCATCTGTCTACATAGCCTGCAATGTCTTGCTACACATGAAATCAGGACTCCTGTGATGGAGCCTGGTGGACATGTCAGTGTGGTCTATGTGCTGGGACATCCCTGTGTGTCTCAAAAGAATCAGAGGCAGGCTTGGTTCCACTGTAAGGTTTTTACCTTCTTGTTATCTGGAGCTTGTCTTAAACCCATGTCTTCAAATAGCTTGAAGTGAAGTGAAGTGAATCTGGGCACCCAGGGGGACGCTTGAGGCACAATGTATATTCACTCCTCAGAAGGCAGTATGCTGAGCAGGGGAAATACCATAAACAGAGTCTGAGTCTGAGCATGAGAGAATACAGCACTTTGTTCAGTGGGGGACAGATGGAGGAAGACAACAGTCCACATGAGAAGTCCAGACATCCGTCAGCTTCTGAATCTGAGTTCATCTGTGAAGGAACTCTTAGTAAACCTGTGGAGAAGGAATTTAAACCCACTATGGTATCTATGTAGATACCTTTTTCCTGGGCTTTAAGATATTCTGAGATAAAGATCAGCACTTTGGCTGATTCCTCCCCACTATTTTATATGAAGTATTTAGGCATCCATTTAGAACAGAATGTAATACCTTGACTTATCTCAACTGTGTTAAGAATAATTTTTCATTCTTCCATTAAAGAAACGTGATTGCTTTGATCTTTAAGAAGGAGTACATAGAGTATGTAGGTAATATTTTGCATCTGGCACTGATACCATGGGTGCTGAAATACTGCGTTCAGTTCTAGTTCATGAATAATACAGAGATTCAGGATTTTCCCTGCTGAATAGCTTAAGGGAGCATTCGAGGAATAATGAAAGGATTAGGAAAAATGGCACATAATAAGGAGCTTAACCTGCTTTCATATTTGGTAGAAGATGGAGAGGACCTGAACTACTTGCTTCAAGGATAAAAATTTGTTCATAGAGTTCTCCAGCCTAGCAGATCTAAAGGCTGAAAGCCGAAGCTTAAAAAAAATTGACTAAAATTAAATGTCTACTTCTCACTTTGAAGGTACAGAAAAAGAATTGCGGAGAAATAATGGGTTCTAAACCATTAGAAATTTGAAAATGGGGATCATACCAACCACAATGCTCTATTGGGTTTGAGCTAGAAATTAGTTGAGGTCCCATGGCTTCCATTATGGGGAGGATTAGACCAGGTGATATGCATGGTTTCTCTTGAATGCTCTGTGAAGTGGTATCCTTGGTAGCACCATTTAATCTGACAGAGTTACACTCAGCAATAATTTGGCTCAAGAAGTAGTAAATAATTATTAGTTAAGTGAGAACTAGAGAAGAGAACAACCAAAACATGCTTTTTGTTTTGAGTTATCTGAACTCCTGCTTATGAAGTAACAATTAAGATTTTCTGTAGATTTGGTGGGGGTTCAACGGTTATTAAAAATGACCTGAGTAAATTTGATCTGGGTCCTTAGACAGAAAGATAGAAGTTATCCCTGAAAAGCTCCCCAGTACGACACAGAACTCACTAGATTCAAAGTTTAAATTCTCTTTTCACATGGGCCTTTTGTGCCTCCAGTTGGAGGGGGAGGGAAAGCAGCAAGGTGGGAACACTAAACTGGAGAATCCTAAACCATAACACAACCCATTTTATGATTCTATGAAACTGTTGGATGTGTCCTGCTTTCAGAGAAAATTAATCCCTTCTCTACATCTCAGATTTGGACTTTTCATTTTCTGTCACTGCTTGCTTGAACCAGTATGTAGCTATTGCTACATATTAATAAATATTCTACCCTGTATTTAGGTATCATTGTATTTCACTACACTGGGATTCCAGCTGAGGAGTAGACCCCTATTTTTGTGAACTATAAAGGCTCAGTTTTGCCCTGAGAAAATTGAGTGAAATATCTCAGTGAGGAAGTTGGTCTGGCCTTCTTTGCACAAGGAAGCTGTGATTACTCATCCGATTTTGTGATTTACTGTTAAGGTCATAGAATTACAGCATAATTTGGTAGAATGGTCTCCTGAAGGTCATTCAGTCCAATGCTTCAATCCAAGCAAGGTCAAGCAGAGCAGGTTTGCTCAGGATCTTGTTCAGTCAATTTTCGAGTATCTCCAAGGCTGCAGTTTCCACGTTTTTCTGGACAACACATTCACTACCCTAAAAGAAAAAAAAAAAAAACAAAACAAAACCAGAAAGCTCAAAACAACCCACCAAAACCCCCAAGATACTTCTCTGGTCATTTACCATATTTATTCACCAGACCAAGTAAAGCCAAGTAGATGTGAGAGCGAGCTTTCATCCTTGTATCAAGATGGAGATCGATGATGTTCCAAGGCATCAGAATAAAAGGAATTTGATCTTGAAACCACACTTCATGTTTTAAACAGCAGAAGAAAACTAGCTTTGGGCCACTTGATGCCAGTGTGATGAGTAAAGCCTCTGCAACACTTGTTGTATTTCTAAATAAAAATTTGCATATTGATTTTGTTAGACTTTTTGTTACTGGGGATTTGCTTTCATCCTGAAAAACCAGCTTCTTCTGCAAATACCACAGGGTTGTTTCTTTTTTTTTAATATTAATAATAAAGAGCCTGAAATAACAGTTCAGCAGTGCGAAGTCCAGTACAAAAACTCAGCAAAAATTCTACCCTGATACCGCCTTACACCCAAATAACCAAACTAAATTCCAAGCAGGTGGAGATACAAGAAATAATATAATTTGTTCATAATAGTTTATTATTCAAGACTGAGAGAGATTGAACTCACCATCTTCTTCCAGCCCAACCCTGTGTCCATGAAGTACTCTCAGAGGAATCCCATGGACATCACCTCTGAAATTCATTCCTCCGCTGCTGAGTCGACAAAATTTCTGCTAATAAAAAAGGGGAGAAGAATGGAAGCAATGCAATCAGGTTTGAGACAGACTAGGATATTGATCTTCTTTTCAACTGCATGCTTATAACAGGAATTTTATCAAGATTTGCTCATGACCAGAGTGTTTTACTGTAAACTCTATTCAGTGGGTGAATATAAATGCTGGCACAGCATCCCAACACACATTTTTGTTTTATAAAAATGCAAATAAATAAATAAGGTGTCTCTTGAAAGCTGCTCTGTGTTCCTTAAAAGCTCTGGCTTAGAAAGGGGGATCATAAGGAGGTGTGAAAATTTAGCACTACGGTCTTAATTCTGCTGTCATTCCCATGGCTGCTCCAGCTGTTCCAGGCAGTGGGAGCTGCACCCTGGAGAATGGGGGCAGGACAGGAATTAATGGAGCAGTGTGGCTTTGCACCAGTCAAGGAGCACATCCAATGTGCCTCACACACTAATGGCACCACATAAATAAATAACGACCCCTTCTCCTCAGGGATGGGAGTGGTGTGATAAAAGGGGAAATCCTGGCCTTTTACAGCCCATGCCAGACTTCTCCTTGACATCAGCCAGGCCTGAATTTCACCACAGAGGGATTTATTCCAAACTTTCTTCTCAGCAACTCTGTGCTATTCTGAGAAAGCATCCCTGGCAGACAGGGCAGTGAACATTTACACAATTGCAGAGACCCACTGATTTAATGACCCAGATTGCCACCAGGATGAGTCACTTCAGAGGCAGGTCTGGGGCTTTAAATTGCAGTAGCATATTTCAAAGGATTTCAAGGGGCTGAATCCAACATTTCCAAGGATAAACTTTTTTTATGCTGACGTAATTCCACCATCGGAGTCTCCATGCACTGTGAATATGGAAAGGAGGGAATCTTAGGTGTAGTTTTGAATGCAGTTGGACATGGGTCTTGAAGCTATTTCCTCATTGTAAATGAATGGTTTGGGTCTTGTCTTGGCTATCTTCCTGAACAAATCCAGAGCAAAAATGATCCATCAAAATTATCACACCTGAAGAAAACATAATGCCTTAACCAGGACCAGTTAAAATAAAGTGATGGTTAATCTCATATACATCTGCCTTTCATTTCCCTACTAAATGACCTATTTTCTGCTGAACTAATCTATCTGGGAATTTTCTGGATCTATAATGAGATGTTTTAACCATCCCACTGCCATAATGGTGGGAGCTGAATGTCAGAAAATATCAGTATTATAATTTTGGAGAAGGCATAATGAATGATACTAATGCCTGCAATACACTTATTATACTAATATATTATACTAATTTCTTGTTTGAAATTATTGCAATATAAATTAAAGTTATGTGCTGAAATTCCAGAGAAGTAGAAAGTTCTCTATTATTGAAAAGAACCTCTAAATATTCCCATAGTGAGTTTCATTTGTTCAATCTAGCCACACCAGAAGCTGCAAGTGCTCTCTGAGGCAACTTTTTGGAGTCTAGTTTTGGATTTTGGGAGGATCTGGCCATACAAAAGACTTTGAGAAGGCACAGATCTGTCTACAGTGAGGACTTGCTTCCAGCCCCATTGGTCCCAGTTTGCTCCTGTGGCAGTGACCCAAAGACACCAGTGGGTTTACAGGGCTCCAAGGGCAGGACTGGAGCTGGGAACTGCACAGTCTGTTTGTCTGTGTGACAAACTGCCCGAGGGGACCAAAGGCAGGTCTGCAGGGCAGCATGGACAGAACAGCGCAGCTCACAATAAAGAGGATCAGCATTAAATGCACTCCTACCCTGCCACTGAACAGGAGGCCCTGTTTGATTCTTCATATACCTTGTGCTGGTCTGCTTTCCTGGGTTCACAAGTGCTCCTTCTCCTGAAGAAAGATTTCTGTATTCAAATACAGTCTCAGACAGCTGGTGACTAGAGGAAGTTCAGCTTTTAAGGGAACCTAGTGACTTTATGTTTTAGTTTTCCCAGTTTCTAGCTGGTGTCTGAGACTAACAAAATTTTCCCTCATGAGGGGCAGTGTGTATGTTGAATATTTCCCCTTTAGTCACTGTTAACTACCAGAAAATTGGGTTACATATATGAACAAGTAAGTATTACTGATTTGTAGCCAGCCTGTAAACCATACGTATTTCTGTTGAACAATAAATAAAAATTAGAGTCCTGGTTTTCAATAAAAGTCAAGTTTCTATGTGAAAAATTTATTATAATTTTATTATTATAACTGGGACGTTCAAGACAGAAATAAATCAATGTCACTTTTTTTTGGTGTAATTTAATATTCTTAAAGAAAACCAGAAAAAAATTCCAATGATAATGATAAAAAAATGCTGATAAAAATTTCTTTTCTGTTGAAAGTCTTGGTTCTGCTGAAGCTCTCTGCCTGTGCAACCAAATTCCATATAGACAGAAAACTTCTAAGATCTTGAATATTTTCTATGGTGTCCATATTACATATAATATGCAGTTAGTTATAGTGTAAAAATAGCAATATTCACAATCTATCATTGGCTTTTTCAAGACAGGATTAAGAATTAAAGTACTTCAAAGCTAAATTAGGAATAGTATGTGAAGACATGACTCTTAGATTCTTTAATTTTTTTTTCTATAATAGAATATCCCATTCCCCAGAATAGTTTTTTCTTCTTAAAATCCATCTTTTTCTTAGATTTTACAGCTTCACACTTCTTGAATTACTCTGTTGAAAGAATGATTTGTTTCAAAATACTGCATTTCTGAGTACATCATAAAAATATATCTCCCATTCCTAATGAAGTAACTTTACTTAAAGCATGGAAAGCAAGCAGTAAATTTTAATGCATTGGAGTATAAAATAAGCAGGGCTGTAGTTTTTGATTCAAAAGTCTGTCAGGGCAGTATTCTGTTTCCAACAGCAACTGCCGTAGGCAGCACTGCAATTTAAGCGAGAAGCCAATAAAATATCTGACCAAATGGTTATTGCTGTGAAATAAATCTCATATATGAAGAATATCTACCAGGCACTATTTGTATTTATAACAATACAAATCAATGTTTACATTAATATTAAAAGCAAAAAATTAATTTTATGAAACTCCTATTTATTCCAAAACACTACACTACGCCTTTGAAGTGGCTAAAACTGAGAGACCCCCAGGAGACTCTGGGTCAGCCTTGTATGCAGCTGGAATGGAGAATTCAACACAGCTCTTTTCTTAACACTTACCCAGATGGGTCTCTTTTTCTCCAGTTGTTTAAGCTTCACACCTTTACTGCACAGGGGTTTAACAAATTTTTTGTCAGACTTAGGCATGCTTTACAGATAAGCATGATATTTCTGACTTCCTTTCCCCCCCAAATATATGCACTTTTAATTTTTTTTTTATACAAACGCCTCCAATTTGCATCTTTATCTTTCCTTAATGTTGACTTCTGAAAAACATTTCAATATCAACCACATAAATTATCATTAAGTTCAAGTGTTAACACCAACTGAAACGAAAAGGACTAGACTTTGTGTTTTTGAACATACCATACTTTGTATTCTGTAGTTTAAAAAGACAGCTATGCATGAGCTTTCACCAGCTTCTACCCAGTGCATATGCAGAAGCTCTTTTTCAGAAGCATAAAAACTTGAAACATGTATTTTAAAAAATGAAAGCATGTGTGGTGCAAAATCTGAATCTGTCACAGAAACTAGATAAATAGCTCAAACGGGCCAGATCTAGCCAATGAACAGAGTGTTTAACAACAGTGATTTATACTATTTCCCTTTCATGTTATAATAATTGTCAGGAATTGAATTTATGTTGTGTCATTTCCTGTTCTAGCTGCAATCTTTGCTTCAAGAAAAAAGGTTTTCAGAACTTTAATGCCTTCACTGTTCTTGGAAAGATAGCAGTAAACGGGACTATTTTATGATTTCATTGCTTGGTTATTCATGTTCTTTCTTTCTATAGCCTTCAGGGAGAACTAGAAGGAAACGGCAAGACGAAGAATTGTCTTCCCATCGAAAACACAAAGAATTGGATTGTTGTTGCTGAAGGCGAAAAGTGAGCAGGGGAAAATGATGCTCCCCAAATTACTCTGTAACAGGAAGCACTATAAATGTCTCCCATCCCTCTGCTAGATCTGCATCAATTTGCAGTGTGAGCAGCAGAAAGGGCAGATGTTGGATCAAAGAGGAAACATTTACCTAAACAATGAAAAAGCACTCCCCCAAATTCTCTATACCCAATGCAAGCCAGATTGCACCGAGCCATTACTCGCTAACAGAGAAGCAGAAGATTTCTATTAAGCATGGTGTTGCTTGATAGCAGCAGAAGCAAAGAGACAGTGAGCATGAGGAGAGACATGAATGCCTGATAGGAATTCAGTCCAGAAGCGAGCAAGAAATCATTAAGTATGTACATGTTTCATCACAATATCTAATGTGATAATATTGTCTTTATTGACATGATACATGCCTTTCAGCTCTTAAGTAGAGTTCTTCCTAATGAAGTGCACATATCTGAAAAAGAGACAAAATTGACTCATAAAATTCAGCAATACACTGAAACAGTAAACAAACGGTCCTAGAAGTTCTCTTGTCACCATGGCAGGAAAGAAATACCAAAGAGGGAATTTAATCTGTGTTCTGCAGAGTTGGATTAAAACAGAGGCCTACTCCAGCTAAAATAATATTTCAATTCTCAACTAATATAACCATAATATCCCAGCAAAAAATGCAATTAATATTCCTCCAAATAGGAACTGGGCTACTGTGTCTCCTGTTGCATCTAAGTCTCCCTCTTCCTGGGAAGCACACATTTCTCCTCCATCAGAAATGAGTCACAAAGGCATCTCCAGCTGCTTGTTTAGCTAGACAGAGTCTGCCAGACTAGGGAAGGGAAGCAGTCCCCCAGAGCCTTTAAGCAGCACATTCCCATGGAAGCAGGGGTTGGAACTAGATGATCTTTAAAGGTCCCTTCCAACAAAAACAATTCTATGATTCTGTGATTTTGCTGCATCTCTCTGTTTTCCATGCTGGGAGCAGGAGTTGGGTATTGAATGACTGTGATGACAATGTGCTCCTCAGGCTGTTGATGGTGGGGCAGAGCCAGCAGTCAGGAGAAACCTGCGCAGAAGAGCTGGAGACGTGAGCCTGCAGGGACTCCCTGGCACAGTCTCTCCCTGCACAGGGTGCCAGAGGACAGGGAAGGTTTGGGGAAGAGGTGGTTGGAGGGCAGTGGAGCTGGATGAGCAGCCAGCCTGCTCCCATCTGCAGGGCCAAGGTGGAGCCAGGAGCAACGCCAGCAGTGTTATCACCTCCTCTGCTTTTTCAACCACTCTCCTCATCTGCTTCCACTGGATAAATATCTAACAAACTGCTGTCTACGCTCCATTACCTGCATGAAAGGAGAAGGGAGTCTGCTGGATTTTGGATTCCTGAGGCGGTGGCATGTCTCACAAGCACTGATCACCCCAGAAGCACTGGCCCCACCAGCTGTGCTCTGCAGAGCTGCTCTGCATGTGGGTAGTAAATCTGTTGCATCAGGAGGCTGCAAGATTTACTGTGAGGAGAAGGCTGGCTTCCCAGTGCACACATATGTGCATTGTGTTCCAGATACACACATATAGCTGGTCAGCCCACAGCCACATTTTCTCTGGAATTTGGGGATTGCCTAGAAAGAAACCCGGTTGGATCTGCTGCCCCAGGGAAACCACTGCACATCTGGACATTTAGGATGGAGGGGCAAAGTTAAACACCACAAACAGAAAATTTCTGGGGACAATATACTTAATATTCTGGTACATGGTATCTCTTTACCCAGAAAACCTCATTTCTTTCCTCTTGACTTCTTTCAGTTCATCACATCAGTGATCCATAAACTCCCTGATCTTCTACCTGTGAAAATGAAAATGATGCTAAAAAGGTTGAAGGGAATTTGGATAGCTTGGACTTCCTACCTCACCCAGTTTCAAAAAGGCCAGATTGTGCCCCTGGTGTTGGAGGTTGTTTCAAAGGTCTGTAATGATACAGCTTAGCCCTAAAGACAAACCAGTGTATTTATGTGACTTCTTTCACATATCTTATTATTTTGATCCCAATATAGTTTATAAACTTTCCTTACCCTACTTTGGAAATGCTCTCAGCTTCTGTTCTGACCATTCTCCTTTTTTTAATCTCAGCTGCACTGACAATAATAAGATCAGAAACAGAGAATCAGTCCTGGCCAGATTCTGACTACACATCCCAGATTCACACACTGATATATCTGGTCACTTCTAGTGGAATTACTTCAAAACTATGCTGGAACAGACTCAGGATACAAAGGCCAGAAGTTTAAAGCTCAGCTCCTACTCCAGCAGCTAAGCCAAGGTCCCCTTTGCAGTAACATGGAAGGTGACACTGCTGAGGGTTGCTTTTGTCAGGCTTCTACAGCACAATTTGCATGCTCCTAACACTGCTCTGGAGGAGTATCCCTCAACAGAAAGGGTCCTTTGCTCTTGCATAGACTAAAAAGCCTCCCTTGATTCTGAATCCACAGCTAAATAAAATGCCAGGGTTTTCAGGCACATTTTGTATTAGCAGCTCACATTCAGGGGAATGAAACCTTCTAGTTGCTGGATCATATTCCAGACATGGTTCATTTTTCTAGCTGCTGAAGACATTCAGTCAGGGCATAGTTGTAAGGGATCTATTTTGATCTGTTCTTCCTTCAAACCTAAATTGATCAAACCTAAATTGGTAGTGCTTATCTCTTAGGATGCAAAACCAAGTTAAGAAAATAAAGGGTATTTGGGATTATGATCACTTGGAGCATGGTGACTGGCACAACGTTTTACCTGTCTTGTGTTTTCTAGTATGGACAAATTACTTGATTTTTTTAGAGCTTGCAGCATAACCTCCTCATTATCACATTTGTTGAAACAGATGGGAAAGCATTTGGAAGGGCTGCTTAGAAAGTGGTGCTTTCTACAAAAAGAAAGTTGTATTTAAACACTGTTATTCAAGTTGTTGGGGAGGCAACAAATTCAGCTTCCCAAATCTGATCCATTTGCATAATTCATCTTTTGTTCGTCAGTTTTCTGCTTGCTGTTCACATTCCCTTCTTGCCCTTTACAACTCCACAGTGTAGGATATGTGCAAAATAATAGGACCAACATAAGCACATGTATTTCATAATCCCAAAAACCATTTTACAAGCTATTTTTTACACTTTTTTTTTGTGGCTTCATTTGGGCTGGATTTCCATTTTCTGAAAGATATCTGTTTAGTTGAATAACCTCTTGAGTTTTTCAATTATCCCATACTGTTCCATGTTTCTTTTGCTTTTCTCCTTATTTTCTTTTTTTTTACTTTTTTCTTTTTACATGCCTTCTGTGACTGTTAAGAGATATTCTAAGATTTTTAATTTTGCTTCTTTCGATTTTAAAGCTTTTTTATTATTATTTGAATGGCTAGGCAGCTGGTGTTCTGTGACAAGAGCAGTAATTTTCTCTCTGATGAATAGTTTATTTGAGGAAAAACGCAATTCTGGTTGCCCCAAAACTATTAAAAAAAAATAGGTCAAATTCATGAAATAGTTTTGGCTGGAAAAACAACAACTTTGAGATGTTGCATTAGCAAAACTGCTGGATAAGGAATCAGCTACCTTTCATCTGTAGCTTTTGAAGCTCTCTCAACTTTATTTCTCTGAATTCCCTCTTTTTGAGGGATACTGAATGTAGATCTCAGCAGAAGGCTGTAGGTATCATCTTGCACTCTGGGGCAGTGTCTCAGGTGTGTCCCCAGACTCATTCTTGTGCACAATGTGTCTGTGTTGACTCTGACCATATTTAAATACCTAATGGAAAATGAATCTGCTCCAACAGGTGGGACTGAGGAAGACTGAGATCAAAATTAAGTACAACCAGGTGGCAGAGAGCTCCATATTGAAGGGGGAAATGTGAGGTCAAGATTTCTCAGTGAGGAAAGGATTGCATATTGTTTAGCCACCCCAGGACCATTCCATAAAAACTCCTCCTGTGACAGTTCTGAGATTTCAATCTCTGGCATTTGCTTGCTTTTCTGGACTAATTAATTGATAAAATCCAGTTCAATAATTCTGCTGTATATCAGATTATTCCAAGATTGATTTTTGTTTACGAACCCAATTAAAGAACATTTACTGCAGCATATAAGAATAGTTATAACTTAACTCCTATATGACAAGTGATTTTACTGATTAGTCAGCAGCCCACATCTACCAAAGAATCAGACTGAAAATTATCTATATAATCTTGGACATGAAATTCATACGATATACTGACTTAAAATTTGGCCTGTTTAGACTGCTTTGGTGCATTACCTTGTCTTTTCTTGGGGTTTTAGACTTCCTCAATTAGAAAAAAAAATTAGATCTGTTTAATCTGAAATCGTTCAGCATCACCATCAGACAGGGCAGAATTTTCTTTGCTCCTTACTTGTTTGTACCCTGACGAGAGCATGAATATTATTATTGCTAAGTAAGATATAATGTGTTACAGGAAATGAGTGTCTTCCTCAGTACAGGATTCTAAGGTTCCATGCTTTATTAATTATCAAATTGGTTAAGTTCTCATTCATGGTCAACATATTACACCAGTTTGGCAGGAGCTTGGTATCTCCTGCTCCCTGGTTCTGTGACTGTTTCTTTATGTAACAGTACTAAATTTTAACTACAATTAACTTCAGAACTATAATTATTTTCTTGCAAAATGATATTATTCTTTCATGTAAATCCTCCCTCTGGGGCAGTGGTTTGTATTCAGCTTCACTGGAGCAGTTGACCTGAGTGCTGACCATGAGAAAGGCCAGACATGCTGCTTTGGAGCCAGGAGCCCACACTAGCATGGTATCCTGCCATCCACATTCCAACTGATCCAGAAAAGAGAATAAATAGGTGTAGAGATGAGTGTATGTGAGCACCAGGCAGGGCAGCAGATCTGCTGCAGCTTATGGGGAAACTTGTGTGCTTAAAACACACACAGAGCGTATGTTTAGTGAATCATGTCACATTCTTGTTACAGGCTAAAAATTCCAAAGTAAAATGTGTAGACAAGCCTGGTGTGAGAGCCTATTTAAGGAAATTGTCTCTGAGTCCTGGAGCCATCTGTGATATAAAAGTATACTGCACGGACTCCTGGAATAAAAGGATTCAGCGGCAAGGCTTGCTGGAAATCTCAGTCAGAGATGCTTCTCATACAGCAGGCACATAGATCTTCCACATGATGAATCAGATCTACTCAGAACGTCTGCTGTTTGGAAGTGATTTCAGGCTTGAATAATGTCTTACTGGAGGCCTGCTTTGATCTGGGAAGGGAACGGGGGTCACATGCTGCTGGAGTAGGCCTGATGCTCTTTTGGAGTGACCTCTAGAAATAATAATCATAATAAGGAAGAAGCAGTTCAAGGGCTGTAGGCTAGAACCACTTGGAAACTAATGACAGCTCTGCTTGTGCACTGAAGTTTCCCTCATAGGCTGCAGCACTGATTTAGTTGGTATGTTAATATGGAAGTCTAAATTAAATCAGGCTTGTGTCAGTACTATTGAAGAGGCACATTCACTTAGCCCTGCAGTTTTATAAAATGCAAAGAAAGAAACCATATGGCAGATTAGGGCAAATTGCTCTAAAATTGTGGCTGAGAGCCAAGGGAGAGTGAGCTTGAGAGAGTGTTCACGTCTGTTTGAAATATGCCCACTTTCACTCTGCTGCTTTACATGCTTGGAAGTGGAAGGCTCATTTCCCTGTGAGCTGAAATGTATTAAATACTCCACATTTTAAAGACAGTAATGTGTCCAGTATTTGTGGAAGTTAAAATAAAAGCATATATATTATTTTCTTTTTTTTAATTAGGATTGGATTTACTACCAAAGACTGAATAAAAGAGCTTAGTGCAAGCCCAGGAGCATCAAGGGGTGAATGAACACATGTAATAAGCAACACTTAGTAGACAGTCCTGGTTGTTATTACTGCACGTATAGCACAACAGTGACTACAAGATTTATGCAGGAACTGAGATCATGCAGCACTGAAAATAACTATAATAATGATCCCTGCTCCAAAGAGCTTTCAGTGCAGTTTTATTTTCTGAGCTGTGAGAAGCTGGAATAAGGAAATGAAACAGAAAGGATAATAAATAAATGGCATTTTGAAAACTTCTTTAGTTTTAATAACCTAGAAAGGTGTCCTAGCACTTTGTCACTCAGAATAAGGAGAAAAAATGAAATTTATGTTTTCTTTGTAGCAATTTGGCTTTGCTCCACTGTTCCTCTGAGTAATTGCACCCATTTTCTGTGGATGCTCCATGGATGGGTGGGACCAGGACGAGGCAGGGTCCTGAGGAGCTAATACTCTGCAGTACCTGTCACTGAATGAGTACTGAAATGCACAGCGATGGCAGAGAGCACCTGGGTCCTCAGCAGAAGTACCCTCCAGGTTGCCAAAAGGGTTTTTCTTACATCACAAGGATCCTCTGGATGACAAGCTTTCTTTTCCCTATCCAGCAGGTCACGACAGAAAACTCAGAAGTTGTAGTTTCAGAGGATTACAAGTCCAGATCTGTGCAGAACCTCTGAATTTTTTTCTGGAGCCTCATCTCTCCTAACTGCAGTCAGGACTGTGCAGCCTGTAGCCGAGAGAACTGTTGCACCTGCCTTTAAGTAGTGGGGGTCCTGCTGTGTGTTATGGAAATTCTGAAAGCCAGCCACCATGGCCAGGATTGATTCTATGAGTCAATTGAATTGATAAGCCAAAAGGCAGATTCCTCTGTAACAGTATATCAGTGTATCAGTAGGGCTACAGCTCAAACTGGGTACCTCTGAAGCGGGACCTCAAACAGAGAAATCGCTAAACAACTATTCCCTTGCACTCTAAATTCCCCACCCTTCATGTGACAGATGGGACCTTTGGCAGTATTTGGGTCTGAGGTCTTCCCATCCCTCACTGGGTACCTTCACTGCCTCTAAGAAGTGGTTTCCTTTCTTATCTCTGAGGGTGCAGTTTCTGTTAATGAATGCAGCTTCCTTATCTTCTGACTTGAATGGACTCTGGGATTTCTTGGTGTGCTTGACTGGGTAAAAGTTCATCGTATCTGAGTGAAAATTCACAGCTTGTGGCCTAAGGTTTCAGCAAATTTGGCTACTAATGGTGCACAAGTTCTGCTAAAGGAGCTGTATAGAAGTAGATACCAAACCACACAGTGTGTGCCAGCTCAGCAGGTGATTCCACCAGCTGCCACCCTACCATCATGACACTGGCCAGTCTACAATCTGCCACCGAAACAGCACCCAGCTTTCTGCTCCAAGCCTTGAAAATCCTTGATGTGACTGCTGAAAACGTTTTGGAAAGCCTCTGCCTTGCACCGGGGCAGTGCTGCACTGTGCTGCCAGTGTGGGGTACCCGGCAGATACTGCTCTTGTTTCCATGGTAACTCTCTCTGTGCATTTATAGTCTCTCACTTACAGCCTTCATTAGATTTAACATTCAAAGAGACATTGATTAAAACATGACATTCCTAGCACACCGAAAAACCCATTTTGTACAAAACCTTATTATGTGGCATAGACAAACTGGTTGATGGCCAAATTAGTTAATAGAAATTTCAGATGACATTGGAACAGACCACAAAAGGATGAATTTGTATAAAGTTAAATGCTTAAGCGTGTCTCTCAAACTTAGTGATGCAGACTGGAGAAATGTGATGCATGGGTATACCAGGGACATCTCATGCGAAATATGTCTGCAGAATCCAAATCTAACCTGAGGTGACCTCATTTAAATATTTCTCTGTAGTGAACTTAAAAAGTATTGAGGCACTATCAAACCAAGATGTTTGCTTAGACAGGGATGCAGGAGGAGGACAACAGGAGTCACCTTCCCCTCACTAGTTCTCATCTCTCTACCAGCTGGGATCTTGCTGGAGGCTGGAACTTTTATATGGTGCTCTGTGACAGAAACAGCAGGGCAGAAAGGCTCTAAGCTTCCATTATGATCCTTCCACTCCCTGAAAATATCTTTGACCACCACTTGCTGTCCTGGGATTTTCTGCCTTTCATTTTCAGTACTACAATATGAGAATCATCTTCCTTTCTCACTCCTGCCTTTGGGATGAAGATCCTCACTGCAGACTTTGCTCCACATCAGAACTTGACTGGGGAGGGGAAGAAGGGCAGCAGAGACCTCACAGAGGTAACAGTGCCCCAGCTGGGAAGGGGAACCGAGACATTCATCAGAAACTTGGGGTGGTCAGGTAGCACAGGAGGAACATGCTTAGCACCAAGAGCAGCACAACTGAAACAGTAACTAATAAAATGTGGGGGGGTGATAGAATATACACTCAGAACAGCAGAGCTATCATGGTTTCAGTGCACTGCTCATTGCCAGTTCAACCTCCTAATGAGACTCATTTCCACCTACCTCCTGCTTCTGCCTCACTCTACACCTAAGTACAGGAAAAAAACCCCTCAATTTCAAACCAGCTCCCACCCAATGTGAGGCATCTGCAAATCCTTTCAAACAGAACAGAGTCATAGGGCTGCATGGACACCCAGGGGTCATCTCGCCTGCTGTTCCTCCGCTCTTTTAAACCTTACTTCCTGACAACCTTTTTGAAATGATGCCAAGGATCATCTAGTACAGTGCTGCCATGATGGTTTTCATTTATAGCCAAATAAAATTCAGCTGCCCTGGGAAAAAGTACAGTGACATTTTTTTGTCCTCCATTTTGTTTTCTTGCTTGCATACCTGGAAATATATATGTGTGTGCATTTATATTTAAATTTTGTTTATATTTAAACAATTTAAATTTATATTTAAAATTGCTTTGAAGGTTTTTCAAAACAATTGTGAAATCACCTTGTCATTTCTTACAGATCACCAAATGCTTCACAGATCACAGTCTGAGACATAGTAATCTACATTTGATGTCTGTATTGGGAGGAGATGAATTGCACCTTAAGGCTATCTGTACACTAGGAAATTAAACATGGACAGGAAGCAGTGCTGGGCACTAGACTTCAAACATCCCTACAAAAAAAGTCGCTGAAGTTTTACCAAATGACTATTGGGCACAGCTCAGAGGTCAGCACATGTGAAGAGCCATTCCCAACAAAACATTTCTGCATGGCCTTTGTTTAGGAGGATGAGAGAAACTGCAGGCACTCAGTAAAAATAACCCACTTTGGCCTCAATGCAAGAGAATAAACATGATACTATTTGTTTTACTCATATATTTTTGTTGATGCAGTAGACACTTAAATGGGGTCAGATGTAATACAGACTGTCTGTCCTTTGTATCAAGAAGTGTCACCACATTTCATCCTGTCACCTGTCACTATAGAATCAGAATATTTCCTAATAGCTCAGTAGAAGTGATAAGAGTCTCCACCAGATTTCACGGTCTCTAGGATCAAATTGCTTGGCACAGTGTTTTCATTAGGCATTGCTTTCCTTTTAATGAGTTTAATTAGACATTTATTTAATGATAATAAATATTGCTGAAAGGTGTACCAGGAAAGCCAGTATCACTTTTATGAAAACTAATTTGGTTTGATTTCAGGTCTCCAGAAATAAATGTTACAGTCCAGGCTAGTGATATAGGGTTTTGCTCTACTTATGGACCATGATAGCCTCCTCCAGAGGGTGATTCCTCCCAGAAAAAGTAGACATTTGAGAGAGGTAGAATTATTCCAGGGAGGATTTATAGACACCTCTTGTGGTCATAAAAAGACATGAGACCTAATTTTCAGGTGAAATGTATTTCAATCATATACCATACATTTCAAACAAAAATAATGAAAAAGATTTTCAGAAAGGAAATGAGTAACTGAAACAGAACAGACTGTTTAGGAAGGCAAAGTTATCAATGCTAGAGTGATTTCCCCCATACCTTGCTTTGAACTAAGGTAAAAACTGTACAGTTTTATCTCCACAACAATGAAAAATAAACTTATATAAAAGATTGAGAAACAATGGGTTTGAATCTTGACTGTGCTTCAGCATTCTACATAAAAAGTTTGCATTTGTATCCTTCTATACTTTGTCTGCTTCATTCTTTCAAGCCTTAGTTGTTTACAGGAAGGAATCGGTCTGTGGATTTGTCCAGTGAACAGTGCAATAGTGTCAGTTCTTCCTCAAGGTACTACCATAGATGGTAACAAATAAATAATAACCTGTGTCTTTTCGCTCTCTGTTTTCCCAGCTAACCATGCAGTCACTCCTTAACTTGGATTTTTCATCAGAAGGATTTTCTATGATCATGCAAGACACATGGAGAAAAAAAGTTTGTAACTCAGTACTTGGTCAGATTTCTATCTGTTCCCAAATCACTGGTTTATATCTTGAATATATCTCATTTGTCACCTTTATTTTGAAACTGGGCAGATAATGAGATTTAGCCAGCTGCTAGATTAGCCCTGTATGTAGCAGGAACATAGTTCAAGAGCTCTTATCAAGTTTTGGAGCAGATCATCTCAGAAAGTTCAAATGGTTGCCATGAATTGCACTGCAGCTGTATTCTCCCAGAATACAGAGAAATCACAAGTTATAGTACAAACCAACACATGATTTTTCTTTGTAAAGAAAACGCCACGTTCTGTTGATATTTTCCAATGGAGCTGAATGAGGAAAAGAAAAGGACTTGGGCAGATGGTGGGGATAGGCTGAATGCTGCTTATTCTGCTTCAGAACACCTAGCAGACTCACTGCCAAAAGCAGTGCTCACTGAAAAAATAGAGTTTCTGTGCTATTTTTCAAACCTTAGAATTCTTGAGCTTGTCTGTGAAAATGCCAAAACACAGGCTACACCTCAAGCCATTGCAAGCCCTCTCACCCACAGCTACACTCAGTGGCTGGAGGCTGGGATGCCTTGTGGTGAAGAAGGGGAGCAGAGACCACCACAGCCAAGAACAGGTGCTCCCATTGGCAGGGACTGATCCAAAGAGGTGCCAAGGGCCCTGTTGAGTTCAGGGGGAGTCAAGGTCATTCAGCATCTCAGCTGATCAAGTCCTAGGAATTCACAGCCTTTATTCTGCACATCACCCAAAAGCAGTTAGTTGGTCTCGTTCTTTTCCACATGAGTGAGCTCCGCTGCAGCTGGGAGCATTCTGGAAAAGGCCTCAGCTGGGAAGTACTGACTCTCTGCTATTGCAATGAACATCACTGGTGGGAAATCATTGTTGTAGGAGTCTGTAAGCCACATACCTCCATTATATCTGGTTTGAATATATTAGAATAAATTTAGGAAGCAATTCATTTCAGCATTAGACAGTACAACATAGACAATAAACAATAACGCTCCACTTTTCAGACACACTATTTGTACTCAAAGACTGAAGTGAAACATGAGGATTTTCAGTTCTAGCAGTGCTGTTTCCATTTTCACAGGGCCAGCCCATGGGTGTGGAGGTGGTGGACATGCTGAGTTGAACCCAGCACACATCTTTTCCCTCAGTTTTTTTTCCTGAACTCAATTGCTTTTTTTTTCCTTTTTGCCTTTCCACTCTTTTCTTTGATGCCTGCTGGAGGCTTTCAATGAGGTACTTGACCTCCCTTTGAGGGTCCAGGTATACTTTATTTCCTGTGCAGCTGGTGCCAATGCTGCCTCATGGACCACTTGACAGGAGAAATCCTGAGAGCCAGACAATTGGCACCATCTTTGCCAAAACCTAAAAATGTTGCTGTCTCAAACTTTTAAGCCCCTATCTGGAGGCTTACAAATCCTCCACCCTTGCCCAGACTATGACAGCATGTGTAAAAACATGCAGCATGCTTAACTGTGCTGGAGAGTGAAGGGGCAAACTCTTTCCAGGGAAGTGTGCCATGGATGCAAGAGGCCATGCACAATATACCTTCATTGAAGCAACTCGGAGTTGCCAGTAAGATTTGTGTCTGAACTGTTTTTCCATATGGTTGCTAGGAGAGAAGATTTACTTTAAGAGATTTGAGAAAAGTAAATGTTGTTTTTCTGTTTATTTCAGCCTGTTTACTTCCTGAATTTGGCAGCGTTTTCTCTATAGTCAGCAGAGTAGTTTCCTAAGTCCTGGCAGAAATATTTTACCCTATTGTCTGTTTGAGTTTTTCACACAGAAACAGGAAAGAGAATATTTCTTTTTTAAAAGTTTTTCAAAGCCTGTGAAATACAAACAACAAATTATTGTTGTTATTCTTGTCCTTCCTCCTCTCCATCCTATATCTTATTACACTTTTATCACAGTACATCTGCAAACTTTGTCTACATTTTATCCTTCATGCTGATATAGCTGTCTAGGTAAAGCCATGCTGGTATAATCCTCAGTGTAAACAGCTTTGCTCTGCTTTAAGCATAGCTTTTCAATTTAACTTAAACCTCTTCTTAAGAGATAGAAACAGGCCAAAAAATCTACTCTGATATTGGATTAAGACTGATCAGTTTGAGGTTTATTTGTATCCTACTCTCAAAACCTTTTGCATGTGGACCAGACCATATCTGAAGCTCTTTTGAGAGAAACTGTGTAAGCTTATACCACGTTCTTTGGGCAAGTCTAAGCTTGCCTTTGTCCACTTCCAGACTGAGAAGAAACTATCTGACCTTATTATGTGATATTTAGCCCAAGGTAATAACCCTTGTTGAGGCCCAGCTCTTAAATTGTTATAAATGTGGAAGCAGATATGTCTTTTTGTTATTCCACCCTGGGTAGACACAATGGATGAATGCTCTTCACAGTATAAAATGTAGACATACCTAAAATATCTTTTACTGCATCATAGGCTGCTATAACAATCCTTTATGTGTTCTTTAAAGCAACATCATCAGACTGTTGGCGATTGAGGCACAGACGCAGACAGGCAGGGGATCTGAATCGTTTATTCGAAGGAATGAGCTGGTTTTATACACTTTTCTAAGGCACAGTATTTCCTTATAAGGTAATCCTCACTATGTGACCTATCCCATGTTGCCACATCAGTAACACACTTCCTAAATGTCCTTTTGCGGGGTGGTCACTCGCTGTTCACCCGTCCATCAGCTCCCAGCAGGCTCCTCTCTGTAGGGGTCTGCCCTGTGACACCTCCTCCCCCCAGGGCCCGGTGGAGACAAGCTTCTCTGTGCTGCCATGTGCTCCTTTGTGCTGCCATGTGCTCCTTTGTGCTGCCATGTGCCTCTGCAGGCAGGTTTTACAGCTTGTAACTCACCTTTATTCCATGTCTTCCCACATCAGACCAGACAACTCCATTAGTTATGGCAGAAGATTCTGATGTCTAGCAGTAATTTATAGCCACAGCTCTTTGGATGATGGCTGTCTTGGGGCGACTTTATGATGTTGTATCCCCTATTGCTGCTCTATGCCCAGAAGTTAATTTTGTGCCTTTCTGTGCCTTTAAACTGAGCCTGAGAGGGGGGAGAGGAAAAAAACCGAGCAAGCTTTTCAAAACAGTTGTTCAACTGTCTTCAAAGACACAGACACACACTCCTCTGCGTTCTTCTGCTGCGGTAGCAAGAGCAGAGGAAGCACCCTTCTTGCTTTTCAGCCAGCTTTCAACTCCTTTTCTCTGGAGGGAGATGGAGAGTTGAACTTTGTTTTCCTGGGACTTTGGTTTTTCCTTTCTTCTCTTCTGGACTGTTTCAGCATCAGAACACATCGGGAGAATTTTCTACCAAGGCCCCGGCAGTGGGCCCACGACCCAGCTCCGAGGAGAAGGAGAGAGACCACACCTACAGAAGGACCCTGAAATCTTCCCAGGTTTCTCTCCATGGAGAGAGGTTTTATTATTTAGCATTATTATCCTTTTCCCGTGTGTTTGTTAAATAAATAGTTTTTTTATCTCTTTCACTTTCCTCCAAGGAAAACTTCTTTTTTCCTGAAAAAAGGGAAGGGGAGGGAGGGATGGTTGTAACCTGCCTTCTATCAGAGGATATTTTCCTCCAAATTTGTCCAAACTGGCACAATGGCCAAGTAGAACTCATGGACAAAAAGTACAGTGCTGTACCTGATTTGAGCTCAGTGCACAGGGGATGCTTCTGACTTCTTGGATTTGCTATGCTGAAATGCATCAAGTAAATCCAGCATCAAATACAACAGACGATGCTTTTGAAGTAGCTAATGCTGTAATTCATACTGCACAGAGCTGCTTGTGGGATGCTGGCAACTTTGGATAACTGAGTGAAACATAACAGCTCTGACTTCTGTCCACTCTGCACTCTTACTTCACTCAAATGTAAATCATAGAATCATAGAATATCCTGAGTTGGAAGGGACCCAAAAGGATCATTGGGTCTAAATCCTGGCCCTGCACAGGACACCCCTGTTATCACACCAGGTGCATGAGAGCATTGTACAAATGCATCTTAAACTCTGTCAGGATGATGCTGTGACTACTTCCCTGGTGAGCCTGTTCCAGTGCCCAGCCACCCTTTGGGCAAAGAACCTTATCCTAATGAAAATATAAACATAAAACCGGATTTGTTGACCAGATTCACCAACAAACTGCACTTTGTGCTGTTCTGGAAAAAAACTATGTGGCACACACCCATGAATACTGAGGTACAGCTCTGTGAAGTGGTGAAAAAGGATCCATAAAAAAATGGAAAACTCTTTTGTATCCTAGTAACATTAATTCATTATTTCTTTCTCTTTGATAACTTTTTAAGTTACCACATATTTTTCCCTCTTTTTTCTGCAAGTGGCAGGGCACTGTGTCAGTGACTACATAGCAGTTAACAGTAGGTCTCCTTGACAGATCTGCAAGGAATAGCTACTGATTGTTTTCTGCCTGCTGCAAACCTGCTTAATTGCTAATGGCTTACCTCTGGCTTTGCTTTGACACCCCTGTTAGAGTGGGATAACAACTTTTGCAAGAGAAGTGGAACACTGAAAATATTTCAAACATTAAAGATGGAAACATTTTTAATTCTCCTCACTCAAGCCTAGCAGCGACTTGAATACATAAATTAAAATGTATTCAAGATCACAGTTTCCCTGTGTGTGACCAAGATTGTAAATTGAAACACAAACAGTGCCTAGCTGTAAAGATATGTATTCATATATATCCTATACTTCACAATCTTTATATGTGTATGTCTGTGTAAATGTGTGTGTGAGTATGGTTGGTAGTTAGAAATGAACCTGGCTTTCGTAGCTGGGCTTGGAGATGGCTGGATAACTCAACGTGTGTTAATTCAATGGCTAGTTAATGGTTAATTCAATGGCTAATTCAATGGCTGGTTAATTCAATGTGTACCATACCTCTACAAAAGGTCTTTTCTCTGACAGTGCTATCCTGCTAATGTGCAGACTGTTTAACCTTGATGCCTTAGAAGAACTATGTCCTCGACTGGATTCCTTGTCCTGTGCAGAGCAAAGGAAGCATCTTTTGGTTAATTCGAGACTGGTTCCTCAGCTGGGATTTAGCAAACAGCTACATTCACCTCAAGCCTGGGTGACTAACCTGGTTTTCAACCTATACATTGTATTGTATGTCAGAAGAATTCTCATTCAGATATCTGCTTTTGCTTTCATTGTCTGGAAACTTGCATTAATTTCAACAAGACTGGATTCTAGTTTCAGTCCCGTGTTATAATTAAAATGAGAATAAAACAGCTTTAATTTTCATATCTGTGCCAAACTTTTCTTGGCTTATGACCTGGCATGCCATATTTTGGACCTTGAAACAAAACTAGTGATCATTTCTTTATAATGGACCATCTATTAGGGAATAGGGATATGATGGATTTTAGGCACCAATGGTGTGGAGAGGTAATAACCTTTAATTAGATTTCCCTTTGTTCACCTCATGTCTAATGAAGCAGCAAATTCACAGTTCAGTAGCAAATGAGAGCTAATCAAAAGGAAAATATTAATTTGTTTAACTTGTGCTCATGTGTTTTTCAGATGAAAATCTTTTATTATTATTTTTTTTATTTTCACTTCTTTTACAGGAAGAAGAATACATCTTGTAGATAAAAAACACCTCTAAACAAGTATTCAGAATTGGCAGCCTGCTAAAAGTTTCAGACGGAGAAAACCTCATATAAAATCTTGGACCATGTTTGGACATCAGTTTCTCAGAAAAAAACAAAGGCTCATTACCTTCTCCCAATATATATCAGCTGTTGGATTCCCATAAGAGAACTGGTTTGTGTGCCATCTCCAGTGCAAGGTGAGGGAACACCACTTCCATGGCCAAGTGTAATCTCTGCATGTAGGAGCCCAGCAGAGAGAAAGTGTAGGTGGCACTGTTAGGAGAGGAAAAGTCATCACCTTTTCCTCCAGGAAAATCAAACTTCCTGCATCCTGGAAACATCCAGATGCTTTTAATACCCTCTGAGGATACCAGCAAGCCTACAAAAGCACTGCATACAGTGCTCAAACCATTCTGAAGATTTCTTGGCATTCAGATGGCACTAAATTGAGCAGCAAACCAATCTTTTCCCTGTTCTGAGACTGCCCCCAACCATAACTGTGTATTTGGATGAAGGCATTTCATGACTTCGCACGTTTCGGCAACCTGTTCTTTCAATTACTGATTCTTACTAAATATACCCATTCAGCTTCTCTTTAAAAAGTGAAAACAATGTATAATAATGGAATATTCTTATGTAGAGCATCAATTTACCTAATAGCTAAAATAGCTGAAATACTCATTAATTTTCAACTTTAGGATGCTTTACTTAACTCTCTTGATGTTTGGCAAATAGCCTGCCAAACTTTGTGTATGCAAAACGATGGTAAAACACGCCAAATGTGCAGAGTTGTGAAGGTACAACTGAAACTAGAATCTAGTCCTTTATATATAAGAAATGTTATTAAAAAAAAATCCCATAGAAATTGCTTTCTAGCTCAAAATATCAATTGTAGAGTAATGAAAGGTTCAGGATGTAATAGAAATGAATGGGAAGAAAACATAGAAGAATAGAAAGTGTTAGTTGTCTTACAGGAGCTGCTTTCAAAGTAGCTCCTACTATGTGCATCACCAGTGCAAACTGTTGCTTTGAGCCAGCTCTGAAGATTTTTAAGTGATGATTATATATTTTCTGAGCTACATAGGTATCTTTGAGCATAAATATTCTCTTCTTGGCTCATTAGGCTTAGTTCCTGACTGGGGAAAAATATTCAGTGATGGCATAATTTAAATACTGTAGGCTGTAGAGCTTCGAAAAAAGAATTCATTCACAGTAGATGACATAGATTTGTAACCTTTCTTATGCCCTTTTTATGGAAATGAAATGTAAGACTGACGGACTTAAAATAATTAACAGTAGAAAATGAGGGTTGACTTCCAGTTAAGAATGTGGTTTTTTTGGTCTGCTTTGGGGTTTGGTGTTTTTTTTTTTTTGTTGTTGTTTAATTTGTTTTTGTTTTGTTTTATTTGGTGTGGGGTTTTTTTGCTGTTGTTGTTTTTGTGGTTTTTTGTCTTTTTTGTTTTGTTCTGTTTTTTGTTTTTACTATTTTATGACCCCCTAGATTCACATTTATATTGCTATCACCAACATGAGTTTGAGCAGACCATACCAGTTTCAAATATTAGTTAAGCTAAGTCTGGGGGGCAAAAAAAAAAAGCTTAAGATAATACATATACCACAAAGAAATTTCTTGCTCCAACAACAGTAGTTGGTTTAATTTGTTTTCATGTCAGAGTCTAAAAGTAAACACCACTCCCACCACCTCACCACCCTCTGTCAAACACAGAGCTTTTTCTTTTGCATCTTATGTCCTTCAGGCAGGTTTTTTTTGTTTGTTTGTTTGTTTTTTTTTAAGAAACTAGTGAAATAATATGTTGAAGCGATAAGTTTGTAGATAGTAACTTCCCATTGCTACAACCTGCCTGACCCAAGGAGTAGGATGAGAAGGCAGAGTCCCTGCTGCTGTTCAGAGACACAAAAAAAGACATTTGAGCAGTGTAATGCAAAATGGAGTCCATAGCTAATGTTCTTCCATCTCTTTTGCACAATGGAGCCACAGTTCAAACTGTGGTGAACATAAAAACTGGAATAAACAGGATCCATCTTATTTATAAAGTATTCAAGCATATTCTAAGGTCAAAGTGTGACATAAAGGTAATGAGCAGAGACTGCCTCATCCTGTACATATGCATAAATGTAAAAGTAATTTTGGGGGTTAGGCAGTGTTGTTCTTTACCAACATTAGATTAGACTAGAGTATAACAATTTATTTCTTTATTCTGTCCAGCAGAAGAGGAACCAGTGAAGACAGGAAAAGCCAATGATAGAGGGCAATGTAAGCTGCTCATGAGCACTCTCCTGCACCCAGGTTCTTCTCTGGAGTGCTTTTTCTCCATCCACAAAGCCAGTTTCAGTAATCCCTCTTACCATCAGTACTCCATTAGAATAGCAGTATAAAAACACAACCTTGCCCTAAATAGCACTGCTAGTGCATCTTACTGTAGATGATAACAAAATCATTTAGTTCTAGACAAGGAATTACACTGGACAGATTTTCCTGGCTTGTACACACCGATTGCACCCTTTTCCCCTAGATCTGACACAAAACTGCTTTGAAACAGTCGTATGACTTGGAATGGTTAGCTGCTTTATCAACTGCACCTCACACCTCCAGCTTTGCAATAGGTTCATCATACCAGGCACTGTCATAACAAGTAGAGTTTGAAATGTGAGATTTCTTCTAGGCCAGGTGTGTAGCTGAAGAGATGTTTGCCCTGGAGACAAATCTGAAGAAGGAAAGAAAAAAGTCAACAAAGCAGATCAATTTTTTAATGAATAAGCAATTTTAAAAGTAATTTATTAATTAATGCAATGAAAAATTCATTTTAAAATCTGGTTGTTTCTTATTTCAACCTATTTTATGATTAAAAAGGTAAAAATAGTAATTATATGGATATTTCATTTCCTAGCTAAAAATATGCAGCTCATGTCAATCATCCATCTCTGCTTAACTCTTGAGAGTGCAAGCCATGTCTGACAGCCATTTGTAACCAAGCTGTCTTTATTTGCAATTCCACATACACTGTCGTGGAGTTCACGAAGCTGCAGAATTTCCAGATTTAATTTTAGGCAATTAAAGACACAGGCTTTATCTGAACCTACTTAGCTTCTGAATTTAAAAGGTACTGTCTTTGATAGGCGAAATCATAAATGGTTGATTCCATCAATACAATCTTTTTGCTTAGAAACTTCTTGCTCTACTCCTGGCCTGGTGTGATGCCAGCTTGCTCGCACATTTTCAGAACACCATCCACAGAGTTTAGAACTGGCACAGCGGTGACTATAAAATGCTGTCAGACTCTTTTAGAGAGTGATTCACACAACAAGATGTTACCTTAGCCTGCATCCAAAAGCAGTATGTGGTGGTAGTAACTACACAAATAACATTTTTCCTGAAACAAAACCTTAAAAAAGATGATAGCAGTTTCTACAAATTAAGCTGCAAGGAAAAGCTCTTGGTGGGTTCATTTAATGAAACTTGCTCACACTGAAAGGACATTGATCATGTCTCCCCAAACCAAGGTGCATGTTTCCATATAAGCTTTTACCATATCCAAAGTAGATCATGCTACATAAATGCAGGTCCTGTGCTCAGCCATTGACTTAAATGAAAGGAGTTTCAGAGATATGACTCAGTTCACAAGAGAAATGCCTTTGCTTTCACAATCACTAATGTTATAACACAACTATCCCCTTTTTTAAGAATACAGAAAACAAAAAAAAACCAACACAAAACCACAAACTGCACATTCGAAGCACCAGGAAATGATTCACCTCATAAAATATTTAATCTCCACACATCAAAGTATCACATGTATGCATTGCACTCCATGTCTTCTCCAGTCATTTACACTCTGCTAAAACAGACATTTAGAAAATAACTATCCTCTGTTAGCCAGCTACAGGCACTTCACTAATCATGAAAGAAGAAATTTCACTAAGCTTGAAATTATTGAGCCCAGGAGTGATAGATATGACAGGAAGTTTATTAAAGACCAAGAACAAAGTTTCCTTCACTCTGCTGCAATGCAGATCTCTTATCTGTGGTAGAAATCATCGCAATGTTTGTATGATGTGGAGATGCTTTGCCTTTTAATGTCCTAGTGACATCACCAGGAATCCCATGAATACAACTTAATCATGACAGTTTCAAGTCAGAAAAATTCATACTACTTCTTTTGAGTGAGTCTTAGGTGAGTAAGAAAAGCAACCAAATGCATGCTATCCCCTTGCAATTTTAACTATTTTGAAGTGGCAAGATTTAGGTCATGAATAACTCAGTCTTTCCAAAGGACACTTTTGTATTATGTTATGTTTACTTGGGTAACGCAAAGAAATCCCATCTGCAGCATTATTCACACTTGGATTCTTGCTCTATGGCTTGGTGTATATTTTGGAATAGACACATTTCAGTTCCTCTGCCGCTTGTTAAGAACTTCATTGGAGAAAACTGTTTTCACTAGACTTGTCCTTTGCAGAGACAGGTCTACCTGTCACAGTAAGGTTTCTTTGGCTTCATTTACTTTGAAGAGTTCAATCTTTAACTACGGAGCTGCCACTGCTGTAGTTCTCAAGATCCAGCTTTATTATTTCTTTTCCTAATACAAGTAGTCATTTGCAGGCTAACAGGTTATGAATTCTTTTTCCTGTACTTGGTTTATCTTTCTACTTTTACTCTTCCTAGAATGGACTATGCACCTCCATGTCTGACATTAAAAAGCCAGTAATATTTCTTTGTGTCACCATTTGATTACAAAATACTTGGAAAGCATTTTAATAATACAAAAAGTAAATTAGGAACCTAAATAAATTGAAGGTAACAAAAGAGCAAAGAGGGCAAAAGATTACTTGACACATTCAAAGCCAGCTGACATTTTATAAAGCAATGTTGCTGTTCTGATCAGGAATATACTTCTTTTTTTAATTATTTTTTTCATTCTCCTGTTATTTGTGGGTAAAACATGATGATAAGGAGTCTGCTAGTGGTCATATATCTGATCTTCAGAATTTCATTCTCACAGATTGAAGGATAAGAATTTGCAGACAGGTACTTGACTTTAATAATGTCCATAGTCCACCCTACAGTTTATCTAGTGTGAAGATTGCTGCCTGTCTGAATTCATTCCTGACTAGCTGCACCTTATTCTGTGCTCTGCAGTTATGCTAAAGCAGAAGAGATACCCAATTTCCCCTCCTTTCCCTCCACAGCTGTCCTATCTATATAAAAATGATGACCCAGTTACAGTCTTCACATGTTGTGACCAGCAATGCTGGTAGAAAGAAACTCAGAGCATAGAACCTATTGGCAGAGGGAACAATTTGTTGGTAATATGGCCAATTTACTGACAGCTTTTACGTTAGGAATCTGTTTATGAATACCTGGGTATAGTTGCCTGCTTGATGGAAATGAAAAATAATTACTTTAAGAGTGAGGACAGAATTTGCAAATATTTCTCTTTGACATCTCTGGTCTCAGATCCTACTCTAGCCAAATGGGGACTGTTGATCACTGTTTGAAAAGAACCAAAAAACAGAGGAGTTAAAACAATTCCTTTTTTCTGTTCTGAAAAGCAGTATCATAGCTGGCTAAATAAGGTCTTTACTGGAGGAGAGGGGAGGGGAAGGGGGAGCATGTGCTTGTGTTGTAACATGACTCCTTACTCATCAGATGGCACCCATCATCATCACAACCATAGCCTTTCAATGTGCTGGAATAAACTAATTATCTCACTGACAGCTCAGGTTTTAATCCCCATTTGTAAGCATTTGTCATGAGCCTTGGTCAGCCAGTTTTTAAAGATTGCCATGAATTATATATTTCTCTTTTTATGACTGCCTAAATAAGGACAATTACAATGCCCTGGAATGGGTTTCAATAAACACATTTGTGCTTGCTGCTGCTGCCAGACAATCTGAATAGGACAAAGCTTTTTACAGTGATGATTGTAAATTAGAATTCTAATATTCAGTTCTTCTGGAGCTGAAGACTATTCAATCCCCAGGACAATATGCAGGGAGAGATCATTCTCATGCTTTCAATCAATGGAGCCACACTTTTAAAAGGGTTAGATAGTGGACCCACTGAATTTATTGACTTCAGTAAAGTGAATCCAAATTCACATTTCCTTTAATTCTACCAGTCTTAATGTGCATTACATACACTTATTGGCCAGCAAATGAAAGCCAGGCTTCATCCCCCATATCGCTGGGCACTTAACTGGGATGTCGTTAAGACCCTGCCTACCCTTCACCTATTCTCAGTAAAAGCAGGGGATATTTGCCCCTCAAAGACTTGGGCACATGGCACAAAGGGCAGAACTGAAGGGTAAAATCAAGGCAGATTTTAATTTTTTTTTCTAAGAGGGAAAAGCAGCCTAGTAGTGAAATTTATTGAGGAATGCAATACACTTGATGGTGTGATGACTGTGGTACTATACAGTAGTCATTAATATTGCACTCATCAGCATGATGCAGAGCCTTTCTCAAAGAAAAAATCCCATACAGAAATAGCTAAATGAAACAGCTAAAAATCCTTCATTTTGCAGTCTCTGCTCACAGCGCACTGTTCTATAAAGTCTTAATGAATCAGTGAAGCAGTGTTCTGTATGGTGTGTATTGATATTTAATATATAGCTTCAGGAAATATCTTTAGAAAAAAGCACTATTTTCTGCCTTCTTCATATTGTTTAATAAATTAAGATCTTGAGCCAGATTCATCACTGGTAAAATTTTCTTCACTTCAGCTGCATTAAATGGAGTTACAGCACGCAGGAATTGGCTTAGGGGTTTTATATTTTAGATTTCCAACAATCTTTCCACATAGTATACACTTTCCATGTGTTTTACACCCATTTTTGGACACCTGGAAGGATAAACAAATAGTACAAACAAGCTGCAGTACAGGCAATGTACCACATTAAAGTTATACTAGTTATTTAAGCACTGCTTCCTATAACTCATCAATAGAAACAAAGGCTGTTCTGTATTTATGAACTAATTTTGCATTACAGTTTTGGTGTTAAAAGTACCATTGCTTTCCTGGCTGCCTACACAAGCAACCTATGTGACACTAAGTACTTTATGTGAAAATATATTCTAGTATATAAAAGCAGTAACATTTAAAAAGAAAAGAAGCAAATAGCATAACATTCCTTTCCATTCTAACAGTTTTATCAGGCTGGAACAGGTTCTTCCTGTTCACGTCTCAGCTGTTGTCAAGGGTGAGAGCACTTTCCATTCAGCATCAGGTAACAAGAAGGCATTTACATGTTTTTATCAGTCAGCTTTGATAAACAGACTGTTTTATGGTGTTTTCTTCAGTCCTTGAATATTATTATGAGTCTTTTCTATACTGCTTCCAATTGTTCACTATCTCTTTTGAAAATGTGAACATAAAAAGTATGTCTACATTATTTCTTTTTCTGAGCAGAAAATAAATGGTTGGGTAGTTAAATCCAGTGAGCAGGGTCACTTAAAGAGGAAAAATCAATTCCCTGCCTATATTCTTTGGCTGTCTATCCATATATCTTTCTAGAATTTCGTGTTTAACTGTATGTTAGTTATGGTTTTGAAATCCATAACCTGCTTTCTGTTGTATGAGTCTCCCTGTGCTCCATATCCTTCCCCACTTTGAAGGTGCACTTCAAATTCCCTGCTCCCATATAATTTTATGCTTATTATTATTCATGATTTCTTTTTTATTTTTGTACTATGAGTGTAAGCTGTAGGGCTATTGATGGCCCAAGACAGGATATGAGGGTTGAGGAGAGTCTAGGGTTGAAAGTTACGTTCAGGTGATCATTCTACACAAAGAGTGAATGCAGTAGAGATCAGTAAAAGCAGTAGCTGCGAGGATGTATTTGTTAGAAGTGGTGATCACAGGCAGGGAAATACATGTTTCACTTCACGTGCACTGAATTTGATTGTCAGATGAGTATACATCAAAAGATGTCAGAGAAGAGGCAGAACACTGATTTGCACAGAAATGTTGTATCTGCACTAATATGTAGTGCAGACCCACGCATAGGTTTCATCCCTGGAACTCATCCCCCCACACTGTAAGAACACTCAGCAGTCCCTGCCAGCATTCTGACCTTGTCTCTATTCCAGAAAAAAGCCTGGGAACTAGCAAAGGTTGGGGACCACTCCCAAAGGGCAAATTAGATGAAACCATCCTGATGTGAAAGTAAGGAAAATGTAGCACTATGGAAATAGCCAGACCATGATAGTTGCCCTCAAAATGAGAGAGTGGCCAGGGGTTTTTTTGGTACTGATGTAGCCAAGTAATCACATCTGGAGTAGACTGGTATATCTTTTAATACAGAGAACTCATAAGACATCTAGCAGACAACAGAATCCCTGTGTCAATGAGACAACCCAAAGATGCAATGCAGAGGGATCACAGAAACTGAAGAAGAACAATGAAAAAATCTTCAGAGACCTTTCAACTGACTACTTGGCACTAGAAACAATTTGGCACAGGCCAGCTTCCTTAGAAGTTTCTGTTTCTGACTGTACTGCTCACCTCAGTAGTTTGCAGGGCACCTTTCGTTACATTTTTCAGAAACCTCATTGGTAGGGAGTTTACCAATTTTCAAGACATTGATGAAAATGCTGAAAAAAAATAATGTCTAATGCAGAATTACAGACACCTGCATGAGGATTCTCTATTGACAACTATTTTTCTGATCTGTCAGTTAGCCATCTCTTAATCTCTTATTATGCTTTACTGTTAGCGTACTGTGCTGTATTTTGAATACTACAGTGAAGTAATATGAAGTCATTCACCCTACAGGAGTCCAAATAGAGCTACACAACAGTTTTCTGAAACAATCATAATCTTGTCAAAGTATCACACCAAATTCTTTGAGAAAATCTAATTTTCAGAAAATGATCTTGATCAATTATGCTCCTCATTCTTCATTCCTTTCTAGCTGAATCACGTGTGAGTCCTCTATCACCCTCCCTCCTAGCACTTGCATTCACATGATCCAGCCTTTGATTGTTCCAGTATTCCTGTTTCCCTTTAATGAATAGTGGTACTACACAAAAACTGTAGCAGTTTCATGAAGTTGTCACATTTTCTCTGGAAATTACAAGTAAATAACATCAGACAAGGTATAGGAGGAACCAAATCTTTAAGGACTCTCATGTTAGAAAATTATTTTAAAATACTATATTTAGAAGATGTTTATTCAAATCCTTTTTATGTTCAGTTGCCTGGTGGATGGATTATGATACAAACTCATAGATCATCACTCCAAATTCAGAACCCACCCCCAATATATATACTCAGCAATTCTGTATTTTCCTTATAATTAATGCCTGGATCATGTCCAAGTGCTTCATCATTAGAAATTCCAATTCTTTCTGCTTTTCATCTGGGTTGCTAGCATTAGTATGCAGATCTTTGACTCCTCGTTTTCCTTATCAAATATCAATTTAGTCTGTTCACATCTCCTTCAGTTTGATTGTACACTGTATTTGCATCCCAGTGAGGAGATTTTATCCTCTAGCTGTGACTCACATAGCATTCTATTTTTACAGCTCTCTCTCTCATTGGAAAATAGCCCAATGCTCTGCTAAAATAAAACTTCTACTACACAAAGAAAGTTTTCTGCCTCCTCCCTGTCCTTGCTCACTTTCCAAAGTCCCAACAGCCATCCGTTGTACTTTCTATAGATTAAAAACCTTGACATAATCCACTATCACATGAAAAGTGTAGAATTATTAGAAAGGCACGTAAGTAATGGTTTGAAGCAAAAGACAGGACTAGCTGAGCCTCAAATGTAAATATTTAAATAGGGGCTCTAACTCATATTCATTACACAGTTAGATTGCATGCAGAGCATCTGAACAGAAATACGTGCGCTCTAACTGGGACATACCAAAACTACATTGCTTTTTCATGCTTAAGCATTGTGCCAGGTAAGCAGAAGACAGTGCCTCCTTTTCTGCCTTTATTTTGGTTAGTAGAAATTTTGACATAGTCCTAAATGGGAAACGGAGCAGGGTTAAATCCTAATACATGGTTCTCCTCAGGGGTTCAGAGTGTTATTGCCACGACCCAGCTCATTCAGCTTCTTGCAGCTGTGAGAAAATTGTAAAGAAGCATTTCTCCTACAGAAAAAAAGGAAGGAGATGGCTGCTGAACATGCTAAGCTGATGTGACATCCCCAGTATCTGAAAATGTCCTGAAAATGTTTTCAGGAATCTGATATGAGGTGCCAGCAAAACTGGCTCTGCTGGCAGTTAAGTGTTTATAATCGACGAAGGTCAGCTAGACTGCATGACGTCCAGTGAAGGAAGAGTAAAACTCAACATATATATTAACAGTGTTCAAAGTTATAGAACATTTAAAATCCATTAGCAAAAATTATCTTTCCAGATAATTTCAACAGGCATAAACAGTAAGTACATACTTTAAAGATAGCTTTCAAGCTGTCTTAATGTTACAAAATTTTAAAAAGCTGTAATTATTGGGGGGAGAGGGGGTGATGCTGATACACTGCAGACTGTGTACTGTCAGTGTCCCTGAAGGCAAAGTTGTTTCATAAACTTTAGCATCTTTAGGACTTTCTCCCCCACACACAAATGCCAGGGACATCAAAGCAAGATATTGTAAAGGTGACAGATGTGATGTTATTTGAATTGCTAGAAAATTTTGTCAGGAATGTACAAATCTTTACAAGATACAGCTGTCTCATCTTTATATTGCTATATTTTTGTATGAATTGTTAGGATAAAAGATGATAATAAGCACTTACTAATTTAAAATCTAATCTGAACACAACATCTTGATCCTGAAAGCTAGGTGAATGTCTCATCAAATTTCCTTTGCTATTTGTTCCAAAGTTCTTGAAATGAGAGCTTTGAAATGAGAGTATATTGTGATGTGTTGAACATCTGATCACAGCAGATTACCTAATGCTAACAGAAGCAGAAAACGGGCTTTTTTTCTGTTTTGGGGGCTTTTCAACACTTGTATTGTGCATAGGGGTAAGAATAAATCATGTCTGAAAAAGGGCACTCATCTTTTCCTTTAATTATACCCATACTGCCCACCTCCATTTCCCCTCCCCAACATTTTAGGAATACCTGTGATGATCTGAATAGTCGGTTTGCAGCACAAAAATTTCTGCAAAGGACCAGAATCACTCACAGCCGCACAATTCTATTCCCAGCACTGGACAGCAGGGTGAGTGCAAGCATTTAGCATGTAAACAAGACCTCTCTGTTTATACACATATTGTAAGTATTAGGTGCTAGTGAGTTGTTTCTAGCAGAAGTAAAACATCCGGATACTATTATATGTGGGGAAAAAAAGGTTGATGGCTTACTTGGAATTAATGTTCACTCTTTTTTCTCATCTATACAAGAGAATGCAAATCTTCTGTAGCCTGGTACAGGTTGCTAAGACTGTTTCAAAGCTGTAAGAAAGATCACACAGCTTCACAAATGCAAGAAAAGGCAGCCATGAAAGTCCATTGACCAAACACACCTGGGTTAGGCTACGTATTGTGTAGCACAGAAATACGTTCCTATGCCTGGTCAGAATACAAATATTGTCTTTGAAATGTGTGGATAAGTTTGGACACCCACCTGAATTTTGCAAGTATCACCTGAAGTTTGGAAGTATCACCTCTGTCTTAAAAATGGCAGCTGAGATCATAAAGTAGTTCTTCAGACACTTTGAACACAAAATTAATTAAAACGTCCAGCACCTGCACTCTCAGTCTTGTCTCATGTGGCTTGTACTGGCTACTGTGAAAGAAAGGTCATTAAGTGATCTAGAAAGACACTGAGCACCCTCTCTTAAGAAACAGAGAAAATGGTCCATATTAATAACTGGATTAAGCACCCAAAGTTTATCAATCGGAATATTTCTAGAGTCAGACAGAAAACAAAAGCTGAGAAAGAAATAACAAAGACATTTTTTAAATTCTTAGTAAGTAAAACTTCTATCTACTAGCTTCTGTTGGCCTAGAATGCAGTGTCAAAATATGTTTCTACTGTAACTTACTATCTACATTTATCTACATAGCTTATAATTTGAAAAAGCTATAAAAAGAAACAGATTGCATGCCTTTTCACCATCATTTTATTTGGATGAAGCTATCCTGTTTTTACTACATTTTAAGTGACCCTTTTTTTTTAACTTGTCACCACCATCAACATTTCAGAATAATTACCTGACTTCAGTGGCTCTTTATTGCTAAAACAGAGGTAAAATGCAGTTGTCTTCAACACAGAAAAGGCCATACACCTTCCAAAGAAATGTCTGCTGAGAATGTCCAGACCAATCTGTACAGTAGCTCCAACAGCAGCCAGCAAGTTCAGAATAAAACCAGGCAAGACAGCTGGAAACCAGCCAGGTGGCAGTCCTAATTTACACATAAGCAGCAGCTCTTACATTTAATAAACCCGCAGAGCTCCATGGCACTATGCCGAGATACATTAGCTGAAAGCCCACATAGCCATTTTTTTCAGTGCTAACTCTCTTTTTCATGTCTGCTGCCTTCCCAAAAGCATATGCAGCGTCCACCAGCTTGACAGACACCCTCCTCTTCCATAAGCAGAGCGGCCGTGCTTGTTCCAGAGCAATGCACAGCATTCCCAGTGGGATCACCCGACTTCTCCACACTGTAAGGACAGCTTTCATAGTTCTGCAGTGCTCCACTGCTCTCTGAGGGAACAACCATTCAGGAACTGGTGCTTCTAATCTCAAACTCAACCACAACTTAGGCAACTAAACCTTTTTTCAAAGTGGCCTCAGACTTCTAATTTTAGGTCCAAAAAAGGTGAAATACTGTAGTTAAAATGGAAATTACTGCTCAAGGTCATCACAGACTAAATAAGCCATAGAAAATGGCACAAATAATACAATAAGATCATATGCAAATCTGTGATTTGGATTTCTCCTGGAGTAAGAATACAAGAGTTTTATGTGATTTCTATTGCCTTCCAGTATTCTGTTCAGATACCTCTTACACCTTCATTTGTCTGCTGTTTTCTCCTATTGCTGCTCCCAGAAATTCCACACCAACGAAGAAAAGAAACCCCAAATTATTTTATGAACAACTATAGCATTGAATAATAACTTTTAAAATTATTTTCTTGATATTAGCAAAAACCTGACTGAAAGACTCAGAAGCATAATGGTATAACAGTACAGCAGATGGTAGTTCATACTTTGTAAAGGTACCTTTCATGGCCACACCATGTTTATTTACACAGACAAGCAGAAATTTAGGTTAGAAGAATAATGACAATTTGTTCTGTCTTCAGCAGGAAATAGTAATGAAACAATTTGACAAGAGACAATTACAGGGCTGATGGCAAGTGTCTTCTTGTTGTGTTAGAGAAGAGATAAGAAAACAAGACATACATTTTATGCATTTTTTCTAAGCATTCTTCACATTCCTCTACCTGTTACTGACAGTGGCTTTAGTAGCTGACCAGCATTCCCTTAAGGAGCAAACAGATGGCTGGCATTTAAAAATCTGACCCCTTCTGTGTTTGGATCAGGACCAGGTTCAGTGCTTGACACTGTGAGTTATACATTGAGTGGAAAGAATACAATGGCCAACAGCATAAAGGAAACAGAAAGAATGCTTTCTAATAATACCATTTCTTCTCAGTCTTTTCTGACTGTTCTTTAAGTAGTCACAGTGTTTGACATCAGAAGTTAATATGTGATGATAGTGAGCTTAGATTTTCTTATGACTAAACTGGCACGGCTCTGGGAAATGTCCCTTGCATTGGTCTTGCTTTCTTGGAAGACCAAAAAAATGTATGAGAATATGCCATGCTAAACTCATATATAGTAGCATTGTACCTTGTGACTAACCCAATCATCACATCTTTACTCACAGGGCAAAACACTGCCATTCATTCATCATCCCTGTGCATGTGGTTACTGACACCAAGAAATAGCACTAGTATGTAGTAAAAACACATGTATGATTTATCAGTGACATTGTAACCAGTGAAAAGAGCATGGGGACACACTTTCAGTTTGGATTGGCTAAAAGTACACATTTAAATGCTGCTTCAAGACATGACCACTGTCCCCACTTCCCTTTTTTAATCTAGCTGAGCTGAAGTTCACACTCACAGTGGAGTACTGGTATATGGATCTCCTGGATCAAAATGTTCCACTCACAATTCAGTTTGTCCTTTTGAGAATGCTGTAACAAATCAGGAGAAATACATTTATTGTAAAGTAAGCAACTACTTCTGCCATCCTTTTGGACAGCAATGATGGGCTGATACCAAAAATCTGGGGTCCATTCCTTTCTCTAGCACTTGTCTGGTATTGAGGAGCCACAGAGATCAGACCAGACATTTTCTCTTGTCCCTCTGAAGAGGTACTAGACTGAAGGACCCCTAATATTGTGCATGTTTTCTATACTGGCTGCTTATTACTCTGCTGAGAGCAAAAGAGACATTTGTTTTTTCTGCTTTTCTTTTTTTTCCTTCTGTTTTCGTCTCTTGTTTCCCCTCATTCTTCTATTCTGGGATGAACTGAACTCTGTAGGGACTGTTCTGAGATTTCAAGTTCCTTCAGAAAATTTCTTCAGACAAGGTTCTAGGGCTGCAATACATTTCAAAAGAAACAATAATTTTACATAAGTGCAGACCAACTCAACCTACCTACAGCCTTGGTTCTAGCATAAGATATTTATTCCATTGGTACAAGCCAGCTTGTGTCCAGAGGGTGTTACATTTGCTGATATTGTGACTGTGCGTAAAGTAAAAACCCATCTGTGATAGATTTGTGCTTATAAGGTCAATAATATAAACTTTAGCATTTCTTTACGTTGAGTGAAGATGTGATGGATGAAAAATACACTATTTTAACACCTGGACTCACCATGGGATATTTTCAGGTATCTGATTGGTGATCTTTATGAATCAAAGACACAGTTACATAAAGTTAAATGGCTCAACTGTCATCTTTAACATTACTCATTTTAAAAATACATGTAGGTGTGCATCTACCTATGTGACAATTATAGTTAGGAAATCACCATCTCTTCTGACTCTTCTGGCATGACACTTTGCATACCAAAGTTCAGATGAACAAATAAACAAAACATCATAAGATTCTGCATGCTCTATTAAATAAGATGAACTAATATGACAAGTATGCTAACAGTCATATTAGTATGATTATTTGTTTGCAAGAGCAATGATTTTTTAATTGTTGTATTGGTTCACATTGATCTGAAATAGAAAATATTGTTGTTAAAAGACTCAAATGATTTTTGCATCATGTATGTTTTACAATACAGCCTTGGGCTAACTCCTCTTGTCCTTATTCAGACAAATTCTACTGTAATCAAAATAGCTTAAATAAAATATTATGAAGTCAGACTCCAAATGTTGGTTCATTTTATGAAAAAAAGTGAAAAAAAAGTCTTGAGCACCATAAAATATGGACTAGCTATGCAAATAGTACTAATGACTTTGAAGAGAGCCTTTTAGTCTCCCAAGTAAATATATAATTATGCCGTTTTTATTTACTCAGGAGATAAGAACGCATTGAAGAAACTGTTAAGGCTCTTTGGTAACTTTTTTGTCTACTGCCTATCTACTTTGGATATAGCTTTTTATGTAGGGAAAGGCAGTACATAGCAGCAACTGAAGCTGCAATAGTATGTGGATCAAAAGGTAACCTGAAAGGTTTTTTGTTCTGCCAAAATCTCACCTAAATTTGATATGCCCTGATTGAATAATCTGCTATACATGTGATCCTATGGTTCTTTTTGTTGTTCACAGACTACTACTTTCCAGGACAGGTAGATAATACAGACTAACATGGCATCTGAGAATGCTGACATCTTGATGGAGAAATGATACAAATATTTTTGGCCCCAGGCATGATGTCTTCAAATACTATGACCATCTCCCATTCTCTGGATGGCTTTCAGTAGCATATTCAGGCAATCCATTACTTGACAACATTCCAAATCCAATTAATTCTTTAATAACGTGTTCTACAGTTACCCATCAATATTGTATCTGGTGACTTCCCAGGGACAGTAAAAACTGTTAGCAAGGTCCTTGGTGTTTATCAGGAAATATCTGACAGTACTCAATGTTCCCAGAAGTGAAAGAGGAGAGCATAGAATCTCTGGAGATTGAAACACAGAAATGTACATCAGGGTGCAAAACACAGAAGAGAATTAAAATGCTTAAACATGTTGTTTATTAGTAGATGTTCTCAATGTTTAAAACAAAGACAGGAATTAAAATAACAATAGTAAAAGAGGGAAAATTTATAAGATAAGGATAGTTTTTTCTTGTTACTTCTAAATGTTTCTAAAGATAATTTATGTTTCTAACTCACAAATTATACTGTACTTATTTGATTCAGTAGACTGTAACTTCAAATGCAGCTGTTGAAAACTGGATTGTTTATTCTGTTGCTGTGCTTTCCTGGCTGTGACCAGATGCAACCAGCTGTTAACCAGTTGCTTCTCTCTGCTCATCTCCTGGCAACGCGATGATCAACAATGCTTATTGCTAACTAGAAATAGGAAACAATTTAGACATTTACCTCCAATCCAATGATCCAGGGATGCAGTATTTATTTATTTAAGATGATGAATCTGTTCATAGATCTATTGTAGTATGAATAAATTTGTATTTAAAGTTATATTATGCTTAATAATAAGCTTAAACATGTGCTCAACTAAGCATCTGTAAAATCAAAACACGGGCAAAAGATACAGACATGTTTTGGTGTATGCACTGGTCTTGCAGTAAATGCTTTAGGATATAACCAAAACCACTCAAGGCACTGATTACATTTCCATAGGTAATTGAATATTTGTTCCTCTGCTCTCTCCCATATGGCACACAACTGAGTTTCCCTGGCCCATATTTAATATGCAGGCCATTTAAACACTGGGTTATTACGGGCTCCTCCTAAGTTTCAATACCATAATGGCACCTCAGAACTTTACAAATGGTAGTGAATTTATCTCACACCCCTTCCGTGAACAAGAATTATCATTCCGTCTTTCTATGGAACAATGACAAAACAATAAAAACACTATTAATTCTAGATGTCCAATTTGTTTCCTATGCACCCTCTTTTTTATAATCATTTACCTAGTAGAAGTACACACACCAGTTAGGTGTGTAAAGGCTGTAATGCTCAGCCTTTTTTTTAAGTGTAGGCCCAAAACATTGGGGCTACTTGAAAATAAAGAACATGAAATTTCTCCCTAACTTTGAAAATCTGTTTGAAAGTAACTTGCTAAGCAGGAGGAGAACTGGTATAAAATTAAATTTTTACAGGACATTTTCTTATTTACTTGATCTTGAGATCTTTCTCTTCCAGCAATATTCTGCCTCTTTTGACATTCTAATCAATTTATAAAGTGTAAAATGTTATTCAGAATGATTTTGGAGGAGGACATCCTTTGCTCTGGGTAAACCTGGAACTCTAGAGTAAAAACCAGATGTGTTGCCATCAAGATAGACCATGACACAAACAGGCAACTGTTGGACTCAGAATGCACAGTTATTTTGAAATGTGAAGTTTCCTCGTAAATTGGATGTTTCTTTAAGATGGATTTTTGGGCATAACAAGAGATCAAATCCTCAATTATCATTCAACACTGACACTGACATAGTTAATCACTTGGAGGAACTGAAATAACTACAAATAAAAGACGTGCATGCCAGCAGAATAATAGATTCTGGACCAACTGGGGAACTCTAACGGTAATTCCACATGGCCCCACTTCAGTTCACACGTCATGGTGAGGTTACTTGCTTTTGCAAATTAAACTTAGATATCAACCCAAACCATCTGTATTTAGTCATGTTATTACTGATTCATGAAATAATAATGAACTGCCTTTTCTACAGAAATTACAAATATGGATTTCAAAGAAAGAAACTTGTGTTGTCTTTCAAGCCAAAACTAATCTGATTAGCAATAAAGAAGGTTGACTGTTTGCGACACTTCATGATTTCAAACCAACCAAAAAGCATAGCAAATCCCTCCTTCCTGAACAAGCTCGTTCTGAAGCTTGCCAGACCCCGTGAATGTTCATCTGCATGAGGTTAGGAAAGCAGACCTGGCATTTGCTGGATTCATACCAAGATCCAGAACTGAACATACCTTAATGGTCTACTACAAATGCACAAGAATTAGATAGTTCTCATTTTTTATCTCTTTCCAGCTTAACTTGGCCAACCATAAAATCTTATTGAGAGGAAATGGTATGCTCCATGTGCAAGAGGCTTCAGGTCTCCTCTGGAATGATATACCCAACCATAATGGCAGGGAAATCCTCTAATTGCAAGGATCACATCTTTTTCTGCTTGTGCCAGAATTTTTCATGCAATATCAATTGAAAAAATTCTGTGTCAGCAACCAGTGGATAAAGAACAGCTGTAACCTTTCCTCTACTAATATTTGACTTCCTCATTATTATCAACACTTAAATAAAATCTGTTGCTAGGTACAGAACAGAAGACTGAATCTCAAGAAGACAAGAGGTATAATGATAAAAAGCATTTAATTTCAGAAAAAAATATTTCAAAAGTTTTTAGCTAAGATAGAGGGGTTTTAATGATAATTTACATATTCAATTAACTATTAAACCTGCAGCTTGAGTAATGCTTGCTAACATCTCATATTGGACAAGATAATATTTTATCAGATTATTACGAGCTATCTCAGTCATTTCATTTCTCATCATAAAACCAGTCATTCTAGGAGGTTTTTTGTGGTTTTGTTTGGTTGGTTCACTGGTTTGGGTGGGTTTTTGAGTTGGTTTTTCTTTTCTTCTTTTTTTTTTTGATGATCACGGGCATCTAAAATTTAGTAGTAGTAGCAATTGTGATGTAACAATGCTTGTGCCACATCTGTATATCATTAGTTGCTTTCATTTAGACTCCACTTTCAAAACTCATTTGCAATGAGCAAGGGATCTGCATGGCTCTCCAGACTGGCTCCTACAGAATAATCTTCTCATTCCTGCAGAATACCTTGTAAAGTCATAGACTCTTTTTTTTTTTTATACAAGGCAATCTATATTCTAGGATTCCATTTCCTGAGTGTAATTAATACTTTGGATTCAGAATGGGGTTAGCAAATATACTCTTACACAGTAAATTGTCATAACAAGGACAACACTTACTTCCACAGGAAATTCCATTCTGTTAGAATTTCCATGGAAAATGGACTGAACATGTTCAAGCTCATTTAGTAAGCAACTTCTCAGTATTCTTATCAGTGTTTTTTAAGCTGTCATCTATAGTATAAAAGTAAACCAAAATATGTATGAAAAAATAAACATAGTCTTAAACCTTACCAAAACATTTAATCGTACATGAATTTTCTCAGTGTAGAATTTCAATTTCCAAACCCAGTCAAAAGCCATTTCAGAGACTGAAAAAGTTGGTTCTCAGAATTTTGCTTATCATAGTATTACAAACTTTCACAGGTTTATGGAATTTCATAGTACTTTGTAATCTGATTAAAATGCATGCTTCTGACAACTTGTCTCTACTTGAAAAATCTTAATTCTCAATCTCCCAATTATGACAAAACACTCGGAAAGCAACCCCAAAGAGTGAAATCAGTGGGCAGACAAAAAGTAACCTCAAGTATATTTTAATGATTTTAGGATATCTCAGGATTATGTTGGGACTTGATTCATATTTAAATGACTGGCACTACCAACAGTGATATTCCTTTGCATAGCAGTTAGGTTAACTGCTTTCATCTCCATCCCACTTTTCAGTGCCAAAGCACAATGTTACTTTTCTACATCTGGCATTTTTAAGCCTCATTGCTGAAGCAATTCTTTGTTTTCTAAAGCAAGTGCTTTTTCTAAAGATTCAGAAGCTACATTATTAATTTCCTAACTTCTTAGTATGCTCATAAAGAAAGACTTCTATATGCCTGCAAATACTCATACAGGAAAAGGCCCCGAAACATGATAATGATAGCTAATAAAATATAAAAGCAAAGCTTTGCTTTCCTGTTGCTTTGCATACATAGTAATAAAACTACTTCCCTAGTAGGATATAAAGTTAACATCTCTTTCCAAATTGCTTCAGCACTTGTGCTCATAAATGGTATGGTATTAAGCCTAAAGCAACATAAACATTATTTTATGGTATAGTATGCCCTTACTATGGAAATACTGTGCGCTATTCAAGAAAGAGGCTCTGTAAAACCTTTTCAAAGGCTGTGGTCCCACTTGATTGATGAGTTAGGAGATCACAGTGAGCGTTGTCACATTCAAAAAGTCAGGGCTGATAAGCCTGCAGGACACAGATTTAATCCTCAGGAGGAAGAACAAAAAGCTAACAGAGCAATACTGAAATGCAAAAGGCAAGAAGCAGCTGGTTTTAAATTAATACCTATTTAAATTGTGTAGATGGAAACAGGCCAACTTTTAAAGTGATTTAGAGGAATTCTATTTTTACCATATCACTAATTACTGAATTTTGTGAATTAATTCTGTACTTTTTAAAACTCCATTAGGTATATCTATTTAAGAAAAAAGTAACCATAGATGAGTTCTTCAGCACAGTGTATCATACTACAGTTGTATTGAGGGTGGGATGCTACCATTATGAAGCTTATAAGCTATAAAGCTCTACAAGGTACTTGTGAAAAAGAGGTAGCACACTAATAGAGGAGGAATTTCAATTTGAATGTACCAAGAGTGCAACTCAACAAGAGTGCTGTTGTTAATGATTGCAGAGTCACCAGAGAGTAATGGAACTGTATTCCCTCCTGAAGTGCCTTTCTTACCCTTCCTCTCAAGGGACGAAACAGGCAGGGTCCCAGTTGTATAGGGTGCATAAGAATGGCCACAATAAAGCAGTTCAAAATTGGTTACCAACTTCAGCTTCAAACTATTCAAGGGGTAGTTAATGTTGCATAACTCACAGGGTTATCCTAGAAATGAAACAACCACATTTATTATTCAGATGAATCTCACTGATATCCTTCCACATTTGCACTCCTTTGCTTGGGGTTGCTCACCTAAGCATATTGTTCTGCCAAAACCCACACTGCCTCGCCCATGGTTTGCATGCACATTCTTTCAGTATTTGAAGTAATGGCTCTTCACCAGAGAACATGCTGAATAGACAAATTAGACAAACTCCAGATAATTACTGCTTCTTTGAATGGCAGTAATTCTTAGAAATTCCATCTGATATTAACATCACATTCCACTATGCATTTTACAGACACACTGAAGTTTAGGAGAGTACTGGAGAATCACCTGAACACAGTGAAAGTGAGACAGAAGGAATGAGTAATTTGATCAAGGCTACACAACAAAGCTCTGGCAAAATTTACAGGAAAGGCCAAATATCCTAATATAAGGTTTAAACATTAGAGCATGAACTTTAACTGACACTCATAAAAATGAAAAAGAAAAACCACAACCCCAACAAACAAAAACCCCCAAAAACTTTCAGACACAATAATTAAAGGAAAAAAAAAAATCTTTTTAGAATAAAGATAAGTGTTTTCCAGTGACAGAACCCAGAATCCTTTTAACTAATTTGTTGAGGAAATATGCCACAGTGGAATTTAGTATGACTGATTAAACTATGTTAATACATTTTCCAGCTTTGGTCCCCAGTCCCATTGCCCCATCTATGACCTTTCTAACTCAGGAATTATGTTACTTGTTCTACAAACAAGCATCCATCCATGCCAAAGGATATTATAGTTGAACAGAACTTATTTGAAGTGCAAGCACAAAACAAAGAGGACATGACATTCTGAAGTACATGTATGTGTGCATTTGCTGAATATACTATATGCAATGGTATTTCTGCCACTATATAAAGTCATGATGTAAAGTGAGTTTTAGAAGATTGTTCCCTCTCATTTTGAGTAAGTATAACCTGTAAATGAATCCCACACACATCACAATCCCAATATTTTTTCTAATAAGGTGTTCCCATGCAAAGCTGCTGTGTAGGGGAAAACAGCAGCTGGGAAAATCATTTACCTTTATAAGTCACTCGTATGGAAGACTTGGTGTGTCACTTCTCACTTTTATTTCTCCTCAAATATACCTCACTACCACAAAACCACATACACATGACAAAGGTAATATATACATGTCCTGCTTGGTAGAGTATTCATTACTTTCCTTGGAACTGTTACTAATGGTCTGACCAAGATCTGTTTGTTGGAGGCTGGTGGGCTGAACATCTGATCCTGAAAGTATCAGCAATCCCCCAAAGCCACGCCTTTCTTCTTCAGGCTGATAGTTGTAAACTCCATTTCAAAGTGTACAGGACAGAAATAGCAGCATCAGACTGGAAAATTAATCTATGCATCTGCATAATGAATCTTTTTACCAGATTCAAGCCTCAGCTACTAACCCAGAAAAACATTAAGTACGTAAGATAGCTAAACTCGTAAACGCGAGCAGGATGAAGCAATCTTTGGATCCACAGGTGGTGATACAGTTTTTCTTGAAAAAATAATATAATTCCAACTGAAGCCTGCCCAATCTTGCTCAACTTTATATGGCTTTACTAGTAAGATACACCAAGAAAGACATATTTTTCTATTCAGTGTTCTATTAATTCATCCCTTTGTCATCCTGTGATCACTTAGTCCTGCCTCTCATTCACAAAATTGTGTGAAACTGTAGCACCACAGCAAGAAGGCTGCAAGCTGCCTTTGGTATCCAACAAAACTAAGAAAATGGAGCTGTCTAACCCCCATCTCTCGAACCCCTGAGGGAGCAGATGTGTCAATTACCAAGACGTAGAAGAAATGATTCCCATTCTCACTTGTTTTAGGGTCCCTTTAAAGCTAAAGCAGTGTGAGCTGACTCAGTGTAAATATGGCTCATTAATGCTGATAATGCCTGGCCAGTGCTAGTGAAAGGAAGGTTTCGCTTGCCCTTTCACTACTACTTCTACTGCAGCACCTTCTGTCTCTTTCTTGAGACCAAGTCAATTTTTAGCTATTTATGGGAAAACATTGCAACCTTAACCTAGATTGGGAAGCGAGGAGCATGAAATAGCTGCTGTCCCATCCTTTCTCATTCTAATTGCTAAAGGCAAATTATTTTGAAGGGGGGGAGAAATCTGGGTTTTTTTCACATCACAATATTTTGCATTACATCACACAAACTGTTCTGAAAAAAAGTGCAGAATTTCTACTGTGAAGTGTCTGTGGTAACAAGAGGGGTTTTTCATTCAAAATGTAAATGCTGATAGTATCAACATCTGGAGGACTATAGCCTTAGGCACCATTACAAGAAGCAAGAGATTTGGACAGGATATATTCAATCTTGCTTTAATGGTATGATGCTCTGCCAAGATAATCTTCTAAGCTTTGACATATTTTATTTTGAAAAATGTTATCATCAGGTGCAAGGAAATTCCTCTTCACTAAGGAGAGTTTTGTAGCAGTGTATCTGATGACATAATTACTACATATTTCATTTACAGCTTTCTGACCTGAATAAACAAGCAACAAACATTCTTCTGATGACAACCTCATACACCAGTGGAATTAAATAACAACAAAAGTAAAGGACTCAGATTCCCACTAATGGCTTTGCAAGAGAATTATTTTCCATTGGCATGCTGAACTTTAAATCCATTGCTCCTAATTAAAGCAAGTCAGCCGCTGAAAAGCTTCTTATGCCAAGCCTCTTTGCCTTCAACCTTACTCAGATTCTCTTCTCAAGACCTCACAACATTCCAAAGTTTTCAGTTTTGCCACGCCTCACTTTTCACTTTGATTAAAAAAACCAGTTGTGGCCTCTTGCTGTGACTGCCATGATGTTATGTGTGGCATCTTTCTCCAAAATTGTCATTATGCACACTCCTATGGACTGCTCAAAACTTGCTTAGGATTCTCTGTCCATCTTTGTCCATTTGGTTCAGCTGCAGCTTTGAAGTGACTCCATAAAACAGCTAGAAGTGAGGATGTACTCCCTGTGTACCCTGCACGAGGCTTTAATGGCAGAAATAAAAAGATCATGTCTGGGAAAAGTGAACTTATAATATAGCCTTACATGTTTGCCTTATGAGCCTTTAATCACCAAGCAGACATTTCTATGAAGGGAGAAAAGGAGGATGTCAAATTCAAGTAGAATTATAGGAAGCATACAGCTCACCCGATGCCAAAACCTCCAAAGGCAACACGTAATCACAAGGGTAACCTAGGTACTGCTAAATTCAGTTCTGCAATGCCTCACTACTAGACATCCTCAAATTAGGATGTATGCTGCTGAACACTTCTACTTAGGGGCAAACATCTACTTCCAAAGAGACCTGAAACCATTTTTCTTAGAGCTTTGGAGCTCTCTGTCCCAGAGAGCTTATAGTACAGGAGATACTTCAAGTAAATAATACTGTGATGATTGTGAAAAAGGTTCTTAGCTGGTTTAAGCCAGTAGAAGTTTACCAAAATCAACCAGCTGAAAGTCAACTACGAAGAGGTGAATTAAAATTTTAGAATCATGTTCAAGTAGAAATGTTTTATAATAAATCCATCAGAAACATTAATAAATCCCTTTTTTTTTCTTGGACTAAAGGAAAACTGGACATTTCACTGATAAGCACTTTGTACTGTCCCCCCCTCCCCCCTCCTCCCCCCACCCCCCCCAGTCCTGCATATTCAGCAGTAGCTGCTCCTGGCATGTCATTCCAAAACCTGCTTTTCAACAACTCAGACACTCTCTTGGGTCATCTATGCCTCCATAACCCACATGCACCACAGATGTAAAAAGTCATACCTTTTATATCTAATTCAGTTGTACTTTTTCACTGTAGCATTAACGTACCACAAGTATTTCCCAAGAGTATTTGTCATTATAGCACAGGGCTCAATTCATTCACTAATGGAAAGGTTTGCAGAGCTCCTGGAAGTGGCCAGCCTCAGATAACGAGACCATTGGATTAAATACAGGTTTAGACTTCTTTTTTTAATCTTTCCCTTTATCTCTATCCAAACCCTCACTCCCTTTTGGCTGCTGTCGCTACGGCACTTCAGATTCTGGCACAGAACTAGTAAAGGAGATATTTCAAGAGATGGTAAATCAACGCCTTCTCTGGCTTCCTTTCTCAGAGGTTAAATATGCTTTCAAACCAGGAAAAGAAGCTAAAGTTCTTTCAAGTCTCACATCTCACAAGGCAAGACAAGCAGAAGGGGGTTTTCCAATATTCACTACTAACGACATGCAAGCCTTGGAAGAGCTTTTTTCTTTCTCTGAGCCACAGGATATGCACAAAGGCTTACTCATTGTCTTTTCATGTCATCTCCAAAATGACAGACACAGGGCTATCAGCATAATGGGACATGGAATATACACATACATCACGTTTCATTACCCACCTTTACTTTTAACTCAGATTCCTAAGCCGGCTCCAGGAAAAAATGCCAGCACTTATGTGCATATGAGAACTCTCTTTATGTTAATTTCATGAGAACAAGCTTGCACAAATAACACAGTCTTAATATGTAGTTACTCTCTGTATATAATAATATTCCAGTTCCACAGAGGATGAAATATGTATTTTTGTAAATATACTGAAAAGCCTTGTATCCATATTACAACCATCAAGCAAATATCTGCAATGACACAATTCATAGACCAAGTAGAAATGTCATTGCATCTCAGAAAGAGCTGCAGAAAGTGAGTAGACATTTTTACAACCTTGTTAAGCAGTGACACGTCTCTCTCTATAATTATCCTGACCTCAGTTCAAATCCAAAAGTAATGCAAACAAAATAATACAGCAAAATGTGTATGCAACCATCCCAATAGCTGGCCAAGCCAGACTCAGCTGTTTGTCAAACTACTGATCACTACCTCAGCATTTCACTGTGCATGCCAAATGTAGCTTTCATTTTTTACACCAGTTGCTGACCAGCCCTCAGCACTTATTGTCAAACATGATGGTACTCTATGAGAAGCAGTTTCAACTGCTATTTATATGCTTCATTAACTACTTTTGAAGGTTAATGCAAGATATGGGTGGGAAGGAAAGGGAAAAAAGTAGTATCATCACTACAAATACTAGGTTACTTGTACAAATTAGTCTTAAGGAAAGCTTATAAAAGTGATGCTTTAGCCAAACAAAAGCAACCACAACCAATACAGACCAGCTGGAGATACGTCTATAGTAGGACGTAAGATTAAATTATATAGTGAGCATTATTCATAAGGCATTATATATCTCACCCTCAAGCAGACATCTAAAGAAAGTCAAATGGATTGTGGCAAGTGTTCTCCACTGACTAGAAAGGCAGCCTACAATGACTACTGTAGATGTACGTCTCTGCACTGTAGTCATCCCTTAAGGTGAAATGAATTCCTCTGTCTCATTCCAACATTTAGCTTTACTTTCTACATCACAGAGCAATTCCACCTTCACTGCAGAGTATTGTTCCCCCATTATATTAGTAGAAACATACTACAAAACAAAAATCTAGTCATTTTTCACTGGCTTAGACACCAACATGCGATTTTCCTGAAGTTCTCAAAGCACCTCACAGAGGTGCCAACCATCACTACCCCATTTTACAAGTGAGGAAAAATGAAAGTTAACATGAAAGTTAACATGACCTTGAGCATGATCTGCTACAGCTCCAAAGGTTAAACTAAAACTAGAACTCTTTCATCCTGCATTTTATCCTACCTTAGAATTATGATCATCTACATGAGTCCAACTCTATTGCATGCTGTTCAACAAAGTCATAGGCCTGAAAGGTGAGTATAAGTATTAATAAGAAAAATAAAATGGACAGTGAATGATATTCAATATTTATTTTAACAGCTTAAGACAAATACTCTTCCTGTTTACACATGGTGCATCCACACAGCATGCTAGAACATGATGCAGTTGCCCAGCTGGCATTGGTTAAGTGTCACAATGATACACTACAGAAGTTTCAAAATTACGCTGAGCCCAGGTTATTAGCCTTGTGAAGGGGGGAAAACTTACTATCCTGAGCAGCAGGTCAAGTAAATATGGTTCATATATCTTTTGGTACTTGAGCTATCAACAGTGAAATATGCTTCACAGATTTATCACCCTAGTTAATCTAGGGGAACTGGGGATGGTCTTCATGGTCTGTTGCCCCACATAGGCACATCCTAAATCCTCTGTAGAAGCAGATTGCTAATATAATATTGAGATCATCCTTTAAAAAAGAAAAATATTATAGACAAGGATTCAACTTTGGTTTTTAATTTTGGAAAAATATAAACCATTTCAAAATTTACTATAGGGTAACTTGGAGTATAAAACCACACCTGTGCGCATGCACACACACACACACACACACACGTATGTACATCAACACATACACAGACACATGCTTCTGCAGAAATACAACACTCTTCTCTCACTGATGTTTACCTATATTCACTTTGCAGTTACTTGTAAGTACATTAAACTACCAAAGTGTGGTCTTTTTTTAATTGCTTAGAAAAGAAGCATTTCGGTAATATTCTTTCCAGAGGAGGCAAAAACGGAGTCCTCAACACCATGATGGACTGCAAGGCCTTCCAGCCTTGTATCTGTCCTGCTGGCCTGCCAAGAATAAGTCTTTACCAGCAGTCTGAAACTCTGGCACACAAATACGATTTTCTGCACTGATTAATGCTGATCTAGCTGCCTTCACCTGGAATACAAGTCAAAGGAGCAGGAATCCCAGCACAGTACTAGTATGTTTGAGGCAATGATCTTGCCAAAATGTAACATATTTAGCACTCTGGAAGTGATGCAATGAAAAGTGATGTTAGAAGACTTCAGAACAGAAACAAAACATCAAAAGTTTTCACTATTATTTTCATTCTTTAATATAAATTTTATCTCTTTGAAATAATGCACGTTTCTGTATTCCTTTGCTAATGTGACCCATCTAGTCTAAACTTTGATATTAGACAGAATTACATTTGCGGATATCAAGAACATTTCAGTTCTGTTAAATAGAAATTGTTTTTAGCAGTGAAATTATGTCACTGGAAAACAAATACCTGCATTACCAGAAAGCCTCAATAAATAGCTCGTAAATATTAGATTACTGATGAAAAAACATTTAACATGTGATGTCTGATCACATGAACACAGCTTTGCACTACCAAAGCAGGATTACAGTTTTGCATGTTTCAGTTAACAGTAAAACAAGGAAGTCTCTCCATACAATGATCAAAAGAGAAATTAACATCCAAAAAGTATAACAGGGTAAACAGCACTAAATATAGGGTTTTCAGTTTTCTCAGCTGTAAGTCAAACAGCAATATTTTTAAACTCTTTTAATTAAGGGGTGCTAGGACATTCTGATTTTAAGTGCTTCTTCTGCCTTGACATTTCAAATTACCTAAACCAAAATTATCTCATAAAATAATTAATTTTGTTAAAAGCAAAGGGAAAACAAGTGAGCAACTTTAAAGGATTTTTTTAAATGATGCATTATAATATCATTCAGTCAAAACTCCATGTAAGCTTTTCTTCTCTCAGTCATACCCTCTTTGGGGTGGCTACAAGACTAACATGCTGTCCTATCTCCTGTCTTGTACTATTGTATTATCTTGTACTTTTTTTCAACTTCACCTTAGTTTGCCACATACAGTCTGTAACCTGTCAAACCATTTTACAATAATTATGTACAATGATCAGAACAAGATACTTCCTTCAACCTCCTATTGATCATGGCTCACTTCAAAGCAATTTTCTGACTTACAAGCTGTGGTTCATACAAAACCCCTTTGCATTTGCCTGGAAAAACATCTAAATATATCAAACATATGAATAGATCACAGAAGTTACTGAAACAAATGCAAACCTGGCTCTGTTGAGTCTGGTTTCTCATCTCTAACAATCATTTGTTTTACCAGGAGGCAAACACCTTTTTCAAGGCTTGGGTATCCATGATTTGGCAAGGAAACAACAGGAGAGTTTCACAGAAGCCCATGGGGATTAGCTCAAGTGATATAAAGGACATAGCCAGCTCTCTGTTGGGAGATTATGAAAGACATGCAAAAAAGGAGGAAATAGTAAGACATCTAAAGATAGCCCTTCATATATTTCTGCTTACAGCCAGAGATACATCGATAATTTCTGACATAAATAAACAAAACTTCGACCTGCGAATTTACTAAAACAGGGATGGTAATAATAATAAAACCACCAAAACTCCATAAAGGCCTTTAATGTGTCTGAAGATGTTTTCATTACTGCAATAAGTGTTAAGCATTTCCTTTGCTGTTAACAGTCTTTAGAGCAAAGCTTCGAGGAAGCTAACCCACAGGTTATTAGTAAAGGCTCTATATGTTGCATATAAAATAAGAACCAACTAAACAATCCAGAAAACTACTTTTAAGTTGTGGCCCAGGACTACAGTTGGAATCACAAAGGACAGATCTGTTACTGGTCTCATCTGGCACAGTCCCAGTGGAAGGAAGGCATCTCAATTGACACCAGCTGAGAGTATAGTTTGATGCATCCCCTTATTCACTCTCTCAAGTCCATATTTTCTTTTTTTCCCTTTTATGTTCTAGTCACCAACACCATTCTGGCCAGTCACTAATAGTCCTTAAAGGCTAATCTTCCTGTTAGCTTGCATTTGAAAATGAATCTCAGATGTAGGAAATTAAAGCCTTCCTCTCAAACATAAAGCAGATTCCAACTGAAAACTAAAGAATTCAGGTTTCAAGCCACTCTCCAAGGATGTCTTTCTCTATTGGTAACATTTGGAGATGTTTGAAAGGAGCTAATGAGGACAGGTTTATGTGACTGGTTATAATTTTACCTTCCCAACTGCACATTTCACATTTGTCTCAGTGAATTATCTGGTAAAATATTTCATCATAATGAATAGTTTTAAAAGCTTTGCAACCAGAGAAACATTTTGAGCTAAAGTTTCAAAAACAGTCAGAATAATGAGCTCGCATAAAAATGCACAATTGGCTAACTGCTCCAAAAAAAAGTTAAAATATTTAAGCACATATAAACATAAAATGTCGTAATGCTTCAAACAACTAAATGATTGAACATATGATGACAAAGCAGAGGGGTACAGGTAGAAAAGGAACTGGGTAACAATGGGGAACAAACTATACAAGTAGCCATTTTACAAGCCATGTGAACAACCTCAAAGGTCTTCCAGCGTTCACTGACCAACTTTTCCTGCTGTGGCATTAAAAAGATTTTAGCTAAACTAAGCTTTTCAGAGAATTAAACTAATTAAGAACAAGTCTTCCTGATGAAGTGACATTGTGGCTTTCCCATGGACCACTGTGAGGCGAAAATCTTGATGAATCTGTGAGACCTCACCAGTCCTCTTCCCACCTGCCTATTACCTGCCCTTCAGTGTAGTTCACTCCATGCTTATAAACTGCAAAATATGAGTCTCCTAGGCTTTACCAAATTAATTTTCCAAAGAGTTCTTTCCTGGCTTTAACAGACAGTGCAGTGGGTATTGACTGAAGAGGCTCAAAACCTTGACTTTCAAAGAAAAACTGAAGACCTGTGATGAGTTTATTTATAAAGACGTCTAATCCTGCAAGAGATCTGACACATTTGTTGTTGGCTGAACGACACAGCAAAAATTTGCATCACTGATACCCTCAGAATTACTGGTAAATGACAATTAACTGTTTATTTGCAGCATGGTAATACAGATCAGTGTCTTGGTGTGCTGAACGTGTATTACATTCACCATAATTTAAAAAAAACCCAAAAACCCAAGAAGTAGAAAAGCAGCAACTGTACTGAACTACTTTTGTTAACTTTTTTCAGAAGTTAACAAATTATTCTAACAAAAAACAAGTTTATCGTTGCTCTCATATCCATGAGGCCAGGTAAATAGAATGTTGGAAGACTTTCCCATGATCAAGGAGTTGGGTTAGAGAATACCTAGTCTGCCATTAGCAAATTTGCAACACCAACTTGGGTTAGAGTGTTGGTCTGCTGGAGGGTAGAAAGGCTCTGCAGAGGGACCTGGACAGGCTGGACACAGAGCATGAAGTTCTTTCTACAAGGCTGACTGCCAGGTCCTGGACTTGGGTCACAACAGCCCCTGCAGTGCTACAGGCTGGGGCAGAATGGCTGGGAAGTGGCCAAGAGGAAAAGGATCTGGGGGTGCTGATCAACAGCAGCTGAACATGAGCCAGGTGTGCCCAGGTGGTCAAGAAGGCCAATGGCACCTGGCCTATATCAGCAATAGTGTGGCCAGCAGGATCAGGCAGTGATTGTCCCTCTGTACTTGGCACTGGTGAGGCCACACCTTGAGTGCTGTGTCCAGTTCTGGGCTCCTCAATTCAGGAAGGACATTGAGGGGCTGGAGCAGATCAGGGAAGGGCAATGGAGATGGTGAAGGGTCTGAAGCACATGTCCTAGGAAGGGTGGCTGAGTGAGCTGGGGCTGTTTAGCGTGGAGAAAAGGAGGCTCGGAGAAGACCTTATGGCTCTCTACAACTGCCTGAAGGGAGGTGGTAGCCAGGTAGAGGTCAGCCTCTTCTCCCAGGCAACTGCTGATAAGAAGACATAGTCTTAAGCTACATCAGTGGAGGTTTAGGTTGGACATTAGGAAGAAATTCTTCATGGAAAGGGTGATTAGATATTGGAATGGACTGCCCAGGAGGTGGTGGAGTCACCATCCCTGGAAGTGTTAAAGAAAAGACTGGATGTGGCGCTCAGTGCCATGGTCTGGTTGACATGGTGGTGTTTGGTCACAGGCTGGACTCAACGATCTCAGAGGTCTCTTCCAATCTAACTGATTCTGTGATTCTAGGAACACAGCCTTGTTGTGAAGCATGTCATTTAGTGGTCTTACCTGCAACTTTTTGAAGTTATTTTTGTTTTATTTTGCTTTAGAATACAACGGTAAGATAATCAATGCTAGATGTTTATTTAGCCATATATAGGGTTTGAAAATCTGTTGCAAACAGGGCGTTTTCCTGAAAAAGTGCTATCAGTTTCTGTCAAATCTAAAAAATACATTTCTAGGCCTTCTGGTTTTAATGAAAACTTCCAATGCCCCCTGAGCAGCTACAAAGGAAGCTGAGGGAGAAGACTAGTACACAAACACTGGTCTGACCAACTGCTTTTGAAGAAACATACACAAAAAGCACAGAAGGAAAAAAAGCTCTTTTTCTTTTCACCACCTTTTGAAAGATGGTTTCTAATATATCTAGGAACACTTAAAGGTGGAGCATTCAGCCACCTTTACTGGATAAATCCAGTATCTCCTCTGTTTTTAGCAGCCACAGTACCATTCTATTATCAGACTATTTTTCTTATGAATCATATGGCTTCAAAATCAGCTTTAATTAAATAGAATTAGTCCTCTGATTGCTAGGTGCTCCTTAAAGTGCTTCTGGATGCACAGGTGAGATTGGCTAGAGACCTCTGTGGTGACTGTAAGTTTGAAAAACTTACACTTTGAAAAAAAACCTCAAGTTTTTCAATGTCTTGGTCATGTGAAACATTATACAAGCACAGGTATTGTGGCTGGTAATTGAGAATTTTTATGTCACAAGAACATCTGTATTCTTTGCAGGCCTTTGTGACATCCAAAGGCCTTTGTGACTCTGCACTATATTCTCATCTTAATGGATGATGCCGATGCACTTTGCAAGAACTTGTGGAAAAGCAAATGCTACCTCAGACTGTTAGACAATCAACTTACCGGGGAAATCTGCTTCAGTTTCCATATGTGACACTGGGCAAGTCCCTAAGCCTGTCTCACCTGAATGAGGGTAAGATTGGCAAGAGAATTAGTTTAGATTACACACCTCAGCAACCACAGAGCAGGGAGCAGCACAACTCCCTAGCAAGTTTACTGAACGTATGCAGGAGTAAATCTGCTGCTCTAAATCTGGCAGTTTTTGTAACTGTTAACTTTAATACTTACCTCCAAATACTTAATCCACCTGAAAATTTTACTACTGCTATCTAACAGGAAGTGTATTAGGTCTTTGTCTAAGAAAAAAAAAAAGTCTATGAGTGTTCATACCTATGTCCTTTCTAGTCCTACACAGAGAGTTTCACATGTAGCTTCTGCTGGTTGATACAGAGCAGGGGTAAATTGTCCCAGTTCTGTCACACTTTTGCCAAGTGAACTCAGAACACTGGGGTATTGGCCACTTTCCCCGTGCCCCAATTAGACCCTTTTAAAAATCTTTTACAGTGTAAGATGGAGACAAGAGAATACACACATTACGTCTGACAAGTAAACTCAGAAATGCACTGAAGTTTGGGCACCTCTGAGGAAGACAACTGCACATGTATCAAGTAATAGTTCCATTTCTTTTGATCTTCTCAATAGTTGCAGGATGTGAGGGTGAAGGAGAGGTGTGTGTGGCCAGAGAAATTTGCCTCACACAGCATTTCTTAACGAATCAATGACAACAAATGGGAAGATGGACAGTAGCCCTGACCATCAGTAAGTCTCCTGTGTATTAAGTCCAGGTATGTACATCCAAGCTCTCAGCACAAGGCTTTCCCAGGCTCGTGGCTAGGCCACACTGAAGACCACTGGATCCACTTAGACTCTAACTACTGCATAAGCAAAAGCATCCTTCAGACTTTTATATACTTTTTTACACATACTTTTCCACTTTTACAGATAATGAGTTCTTACAATGCCTTAATATACTTGCTACACAACTGGTTTATACTGGGGCCCACTTCTACTATCAGCACATCTTAATCCCCAAGTTTTTCCAGTGAAACAACATAATAATAAATTTACAGTAACTACTAGTAATTTCAGATTTTTATTTGCCTTGAGGCTTCTTGATACATGTCATTTCAGGGACAGACGAGATCAGAGAAAGAAAAGTAAATGTTGATAAAAGAGCCCAAGGTAAGTGTCAGTCAAAACATCACAAAGATTTGTGCAGTCCTTCCAAAGCTTTCCATGTCTTTCTCAACTGTAGAAGACAAAGCAATAGATCTGGGGTTTTAACAAGTCTTTTTACCTAAACAGAGTTATTGCTCATACACAGTAATGTTTGTCACTGTACTGTTTTCCATTTCCTGTTTGTGGGGGGGGGGGTTGTTTTTCATTAGTTTGATGTTTTTTGGCAATGAAAGTTACTTTTAAAGATTGGTCTTATTAATGTTCTCATCCCCGAGTACTACAAAAGATATCACACACCACAGTAGAACTTTCCTAGAAGTTGATGGCTTTACCCATGCACATACATGTGGAAAAATAAAGAAAAGGGAAAATGAAAAAAGGCTGTTGAGGAAATCTAGGTGAAAATTACAATGAATTAACAGGAAATAATGTAGCAGCTCATATCCATTTCAAAGGTATGGACATAACAATATTTGCATATATAAAAATGCCAGAGGAAAGCTAGAAGACAAGAATAATTAAAGGAGAAAATCATATATAATTGTTTCAATCCACAAAGGTCATTGATTGATGAGTATAAATAAGTTGTTCACACATTCTGTGAACCACATACTAACTGCTCATGTCTCCTCACAAGCTGCAACCTGCTTAAGGTTACTGAAATGTGAAGGGGAAAAAAAATCCCAACCACACACACTTTTATTTTGTCCAGAGAAATCATCCAAAAAGAAATTAATAAATCTCTGTGCTTTCGTAAGACTTCGCATTTTCAAAGTACCGAGCGCACATTTGTTAATCAGTGAATTCCCCTGTCCTGAATCCGAAGTGACGTAGAGGAACGGGGTCCAAATCACCACAATTCAGGCAAACCTGGCCTCAAACACTTGGCCAGCTCGATGCAACAGGGGCTGGCAGCGACCCCGACAGCAGCAGGTCCAGCACTCCTCTGCTTTCTGGTGCCCGCTCCTGCACAGGCTCCCTCCACAGCCAAGCTGTGACTCGGAGCAGGGCATCTAAAGGTCACCTCCAGCACCCCCGCGTGAATAGTGCTTACTTGGAAGCTCCGGTACAAAGGGTTCACCTTCCAGGCGCCTTTTTTTGCTCTCAACCAGGACCAATCGAAGGCTCCTGAGCAAAACTGCAACCAGCCAACTCCATGGTGAGGGGAAGGCAGGCAGGGGCGAGCTGGGTGAGCAGAGCCTGACAGCAGCTCATGGCTTGGCTGGGGCCATCGCAGAGCAGGTGCCACCACCGCTGAGCCAGCCCCGCAGCCATCCCGGCCCCGCAGCTGCCCGCGGTGCCCAGCACCACCAAGCCTCAGACACCGCCGGCTGCGGGACATCGGCGGCACTCCGACGGCTCTCAAGGCCGCCTCAGAACACTGAAGGACTGCTGGAGCCTCCAGGTTTTGGGCAGCGAAGCGTGACATGGATGCGAGGAGGGGATCACCACACGGGAAGAGGCAGGACCTTCCTGCCCAAAACTGCCAGAGGGGACGAGGCGAAGGGACACATGGCACATCCCTGCCTCACTCAGGGTTTATTCCGCTCTCTCGCGAGCAACCTCCCCCTCCTCAGTCGCTTCTATCGACGCCCAACTCTCTCTCCCACCACCACGCCCGCCGGGTTTGAAGAGCCCGGGCTCGCCCCCACCGGGGCGGGACAGGGAGGCGGCCCCGCCACCACCGCACACAAAGCGCCCGCCCGCCGCCACCGGCCTGCTGCGAGCGACGCCCCAGTCCCCGCCTCAACCTGCAGCCTATGAGCAAGGAGGCACCGCCCCGAGCGGCGGCGGGATCGGGATCGTACCCGCGCCCGCCGCCGCGCATCGCCGAGGAGAGCGCCGCGCTCCAGTCCCGTCCCGTCCCGTCCCGTCCCGTCCCGCGGCCCCGCGCCGCGGGGAAGGAGGCGAGAAAGCGGTGGGTGCCGCCGCCGGGCAATGCGCGGGGGCGCCGGGAGCGCCGCCGCTGCGCCGCGCGGCCGCAAGGTGTCGCCGTCGGCAGCGGAACGCGGGCGCGGCGGGCGCGGTGCCGGCACCGGCGCGGAGCGCTGAGCGCGGGGCCGCCCGCACGGGGCCCTGCCGGCAGCGCGGCGGCGTGAGAGCCCCGCCGGCCTGCGGGGAGGCGAGCGCTGCCGATCGTTCACAGCGCCGTGGGTCGGAGCGGCTCCCTCGCCCAGCCACTTCCCTTAGCCCTTGTTTATTTTCAGCTGCCCCGGGGGGTTGCGCGCGAGGTCGCAGCGGCGGGAGGTGGGGAGGAGCCGTTCCGGAGGCGACGTTCCCCGGAGCTCGGGGACGGAGTGGCGCGGGGAGGGGCGGCACAGGGGCCAGCGGCCGCGACGGGGCCGGCGCGGGGCAGGGTAGCGGCAGCCCCGCGATAGCCGAACGCCCTCCCGGAGGATAAAGAGCGAACGGGGCTTTTGGCGCCAAACGCGCGGCCCCGCCCTGCGCGCGTGGAGTGGGGGCGGGGCCGTCGCTCCCGCCTTTCTCCCGCTGTTTTCCAGTGCTCCCTCCCAAGTGTGTCAGGTTTTTTCTGTGGTTTGTTTTTTTTTTTAAACCCACTTTTTAATTTTTTTTTAATGCCTTTTTGCGGGGGTTAATAATATCTAGCCTTTTCAAAGCTAGGCAGTGACAGTCATCTGTCTGCGAGCAGAGGGTGGATGCGGAGGCCGGGGCGGCCGCGGGGGCCGGCGGGCGGGCGCGGAAAGTGCTACAGACACCATCAGCTGCCTTTTTTTTTTTTCCTCTCCCCTTCCCCCCGCCACTCCTCCCCCTCGCACACCCACCACCATCACCACGGAGGTAAGAAGAGAAAGCTGCAGGCTCTGGGCTGCAGGACAAAACCCCAATGAAATAAATCCAATTCCCCATGGTGTTTGAGTTGCCGAACTGGGAAGGATGGGGCGGGAAGGGCAGCGTAGGGACAGAACGGAGCCTGAATAGGGTTCTCATTGAACACAAGAAAATCCTGGAGAATATTTGTGTTTTGGTTTGGAGCTGTCGCATTGAGATCGCTAGTGTTTTGTAGGTGCCTCTTTACTGCTTTGCATTTTAAACGGTTTAATGTATTTCCCGAGTAGAAAAATGCACAGTCCTGGAGGCGCTCAGGGGGCGGGGCGGGAGCGCAGCTGAGCCGAGCCGAGCCGAGCGGGTTTCTCGGCGTTTCATCATAAGGCTTTTCAGGGATTTTTCCTTCCCCTCCCCCACCCCCCCTTTGGTCTCCGTCTCAGCGTCAGCTGTTGTGAACCCAGCAGAACGATTTCCCTTCGCATTACCTTGACCGAGCTAAAGGGAGACGCTGAGTGGCTTTTTTGGACTTTAAACCTTTTTTTTTATTTAATGTCTGATGCAACGGAGCTGTCGGCGGAGGAATGGGGCTGTGGTTGACTGGCCGTGGGTAGTGAGTGGGGGGTCCGGCCGAGGTAAGGGCAGCAGCGTGCACTCGCCGGCGGTGAGAGCTGGAGAGCTGGTGTGTTTGCAGGAGGTTTGAGTGCATGAAGTGGCAGAATGTGCAGAGTTGTTGTCCTTGCAACCTCACTGTTGCAGGAAAAGGGGGAGAAAAACTTCCCGTGCCTTCTTGGCAAATCAGGAGGCTTTGTTGGTGGCGCCGGGGTGGTTTTAATGCATTTTTGTGCGTGAGGTTATTACATAAGGTTGATAATTTCTGTTGCTGCTGGATTTCCCCTCCTCCCCCCCCTCCCCCCTTGTGTTGTGTGCGGATTTCGCTGGTTCGCTTTGAGTGAATGAACTGGCGATTTGCGAAGTTGCAAAGAGCCCCTCCGCCCCTTTTTTTTTTGCATCCTTCTCCTCTCCCCTTTGCACTGCTCCTCAGATGACAAAAGGAGTAAACTTCCTCTAGTTTTGCTGGCATATTAAGAAGCCTTTCTGGAGAGATTACGGTATCAAAGCCATGCATCTGTCTGCAGTTACTGTGCTGTTTTGAGCGTTTGAAGCGGTTTGGGGAGAGCAGGCGAGGGCTATGTGCACGGGCTGTGCATCCCCGCCGGACTGTGCAGGCTGGGTTTGTGTCTCCACGGAGCGGCGGGGCAGGCTCTACACGGGGGAGCACTACCTGAGCGCTTTGATTTCAGTTTCTTGAGTCGGGAGGAGAAAGGTGTGTGAGATGCATTTTTTTTTTTTCGGTCAACTTTCTAAAGGCTCCTGCTTGCTTGCTGTTCATGATGGGATTATTATTTTTTTTCCTTCCATTTAGAGGAAGGCAGTCACGTTCGTGTTTGTTTATTCGTATTTTAATTGTGGTTTCGTTGTTTTGTTCCTTTTTTTTTTTTTTTTTTGGTTTAGTTTCAGGTCCTGGGAGAACCTCTCTTCTTCCCCTTGGTGGAAATACCCATAAAACCTGTGTTTGAAACTATTGCCCGACTGAGGGATCAGGAAAAAGAGACCCGTAATGCCAGGAATGGTCAGTAAAAACCCAGACCTCGAGTTTGACTCTTTGCAGCCCTGTTTCTACCCGGACGAAGATGATTTTTACTTGTGCGGGCCGGACGCCGCTCCCCCCGGCGAGGACATCTGGAAAAAGTTTGAGTTGCTGCCCACCCCTCCCTTGTCTCCCAGCCGGGCCGGGCTCCAGGAGCACCCTCCAGGGGGGGTGCCGGTGCCGTGGGGAGGGGCGGCACTGTGGGGCTGCCGCCCCACCGACCCCGTGGACTGGGCATCCGAGCTGCTCCTTCTGCCCCCCGAGGCCGACCTGTGGGGCGGCGTAGACGGAGGTGACTTCTTCGAGACGGGCCCCGGCGTGATGAACAATCTCAACTCCATCATCATCCAGGACTGCATGTGGAGCGGCTTCTCCGCGCGCGAGAAGCTGGAGCGGGCGGTGAGCGAGAAGCTGCAGAGCAAGGCGCCCGCCGCGCCGCCGCCGCCCCCGGGGGCCACGGGCAGCCCCGCCGCCGCCAGCGCCCGCGCGGAGCTGGGCGGCGCCGTGCCCGAGTGCGTGGACCCGGCCGTGGTCTTCCCCTTCCCCGTCAATAAGCGAGAGGCGCCGGCGGCGGGCGGAGGGGCTCCGCGGGGCGGTCGCCCGCCGCGCCCCGCCGGGGACAGCCGGGCCAGCAGCAGCAGCAGCAGCAGCTCCTCCGGGGACGACACGCTCAGCGACTCGGGTAAGCGCCTCGGGTAAGCGGGGGTGGGGACGGGGGTGGCGGCTGCGGGCCCCCCGCCAGCTGCCCCGGGGGCGGGCGGGGGCGGCTGCGCCCCGGAGCGGGCCGGGCCGGGCCGGGCGGGGCGCGGGGCCGCCGGTAGGCGGCAGCAGGCGCGGCTCAGCGCGGGGCCCCGCGGGGGTGGCGGGCACGGCTCGGCGGCAGCCGCCCCTCGCCCCATGCTGGCTGCGATGGGGCCGGAGCCTTCACCGGGCAGCAGCTCCGGCCCGGAGGGGCTGCATGGTGCTGGGCACCCTCCGGGCCCCCTGACGCTCTCCTGCCGCCTTGGGGCACGGGGGATTGGGGGCAGCGCGGGATTTGGGGGGGTGGGGGGGGTCCGCGCGGCTGCCACCGTCACCCTGGGGACGGGGTTCATGGGGAATGACCGCGTGCGTGTCCCCTTAGGCGCTCTCCGGGCAGGCTGGAGGCACGCTAGTGACCCCTTAGAACAGCGCTTGTACTGAGAGAGCCCAAAGTGCTCGAGACATCCCCTGTGGGTGCACGCAGAGAAGTCCAGTTGGGCTGAACCGCGGTTTGGCGTGTGTAGATGAGCTGGTCCGTATGACCACCGCCACAAACTTGGTGATCCGTCCCGGGTTTCAGAGCCTGCTGTCCCTTTAATGTCTGATTTGACAGCTTTGGGTGAGGAAGCACTTCCAACAGCTGTCTTCTTGGCAGTGCACCAAGCGCCGGCTTAAAGGGTCCCCGGCTAGAGCGGCTTCACCTTCTGCCTCAGAGCAAACCCAGCGATTGTTTCGTTTTCCGGCTGCTTTTCTAGCAAGCAGGGACTGTGTTGTGGATCTGTGCTTGCCTTTTGTGCTGCAGCTCGACGATTCCATTCAAACTACATACATTCTGTCTAAAAATTCTTTTCTGCCTCTGCGATTATGTGGGTGGTAGCCCCATTTCGACTGAAAATTAGATATGTTTAAAAAAACCCATCTCATTAAACTTATTAAGCTTTCAGAAATCCCTGTTCTTTGCTCATTTCATGTGTATTACATACTTTTACAGATCTGTATCTGACTGCAGATGGTGGGCACACCCTGTTTTTGCCATCAGTTATTTCATTACTGCTTTTACCGGATGTATTTTGTCAGTTAATACTGATACTTGGTCAGAGTATTTTCAGGGAGAATAACATCTCTTTTCAGGGAGAATAACATCTGTTTTGTTTTCTGTCCTTTATTACCAGAAGATGATGAAGATGAGGAGGAAGAGGATGAAGAAGAAGAAATAGATGTTGTCACAGTGGAGAAAAGACGCTCCTCCACCAACAAGTCTGTTACCACCCTTACTATTACAGTGCGTCCTAAAAATACCACTTTTTCATCAGTCAGGACACAGCAGAATGGACTGATTTTAAAGCGTTGCGCCCCAATTCACCAGCAGCATAATTATGCCGCTCCTTCTCCATTCGTGGAGACTGAAGAGGCTCCACCGCAGAAAAAGTTAAAAATCGAGGTGCCCCGTCCAGTAAAACCCATGATCCAACCAAAGCCTAAGAGTTCAAGTCCCCGAAACTCTGATTCAGAGGACAGTGAACGCCGACGCAACCATAATATCCTGGAGCGTCAACGACGTAATGATCTACGGTCAAGTTTCCTCACATTAAGGGACCATGTTCCAGAACTGGTTAAAAATGAGAAAGCTGCAAAAGTTGTGATCTTGAAAAAAGCCACTGAATATGTTCATTCTCTTCAGGCAGAGGAGCAGAAGTTACTGCTAGAAAAGGAAAAATTGCAAGCCAGACAAGAACAGTTGCTAAAGAAAATAGATTACAAGCGGACTTGCTAAAGTTTTTTTTGTTTTGGTTTTTTTTTGGCTGACCAGGACAGTCATTGCCACTTTGCACATTTTTGATTCTTTATAAAAACTTGTGTTTTTTGACGTTAAGAATGTTGGTTTTAATTTCAATCCAGTCCCTGAAGTAATCGACAGACTATATTATCCGGGTACGGAGCAAATGGATGTTCTTGCAAGGAGTTTATTGCAAGACTACCAAACAACAATAGACTGCCTTTGTTTTTTCTTCTTAAGAACTGTAGATGGTGGGGATTTTTTTTTTTTAAAGTGTTGTGAGCATTTGGAGCTGCTGATGACATCTAGTTGAGTTTTAAAATGTTCATTCCTAAGTTTTATGGTGCTTATGTTCTAACAGATGTTACTTTAGGGGTTCGCATTTTGTACCCCTGTGGGAATTTCTGTAAATACCATCTACACACTTGCCTTTTGTACATGTCTTGGGTTATGAGAGGTGGCTTTTGCTACCAGTATTAGACTGGAAGTTCATACCTAAGTACTGTAATACCTCAATGTTTGAGGAGCATGTTTTTGTATACAAATATATTGTTAATCTCTGTTATGTACTGTACTAATTCTTACATTGCCTGTATACTTTAGTATGATGCTGATACATAACTAAATTTGATACTTATATTTTCGTATGAAAATGAGTTGTGAAAGTTTTGAGTAGATATTACTTTATCACTTTTTTGAACTAAGAAACTTTTGTAAAGAAATTTACTATATATGCCTTTTCCTAGCCTGTTTCTTCCAGTTAATGTATTTGTTAATGTTTGGTGCATAGAACTGGGTAACTGCAAAGTTCTGTGTTTAATTTCTTCCAATGATGTACATTTAGTGCTGCGTCTTATAGCACTTTGAAATACCTCATGTTTATGAAAATAAATAGCAATTACATGATGTGCCATTTACTATTTTTCTTTTAAATAAAATCTTTAACTTTGCAATGTTGATGAAATACAAAAAGCGTGGTCCCATACCCTGGGCACTTCAACTCTCAGACTATAGGTGACACTTTACAAAGGTCAGTTGGGCAGGACATTTCCATTTCTGGTTAAAAAATGATTGCAGTAAGAAGTATTCTCCTGTTACGTCATACTTGCATTGTCGTGATCATCCCAGGGGACCAGATGAACCACAATTAATGGAATGACTCCTGTGTTTTGCAAAGACTCCTCAAATATCCACTGTACCCAGAGAATTGTGAGGGACGAGAAACACAGCTAGCAAACTTCTGCTAAGGGACTGGCCTCTGTGGCACACAGGTGAAGTAAATGATGGAGGTAGACATGCCGAAGCACAGAAAATTAAATATTTGTAATAAACAAAGATCTTAAAGGCTTAAAGCTGTCCATCATTGCATCAGAGAATTAATGTTCTTGTTTGTAGTTGAAGGTCCTGTTTGTTGCTAGTGTTAAGTTAGTAAAATTAAAAAGCTCAGGGAAGATACAGAACCATGAAGTGTGCATCAGATGAACATGGGACTTGGTTGTCTCAGGAGGTGGCATTTGGTGTGACAGGAGCAAGATGTTCAACTCTGTGAGATCTGTTTGCTCATTGTACTAAAGACACTGAGACCAGGTAGTTGTTTTATTTCTAGTCTGTACAGGTATTTTTGACATTGTCTTTCCTCACACTGAATCTGAAAAATAAGAATTAATGACCAAATGGCCAGTAAGTACTTTCAGGATCCACTTGGAAGAAGTTTGTTTGGGACATCTGCCCCTGCTTTAGCCACGAAAGAAGTAGCTTGTTTGGTGATGGAGGTACAGAAACCCTGTATTTGCCATGAGGAAAAGCAGCGTGGGGGCAAAATAGCCCCCCTAGAAAGGATGTGGCATATGTCCATCCTTACAGATCGCTGATGCATTCATAACCTGTGTTTTCTTGGGCCCCAGGCAGCTTCTCTACCATGACCACCAACAACTGTACGTAGTTCAGTGCAGTAAATCCAGATCTTCAACAGGCACAAATTGGTGTAACACTGGATTCAGCTAGGCCTACACAAGCATTTGAAGAAATGGCCTGAATAGACTTAAGATCTAAATTCAGATTCAACCACCGTTGTTCTTTATATAGAATCTTTGTTTTGGTTCCCTTGAGATGCTTCTTCCACTTTCCAACTACAGTAACAAAACAGTAAAAGACAGCCTAAGTAGAGACAATTGGTGTGGACAATCACAGGGTACATTTAATTTACTAGCTAAAACAATTTTAACCCCCTTTTTTTTTAGCAATTTCTGTTGAACTCTTGTACTGTTTTCAAACAAGGTACAAGTTAAATGAGTCTTCTTGAAGAAAGAAAGTCCCTTCCTCTTCGCCTTCTTCCCCTTCACACTCCTGGAGAAATTTGGTTCAAATTTCCTCCACTCAGAGCAAACTCTGGGTCAGATCAGGTTGCTCAGGCTCATGCAACCAAGGCTTGAATATCTTAAAAGACTGAGATTCCACAACCTCTTGGGACATGTGTTTTTTGACTACCATGACTGATACAAATTTTCATACTATTGGAATTTTCCTTGTTGCAGCCCTTGTCCATTGCCTCCTGTCTTTTTATGTTTAACCTCTTGGAAGAGTCTGGTTCCACCTTGCCTGTAACCTCCCATTAGGAAGTTGAAGACAGCAATTACTTCTTTCTCATGACAACCCAGTTCTGTCTTGTATTGTGGTAACCAAGAATTTAGGGTATAATAAGGTGTCAAATATTCAGATTTGTTTGGATATTCAGCACAAATCCCACCTGAAAACCTCTATTTCTTGCTATATAATGTGGGAGTCTTGGTCTGATTCTTTAGAATTCAGTGAGAAACATCCAGCTGATGTCCATGGAGACAGAATCTGGCCCCATAATGCTCCCATATACTGTACTCTTTGCTGCTGTGTGCTGTACTAGCAGTACATTTGACACTGTATTTTTTTTTTCTTCCTTTAAACAGCTTCAACGAGTTAATAGTTTTGTTTTCATATCACTGCTGTAGGACAAATATTTCTGGTAAAAAAAATCTCAGTTGTAGGATGTTAATAAAGTTACAGTTGCTAAATAGAAGATTTATATTTACATGATAAAAATAATTGAGAGTTGTAGGAAAGATAGCTTTTGAAAAGAAGAAGTAAGCAATTAATTGTGCAATGTAATATTTTCTGAAGAATCAGTACAGTAGCCAGAAGGCTACTTGGAGAAAGACACAGAAACATAGCCACAGCCATAACAAAAGATCCTTTTGCAAGAATGGGGAGTCCACAAGGACTCAATCAAATAATTAATTGAGACACTATTGCCTTTTTTTTTCCTTTTTTAATACATACCTACATTTACATAACAAATGCAAACATAGCTGTCTGGAGAATCAGATGTGGCAAGTACCTAATAGCTGCTTATTACAAAGCAGATATTGCTGATTTCTGAAGGGAAAACTGAATTAAGTTGATCTCAGTCTTATTGGATCTGCTATAAAAATTCCCAAGTTCTTTTTCATACAAGACAGAATCTGCTGATGGTGGTTTTCTCCAAAATCACATATCCCAGAGGATGCTCTCTTTCCCCCTTTCTGTTTATTTTCTTAAAAATACCACTAAGAACACAAGGGACTTGTAACACCAAAATGAAATGATTCCTCCGTAAACTAGTATAAGTAAAACCACCAGTGGGAGACCTTAAAAAGGTGAAATGTGTTAATGGTGTCATTACCACTTGGTCACCTATTGCCATGAGTGCTAAGGAAAGTGCATTTCTCAAACCCCAAGCTGCTGTTATAGCAACTTATCACCAGGTCTTGGCAGGACTCCTTGAGAGATCATGAAGTATATAATTTACAGTTTGCTCCTGGGAAGCATACTGATAAACCAAGCTAGAATAAAATGACTTCAAATGGGTGACATTCTTAAGCTTGAATTTCCTGGCTTCTGGCTGATTTAAATCAGATGTCATTTTATTTAAAATACTAATTTTGTGATAATTAATGAATTTTTAATGTACAATTGCCAAATTATACATGATTTATACCTGGGTTACTTTCTTTTTGTGTCCATTTCCTGTTTCCCTTTCCTGTTCCCTGTCTCTTCTCTCAGGAACCCAAAGCCATCAAACTTAAAGGGATTTGAGGTGTCACAGCAACTCCTTTAAATTAAGCAGGGATTTCATTAGGAACAGCAGATACAGAGCACTTCCGGAAATCTTGGAGGAAAGCAATGGTGCAAAATGTGGAAGAGCAGCTGATTGTAGAGCCAACATGATGGGTTTTGCCTCAGCACTTCTGGCTGCTCCTGGAGCATTGACAAACCTGAATTCAGAGCCTGTGGTCTGTGCCAAGACAAGCTTTCACTTCTGCTGGACTACCTGTCCAATTCGCTACCCTACAGTAGTTTTTTGCTGCCTATCTGCTTGTGCTGGCCCGGCAATGAGGGTTGGCCACAGTAAACCAGGCGTTTTGCTGCTGGGTTGTATGACATGATAATTCCTGCTGCCTGCAGATCTGGAATTCTCATCCAGCTTTGTGCCTTTATTGCCCAGATCCTTCTCTCGATGAGGTTACTGATATTTTTGCGAAACAGTCAACCCCGAGAAGATAAAATGAATTCTTTATGTCTGAACAATGGAGATTCCTTGTATGTGTGCTGTATGTAGGGATTTAGAGACATGCTGTGTGCACTCAAGGGATTCCGTAAGTGTTGATCCATGAGCCCTGATAAATAAAGCCTAGTGTATATTTTAACTGAGTAAGTTACAAGGCTGTCCACTTGGCCCTTTGAAGAAAAAGCAAACGAAGATATTTTGTTTCCTGTATTTATGATCACAATATGACGCACCTAAATAATGCAGAAGTTTTTTTAAAAGAAGTACCTACAGTGTAATTATAATTAATGGCAATTATTTTTTAATTCCATGGTGAAACAGATGAGTGTGTAGACTTATCAGACTTAAAATTTGTCAGATTTATAACTGAATTATTTGTTACTGATTGTTACATTTCTTATGCATAATCATTGTTAGGCTCCACTTATGCTATTACAGCTGCTCTATTTGTGAGCTATATCATTTGCCATCATATAGTGTTTCTATCTGATACTATTTAGGTAAGTGGAGATATTTTCATTTTACAGTAAAATAAGATTATTTTTATTTTTTCTTATTCTGTGCTCCCAATTTCCCAACCTCATTTGTCTGTTTTAAGTGTTTGTGGCTTTCTATCTGCTTTCTATCTTCTATACTGCATGCATTTAGAGAAAGGAACTATCTTCTATGTTATCTGTCTGAAGCCAAGGTTAGATTGTCTCCATGAGTGGCTGTATCAATCATAAAGCTATAACAAGAGTCTTGTCTAACAGCTACATATAGCTTAGCTTTATATTAGGGGTAGGATGAGTCATGTTGTCTACATCTGTCTAGTTTCACCTTCTAATCTACAAGCTTTACAAGCATTACAGAGTTTTAAGCACCTAGCTGCTTAGCTTCCTAATTCTCCTTATGTAGTCAGCAGAGAGATGCATGCTCTTCCCAGAGCACAGTCCAGAGCATCTGCATTGGGCTTTACCTGGAACGGGCCCAAGCACTGCTCTGTACCTTGAGGAAAGAGTGATCACAGCATGAAAGGGGTGATTATGGGAATTGTGTTAAGGGCTGCTTTATTGCTGCTGGGTACCATCAAGTTACTTGAGCTGTAGCTGATCTTACTTACCACATGAAATTTAAAGCAATGATTTGGAGAAAACTGTAGGCTAATAGATTTGTTACTTAGAATAAAACGGTGCATGAATGTAGGATAGTTAATTTAATTGGTATAGTCATTTTAGTTGCAATTAAATAAAATATTTCAATGGCACTTTATCTCCATTTTGCTTCCTAACACCATCAAAAATAAACACATAGTGTTTTAGCATTCAATGATTTCACTTCCTCACAGAACAAATCAGTATAATTAGAATATTATCTGGATGGATATTTTTAGTATCTGTATACAAATAGCATTTTTCTTCTGTAATACATGGCAATTGCATTTAGGCAAAATCTTGCTTCTTCAGTATGATACAGACTTAATAAAAAGTACATTGGAATTAATATTGTAATCAATTTAATTCCAATATCTAATTAATATTGCAATTCATGGTGTAGGAGATGAAGGAACTATCTAATATCATACACACAGTTCAATGTTGGCTAGTACCTACAAATCCTCATAAAACATTTTTAAAACCACTTAGTAATTTCTTCTTTTAAATTCCTAAGATCAATGTTAAAATATCCCTGAAATATTGTTATGAATTTGCTTTTTAGTAGAGAAATTATCTCTGTATTATAGAATCGTCATTACATTTGACACTCTATTCTTTTTGAAGCAATTTGGCACTTCATTTTTTTTGAAGCAAATGTCCAGAAAGGAACAATGTCACCAAAAGGAAATTGCACTGTTTCAGTGCTCAGTCACCCTCAGAATTTGGTCCTATAGAGCTAGAAGATAATACTTAGATTACTAAATCATGTGCTGAAATGAGAGTGGTGACATATAACACCCTCTCCCTGAAAGTGATTTTTTATTTTTTAAGAGATATTTAAGGTTCGTGCTTGACATTTTTCCTCTACAAGAAATTGGAGCATGTTTGGTTGATCCCCTTAGAATTGCATGTACTCCTAATTAAGAGTTAGAAAATTCTTAGTAAAACAAAATCTAACAGGAAAGCAAACATATTCAGTTTTACCTAGAAGCATGGTCATCAAAAATGTACTGCAAGCTGTGGTTCTGAGGGCTTCCTATTTCTCATTTTCTCCAACAATTGTTAGTTTTGGTCATGGTTCCAAGGCAAAGATCATGAATCATATCCTCAATAATTATGATTACAAACATTTCTCTAAAAGCTCTACGTCAGGCCAAACAAGCCTGGGTAAACCACAATCCCAATGTATTATTTCTCAGGTGTACAAGATAATACTGGCTGTGTGTGGATACTAAAAAGCTAGCAGAGAGATTTTCTAGCTTTCTACAGCTGCCTGTGTAAGTCTTCTTTCTCACGCAAACTAGCTGGGAAATGGTTTGAGAATTCGTAAACTATTTCACAGGTACAGGCTGTTTGTGTCTTTGTTTTCCACACTGGGAAAAATATTTTGGAAATGGGTGTTATACCGTTCAGCCAATCACTCTGAGAGGTGGATGGTCAAGCACCCAATGATGCTCTGCCACTCTTGCCAACAAAACTATATAAGCTGATTTATATAATTAAATATAGCCACATTTGGCCATTGAACCCGAACCTGGACTTGCGTCATTTTTTGCCGTTCTTGGTACAACAGCGACAGTTGTGAAGCATTGTGTTGTGAAGCCATATTTTTATGAACACTTTCTTCAAACATATGCTGCTAATTGAAGCTATGTAATGATGTAATATATTGAAATAATTTTTATTATCTTCAGCCTTTAAACATTCTTATGCTGGTCTGATTAATTGTCTTTTCTTTTGCTCCCTTTAGCTAAGTAGCCCTGCAGGAGGCAAGGGGGACTAATCTGACCAAATATAAACTCCTTTTGGTCAATAAGGAAAACAGGTCTTTTTAGTGCACAATTAATTTCATTGTTAAGTGACTATTTAAAATGACACAAATTAATCTCACCCTGGAAGTGCTCATTTTTGGTGTGGATTATGGAGAAACCCTGATACAGGAACCAACATTGCAGATGTCTAATGTGGGGTTTGGTTTAAGATACCTAAATCTGGATATCTATAGATATCTAACTGAAAGCTTGATATCTAGGTGCTGTTATAGTCAGTGAAGTCTGGGTAAGGATTCAGTGTGGATGTCTGTTTTAGGGTGAACTGGATTAGTTCTTGAGGTTCAGTTCTCTGTACTGATCAGCTCTCCATTTCCTATAAAAGGCACTCCAGGTATATAGTGAACATATAAACACCTATGAATTAACACCTAATTTCAGTGCCTTAAGCTACAAGTTGAGTCCAAATACTCCTGTCTTTCACTCATTTCATTTCACTTATACATTTAAAAGGTTTTTCGTGAACTAGTCAAGTAATCTTAAACTCAGTTCTGTCTAGTTCATCTTTTCTTCAACACTGAATATCCTTTTTGCTTTGGTTGTCTATAATAGTATCTCCATATCTTTAGCATTTTTGGATTTATTTCATCCTCTCACAAGCACTGTTTATCACCACTATATAGCAATATTCACCATTGCCAGAAAATTGCTTGCATTACTGATAAAATTCCCTAAAACATCTCTCACATTACCATATTGCATGGTGGGCAGGACCTTATTCTCTCCTTCTCACACCTACACAAAGCTCATTTACAGGGCATGTTGATACATTTCAGACGGCAATATACTGATAACATTCTAAATTAAATTAAACTATAGCACATATCACTTTTTTATTTTTTATTTATAAAAACCAAACAAACACGAGAAGAGAAAAACAGAAAATAGATGAACATTTAGAAAAATCACTACTAACTTTTACATCTAGATTTATTATTGGATCTCTGATCATTTGAACTATTTCAGTGTTTCCCTTTTCTTGTTTCTGCAACCTTACTCCAGTAGTTTTCATATTTCTTTGCTCCTTTAAAAAATAATCTTTTCACAGCTTCTGTGGTCTTCAATAACTATTCCATATTGCCCTACGCCTATTCCTCCTTTCATTCAAACACTTAAATGAGTCACACCTTTTTTCATGCTTTACAGTCTCACCTCTCCTACTAGTTCCAATTATGTCTCAATGTAATTTTTTTTATTTAATTCTAAAATACAGAGTCCCATTCTGTGAACACTTGCTGGATGGCTATAAGTCTGTTGACTTCAGTCAGAGTTTATAAAGTAAGACGTTCAGACCTTCCAAGACTTTTAAATGAAAACTGTAGGTATGCCAAGTTAAATTGTGCTGTATTTTACATTCTTTCCCATTCACTATTAACCAAGGAGCAGTTAAGTTACCATGAACTCCTTTGATATAGAAAATCATACATTTCTTTTCTGCTTCTGGTGTTGACAATATGCAATAAGCTGCAAGCTTTAGGTATATGAGCATGAGTGAAAATAAATACCTATTAGAAGCAGTCAAGAGTAAGGCACGTGGCCATCTATCCTACTGGAAGTGTTTAAAATTTACATTAAAAAACCCCCATGTAAATGGTTTTTTTCACTGTTAATGAAAAATGGCAGTAAAGAAAACAAATATTGAATGGCTAGTTTATTTCCTTAATTTTAATAAGAACTCTTTAATTTTGAAATTTCAAGAATCAGTCTAGTAGCAAGTGTCAGAGTAAATAAATACTTTCTGTACTGATCTGTGCCACTTACACGGCTGTATAAGGATGCCTTCTGTCTTCAGCATGTGCATTAACACTTCCGCCCCCAGACAGGACATCCAAGCTCACTTCACGAGAAAAGTCCTTTCTTTTTCTTTCATTGGGTGGGGAGTAATGGCCCAAGAAGGGATTTTACTTATGTGTTTGTTCTGGTTGCCCAGGAAATGTGCTCTAAAGCAGGGTAGCACCTTGGGAGTCACTGGCATTAGGACAGATTATGTCAGCTGAGGAGCCAGAGTTGAAATAAATTGAGAAACTTGATTATAACTGTGCCATTGTATATCTGGAAAAGTATTAGAAGTCCTTCCATGTATTATTGTGACCACATGTAGATATGATTTTTAATGCCTTAAACCTCCTTAATCAAGATCTTAGTTTTAAAAATTGTTATTAAACGTCTTTGCCCAAAGTATTTTTATATTTGATATACCACAAGTGTCACCTACATTTCAGCAAATATGCACAGTGATTAAAGGGTATAATCTCTCAAGAGAGGTTTATAATCATTTTAATTAGCCTGGACTTAATAAAAAGACTTAAGGGATTTAATAAAAGAGCATTAAGAGATTGCCAAAGGGTTAAATATATATATTTTTATAAGAAAAATTGTAAAGCTTCTGTGGCTTTGAGGTGGGAAGGTGGGAAGACTTAGTGGGAAAAGAGGAGGAGGTGAGCAAAAGTCAAGATGAGGATTAGTGTCAATTAAACTTCCCTTTGAACCTCCTAACTTGCATATGCAGAACCTGACACAGCTGAAAATATTTGCAATTTCCTGGGCCACACAGACCAGAGAGGTTGCTGTACACCTCACTGACCTACAGGAAACTGCAAGGGAGTGAAAGAAAGGTATAAACCCAGCCAGTTTCTTCTAGCTCAGTGCTAAGACATTTTATCTCTAGTCCAGGGGAGAAGATTTGAGTGAATGAGGGAATTTTGAGAGTCAGTATATTAATTTCTCAGGCCCCAAATATTTTATTTGGTTTTGATCTACCTTAGATCAAAACTAAACAAATTCTCTGCCCTTATCCGTGTCCTCTGCTCTTAAGTTTCAGGTTAGCATAGAATTCAGTGGTTTTCTACTCTTCCAGGATATAATAACAGTAAAAAGATACGAGAAGATGAAAGCAAACCAACAATCTCCAGACAGGAAATTCTATACCTCTTACAAAACAAGGCAAAATCCAACATGCAAACACCTAGAACATTGCCTCACTTCACCTTTATGCTGAATTAAACCTCAAGCCTTTTCCAGAGAGATAAGGTGGAGATCTAAATGCAGATACCTGAACATAAACCAGCATGAGTTCTCTTGAAGGTTTTGTTGGCTGGAAATAAAATGAGTTGCTTAGATTTTCCAGTTGAGGTTAGCACACATTTCTAATGTGTTTTCCATTTCCTAACACTACAGTCTTTCAATGCTGGGATAAATCTTTTCTCCTGGTTGTGGGCATTCCTGTAAGCCTCAGGGACAGACATTCTGCACAAGGAAGCACAGAAGAGTGCCTTGGGGTTTATAAAGCCTGTTTTCCTCTGTTTAGTATTCTGGATAGGAACAGACTTCTTGAACAATTTCATACGACTATGTAGAGAATCCACATCTAGTAATGCTTTTCACTTCCCTCTGTCCCCAGAGACTACACCTCTCATGTGCGGAGAAACCTGCTGTTGGCGTCAGCGTTCAGAAATGAAGATTAAAACACAAGAATGCAAGAGAAGCAAATTTGTGCCCACCTTTATCAATGAAAATACCACTAAAGATTCAGATAAATGTGGCAATGTAATATTATTTAAAAAAAAACCAATGCCAGCATCTGTTCATATATACCTGTGCACATCTCTGCTTTCTTACTTCTCACCTCTTTATTTGTGAGTGAAAGCTACAGACATTTGGCCAGAGGCACTCAGCTCCTCCTATGTTCTGTAAAATGCATGGGGATGTTCTTTAAGTCTACACTAAACAAGTTATAAGTTTGAGAAAGACATTTTCTCCAGCATGAAGGCATGAGGAGAGCTGAAAAAATATGTATGTTTAGCTCATGCTCTGTTCATTGATCGAAGCATAATTGTTTCCTCACTTTTTTGAGATGTGCTAAAAATGCAAAGCAATAGCCATTTAAAAATATTTTTGGCAAGCAGTGACTTGAGATGGCAAAAAAAATGGAAAAGCAGAAAAACTTGTATATTTTAGATAACTGGTATGCTTAACCAGTTCTTGTAGCAGAAATTATATAAAATGGAATTTTGAGAATTTTGAGCAGGTCCATGCAACCACAGTAGCTTTGTTCTGAATTCCATGCGGCTGTAATTCAAAAAAACACTACCAAGCAAAACATATGTATTATTCTGTTAATGAATGAAACCTAGAGGGTTTTAATGCTTCTGTGGAAAGAAATTGATTCACTGCAGACTAATTCAAGACATTGTTTCAGAAACAAACACACAAACAAATTCCTAGGCATCTAACCTGCAAAACAAAGTAGTTTGTTTGTTTGCTTGTTTGCTTACTTGTTTTTAATGCTGGGAGCTTCTCATAAATAGTAAAGCCAGCTTTTGATTTTTCTTTTTCTTTGGCTAAGAGTTAAGAGCCTTTACAGTGGAAATACAACATATGAATTGTAAACCTTCTGAGGAAGGAACTGTGCTTTCCTTTATTGTGGACACCAGTCAGCTCTACTGAGTTTCCATGTGTCAGAAAAGGTCCTCCAGGTCTGTCTGAATTGAAAAAAACATGTTAAAATTTCAGTCATATCTATACATGGACAGGTTAAAGCAGTGGGGGTCTTATGCACTGTAAGCATTGCATATTGGCTATCTCCAGGCCCCTTGTCTGTCTTGGTTGCTGGCCAAGGATGGGGCTGTGGCACAGCCAGTGCCCATCTGACTGTTGGCTGGTGCGGTTCCACCCTCCCTGGCAGTCAGGAGTCAGGTTGGTTTAAACTGATGTGCAACCACATCTTAAATTATCTAACCTGGGTTAGGTAACTCAGGTCGAGAACACACCTTCCTTTATGGTGTGTTTCAGCATGACTTTCATGTTGGTTTTATGTTTCCCACTAAAACAGAGATTGGTATGGAAAGTGAATGTACTCAGAGGAACACTACTGAGTTCCACCAGAGATTTAGCCTTTGGCTACAACAGGCACAGACCTAAATCCTGAGAAAATTCCATATACTCCCTGTGACTCATTTCTGCATACCTTGCCCAGGCAAAGCTTCCACTTAATAGGATATTTTTAAAAAGGGCCAGACTAGCAGTTACACAGGATATAGCTGTCAGATTGTCAGATCAAGAAAAGTCAGTTGGCTTTGGAGGGGAGTCAGGGGGTACTACACAGTGTTTTCATAGCATAGGCAGTGGAAAATGTCCCTTGTAATAGTATTAGGGTTTAAAAGAAAGGTGTGTAAAAATGCATGGGCCTTATTTTTAAGCTTTTTCATCATTCTTGTCCTGCTTTGTATAAAGCACTTAAGCCCATGTTGTATGTTAAATACCTAGGCAGTACTATGAACTTAAATTTCATTTCATTACATTTAAGCACATGCTTAAATGATTTACTGGACCAAGTCCAGAATGCTTGCTGAATCAAACTAAAATACAGCTATGTCTGTTCTTGCTCCCTAAACAAACACGTGCTAAATGAAATACAATAAAATAACATTCCCAGAGAAATCCTGTGCCACAGAAAGAACTGCTGCATTGTTGTGCCAGTAATTTGCCGAATGTTCAGTATCTGCACTGTTCATACAAGTGTAATGCAGCAGTAATTAGGTAAACATTGCAATTTTATCCTCATGTCATACTGGGCATAGTTTTGTAGAGGAAGAAAGTAAAACATGAAAGAAAAAAAGTAAGAAAACAAAAGCTGGAAATGTCATTCCAAATTGCTTGAGTCAAGCTCATGAATGATATTGCAGTCTTGACAGCAGCAGTAGCACTTCACTCAGTGCATGATGTGCAATCCAGGACATGCAAAGCAAGACTCAGCTCACAGAAATACAGATGCTTCATCAAGTCTAGTGAGTTAATGTCCATTTCTAGCATAAACTGTAAAATGAGAACAATGCTTGTTATTAGACACTACAAGGGAAATGTGTTGATTTTTTCAAACATGCTGAAAAAATCCTGTTTCCTATTCTAAGTAGAACCTAGTGAGTATATTTGGGTTTTATTGTGCTTTGTTACTGGAGCATTACATGTAAAATATTGACAAATGAACTAAGGTAAGAGAGTAGAAAGACAGTAAAAGAAGGAATAACAATTTGACAATAACAAAAATAATAGCAAGTACTTGTGAACCGACCGGTGAAACAGCAAGAATATTTTCTACTTTACTGGACTGTGAATCAGGACCTAAATTGCAGTTTCTTTGGGGAAGGCAGTTTTATTATTTTTCTGCATTTTATTTTGGGCAATGCAATGCAAGATTTACCAAAATGTTTTATGTGTACATGACCCCACCCAAGCAGAGCAACATTTTTAGGGCCTTTCACATTAGGCTGTAGTAAATCTGTGATGTTCCACTGTCTTCATGGGAGTCATAAGTATTTTTCCATGGATAAGCTTCCTTGGTATTTTGGACTGCCAAGTGCTCCACATGTTCTGCTCCCTGCTGTGCTGAGGCGGACAGGTAAAGTAGAAGGACCAAATGACTTGTACAGAGCTATTGAAGAATAAGATATCATGGCTTCAAAGTAGAACTTTTTTGTTCCCAATCCTGTGCCCAAACTTCCCCTTCTCCTATGTTGCTTTCTTCCACAATTTTCTTTGAAAGAAACAAAATAGCTTTAAAAACCTTCTTCAGACTATGACCCATCCTGAATTTTCTGCACTACATTTGCGCGTTTTCCAGTAGTCTCTTGAGTTGCTCAGCAGAGATGTGAAGCCCAAATGTATTTCCATGGACTCAGCCCTGGATACAACAGTCTTCTTGTGTAGGTGCAAAGAGCATGATTGGGCCTTGACAGAAAGGTCGGGTTTATACACTTTCAGAAATGCAAGATTTTTTTGGTTTACTTTGAACTTCTTAAACCCATTTCTTTTTTCTTTCTTTTGGTATTGTTGTTATTGTACTATAAATAATTAGACCTGCAGAAATTAAGAATGTAATTAGAAAAATTAAACAGGAAAGGCCAACTGAGCCTGTCCCAGTTCCCACCAAAGCCCTATTGATCTAGCCTTTGGATCTGCCAGATTACGTATCGGCTAGCAAGGGAAAGAGGCCCAGGACACTGGTGGTGGCAGTGGCCTGTAACTGTTCCTACAGTTACATGGCCAGAATGTATCCTGGCAGAATTTTGATGGTGACCACTGTCTCCAGGGGTCTGGGACAGCTGGAGGTTAGCATGGGATGGAGAGCACTCCCAGTAAGGAGGCTGGATGTGGCCACCCGGTGCTGGAAGGTAAGGAGATGTGGCTGCACCACAGCTGTGCATAACCACATGTGAAGCACCACGGCAGGCTAGTTTTGGACTTACACCCAGAGACAGCCCACTGAAACTACTGTAATAAATTTTACCAATAATTTTTCATGCCCTAATGGACAAAGGGTCTTTCAATTTCAGTCTTTAAGATACTTTTACAGCAACCAGACCCATTCGAATTTAGAAGTCCTTTAACAGAGCTTTTATTTTTACTACAAGTAACTTAATTAATTGCAGCTCATACTCATATGTGGTGCCAAGAAGAGTTTTTCCAAGGTCAAAGGATGTCTCCTGCTGTCCTGGCATTTGGACATTTACTGGTTCCAACTGACATACAGAGGCAGGTATGAAATCTAGCCTCCAGTTTTGCCTTTCAGCTTTGTCCCTTGCCCCTGCACTGCTCTGGAACTGTCTTCCTCATTCCTTTTGGTTCTTCTATGCAAAGGGAATGCAGGCAGACAAAGCTGTAACAGCTTACCTGCTTCCTTTGCTTTTCTTAGAATTAGGTCTCGGATGCAAAATGCACATATAGGCAATGAATTACTTGCTCAATTGAAAGATTCCATGTGGTGATGTGGTATGTGTATGGTATCTCTTAATTAGAACCTCTTTCTGCACACAGTGAACTTTATTCAGTTCAGAACATTCCAAAGAGCGTCACTACATTTTGTATATCACGATCATAATAAATATTCATTGCACATATATTATATCAAACTCAAAAGCTCTGGCTCTCATTTGGATCTCCATAGGACCACATATGACATATTACCAATAGAGATGACATACCTGGCATATGGACATATTTTTCTTAATTACTTCCCCCCATGCTTTAGGGTAAGGTAATGTCATTTTGTATACACACATACACACACTCCTGCAGAAAAGGGGTAGAGAATTCCATATGGTCCTTTATCATCAGACAAGGACATTTGTACTTTATGACACACAATTCCTTTAGAGACACTTGGTAAGTCAATATAACTATACAAGGACACAGATTTCTGCTGGAGAACCAATTCCCAAGAGGTTTTGAGGAAAGCATGAGTGTTTCTTGGTCGTGCAATAAGAATCCATTGCTCCTAAAAGTTGTGAGATATTCCACAGAGATCTTGTACAAGAAGAGACATTGGTCCCAAAGGCATAATTTTGCATGAAGCAAGGGCTCTGTTGTAAGAATCAGTGTTTTCTGAAAATTCTGTAGCTGACAGGGGCAGAAGACATGACTATATTCCAAGGAAGTGCTGCTTTTCCCTATAAAGTTTCCCTGAAGTCCGGGCTTGCTGTCTGAATGGCAAGTGGAGTTTGTCACCAGGGTGAAATGACGCAGGAACATATTTCGGCTTGGTGGGAAAATGCTTCAGTAAATTAGTGTTGGACTTAATAGGAGAGGATGGGGTTTTTTATTTGCGTATAGAGACTGCTGCTGTATTTTTCCAAGTTTATGACTGTGTCCACTCCACTTATAAAGATTTCCTTGTTTGTGCACAGCTGCAGAGGTCTTACAAGTGGGAGAAATTCTTTCAGCTGAAGTGCACGTGAGAGAGGCTGCCTTTGCTTTCCCCAGGTAAGCAACAGCAAGACAGGTCAGTTACCTGTCAAGAGGGTTTTGAGGTGTGTTAAAGCCGCACCTTTATTTTTGGTAGCCTGTGAGGAGAATGGTTACATTTGAAAGCAGAATCAAGCTGTGGAGTGGACATTTGGTGTAAAACTGAGAGGACTGCCCCCAGATGGGGATGGAACTCCCTCCATCTCCCAGAGTGATGAGGTGCAAACAGAAGTCTAATCTCTGACACGCAGACCCAGGGAAGTGTTGGAAGCACCATCTCTGGAAGTGTTCAAAAAACATGTGGCACTTGGGGACGTGGTTTAGTGGTTGAACACAGTGATGCTGGGTCAACAGTTGGATTTGATGCTCTTAGAGATCTTCTCCAACCATAATGATTCTATGGTTCTATGATGATGGAGGTCTAAAATTGTGGTAGGAGAGACTCATTTACATCCAGCTCCCATTTTTTTAACACAAACCTTTACTGTCAAACCTGCCCCTCCACCTGTGGAGGCAGGACCAAAATGGAGCCCGGACACCTGGATGGCGAGAGGGGGGACGGTGCCTGGACGGGTGCTGTAAGATATAACACGCTTTTTTGTGCCTTTTTGTGTATTTTGGGGTGTACGCTTTTTGTGGGGGGAGGTGAGGGGGCGGGCAGTGAGCACCGCAGACCCCCGCTGCAGGCCGGCCGCCGGCTGCATTTCCAGCCCATTGTGGCGCCGTTGCCGCGGCGACGGGAGCAGCTGCCGAAGGCCTTGGCTGCGGCCCCGGGCAGCGCCCGCCCCGCCCGTGGCACGGCCGCGGCTGCGGGCCGTGTTTGCCAACACCGGGCACACGGCCCCGGCCCGGAGCCTGCCCGGGGCCTGCCCGGAGTCCGCCCGGGGCCTGCCCGGGGCCGGCCGGTGCATCCAGGGACACTCCCCGCGGGAAGCCGCTCGCACACGCGTGCCCATGGACACGCCGAGAGACTCTTGCCTTCAGCGCTGCTGGCACCCGGGGCTCCCCCGGATGGGTCCCGCTGTCAGCGGGGGCAGTGGGGCTGTCAGCAGGGGCAGGGGGGCCGGCAGTCCCGCTGCCGCCACAGTGTTTAATGCGCGCTTTCCCTGGCAGGTTGTTTCTCTCGCAAATTTACGGCAGGAGATGTGCTGCTGGGGCTGACCTTTCTTCCTCCGGCCGGTAATGAATGTTGCTATTTAAACGCTCTGCCTCCACAGCCCCTGTGCTTCAGGGTTTCAAAGAGTAGCAGAGTACCCAGGGGAAGCCCTTTGTTGCCTGGCTGTGAAACCTGAATATGGGCTCTCCTCTTGGAAGCTTGAAAGGCAGAATATAACAGCTGACAATAGATTTATAGAGTGTAACTTTGCCAAGTTACAAAATCACGTCACGGAGATAGAAAACATGGATCAGATCCTGGGCTGGTGTAAATCAGTATAATGCCATGGAGCAAAATGCAGGCCAGCATCCATCCAGCAAGAGCAAGGAGTGGACAAAATGTCAGAGAAGTTTCCTGATAGGCAGCATGTAATCACTTAATTAAAATACTCTAAATACAGGAATATTAGTGAAAATGCCTTGGAATTCTTAAATATACACAACTATTTTAGGATCAGTATGTTCCTTATTTTATATATACATACATATATCTCTATTTCTTCACAATTTGAATGGCCAGCTTCAGAAATATACAACCTTCTACTTTAAAATTGATATATTAACACCTAATTATCAGTACCACATCATGGAGCTGGTCCCTAGAAAGCCTACTTTTCAGAAATAGTATGTTGTAAGTGGGTCAAAAATATAAAATAAGGAATTATACAGTTAAATACATATCCTATTGAATTTCAGTCTTCGGTAATATGTCTCATGAAAAATTCATATTCATATTATTAATCCCATTTCTCTATTCCTAAACTGATAGTGAAGTAGAGTAAATTTTTTCTAACTAATCAGTTATACCAAGAAACATTCCAAGAAAGAATCAAAAGGTTGCACTAACATATTTTAAAAGTTTTAAGATTCCAAGTAAAAAGTTATTAAACATTTCTGAATAATAATAGGAGATAGTTAGAAAACTGAAAACCTGGATTAATTCCCACTCTCTGTTCTGTATCCCCATTCTTCTCTCATTGCGGGGAAATGTGTATTGGTTTAGTTGTGGATGTGAATTTAAATGAATGTAGGGTCACTTGTTTATCACCTTAGTCTGGTGGTACACTCAGTACTATTCAGAGGCCAGACAGACCATTAGACAAGATCATACGCACTATTTCTAATACAAGTAGTTAATTAACATTTGCTTGATTACAACAAATTCAGTGTGCAGAAATACCTCAACAGGCTCCAAGTGCAGGAAGATTTCGATGTCACTATCAAGGCTGCATTATCCCACTAAAAATTCAAACCCAGTCTTTATTTTGTAATGGGGTAGAATAAAGTAATGTGTGTACATTTTGCAGATGGGGTCCTAAATACCTACAAGATAAATGACATCAGTTTTAGCAGAAGGTTGATTTTCTATGATTTCTCCTAAATCACACAGTAGTCATATAATCACTGAATTACTTAGGTCAGAAAGAACATTTAAGATCAATGAGACCAACCATTAACCCAGCACTGCCAAGTCCACCACTAGACCATGTCCCCATGTGCCACATCGACACCATATTTTAAATACATCAGGGATGGTGACTCAACCACTTCCCTGGGCTGCCTGTTCCAATGCTTGACAAGCCTTTCTTTCCTTGCAGAAATTTTCCCTAAACTTCCCCTGGAACATCTTGAGACTGTTTCCTTTTGTACTATTGCTTGTTACCTGGGAGAAGAAATTGACCCCCACCTGGCTACACCCTCCTTTCAGGTGGTTATAGAGTGTGAAAAGGTATCCCCTGAGCCTCCTTTTCTCCAGGCTGAAGACCCTCACCTCCCTCAGCTGCTCCTTGTAGGAACTGTGCTCCAGACCCTACACCAGCTCCATTGCCCTTCTCTGGACACACTCCAGCTCCTCAGTGTCTTTCTTTTCATGGAGGGCCTAAAATTGAACACAGAATTTTAGGCTCAGCCTCACCAGTGGTGAGTACAGGGGAATGATCCCTTTCCTAATCCTGCTGGCCACACTATTTCTAATGGAAATAGTAAATTAAAATTTGCTTAACTACAGCAAATTCTCACTGTACAGCCATATCCCAGCAGTGCACTGAGCAGCACAGGGCCGTGCTGGATAAGGATAGATCTAAACAGAAGAAAGCTTTTGAGGTGGATCTTTAGCATCATTTGGATTTGCATTTCCAGAGCTCCGGTGTATGTTTAGGCACTCAGAAGACAAAAACTGAAGCAAAAATAAAGCAAAAGAAAACAACTAGTTTCATGCCCAGAAGAGTTCATGGTCTTCTAAAATTTCAATTATTTTAACAGCAGGACTGTTGCTGGATGCAGGGGAGATGTTATCTGTCCAGTATCTTAAGAAATCTCTGCAATACTTCTAAGAAATGACACAGAAGAAAACAGACATTTTTAAGGAAATGAGGCCTTAGTCTGAAATTTTCTTGTTTTGCTTGCTTTTTGTTCTTTTGTTTAATAAACTTTGATCCCAGAAGAAGCTGAACAAATAGTGATGGACGTACATGTTAAAGGAGCAGCCTGGAAGCTCTCAATATAATGTGCATGCCAGGAATACTGTCAGGCCCCCATTGACAGAGTCTTTGATTCAGGACATTTACAACCTAAATACTGGAGGACCTGTGTCATTTAGCAACTTGGAAGGATTGGTGTTGAACTGCTAATGTACAAGCAAATGAAGAAGCTGATAACATTTCAGTCAGGTGACAAAACTCAGAAAACATCTATCAAATCGAAAAAAAATAGAAAAGTATTGCTTGGGTGTTTTTTTCTCTCTTTTTTTTTTTTTTTGTCAAGACCTCTGAATGCTCAGATTAAAAGTTTTAAGCAAAATAAAGAAAAGTGAAAAGTTATTTTATTTATATATTATATTTTAGCTTTTCTGTAGTTTTGGGGTTTTTAAAGTTGAACATTGACATTTTCAATAAAAATCTTTGTTTCAGTAAAAACAATTCCTATTTTCCTACTCATCTTGTGTGAATGTCACCAGCAGGCCTGAAACCTGCGTAGGTATTCATTAGCCAAATGTGAAGCCAGGCTGGCTGCTGCTAACACACAGTGCCTCGAATTCTAGCATATTGCATATTGCTGTCCCTGTTTCTGATGCATGTTCTTGACATCTCAGCTAGCACAGTGCAACAGGAGATGTTCTGTCTGCCTTTGCCAGATCCCTTCTGATTTTGCTTTGCCACTGTCCCCTTATATTGCTTGTCCTCATCTCTCCTAGAGCAAAGCTTCTTGAAGAGCTGGAGGGGAAAGTAGCCTAAAGTTCCTTGTGAAGCAAAGAGGTGCATGGCCATGTATTGGGGTACCATGCACAGCCTTCCAACTTCTCTGTTGGTCATTTTATATAGATTTTCACATGGAATAAGATATGTTTGCAGTTGTATTTAGCATTGAATAAAAACAACTTTTATAATTCCACTGTACACCTTACTTCATTTTTCAAGGAAACCTTTAATTGTAGGATGAACTTGAGAAACTGCTACTAGAAAATACAATTTCTTCACCAGCTGAAATCTACACTTTCATTGTATTAGCAGTGATTTGTGATGAAAGAAGAAATCTGCATGTAGCACCTCTTAAAATCATCAAGAAATGGGATTTTGAAGTAAGAAACATTCATCTCATTGTTAGATTAAAATATGAAAACTCCGTTTCCTCTTCTTAATTACTTCCTTCTCATCCAAACCAAAATATTGAAGAAAACAAGCATTCATTTCAACATTGCTAATAAATGCCTCAAATTTTAATTTTCAAAGTTTCTAAGCTAAATGTAATTATATTTTTAAAATAAGAAAATAAGGCAAACACAAGTATATAAGAACAGTTTTGATAAAAAAAATGAAAGATTTCATGTAACCCAAGACCAAATTTGGGAGGGAAGTGGATTCCCTTTTGTTTGTTCTGCCAGGAAAATGAACACACTCCACGCTATTCACAAGTTGGCCACTGTACAGAATCCATTTTACCCTTTTTCTACTTAGGATTTTGTGCTAGGACTGGTCTCGCCTCTAGGCACTTGGATTCCTCGTGAGTTCTATGAACTGTCTGAGTGACTTTGTGCAAGTGTCAATACTGGAGTGGGGTTTGATGCCAAATTTGCCATCCCCCTGCGCTGCTTGTTTACATGAACTCCTTCAGTTCAGTTGTGGAACAATCCAGCTATCACTCCTGGCAGGCTGGTGGACTTCCATCAGTCTGAATCCCTTTTTCCTGCCCACATTTCTTGCTGTTTCTGGGACTGGCTGTGATTTGGTACTGACATGGTCACAGGGTTTTAGATATCTCTGTAAGAAAGGGTTCATAAAACTTCTATCCACTTTTTGAAGGGCTGTGCAGACCAGATGTAGACTGTGGGATTATGGGGCATGTTTCCATAGGCATGGTGGTTTTAATCTTCAATAATCTTAGATTAAAAGTGAAAAGGAGCAGTATGGGCTCTGACTTATTAAGAATACAAAATTTAAGTTGCTGGGTGGCCATTAGTCATCGTGGTTGGAGTGGATCCTGGAAGAGTAAAGAAAACAGGATCCTTCCCTAGTCTGTTACCAGCCTACTCTCCCCTTCTTATGCCATTTGCCTAGCCAGGAGCCGGAGTTCCATAAGCAGTGTTCCCTGTTAAGGCTCAGAGCAGCAACTCTCTCTGGTTGCTACCATTAAAGTGGAAATCATGCCATGGTATCTTCATGGCTACTCTTAACTGTAGAAGATGGGCCGAAATTGTTCATGAAATATAATCAGGCTTCCTCCATTAGTTATCCTCCCAATATGCTTGAGGCTGGAGGTCTCTGTGATAGAGGCTATTGAATACTCAATAACGTCTCAGCTAAGGCTGTAAAAGTATTACCATTCTGAATTAATTTCCCTGCCCATCCAAAGTCCATATGCAGAGTTAGGAAAACTGCTTCCAAACTGGACTGATTTAACCATGAACTAATTGGATATTTAACTTGGTAAAGAAGGATGTGAAACATGTGTAGCTTCAGACACTAACTGGCATTAGGATATAAAAAAATGCTACCAAAATGAAGTAAAAGAAACTTAGAACTATGAAACAGAGTGGTGCTGAGAAAAAAAAATAGCTTGATTTAAAAAAAAATTATTAAATTAAATATTATTCCAAACAGAGACCAATATAATCTTTAAAACTGGATACATTGTATTCTTTGTGTTAATAGAAAGGAACCAGCACAGGGAAAAACTTTCATGGTAATTTGTGAAAAAATGTAGGTTAACTAACCTTGAAGCAGAACCTTTTTAAGCCTTCTCTTTAACACTGCTGCTTAGAGCAAACACTCCGTTCTGAAAAATAAAACAAAGAAAACACACAAACAAAAAAGACAAGAAAAAAAAGACCGGAGATGGGTTCATAATATTTTTGTTTTGAATGGACCCCAGACCTGCATAACTACTTTTAAACAATATCAGAGTAAACAATTCATACATTAAATAATTTCAATATGCATACGGAGCTAGAACAGTTGATCTAGTGCTGCTTAGAGGAGTTCAGCCATAAAGTGAACATTTTCAACAGTCATTAGAAAATAATTGCTGCAGTTCTTTTGTTCTATGCTAGAGAATAAACTGGAGAATAAAAATCCCCATTTTCTGTTTGTTTTTTTTTTTTTTCTTCTCTCTGATAGGTATTTTGCATGTTGGGTATCAGCTTTAGTAGTGTAGGAAGAGTGCTGCTAGCCTCTCCAAAATTCTTTCATTGTAGATGCTGGATAGTGCTGCATAGTCATGTGGTAAAGTACCTTTGGGAAGCAGAGCGAGGCTGCTGCAGGAGCAGAGCAGGCACAAGATGTGACCCCTGTTTCATACTGTTTCTGTGTCCTTGCTCTAGAAGGACTTAGCTGCAATGGGCTTTTCTCCCACACCTGCAGCAGCTCCAGGAGGCAAGCTGATGCAGCAGGATGGCAGCCAAAGAGGCTTTAGCTCCATGCATCTTCTCTGCTACCAGAGCAGCAGGACATATAGACATGAATATAGTCCAGTCTAGTCAGGCAGTTGTGGAACAGAGCTTGTTAGGCCTTGATGTGCCTTTTACGGTCACATTGCACAACCATTACTGAGATCTGGGTTTATGAAATTGAGTAACCTTGCTAATGGACCTTGTTAAAAGACTTGTGTAATTTCTATTCTATTCTATTCTATTCTATTCTATTCTATTCCATTCATGTCATCCTATCCTATCCTTTTTTACACGATGGCAATCAGTGGTGTCATTGCTTGTTTTACTGTAATATTTTTCCTTCACAAAACAAAAAGAGGCATATTCATTCCCTGCCCTCCCTCAAAATACCTCCTTGTGAAAAAGTGGAATGAATAGAAAAACTGTCCAAGGTAGTCTCCCCAAGACTGTAAGAACCCTGGACATGACTGAACTCACAAATTCATGTCATGAGAGACTTCAGATTTAGTCTTGATGCATGGATGAAGGTGTGTTTGATAAGAGCAACAACAATGAAAGTATGTATTATAACATGATCTAGTGTTATTTTTAATTTGGAAGGTAGTCAAACTGATTCTGTGAAGCCATTTCCTCTCTCCTTCCCTTTGCACTGCACTACTAAAACCACCAAATGTGGAGTATTATGCTGGTTTGGGGTGGATTTTTTCTTTTGTGTGGGGAATTTTTTTTGTGCTTCTAGAATAAAACTTCCTACAGAAACTTCTGAAGGACTAATTCTCCATTGAAGCCAAGCATTTGAAACCCTCTTGTAAGCCTAACAGGTGAACCAACGATTGTAAGCCCTGGGTCTTTTAAGAGAAGCTTCTTCTTCAGTGTTTGAGTCGCTGGTGAATAGCTCACTGCAGCTCTGTTTATATAGACATATGGTGAGAAGAACACTAATACAGTTGTCTGTGCACAACTGTAACAAACAATCTGCTTATTGTGTATTTTTTTAGGCAACACTTCATGCTGTCTAACAGGTGGCCCCAAGTTACAATAGGCACACTGTTGGGGTAGAACAAACCCCATTTACACAAGAGCCTTGACTGGAGATAGTGACTAAGACAGCCTGCAAAATCAACCTTAGGACATGATTGTTTAAAACACTGTAAACGTCACGAGCCTCCAGTGAATATGAGCCCTGCCTTTTACATCCTCCTGTTGCCCTCAATCTATCTCAAGGCCAGTAAATTCCTCCCAATGAATGAATGTCAAGCAACATTTAAAAATCTCTCACATACTATAAATCTCAAGTTTATGTTTATAATGCAGCATTATTTCTGTAAAAATTGAAGTTATTTTCATTTTAACTTGTATTGCAGGTTTTCAGTTTGTTAGGAACATGGTTTCATGTTTTTAAATGTTGTACACTACACCTGTTTCAGAGCATATTGAGGCACAAGGTTTGTCCATGTTGACTGCAGAGAGGATAAGGTAAATAATTCAGCTTTTTCTCTAAAGATATACTTCTACTACATTTCTCATTTCATTCTCTTTTCTGATCTTTTCCTCAGAAATTTCCTCCCCATTCACTGTTTTTAGTTGCTAAAATTTTCCTTTTTGGAAAATTTCCTTTTGCAGTCCTGGAACATTATAATTTCAGTAGTTCTGCAGGAATTTGATGTTTATGTTTGCGGTTTGTCTTCTTTTTTAAATATATTATTTTTATTTAAATTTTTTATTCTGTAGAATTCCCCTGGTGAAGAGGCAGTTTGCCAGGACAGGATTTCTTTGAAATTTCTTTAGCTCTGTTTTTGACACAATACTCGATTCAGCTGTCATTGATTTTATAGAAGTGGCTCAAGTCCCATGTGAAAATCATGAATGGAAGTGGGATGGTAAATGGATAGTCCTATCAACCCTGTAAAGCTGGCACAAATGATCACATCTGCATAGTAAAGTGGGCAGTAATTTATGTAACATGCAGAAAGTACCAATATTCCCAGACTTTGCCATATGTCTGTGAACCTCGGTTATATGTATATTCCAAGAAAATCTTCTTGGGTGTCCTGGAAGCCCTAGATGAGACATAGGCACCCCTAGAAGGGAATTCACCTCTTACCAAGGCATGCCATTTCTCCTTTGACAAAAAGGAGTTGCAGGTTGATTAATGCCTAACTTCTAGTGGTTGCAGTAAGATGAGACCAATGCCACCCATTTCAACAGAATGTCTGAAAATAATATTTCTTTTTTGGCCAGTGGGACCAGTAAAGGTAAAGTAAAGGGATCATTCCCCTGTACTTGCCACTCGTGAGACTTCACCTGAAATCTTGTGTTGAATTTTGAGCCCCTCAGTACAAAAAGGACATTGAGGGGCTGGAATGTGTCCAGAGAAAGGCAGTGGAGCTGGGGAAGGGTCTGGAGTACAACTCCTGTGAGGAGCAGCTGAGGGAGCTGGGGCTTGTTTAGCCTGGAGAAAAGGAGGCTTGGGGGGGACCTCATTGCTCTCTACAACTGCCTGAAAGGAGGCTGTAGCCAGGTGGGGTTCAGGCTCTTCTCCCTAGTAGAAAGTGACAGGACAAGAAGAAACAGCCTCAGCATGTGTCAGGGGAGATTTAGATTGGATATTAAGAAAAAATTATTAATGGAAAGGGTTGTCAAGCATTGGGATGGGCTGCCCAGGGGAGTGGTTGGCACTATCCCGGGATTTATTTAAGAGATGTGTAGCTGTGGCACTTGGGGACATGGTTTAGTGGTGGACTTGGCAGTGGTAGGTTAATGGTTGGACCTGATGATCTTAAAACTCCTTTCCCCCCTAAGCGATTCTATAAGCACATTTATAAGATGATGTCTTCCCTCAAGAAGTGTTTTCCTTCAGTTCTGCAAGGTACTGTTTGCTGTCTGAGTTGCTTGAGTTCAGCAAGACTTGACCATACTGACTTTCATGACTTTTTCATTAAAGGAATGAAGCACCTTGATAACCTGGATCAAAAATTATTCAATCAAGATTTGGGTGTGTTTCACCCTTCTGGTGAGATATGGCTTTCATCTTATGATGATCAGTTTCAAAGGTTACTTGCTGTAAGTGTTCCCATTATTTTTTTTTCCTTCAGTTTTTTCCTCCCACACCCATCCCTTTTGCAAAATGTGGGAGAATTTTGATGCACACCCATGTTTTCTCATCAGACAATATCTGGATGGGATTACATAAAGCCTGAACCAAACCTCACAAAGTCACTGGAAAAATTCCAGTGGTTTCAGTGGTATTTGAGTGAAGCAGCTACTACACTAATTCATGAGGATACCTTCCTTAATTTAAAAGAAGAGTCACCTTAGGCATCCTGTCTGGAGCACTTCAAATAATTTGCTGGGAAAGTCTGAAGTAACCTAACTCTATTGAATAGTGTTGTACACATGCACATCTTGCAGAGTTAGGGCACAGGACAAGCTAAAACTTCATTAATGATCAGGTTTTGAACTCTTACAGACTAAAAGTAATTTAACAATAGAATTCTGTAGTCAAACCCAAGGGACAAGACTTCATTTGCCTTCTTATACTGACTCAGTTTTTTGAGATATTCACCCTAAAGGGTGTCTGAGATGGTGGATTGAAATGGAAAAAGAAACCATAAAAAGGAATATTCTCACATTAAGTGTTTGTGTTTGTATGCTTGAGTGCTTGGATGACTGAAAAAGTGCATTTCCTAGAACCTGGGCAGGCTTTCTAAACACCACTATGGTTGCATGGAGTAAGATCTAAGGTCCATCAAATCCAGGATCCTATCTTTAGCAATGGCCAATTTCAGATAAAGATATAAAGAGACACTGTCCAAATATGATGTCTTTTTCCAGCCTCTAGCAGGTTGAGATTGTCTTCTAAGTCTGAAATTAAATGGCCCTGCAATAGATATGTAGGTAGATAGATAGGTATGGCTATATTGAGTTATCTAAAACAGTTATATTCATATCTTTCTGGTTAGCACTGATCTCTAATGCATAAAATATTATTCTTTGATTTCCTTACATCATGGAAGAGAACAAAATAAATGCATGTAAAGATCAATCCTTATTCCATTCTTGTTGGTTATATCTATTCTAGTGAACTAACAGATGCCAAACCCATTACTGAACCTCAATAATTTATTCTGACAAACATTCCCTGTCAAACTTCGATAAAGGCAAATCAACAGTCAACTCCCAGGCAAAGTTCAGGAGTCTGAACAGGCCAGGGACCACTCCCAAAACATATTGGATGTGGCTATCACATTCTGGAAATTAAAAAAGTTTAATGGCATAGTCCTGACCAGACCACACCAGTTGGCCTCAGGGCCAAGGAGTGAGCCTTGCCAAGGTTTAATTTATCAGTAGGGATGTTCCCAGTCATTTCCTGCATCAGCATGTGCTGTAATCTGAGTTTGCATGATCTGAAAAAATGTTTCCTTGGCTTCAGAGTATAAATATTAGAAGAATCACATCTGAGGTTTTTGAGTGTTTTTATTTGTCCTGGTGCCATTATAACTTTTTTTTTCCTTCCTAGGAAGAGTAAAAATACAATCATGGCAAAAAGATGAGGCATTTATTTAGGACAGTTTATATAAATTTTCATATTTTCAGTTAACAAAAAAAAGGTACTTTCCTTTATAACGGTCTACTTAATGTGATCTAATAATCTAGATGCAACAGTAGCTTTTACACAGATTTTTTTGTTTTGCTGTGATAAACCTCAATCTAGCATTTAAAAACTAATTTCTCTAATACCAGCAACTTCCAACTATTAAATGATAAAAATAAATGTGCTTTTCAGTATGGCCTTGTGCATTTCAGTATAGGGGCAAGACTGCAAAGCTGGCAGATCTCCACAGGTGACACTTCCAGCCTTTGCCTTTGCACAGGAAAGAGTGTTTAGCTCAGGTGCCTCTACAACCTGGTACACAAAGGAGGTGATCAGGGAGAAAGCAGAGCCTTTGGATGGGTCAGTGTGGGACATCAAACATTGTGTACTCTTAGAAATGGTAATTTTAATGAGTGCCATGTGATTTTGGTACCTTGCAAAATGATACTTTTCCTTCTGTATTTACAAGTTACAAACCCCATGGGTTCATCAGCTAATCAAAGAGGAGGATGCAATCATGCAGCAGAATTGGAGGCATCTTGTGAAAAGATACCAAAGTGATGTCAACCAAGATATTGAACAGTTTCCCAAGAGAACTAGCAGGATTTCCGTTTCTGTATCATTGGATAAACAAAAATTTGAAGTCAAAGTGACATTTTAGTACTCACTGAATGCCTTTGAGATTGCTCTTAATTTGCACCTTAATTGAACTTACTGTTTAAATGCTTGGTAAACGCAAGTAAGTGCCAAGGTGCCCTGTTATCTGGAGAGAAGCAGATGCCTTTCGGGCCTTTCAAAGGAGAATGTCTGCCTGCTTTGTAGTAACTTCTAGAGCATCACACTCAGATAACCATGGTGAGCACTGGTCCTTAGTGAATACAGTTCTGTACTCTGTAAAATCACTTCAACCTCTTACCACTGAAAAGAAAATAAATGGAAACAGAAATAAAGCTCTTCTTCCTTTCAGCCCTGCTGTAATTTCTGACAGCTGCATAAGGCAGCTGTTATTGGGAGGAAGAATTAATGCTAAACTCAGAAAGTTCAGATGGTGTAAGCTCAATGTCTCTGCCGTATGTTTGAGGAAGAATGATGCACCTGAGGCACTTCTGAGTGCAGACATCTGCTTTACAGTATGTTACATTCATAATAGCTCAGTCTAGCAGGGGTCACAAGCACCTCAATTTCTGCTAGAGCCTAGGGCTGTCATTTGTAAAGTTCTTCAACTAAATTTCTTTTAAATGTGACACCAGAAGGCCTTTTATAAACATATGTGTGTGTCTGTATGTGTATGCATATATCTACATATCTACATGTATGTATGCTTACTTAATCTTCTATTTACTAGTTCTAAGATAGAAGCAAAATAACTTTTATTCCAAAAGAATAATTATAAGTCATTCTATGAGTTAAGGAAAGTCAGTGTCAGCAGTTACTGCCTGTCTGCCCTGGAGGGGATTCTCTGTCTTTAAGAATGAACTGAGCTGCAATAAAGCCAGCACTTGCTTTCTGCAGGATGGATAGTTTCCTTTTATAGGTTTACACTAGCACCTCATGTCCTTAAAATAAATTTTGCATTTTAAAATAAATGCTTTAATTTAGCTTCTGGAAAAAGTTTTATTGCCTGTACATGGGAAATCAATTTTTCAGGTTCTGTACAATATATCGCTCTCTAGCAGGAAGGCTGAATCTAGGTATCTCTCCTTTTTTAGTGTAATTGAAAAATACCTGCATTTTTTTTCTCACTTCTCAGTCTTTCCTATAATTAACATAGCTGGAATATTGCCCCAGTGTTTTCAAGACTATGTCATCTTCCATAGTCAGACAGAAATTTTGAAAGACAAATTAGCAGGTTTAACCTGTACTTTGTGGAGGAATGGACATAACAGAAGAATGGGTGCTGTGCCTTTGCAGTGGCTCCATCCCACCGTTTGCTAGACTACCTGTGTCTTCAGAAGGGTAAAAAGAAACGTACAACAACAACAACATTAACCACATTAGTCACAAGTAACATACATATGGAACAAGGTTAAGTGTGTTCTTGGATGGGGGTTTGAAGGCATCTGCACAGCCATTGTGTGTAACATGCAGGGGTGTGCTCTATACTGTCTAATCCTGGTAGCTACTGGACTTCCCTGTCCTTTCCAAGAGCATGCCCAGTTCGGAGTTACTGTGTCTACCTCAAGTGGCTTTTGCAAGGTCAGAATCAACCTGTATTTCAACAATTGTTCCTACTCTTTTTGGGGGAGAATGCCATTATTGTCTGAGTACATTATCAGCCTGTGTTTCACTTTGCCTCTGTTTTCCTTTAAGTCTTTTAATCTACCTGTGTATTTTGATACATATTGGGGTATGATTTTTTTTGGTTTGGTTGGTTTGGTTTTTGTGGTGTGAGATTTTTTTGAATGTGCATGTGTTTTCTTTGATTGTTTTTATTATTTTTGTCACTTAATATTTTGATACTTTTATTTTTATTTTCCCTCCTCATTTCTCTGCCCCTTATTTTTTCTCCCCATCCTGTTTCCTGCTTTATGTGCCTTGCTTTCTTTCCGTATATTTTTCCTATATCTTTGCTCTAAAAAGGCCACCTAAGGTTGCCCTGCTGTGGTACAGCCTCCCTGGCTTACCTTGGAGTGAAACAATATTTTCCCTGTGCTCTGAGGTCTGTGGTTCAAACACTCTCTCTTTTGCCTACCTAATGGGGTGAGAACCGCTCTATCCGTAGCAGACTATTTGTCCCTTGAGTATTATGCTTCTGTGTGATCTTCTGAGAAGTCTAACACTGGATGCTGTCTAAGAGAATGATAGCATTTATTTAAAATGGTCTAAAAGGCAGAAATCATGAACCACGGAAATATGCTATAAAAATGAAACACACAGAAAAAGGCTCTTTTAAGATGCTGTTTGTAATCCTGGAAATGTGGTTACTGAAAAAGATGATATAAGTCATAGAAACACCCATTCTTAGAAATCACAGCTGGCCTTCTACTTCAGGAACTGACAGAGCTAGAAAGTGACCAAGAATAACTTCCCAGATCCTTGTCCTTCAGCTATTTCTTTCCATATGAATCATTCTCCCTCCTATTTTCCTGGGCCCACCATTCCTAGCTCATACTCTTCAATAACATATATTCTGTTTTAGCATCTAGAAGTTTTATATCCACTTCATTGATTTCCTGATTTCTTAAATATCTGATTTCAGGCAGAAACCACTCCTGCATTTAGTAGGAGGGGCAACCCTGGCTGTGTGCATAGACTGTGGAATGAAAGGCTGGAGAGCAATGCTGCAGAAAGAAACCTGGGGGTCCTGGCTGATGGTGAGGTGAACATGAGTCAGCAGTGCCCTGGCAGCCAGGAGGGCCAAGTGTGTCCTGGGGGCATCAGGCACAGCATCACCAGCCGGGCAAGGGAGGGGATTGTCCCAGTCTGCTCTGCACTGGGGCGGCCTCACCTCGAGTGCTGGGGGCAGTTTTGGCACTACAGTATAAGAAAGACATTGGGCTGGTAGAGAGCATCCAAAAGGGGGCCACAAAGATGGTGAAGGGCCTTGAGGGGAAGCCGTGTGAGGAGTGGCTGAGGTCACTTGGTCTGTTCAGCCTGGAGAAGAGGAGACTGAGGGGAGACCTCATTGCAGTTACAGCTTCCTTGTGAGCGGAAGAGGAGGGGCAGACATTGATCTTTTCTCTGTGATGACAGTGACAGGACTCAATGAAATGGCCTGAAGTTGAATCAGGGGTCGTTTAGGTTGGAGATCAGGAAAACAGTTTTTCACCCAGAGGGTGGTTGGGATCAGGAAAACAGTTTTTCACCCAGAGGGTGGTTGGAGATCAGGAAAGCAGTTTTTCACCCAGAGGGTGGTTGGGCACTGGAACAGGCTCCCCAGGGAAGTGGTGACAGCACCAAGTCTGAAAGAGTTGAAAAAGTGTTTGGATGACACTCTTAGGCACATGGTGTGGCTCTTGGGGTGTCCTGTGCAGGGCTAGAAGCTAGACTTGATGATCCTGATGGGTTACTTCCAACTCTGCACATCCTATGACTCTAAGTAGGTGTTATTAGCCAACATTTCTCTTTTGCACGCTGAGCTGCTGTGGTTGATTTAGTGGCTCTACACATCCCAGCACCAGCTGCATTTTGATTGCTCTATGTGTTATCTGATTGTTGGACACCTTGTGATCCTCTATGACCACAGATGCTTTATCAATAACATAGCAGTCATGTTAAACCTCCACAGAAGTACACAGGAGGAAAACATAGGAAGTATTCCAGAAATATGAATTTAGCAGCAATGCATCCATTTTTCACCCATGTGAGAAAAGTAAAATTGTAACCTGTGTGTAAGAGGCTGAATTAATACATAGTTGTTTTTTGGCCATTTTAATGCAAGTTATTGCTGAACAGTCTCCTCTTTTCCCCCCTTTTCTTTTTCAAAACATGGACTAAATTTCTCCCCCCTCTCTTTTTTTTTTTTTTTTTTTTTTTTTTTTTTTTTTTTTTTTTTTTTTTTTTGTGTTAAATACCTTGATAGACTACTGGTAATCTACCACTAATCCTTTCTCCTCAGTACACGCATAAAGAAATAAAAGATGCCAGTTTGTGGCTTAGCTGCATTCAGGAAAACTTCCGTATTGCTGCCAAGAACTGCCATCTGCCACCTACAAGCGCAGGTGCCAGGGAGTCTCCTCTGCACACAAAGCATAATAATATAACACAAAGGACCAATGTGCACTAATAATTGCTAAACACACAGAAAGAGGGGCCAGAACATTTTTATGAAAGTTTACTTAGTCTGTGGAGATTTGCATACAGATGGCTAGGTCAGGGTGCTGTGTATGCCGCCTGGGCCACTGTGGGGTAGGGCTGCCTTCAAGCAGCCTTTATAAGCACACACGGCTTTTACTATAGCATAGTGCTGTGGAGAGACCTCATTCTGCACACACTGAATAGTCATTCAAGTAGCTTGCTTTGAAATGAGAAAAGACCTTGGATGGGGGGAAAAAAAGCAAATTCTTTTCTTTGTGAGACAGAGGAGGAGTGTTGGGAAAGAGGCCAGAGGACTTAAAGAATGTGGGTTAGCAACCAGGAATTAGAGGAAAGTTTCTGTGGAGACACACAATTAGATATGTGGCATTCACCCCTCTCCTTCTAGTGGGCAACAAGAGCAAGCACATTTCAAAGGGTTCATCATCTGCATGAAACAAGGATAGGGGGAAGAAAAAGCACCCTAATTTTTAAGGTATAAAGCAAAGTGTAACTGTCTTAAAATAAAACAAACCCAAAGGTTAAGCAGCAAGAAATTTCCCTTCAACCAAGAGCATGAAGACACAAACCCTGAATTTAGTGCATTTCCTTAGTGTGTGTGTGAATCTGAAAGTGTACATATGTGTGCATACACACATGTGTAGGTGCCTTGTGATATATTTATATATTTTAAATTTGAAATCATTGCTGTAAGAGTTAGTTTGTCACGAATTTATGGAACACTTTTCTTTATTCCTCTAAAACGTCCAGGACTTACTGACCACAAAATCCAGAAAGATGCTACCTTGCATAGAATATTTATGGTAGGTGTCAAAATATAATTGCCAGCATAGTAGGTACCTTTACTTAAATTGTATGTGAATGGAGGGTGATTTTCAAAGGTGCTCATCTTTTATGGATTTTCAAGTATAACTATCAATTTTGCCTTTGGAAGTTCAGTACCATAGGTGTGTGGTTCAGTTTCTTCCTTGCTGTTTGCAGCCTGATGATTTCATCACACTTGTGAATCAGTTCCTGATTCTGAAAGAAAGGAGAATTAGTTGTCTGGGCCGTCCACCTGTCTTAATGAAAAAAAAATCTTTCATTTTCTTCCTGTTCCTTACCAAAGACTCTTGAAAAAAAAAAAAAAAACCATGAATTATTGCACATGCTATATTTCTTTCCATATTTAATTTTTTATAGGTTATTTCAGAAACTAGTAATATAGCTTCAAAAGATACTGCAATTAGATCAGTGTGTCTGGAGGTGAAAATCACACAATCTTACATTATCAAAACTCTGTATAGATTCATTATATGGCATTTAAATACTTTGCAATCAATGGATTGCAAAACCTTGCAAAAGCTCTGTGAGGTAAAAATATAAAAACGTGATTTAGAGGAAAAGAGCAACAGATAGGCTTGCCCAAGGTCACAGAGGAAGTCTGAGAGAGGTAAGAATTGAATCCTAGTCCCCTGAGTACCAAGGCAATTCTATATCCATTATCATTCATCCTACTTTGAGAGTGCTAATTGATTTTGACTGCTTAGCATGAGCTCTTTAAAGGGGCCTGATTTTCAGGGCTGTTTGTCTGCTGCAGAATGTGGGGCTGAGGTCTGGGGCACGATGAAAAGGGCAGCAGCGGAGAGGCTTTTCCAGAGTTTTGATTACTGCAGGGGTGGGTGCTTCCTCCCTGCCTCTCCTTGTGCTCCTCTAGTGACTGTAGAGTGTCTCCTTCAGCCTTTGCACTGCACCAGCTTCTCCGGGGAAGAGCTGAGACCTTGAGGTGCTCATTGCCTCTGCTGTGCGTTCAGTAGCCTGAGATTTGCAGTTCTGCCCTTAAAACTGTTCTGAACTGGGAGGTGTATACAGGTTCTGCCATAAGCATTGCTTCCTGTAGGCTTGCAAAAATTAGCAGTAGTGGAAACTGTAATCATACATGAGCTGCAGGGAGAGAGATTTTTCTGTCCCAAACACTTCATCTCAGATTTTTTATGTCATGCCAAGGATTCTGAGAGTCTATGTTAGCATGTCCATCCTTTGACATAAATAAATAATCTGTTATTTACAGAAAATTGCAGCTTTAAAAGCCAAAATAAACCTTAAATATTTGCATGCACTAAACCCACCAGTACTTTAATTTTCTTATTTGCCCAGTGTAAGAGATTTTCATTTGACTTGCACTCATGACATTGTGCTTTCTTAGGGCATTGTGTCTGCACAGCAAGTCATATTGTCCTTTCCCAAAGCAAACCTCCACCTCTCCCCTCAGCACAGGAATTCCCCTTTCATGACACTTCATGTACAATTAGGGTGTAGAGGTAGATCCAGCAGACAGAGAGCAACCAAGTGGGAGGTCTCCAATAACTCAGCAGCAGTCTGCAGCTGCTCACCAGGTATGTTCTAGCAGCTGATTTAGGATCTAACACAGTGGATGCCAAACTGGAGCCTTAGTTACACATTTAACTTGATCTTTTCTTTGAACATGTTGTTCCTTTTGTGTAGGGCTACCATATAAATCCTGGCTAGAACAAGGATGGGTACAAGAGCAGAGATCTTTTTGGGAGTCATATTTAAGTGACAGCATGACTGTGGGGGAGCACAATAGTATCTCTTTTCTTAAAGGTAGGATTTATAATGCATTTCATAAGCCTTCTGGGCAAATTAGGAAAAAAATAATAAGTTAGCAATGGATAGAATCCAGGTTCCTAAATACCAAACACTGCAAAATTTCCATATAAATTATCCCTTCAGGAGCTGAGTTTTGCTTTGAATGCCTTCTTGGTCTATGAGGTCTGAAATTATGCCAGTCTGAGGGAGTTCCAGATATTTTCCATAAAGGCTGCTTTCCAAAATCTTTGAAAGCAATCACAGAATGTCCAAGAATGTCCTAACCACTGTCCTCCTGCTCAGAAGGACAGTGGTTAGGAGGATTGTCCAGGAGGAGTGTCCTCCTGGTTGCTCCCCCATAGTGGTAGGTCTGAGTTGCTTTGGTCCCCTGCAATTACTTTAGCAAGTGTCACAGAGCTAATGTGGAAATTATTTTAAAGCAAATGTTTATTGCAAGTAATTAAAAGCCATAAAAATTTTAAGACTCGGGTCTCCGAAAAGTTGTATGTCATTGGTAAAATCCAGAATCATTAGCTAAACTTTGAGACTTAGAGCTCAGGAATTAAATTACTGAAATTGAAATGAAATTAAATTAAAGCTCCTGTTCAATGACTTTAAGTGAAAGCTTGACCTCACTCAAATCAGTAAGGTGACCACTGACAGCTACAGAATTAGAATTTCTACTTCTGTGCTCAGTTCTCTTTCTCTAAAGATGAAATAACGTAACTTTCTTACTTCAGGACAGATACATTAGCATTTATGAGATACTTCTATACAGCTGTGTGCTTGCTTTCCTATCTTCTTTCGGAAAATGCCTGCTTTCTCTTTTGGTTTAATGCAGACAGGCTACAGTGATTCTTAGTGTGTATTACACTTCCCAGTTCAGAACATGTTTTGATGTCATCTGTTGATGCTGAATTTGTTAAAATCCTACCAATTCTAATACTAAATTTTCTTGGAGATGACTTATGCTGAGTTCACAAGATATTCTAGAATTCATGGATAGATACTTAGAGTATGGTTGTCTACTTCTTAAAATGCAGCTGGTAGGAATGCTTAACAAATACAGGAGAAAGTTCCATTTTTCTCACTTTCCTTACAATCTAAGGAAACTGTGTTAAATATTTTTCTTGAACAAATTATAGGACATATCTAAAAAGCATTTAACATCTGAGTCCAGATTTATTACATTTTCACTTCTCTGTTCCATAACTTGCCTCCAGATTTCCATTTTGGTCTATAACCATGTAATTCTCAAAGAGAAATTATTTGAGAAATGCCAGTTTGAAATAAATTCTTATAACTATTCAGCCCCTCCAACTGTAAAGGTATTTATTTGGAAGATATTTCTGATAAGGAATCTTTTAAAAGTACCCCACACATGGCCTAAAAATTGGCACTTGTGTGAGAGCATGTGTAGGTCTGAAACAATGGGTTGGTAGAATGGATCAGTCTTTTGAACCAAGTGTCCAGTCTGCCTCTAAATAGCAAACACTTCTAGGTGGAAGGCAAAAGGTGTGTGGGGTTCTAACAGTGTAGTTTCAAGGGTAATTTGAATGCATTATTACTCTGATAAATCATGTCCTTTTTCTGATATGAAAAATTTATGCTTTGCTGCTTTTAACTTACAAATAAGACTTGGAAAACGCCTTTCTCTCTTGTAGTAGGTGAGCATAGATGCAGCTGTCTACAAAGTGTGCACAAAATGTGTGTATTAACATCTGGGAGATATGAAGATACAGTCCTCATCTGACTTTGGCAGATGTTCTTTTCAACTGTGTTAAAAATATAAAACTGAGTTTATCAGCCAAGCAATAAAAGCATGTTAAATTTGTTTAGATTTTTGATATTTCCATGTCAGAGGGCTGATTTTTAATTAGAAAGACAAGGATCCAGAATCTACTCCCTTGGACCTAGACATTTAACTTGTAGACAGGTTTTTCTGAAGGAGAATCTCCTCATTTGGAGATGCAAAGAGGATGAGGTTCTACATCATTTACAGAAATATTAGGAAATTATGTGAGATTTCAGGATAACAAGTTACCAGAAAACAAGAAAGCAATGGAGGAAGGACTGCAGATCTTCCAGTCTTTTCCTAAGTGGTATCTGGGTTTTTACATCTAAATCTGCTCCCTCTTTTCCTGGCCAATTGTCCTAATTTGAAACAGCTTCCAAGTAACCAAGGAGGCAATGCAATACTCAGAGGTAACTGATCATTATTTTAAATGGCTTGGTTGCACTAATTTTCCTTTGCTTTGGGAGTGAGAAGGAGAACTGAAATTTATACTGGGCCAGTTTTTCATGTAATACAATTAAAACAACTGTGAAGGGGCAGAGTAACATGAAAAGTTTTGGTGGCTAGAGGCATGTCATTTACTGCCACACTTTAAAATCCATTTATCTAAATACAGATTGAGGTGTCTAAGTCTAGTAAGTGAAGATTTTAAATCTACCTTCTCATTGCCTTGCAAGAGGAGTAGACCACAATGTGGGTCTGCCTCTAATACTTTGGAAGCAAAAAAGGACCACAGAAGTATGACCTATTGATGTAGAAGGACACTGCATTGTAAAAATGCACCTTCTCAGCCCTCTTCTTTCTTATTGTTATGGTACCATAGTTGCAATCAAAACAATTACTTTACTTTCTCATACATTCAAAATACAGAATGAAAATAGCAAAGGAAACCTAGTTCATTGATAAAATATTCTATGTAACTTTTTTTAAGGCTGGGACAAAATTCTCTGAAGCCTTTAAGCAGTTTTTCCATTGACTGCAGTGGGCACTTGATCAGGCATTTATGTTATAAGAGGAATTAGTACCATTCTTAAGAAAACAAATTCCATGGAATTTGTTTTCCTGTAGTGGATGCACCTTCTCAAATTACAAAGAGCTTGTCATGAATTATTTTTTCTGCTTCATATAGATGATGTCTACCTGCAAAGGTAACTAAAAGAATAACCATGGAGATGCCAATTTTACGGTAATTAAAAAAAGAAAAAAAGCAACTTTGCTAATCAGCAAACCCTTTGATCTGGTTAACCCTAAAGGTCAAACTACCCTGACCCCATCAATGTTCTTGCTCTAATGTTGCCCTGCTTGGATCGTTTCTCCCATTGTTTTATTCATCCCATATTAACTTCAAAACGAAGCTGCAGTGTTCCTGTGTACCTAGCAAATCTTCCTGATCTTACATTGAGGTGAAGGCCCATTGTTTCACACCAAATCAGTTACCATTGTGCCACTCAGCAAAATCGTTCATTTCCCCAGCCTAATGACTATATCCTATTCGAGGCTGTAAGCATTTTGTCATTCTGACCGCAAAGGCTATTTAAATCCTTTGATCTTACCTGTTATTGCCCCACTCTTCAGCTGCTGAGCTGACAAAATGGGCACTGTTATCTACGAGCATAAGTGACTGTATTCCCCTTTGCAAGACATATATGTGAATGGAAGAATATGAATGTGTTGAAGGAATTGCCTCAAATCCTTAATTTTACAGTAATGTGTGCAACTTGTGGGGAGCTGGGTTTTTCAAACATGCTGTGTGTTAGCTCCTGCCAAGAGATTGTTGTTTCCCCTTGATGTCAACGAGAGTTTTAGCTTTCATTTCAGTGGGAGCAGAACTGAACCAAATCCTTCAGTGCTGTCAGAAATTACAATCTCATTTTATCAACCTTCTCATGAGGGTTCATTCCTTTTAAGCAGTGTTTTCCAGGGGAAAGCAGGATGAGATGGGCCAGAGACAGTATCCCCAGCAGCCTCCAGAAACTAGAGAATTTGGGGTAGAAGTGGGTGGCTCTGGGCCTCTTCCCTCTTCTGTTTGTAGCCTCCACAGGTTAAATGGAAGAAGAGTGATTGCTTAAAGCAGATTTTTCTGGTGATAGTGGATTAAAACAAGAGAACAAGGACCTGTTGTTTGTAGCTCTTGAATGTAAAAGGTAGGAAAAGAGTGATAAAGGACAACAGAAATCTAATAGAAGGTCCTCTCCTCAAGCCAAACACATTTGTCCTTTTCTCCTTCTATGTGTTTTCTGTCTGGAAAAATTCTTCCTTGGTGGGGACATGCCTTTAAAAAGTAGCATTATAGGAACTAAGCAGTGCATTTCACAATTGTCAAGCACTTTTGGCTTTTAGCACAGCAGAAATTGAGCCCAAAGAAAAGTATTTTTATCCCAATAAAGTGACAGATATATGCTTATAGCCCCAATCCTATTTTTGTTTTAATAGGGCAAGATGATGTTAAAAAAAATTAAATCTGTATTTTGGTCAGAAGAAGATTCAACTGCTAAACTTTTTGTGCAGGAGGAACTGGAACATCTTGTCCAGATATCTAAAGTGCGTGATTCAAGAAGTAATCAAATGACATAAAGGAGCAGAAATTACAATTTCTATGAAGCTCATTGGTAGCTCATAAAAATTCATAAATTAATGCTGGTTCAATTTAAAATTAAATCTATATTCCCAGATAATAACCAATGCCACTGGAGAAAGGACAACATGTAATGGTGAACCACCTTTTGCAAATTATAATGCAGGTGTTCAGGGTTTATTTTTTCAGATGAAAGCTTCAGAAATCAGTATTATAAGAGCTACCCATCTTTTTTGCAATTTTGCAAAGTACTTTGTTCCCTGATTTGTGATTAAAAGTTATACTGACATACACTTCCACAGGAAAGAGCTTTGCTCACTTATTACACTTTTGAGAGGAACAGTTTTATAACAGATACAAATTATGAGAGAAAGCTAATGTGACCTGTTTATGCTAGACAGGTAAATAATTCATGGCTTTAATTAGTCCCAGAAAATATTACCAAAACTGTGAGTATAGCCTACACTGCTGCTGTGACTAAGATGTCAAGAACTGGTAATCAAACCTATGTTTTATACTAAAAAGAGATGCTTTTATAAGAAGTCATTAATTTATGCTGGGGGACTACACAGAGGGTACCAGAGGATTTATGATCTGAGGGCACTCAGTGTTCTGTTCAAAATACATTTTTAAAAGAGATCCATATTTTAATTTTTAATATTTGTTGGCCGATAGCCCTGTACAACCATTTACCTTAAAGCTTGAATTAATAATAATAAGTTCAGGTCTTAACCCTTAGCTGTGTCTGCTAATAGTAAATCAGATGGGCTTAAATAAAAGCTGCTACATGTTCGGCTTTGTATGCTAAGTACCTCAGCAAGGAATAACAGCCTGAAATACAGGGGAACTGAATAATGTGTGAAATGCCTGAGAAAACGGAAGAACAAATTTTAAAGTCATTTCAGTAAGAAACTAATACAGTTGCTCTTCACTGAAAGTGCGATTGCGCTGTGACCTTTGCTTCCATTTGGAAGCATCAGCTTGACATTAATTTCTAAGATCTTAATGGCATTCATCTACTGTTAGATACAGAAAGGGACCAAAGCTTGTTATTCAAAGGCTCATTTGGTACTATTTGCTTATTTCACTAATAAATTACTATTGCATTTTCACATTTGCATTGTCATGGTATGCCTGAGTCCTCAGATGCAAGTACAGGACCTACATCTGCTATAAATCCTGGAAAACTGTAGATAAACAGAACTTCTTTCCCCAAGTGACTGTGCTTTGGTTTTGTCATTAATACCTTAGTAGTGTTTGACACCATAAAATTTTCAAACACAATCACAAATTCATATACCAATGATTGAGAGAATTTAAAGTGCCGTTTGAGTTTAAAAGGATGCATCTACCAAATTTGTAGAGAGGAGGTGAGATCACAGAATTGAAGAATGGTATGCATTGAAAGGTACCTTAAAGATGATCTGGTTACAACCTCCCTGCCATGGGACGTTGTCCTCATTGATAACTCATAAAACAGTTTGTGAAAACTTGTGAGGTTTTAAAGTTGTTTTGTCCAGACTGGGAAGGCCAGCATAGCCCCTGGCTGACAGGATGGTAGGAAACTTTGACTGGATTTTGAAGATACAGCTCTGGAATGAGCACCCATGACACTGACAGCCACTTATTGTCTCAAAGAAAAATAAATGCATTTCTTTCGATGAGCAAAGAATGTAAGTTAGAAAGGGTATAAAAAAGTACTACACTGGTATATGCTTAGTATTAGTTATACTTGAGAAAAGCTAAAATCTTGCATCATCCTCACGTGTGATGCTGCTAAAAGAGAGCAGAAAAATATGACTCGTTGGATTATTTTAATTTAAATTGGAAAAAAGTCATATTGTATTAAAGAAGATTGGTATAGTCTCTTCTAAAATGAAAATTTCTTTATGATTTGATTCGAGAAAATTTTAAAACAAAAGGTTTAGTTGTTAGGGCTGTCTTGCACAAGCTAAGTGCTCAGAACTTAAGAAATTTTAAAGGTATCTTCTGTAATAACAGCCCCTTACCAAGCTCTTTTTAAGATCTTCATTATGAATACACTTAAATTTATGCAAAAAGATAATCTATATACCGTAGTTCTAAAGTTTAATGCAGTTTCCCAGACAAAGTGATTCTGCAAAACATTGCAAAGGGAAATGGAAATATTCTGGAGTTGTGTATCACAAATATTGCAGGAAAGAGCAGGAATTCTCTAGGGACTTATAGGAAGCAGTGTCTCACTCCCACCCTTCCCAATGCTTAGAAAAGAATTGGGCATTGACTGAAATAATGCTAAAGAGTTTAGGAAAGGGTTTAGTTTAATTTTGATGTCTGGAAATATTTGATAAAAAGACATTTTCTGTATACATATGTAATTAAACTTTGTGTTTGAAAGAGACTTTGAGAGATGATTATTTGGAATTTCAGTGTTTTTGAAAATGGTGGATTTGTGTCAAGGGGGTAGTGACCCTAGAAATGTGTGGGCATAATGTCTAAGTGCTGTGAAGGAACAAGCAAATAGATGATTGATGACAAAGGTCTGACATAACTATTATGTCCTAAGCAAAACCTGCATGGCAGAGCTGAGTGGAAGACAAGGTGGTGATGGGGAGAGGAAGCGTACAGCTCAACAATATATTTTAGGAAGAAGGGGGAAGCAGGGGAAAATGCCAGCAGTCTGAAGCAGAAGACCTTTGAGCACATGTCTAGATTTATGCCAAAATAATAAAACATTCCATTAACTGTTCTGGCCCTGAGGCTAATCTGGGCATGGCATGGTTCTTACCCATACAGCTAAACACTCATACCTGCCCAAAATATATTGACTGTATCAAAGTTCACTGTTGGGAATGGTCCCTGGGCCATGCTAACTCCTGAAATATGCCTTGGTGTTGGCTGGGACAGCTTTTAGTTGCCACAACCTGAACTACAGAGACGATGCATGTGCAAGAACCTCTTCTTTGAGGGTGACTGAGCACTGGAGCAGGTTTCCCAGAGAAGTGGCGGAGTGTCCTTCCCTGCAGATATGTGAACGCTGGATACAACCTTGAGTAATGTGCTCAGGGGACTCTGCTTCAGCAGGGAGGCACTAGATGACCTCCAGTTGTCCCTTCCAACCTTAACCATTTCATGATTTTTTAATGCTATGGCTGTGATATGGACCACTGCAGACTTGCACCTTGGACTTGCTAAATTTACTAGCATAGGCACAGCTGGTGAGCACAGTCAGTGGCCTGCAGAAAATTTCAGTAGTCCTCAAACAGGTGCTGGCCTCAAAATGGTCTTTGAAGTTTGGTGCGTGGTTTGTTAATTTGATTCCTTGTTGCTCAAGGAAAGAAGGTCCTGCACGTCAGTGCTGAGAAACAGGACTGCATTAAAGAAACACTTCACAGTCTCCCCAATTTCCTTTTGTTGGTGAAATACCCAACAGAACTCAGGTTTGCATTAGTTATGGTGGGATGAGGGTATAATAATGATCTGTATGTATGGCTGGACAGGAGCCACATGGAAGTGGTGTATTCTGTGCTCAGACATGTCTGCACACCATGCCAAAATGCAGCATATTCACAACTTTTGTAATTAAATTTTCCATATAATTGTTGTTTACTAGCTTGTTGACAGCATTATTTTCCAGATTTCTGTTCCCACTGAATATTTTATATTTCTGATTCTTTTTCCTGAGAAGTGCTAACATGCATTTATCAAAGTCACTTGTGTTTTTTTAATCTCTGTAGGTTTTGTGCATCATTTCTCTGTGCTAACATGTAGCTCCTAATGTGAAATGAATCATGAGTTTATCAACATGCTGTTTTCATTTTTTTTAGAGCATTAATGAAGATTTTTAAGATCAGTCCTTGCCAGGTGTCATTAAAAATCTTCCTCCAAGTGGCTGTCATTTATCTTTTTCTTTCAGTTGCACACATGAATCATCTTATGCATTGCACAGTTTTATTTCAAAAGCACAAGGAAATCTCTTCTTTTTTTTTTTTTTTATTTCTACATATAGGTATTCTTCTTTGTCCCGTAGCAAGTGTAGATTTGTATATTTATTCTTTGAAAGAGCATCACTGAAAGATTGTTTTGTCTATTCTGAAAACCAAATTAGTCATAGTGGGAAAAAACCTCTATTAATTATAAAAAATATTTATAGCACCTTTTCATAATAAATACCTCTTGTTTCTTTGTAATACTTTTGTCTCCCCTGTACATTCAAGTCAGTTGTCATTTTTTAATACATTTTTGTCTTTCAATAAAAATACCACTCTAAGCAAGAACATAAGCAATGCAAATCATTGATCCTACTAAGATTTAGAGGACAAGGCACCACTCAATGTGAATATGTGTTGTAAGATCCAGCTTTACTATCAGATTAAGATTGCTGTTAGGAAAACTGCTCTAAATATGCTGGTATCAGCTATTTGCCTCCCCAGCTAAATGCACATAGACAGGTAGACCCTGTTTGCACATGGTTATGACCAAAAATTCTATGAATATTTGTCAAATTAACTTTGTTTTTATCTAAAATGTGATTGTAACATATACATGGTACTAAAATATTGTATACAAGCAGTTCAGGGTCTTTTTATTTTGTCACCTCTATACACATGTGAAACAAAATTGATCAGTTTTGTCAAGTACATGGTACTGCAGTGTGCATTGCTCACCATACAACTGCATAAAAACATATTTTGAAATGGAGGCATCTGAGATCACTATATAGTGTTTAACCTTAACCTTGGTCTGGCTGACTGCTATGAAAACTCTCACTGCAGTTTTTCTGACACAGCATTATAGTGTCAGAGCTTCAGGAACTGATTTTTGCTAGTGAAATGGCAAGAGTAATCTCAGTAAGGTGAAAGTGTAGAAAAAAATTTCATGCTTTAATGGTCAATTACAGACTAATGAAATCTTATTTCCAGATATGTGAGTCATGTTGTAAGGTTCACATGTACCAAGCTTTGTCACTAATTACCATTTCACTGTTTTACATAATTGCACTGAATAGTGTAGGCTGGCCGTACCAGAAATAGTTTAATGGCTGAGTATCCCTTGGCATAATTAGCATCACAAGTTCTTACTTCTTTGGTGCTTGCAGGCAAAACACTGTCTACTGTAGGTGTGGTAGTAAGGGAGAGTGGCCATTTCTGTAGGGCCCACAATATGCTACAATGACTGAGTATATTTAGTCAGGTGGGTTTGTGAATAGGATGCAGGTGCTGTGTGTTGTGTGTGTACTCTAAAATAAAGCAATTGTAATTCTTGAGCTATATGATTACATATTGCATAGTGTCTCTATTTCAGATATGTTTAACTCAGTCATTCCCCCAGTAGTTTACAAAGTCTTTAGCACATCTTTCCTTTTCTTACTGGTTGTTGTCAGTGCAAGATCTGATAACAGTGATGTTTGATAGAGCTAAAAGGTGTAAAACATTCTTCATCTAGTCACAGCCCAGAGGATATGGAAGTAGTCACTGTAACCATAACCTTTGATGAAGAGCTGGTCTTTCCTTACTTAGAAATACAAAACTGACTCACTCATTGCAGGTAATTCAAGGAAGCTGCTGGGAGGCAAGAGATTAAGATCTTCTGAACACTAAGAGCATACAAAAAGATCAAGACTTGCCTAAGAGCTTTTGTAGCCAAAGAGGTGGATAAGTAATTACCCTTGGGTGAAAGTCAAGCTACCTATCATTTAAAACCAAGGACTGCTTACCAGGTGCTTCTCTACTTTCAGGTTGCCACTTTCAACCTCTGTGTCTGAATATCTATAATAATTAATACATATCCTTCAGAACTTGCCCTGAACAGGACCAAAATGTTCAACATCTGATATGGCAAATTCCTTGCAGAATCAGGTTAATTGGCTGAAATTAATAACCTTCTGCCAGTCATATCTTGTAAATACTGTCAGGAGTGAATATAGGATTTCCTATCCCAAGATATGGCCATCTGAACACAGACATCTACTTCCCTTGTGACACAAATTCCAGGTGATCCAAATATCTTTAACTGCACTCATAGCTTGTCCATTTTGGGGTCAGGCACACAGGATGGGATGAAGCAGAACCCAACAGGCCTGTTTTGTAAGATTTGTGTTTTTCTGTCCAAAGTCTGAACTCTTGAGTGTGTCTGAGAGCTTTGCAGACTGTAGTTCAACAATCTGCCAGGCAGCTATGGAAGTTTTTTATTGCAAAATTTTCAACGGGGATAATGGTGACTGATTTTCAGGTTTACAAATAGCAACCAGCCATTTCATTCCCAGAGACTTCAGTGTGAAAATAGACATCATTTGTGCCCATGAATGGATCTGCTGAAAGTTTTGCCAGATCACACAGAAAATGTGTAAGAGAGCCAGATATTGAGACTTACGGCTGTTTTATCTTTCTGCAGTGCATTTTCACAAACACTGGTCATTCTAGATCAGTCTAAAACCTTCTTTTCTCCTACAGACACCAAAAATGATTGGTCTGGAAAAATTTAATGAACAGAATAAGCACATGGAATATTTCCTCAGGATGTTCTTACTCTCTCCATCACTTTGATAGTCAGGAGCTTCTGAGGGCTAAAATGTGAGGATTCTCTGTGAGAGAGAGAGAGAGAGTGTGTGTGTGTGTGTGTGTAGTGATCCTCCCTGAAAGCTTTTTTTCCATTACATTATACTCTAACACATCATGTGGTTTATTTAACATCCATTACACCCTATTCAAAGGAGATAAAAGCTTACTTATGAAACACTTTACAAAATACTCAATTTCAGTTGTTGGGACTCCTAGTTCTTATTTTGGAAGGAACACAGCAGAAAAACTCTGACCTGCAACTACTCTGGACTTTCAGGTCTCCATCATGGTTGCCCTGTTTAGTTCTCTCTTTTTCAGGTGGAAGGGGTCTAAGCCACTTAGTTATTCTTTTATGTACTCTGGATTTTTTTCCTTTTTCATTTTCTGCCTCATGAAAAAAGTATCATTTAGATCAAAGTGGGATCATATAATATACTGGGGGATGCCTCACAGTATTACGTAGCCCAGATAGCTGGATCAGTGTGAACACATTTGACCAGTGCTGTATTAATGTACTAATGTGATATGAAAGTAACATTCAAACTCTGCGAGTAACAGCAAATGCAAATGGAACAGTAAGAGTATGGCTCACAACTGCTAATGTGATAAGCTGTTGATTTTTCATGAGTACAGCAAAGCTGTTAGCAGCTGCTTATCTTACCTTCAGCCTCATCTGCTGGACCCCCAGCATTTCAAGCAACTCAACATGCAAAACCAAATGGCAAATACACTTATTTCCACCCAGATTGACAGGGATTCCTTTTGCCAGGCAACTCCAATGCTCCCTATGCTAAAAATGAACTTGGACAATCTTGAGCAAATTATTCACAAGGCTTCAATATGTCTTATTTTCCTCACTAGAGTTTTTGGGAAGAGACTAGATGGAGGCAGCAACACTGCGACAAGCCTTGCCAGAGGGTATGTTATGGAGGAACAACTGTCTTTTTAAACCCTGCTCAGATACTTGGCCTCACTGGCTGCATTTGGGGCAATAATTTGTCAGAATTTTGTCTTTTTTCTGTACAGAAAATATTTGTCATGTCAGTTCCTTGAAAGTTTCCAGAAGTTCAAGTTAACTGACTTCTGCATCTGTTCTGTTGGCTGTTGGTATCAAGCCTGGTGTATCCAGAACATGTATCTTGTTGCCTAGAGATAAGAGATTCATTCCCACATGTTGTGCAGCAGAAGTGCCCATATTTCCCAGCTGATAAAATTCCAGGTGATGATCCTTGCTTATGTCCAGTTTTCAGTGGAAAGGGGCATTTGTATTTGGTTTTGAACCCTTGGGCTTGCCTTTGTTTCTATTGCAGCACAGACTTGTTTTATGAGGTTCAAATTATTTTCTATAGGGTCAGTTGTTTTTTAAGAAATACCTCCTTAATTCAAAGGTGAGCTATAGTCATAAAAGCCACTAAAAATCATCCAAATTCTATATTGTGCTATATAACCATAGGCAAAGTACAAAAGGCAATCTTTTTTTAATCTTACTTGAAGAATTATGAATATCTCAGAAAAAAAAAAAAAACTTAAAAAAGCGATCCAGATCATTTTTGTATTCACAAATTTGAAAAAGAATGAAACTTGCAACTTTGTCAAGTGGGCTTGATAGATTTAACACTGAAAGTTCTAGGAACAAATTTCATTTAGCAGGTCTGTCTCTAGAAGCTTGTTGTAAATTTTCAGTGTCTGGGATTTGGAACTGTTTTTATTTTATATGAATGAAAGAGTGAATGTGTGATGCCTTTCTTTACGGAGTTAACTTCTAAACTTAAGTTTCCTACAAATTCTTGTGCTTAAAAATAAAATTTCCTTAAATTCTTGGTATTACTGCCTGTCAAGCCATTCATTTCAGTGTTCACAGAAACAAAACACAAAATATGCATGAAATCATTGAAAATTAATGTCTTTAAACTTCAAATGAATTTTAAAAGTCATATTTTGCACTTGCTTTGAACTAAAATCCCTAAGATTAAGAAATTCAAATCACTTAACACCTACGTGCTCAAATTTAGTAACTGGCAGAGAGAGTGAGAATGATTTTATCATAAATGAAAAGTTAAAATAATTTTTTTAGTTACTTCACTAGAAGCACAGTAGTAAAATTTTAACATTGATCCTGAGTCAAACCAGTCTTTTGAATAATTTGTCCTTTTCCAGACAGGGAAACATGTACTGCTTGTGGCTGTACAGAACAGTGGATTCTGCATGTAGTTTTAGCTGAACATTGGCTTGGCTGAGTGTCTGGCATTGTTATTATTGCTTCTGTAGATGACCTTAAGGCATGGCAAAAGGGCCATAAAGGCTGAATTGAATGTTAATGTGATGATGAGAATGCTTAGTTTTTCAACGTGGCATTTGAAGTTTCAGAATGAAAGCATAAACCATCTCTGAATTGATGTGGCAGGTCTCTGAAGTGGGAATTAGCCTGTGCAGCTCCCTCTAAGTTGGTGTATTCCTGTGAATTGTTACCTGTGTTAACAGTAATCAAAAGACCTTTTGCGGCAAAGACTGAAGCGGGGTACAAGACTGCTGCAACAAGCTCCAGTCTTCCTTCTGGCAGAGTCTGTGTCCTTTTTTCTTCTCTAATAAATTCATTATTTTAAGGAAAAGGAAAGTTTACCTGAACTGGTAGCTTGTGTTCAGCTTTCACATGTTTCTTCAAGCTGATGGCCTCAGTGTTTTCAGAACAAGGTAAGGAAGGGTAGTTAGGTAGTTATTTTCTTGGTCTATTGCTAGCGGGTGGTTTGAGGCTGTATTTTGTATTCTGTGGCTGAAAAATATAGTATGGTGTTTTGATTTGATTAAGTATGAGAGCTGATAGACTAATTCATGTTGTGGCTCAGAGCTGGGCTAGTCATCTTACTACTGCGATTAGCTGGATATTTTAACTTGTGCCTGAGGCCATGTTCTCTCAGTTACATATCTACATCTAATATGCTACAGCAGTTTAAGTTAAATTATACTTTTCAACTAGTTTGGTTAATCCAACGTGAAAAGACTCCATTTATTCCTTTTGCTTAGGCTAAGCTTATAATGTTTTAACCTAAATCAGTTTGGAACAGGGCTAAGCTAGGCCAGAATAAGAAATTCTTGAAAAAAGTGTTAAAATGAGTGATTTTACCCAAAAAGCTTAATAAAACCGGGGATGTGTTTGGGCAAAACACCTGCCCTCCTCCCATCTTCCATTCTCCTAGGTCTACATGTAAGTGATAATGCCCTGAGCTGTATCTATGCCTAATACATGATTTTGTAACCTCCTTGCAAGCTGCAGCCTTACCATTTCAGAGGTGTCAGGTCTCAAAGAACCATTAAACCTCTGATGTTTGGAAGCTGTTGCTGTAGGAAATGAGATATATTTTTCACTACTGTGTCTTTCTGTGGTATTGCTGTTGGCCACTGATGGGAATGGGATGCTCTGGATCCCAGAGCTTTTAATTTTACATGACATGGCCACTCTTATACTCTGCATAGAAAATATTACCTTTGGGCTCCACTTCCCTGGCCACAGGAGAGTGTGCAGGGAAAATATTGAACCCTCCCTTCACAAAAATTGTCTAAGCTTTGTTGAAATCCAATGGGAAGAATGTGGGGCAGCACATTTCCTGAAGGGAGGTGGAGGGAGTTTCAGAACTCTCATCCCGTGGAGGTGGCACTTGTTTCTGAACCCATCTTATGCACCAGCAGTCCTTGCACACCCAGCCTTTCTTCTGCACGCCCCCTCTTTGTGACATGTGCTGCACACGATCTTGGGAAGAGCTCAAGGCTGCCCACAGCCACTGCACAGGGGTCATGGTGCCATCTCTCATGTTACATCAGGGGTTGGTCAGTGGTGTCACCAGGAGCAGCTGCCTCCTGTCCTTGGCACTCTCACAGTCAGAGTGAGGGATGATATGATCAATCATGGCTCTAATGCAGAGTATCAGCCAGTTCACAAACAAAACTGTTTTGTTGTTGTGGAGACAGCTCATGGCCCACAATTTACAGGGTACTGCCTAAGGAGAGGACCGTGCTTATTTCTGGGACATTAGAGGGGCGCTCTGAGTCATGGACAAAAGAAATGGAAAAAAATAAAGACATACAATTAAACAGAAAAGCAGAGCACCTTTATGTGTCTCTAGACAGCCAAATCTCAGAGCTTCTTGAAGATATTTCACTCTGGAGAACATGCTTGTTTCCTGTAGGTAGCAGACACACAAATAATCAGACATTATTTAGGTCTAAGACTTTTTAAACTTTTGGGTGCCAAAAATACCTGCCAGTTTCATGTCCTTTTCTCTTAGGGCACATGGATACACACGAGCTAAGTCTATATGAGCAAATTAAACTCTGCCAGTGCTCAGGCCTGAGCACTGGGACTTGCTAAGCTCTGCTGTCCTGTCAGCTGAGCCATCACTGGCACAGACACAAACTCAGAGAATAGTCTGGAGGTCAGCAGAGGCAGAGACCACTCCTGCTGCAGCATGGGGCTGCTGAGGTCTTCAGCACCTGATAAAATCAGTGTCTGTCCACAGTTGTCTTCTCTGAGTCTTGACTCCACAGAGTACTTGGCATGACCAACTTGGGTTGTTAATTAGAGGTAGGATTTAACTCCAAGCGCTCCATTGAACTAGAACAGCACTATAGTTAAGTTTTTGCTTCCTCTCAACAGTTTGGCTCCTAGAAGAGAACCACATAATCCTACTAAGCCAAAATACTTGGAGCAATAAAGAAGAAAATAGACAAGCAAGACTGCTTTATCTTTGTAGGTTAAAATATAACACTGTTAGAAATGTCTTTTTTTTAATGATGTCATTCTAAAATTGTATTAAAAATTCTAAATTTTTTAACTGAGCATATCACTGTATATATTGTTGATTGTATTATAAACCTCCCATTTTCACAGACAAATAGCTATTCCTTTGAATAAGTCTCAAAAATATATAAACATGCAGAGAAAAAATCCTGACACTCCAGCTCAGAAAAGGTGTGATAACTGTATATTCAGAACTCTAGATTCTAGCCTGTATACATCACTTATTTTTGTTGCTCTATGCTTCCTCTGAATTTTGATATAGTTGCAACAAATGCATCTTCTGTTAGCGAGCTATCCACAGTGAGTCTTTCTGCCCAGATGTTTGTGTGACACTGCTCACAGGGCAATGGTATATCTCTGTTTAAATAGCCAGAATACCAATGGTTGATCGGGGAAGTTATTGTGGAATTTATTCTTGCCTCTGGCTTGTGGCTTCATCCATTTTTAAGTTTAACTCAAGTTACCCATCTGATGCAAATGGCTCCAAGTTATGTGTTCTATAAATGTGAGAGGCTGTCATCTGAACTCAAATCTTTGCTTAATGCTATGAAAGATAGCTGTATTTTACCAGCTTCTGTTATTTAAATGAGCTGAACATGTTTTGCTGATCACTTGACTGAAACTAAAGCATTGTGAGTATGTGTGCTTTGTTGTCAGCTGCTAGTGAAAGATCAAAGAGATGGTACTGAAGACTGTCACAGACTCTAATTAATTGGCACTTATTTGCTTACATCTCAAGTTAGCCCATAAGCAGCTCCCTAAATCTGAAATAATTGGTGACTTGCTATGCTTTTTAAATAATGCTATTTTATTTTCTAAGTCTTTATATGTGAACGCTATTGTGATTGCAAGTATTGATTCTAAATCTTCTGATCTAATAAAGTATATTTCTGATCTTAAGAAACACCCAGCAAATGTGAACATTTTTTGTGATTGCATTGCCCATAAAAGAAATATTCCAACAGTAACTCTTAATTCACAAGATATATCACATTTATTCTAATGTTGAGACAGACTTATACTAAACATAAATGCAGCACCTCTCAGCTGTAGCTTCAGATTCAGTCAGTTCAGTCAAGAGAATCTCGGATTTTAAAACCCAGTATAAATCTAGTTCCTTTAGAAACTTCAAAAATTCCAGCTTTAGTCATCATCAATTAAAATTGTGGCCAATTAGTGGGCAAATAGAGATGAGTTTGGGCTTTCTCATTAATACCAACAGACAAGTATCCCAATAAAATACAGAAAATATCACTGTGCTCAATGTTAACTGTTTTCTATATTTTTTTCGTAAGTCAGTCCAAGGTTGAATGAGTCAAAAGATGGAATATAGCTTCACCTTTGCTGAGGAAAGTTATTGAGATAATATTGATATTGATTATGACAAGTTTGAAAGCTATTGTGGCCTTACTATTTTGCCTGGTTTTGTTCTGTTTTTAATTTGTCTCTGCATACCCATTAAGCAACTTCTTATTAAGTTTTGTGTGAAATATGTTTTGCTAAATGCAATGAGATTTCTTGGACAACCTGCCTGAAAGTAAGGTTAAGTGTGAAAATTGTGACATTTAAAACTGTTCAAATCCTCTGTATGAATGTGTTTTTAAAATATTTGTAGAAAGACAGATTGCATGTAATTTTCTATCTAATTTGTCATATATTTTCAAATACAAGAAGGTTCATAGTTCATTGAATGGACATTCAAACCATAGCAACATACAAAAAGCAACAAAATTTGTGACTTTTTTCCCATCAGTCCTCTTAGGTATAACTGAAAATAATTGCCTCTCAGGCCAGAGTCTATTCCTGCAAAACCCAAATAGAATAACATAAAAAATTATTTCCTACAAAGCTTTCTGAATCCCAAAGCAAATTTCATATACCATTTCCTAATAGAAGAGCTGTAGAGCAGATCCTTTGTACAATCACTTAGCTGGTGTGAGCTCAATACTGTTTTGACGATAAGAAGCAAAACCTCGAGATTTATTTGGTGTAATAAATAGATGAAAAGTCTAAGGATCTTGTGACAGCTTGAGGGACAGAGCAGAGAGCAACAAAAGAATTCAGGTGACCTGGAACTTGTTGATAGCTTCATGCTGGTTGTGCTGCTGTTATCCAGGTGTGTAAGAATGGTATGGTCATTTTTGGGATGACATTCTGTCCTCACTCGTGGGACAAAGTATTTTTCATATATTTAATGTGATAACTCATTGCAAGTAAAGAGACCAGGAGGTTTCCAGGAGCTTCCCAAGAGCTTTCCAAGTTTATGAAAGGTAGATATACACTCTTAACCATAAATTCCACCAGGAAATGAACTTCAAAACCTCCTCACCATGAGTACCTGCATCCTCTTTGATCAACTTAAAAGTGGTTTTGCTTTGGTGGTAGTGACATGATTTTTATCATGAAGAATAGCTGTAGAAATGTGTGTTATTTCCTGATAACACTTTGATTTTTGTCAGCTTTTCTTTTTTACTTAGTGGCTGCCTAAGATAAACATGAGTAAAACGATCATGGTTCTAGGACTTCTTTTACCTTATATTCACTGGGAAACAGAGCTTTCTGGGTCTTTGAAGGAGTTACTGAATCATAGAATCATTAAGGTTGGAAAAGACCTCCAAGAAAATAAAGTTCAACCTTTGACTGAACATTACCACATCAACTAAACCATAGCACTAAGTGCCACATCCAGTAATTTCTTGAACACCTCCAGGGACAGTGACTCCGCCACTTCCCTGGCCAGTCTGTTCCGGTGCTTGACAACCCTTTCAGTGAAGAAATTCTTCCTGATGTCTACCCTGAAGCTTTCCTGGTACAGCTTGAGGCTATTTCTTCATGTCCTGTCACTGGTTGCCTGGGAGAAGGGACCGACCCCCACCTGGCTACACCCTCCTTTCAGGTGATTGCAGAGTGTGAAAAGGTATCCCCTGAGCCTCCTTTTCTCCAGGCTGAAGACCCTCACCTGCCTCAGCTGCTCCTTGTAGGAACTGTGCTCCAGACCCTACACCAGCTCCATTGCCCTTCTCTGGACACACTCCAGCTCCTCAATGTCTTTCTTGTAGTGAGGGGCCCAGAAATGAACACAGAATTTGAGGTGCAGCCTCACCAGTACCAAATACAGAGGGACAATCTTCCCTACTTCCACTGGTTGCACTATTTTTGACATGGACCAGGTCAACAGACAGGTAAAAAACTAAAGGGCTGAAGTATCAGCAGAGGATTTTCCTATGCTTTCATGTTATCACAGATCAATTGAAAAGTTTTTGTCCCAAATTACAAAAACATCCGCTTATTACTCTGTTTGAAAGAACTAAGTGTCAGTATGTTGAGAGATACATAAATTGTTTAAATCTGAGTTATAATTGACTGCACAATGCCATAAAGTATGGGTTTGTTGCATGAAGTTACATAAAACCGTTGTGGATCACTTCAAGGGGCAGCAAAAAGCTCAGGCAGTGTAAATTTTTTTTTTTTTTTAGGCAGTACATTGCAGAATTCCAGTAGAAGAAAATCAGGTCTACTTCCAGTAGGTAAAGACTAGGTCAGTGCCAGAAGGATCACAATACAGGGTTGTAGACAATCTTAACAGGGGCAGACAGCATCTTTTCTGCAGCATCATTTCTCTAGCTCTTTGTGGTCCTCACATTTATTCCCTCTATTAAGTTTAATTTTCTCCTTATGGATTCAGGCCCAGAGAATGGAAGGGAATGACCAAAGGATACATGGTTTTGTTTGCAAATCTATGCTTCATGTTTAATATCTCTTAATCAAATGCGTACTTGAATGATGTCTTCAGCTCCCTCTGCTTGGGGTTTTAATTGGCTGCAGAAGAAACCTCAGAAAGAACCTTTTTCCAAATAAAGTTCCTTGAGATCACTTGTTCTCCCTCTTAAGATTAATTTCCTATACAGGAACTGAAAAATAAGATGAGAAATGTGCAGAGAAAGTATTCAGCAATGAGTAATATCCGCTGGTAAATTGGGGGACTATCGGTTCTATGCAGTGATTGTCACATCTTTTTAAACACACTGATTAATGGGTGGATCTATTACTGAAAGCATGCATGCTTAATTTATTCAGAGAAGTTGAGTGTATGTAACCACTTGAAGGCCTGTTTTTCTTGCACAGCATTTCACATTTACAATGTTATAACTACTGACAATTCAATGGAAGAAAGAGAACTAACTCATGGCACAAAGCATTAAAAATACAGCATGATCTGTAAGTGATAGAAGCTGACATATAAGAAAATATCAGTGGGATAATTTAAATCCAATAAAAGTGAAGCTGTCATCAGTATTTGGATACGTATTCTTAGTCTAAACATTTTCAATTGTGACACTTAGTTCCATATTCTTTTCTTCCACCCTGTTTTATGGGCAAATGTGTTATTTGGAGAACAGCATGTGGAAACACTATGGAAATGGCAATTCTGTGAAATACCATTTGAGAACTTAGACACACTTTTAAACAAGGAATGGAATTCAGGTCAAGCATCACAAATGAAATGGTTATTGTAAAAGCAGTGAGAGCTAGCCATCTGCCACTGCAGCACTCAAAAGGGCTGAGATACAGGGTCTCTGCAAAGATATTCCTTAGTGCAGTATCAGCTAGGGCCCACAGAAGGCTCAGCTACAGACATTAATATAGCAACAGATTTTCTAGAGGGACAAATACTCTACACGGTTACCAAATGCTGTGCCTGTGTCCATGGAGTAAAGTCAAGCAAGGAGAGGAACAGCATTTTGGTAATTTTAAAAGAAGGTAATTTGTGCCCCATAAGGACTGATCCTGAATTATTTACTTGGAGTCTGATTATAGCTCCTTTTTTTGGCATGAATAAGATGTTCTCTGTGTTGGTGCCATGCTGAAGATTTAAATGTCCCACACATTTGATCCAGGCTGGGGCTGTGGCAACTACTGCACAGCTGATGACAACAAAGGCTGGTTTCAAGCTCATTGTCATCACCATGGTGTTACACCAGATGAATGGGTGGCATTGATTCTGATTGGCATATTCATTCACATGCATTCAAAGCTCATGAATTTTACTTAACACGTCCCTTTGCTTATTGGCTGGGATTTAATTGGAGTGATGTATTGCAGCACTGCTAGATGAAGTGGAACAGTTTCTTTTTTTTTTCTTTCTTTTTTTTCCTTGGTATTTTTTTTTTTAGTTCTCTTTCTTCCAAACCTCCCAACTAGAGACACCACAGCATTATTTTTCACAATCACCAAGGCATTTCCATGTATGGAACCTAATTCTTGCCTTTGTATTGAGGTTTGCATTTAATATTTGGAGACAGAAAAATAAACAGACAAAGGGAGAACTCACACAGATTTAAGTGTTGACTTTTGTTACTGAGTTTGCAAAATGTTTATTTAGCATTTTCTTTACATACCAAGAAAGGAATAGGTCTTTTTTGTGCTCGTTTTTATGATTTTTTTCCAACTTTCCCATATTTTATCATCTTTCTCAGCTGAAATGGAGAATCCTGACCTATCGGCTAGCAGATTGTTGATATCTTTCCAAAGAGTGAATAAATATGAGATTATGTGCACGCATCTAACAGATATACTCCTGTGTATATTTGAATACACCATTGCTGTGTATTGATCAGAAACATTCAGACAGAAAAAAAATAGAGAATTTTTTAGAAGAAAAACTTATGTTTTCATTGCAGAGATATCTATGTTGAATTTTCCCTTATTGCCATTTTTAACCTGAAAAGCAAAATGTTTCATCTGAAAATCAAACATTTATGTTACCAAAATCAAAATAAAATACTTGGTTTGGGGTCAGATCTCTCCAGGTCAAGTTATTTTAGTTTGCTGAACAAGATTAAAGAGTTTCATTTCAAGGTAGTTCTGCATAAACTGTGGAACATATTGACAGAAGCTAAGTGTATCTTGGGGTCAATATAGAGAACACTCTTTGGAAGTAATTAATAGCCTCCATGGTTCATGCTCTGAGCTACCTCTGGAGATCTCAAGGCTTCCTCCATTTTTTCCAGAATTCAGACAGACTCATCTTTTTGGGCAAGAGTTACCACTGTAAATGATGTCTGCCTGAGTCTTCACAGGGTTTGCTATTTCTCCCCTCCCAACATCCTTTTCCTCCATTTGCCTGGAGGAAATCGCATGAGCCAGTGCATCATTCTACAATATGTTAAGATGATCTCTCTTCCTACGGAAGCTACATAGAAATGGTTTTGTGGGAATTGTTGGATGGATTGCAAATCTAGTTGACAGTGGTGATGTGTGAAAAAGCTTAGACATTACTGCTGAGAATTATACATGCAGTAAATGCTGTGAGTACACAATAACTCCATGCATATGCTTAGTATTGTTGCTAGCATATATAATCAGTTAAACTGAAATCCCATGAAAGTTTCTTAATTAATGTGGATATAAAGCTCTAAGTCTGTCAGATACATCCTAGAGGGGACTTGAACAACATAGTGCGATAGAAAAGATGTGGCCCTTGTTTGGCCTCAGCTCAGTTCAGCAAATGTGTCATTTCTCCACACATAGTCAAATTAGTAAAATAATTTATGAAAAAATGAAAAAGTCTGTATCAAGCACCTTTATGTATGGTTTGATGCTTCTATATATGATTGGGTTTTCTACCTGGTGTGGTTATTCTGTAATTCAATGGTATCCACTGCTTGCTGCCTTCAGGAAAATGCCAGACTTACAGTTCTGAATTCTCTCTCTTCTTCTCAGCTATCTAATCCACTGATGCGCTCAATAACATACTATAGCTATTGAAACCCAGCCCATACCATACACAGCCTGAACATCTCTGAGGCACAAGTCAGGAAAGCCACAGATAATCTAAATAAGAAGTGTTTTTCCCAGATTTTTTCCATGCTTCTTTTTTACTTTTTCATGGTCATGACATTTCCTGATTCATTGCTTTTCATGTATTGAACCAAACACTGCTGTTTGGAGATAATAAAATTAAGATTATGAACATCTGCCTTGCCATAAATGGGTCTTTTGGTTTGTCTGGCTTTTACTGTGAATAGAGTTCTACGTGCAGCATTGTCTGTTCTCCCTAGAGACACACAAGCTTTTACAGACATGCTTTTACATACCTGGGCTATAGTAAAATGAAAAAAAAAAAAAAAAAGATCTCTGACATTTGGTATCTCTGAACCAACAATCCATGATTAATTTGACAGAAGATATGTCCGAAGACTATTGTATTTTCTTTTTCTGCAATTTCAAATAGCATTACATGGGCTGAATTGCATTCTGTGGAGACACCCTAAACTGTGCTTGAGGGATTACTGAGCTGTAACTGAGGGTGTGAAGCTTCACAGTGAAATTTCCCTGCAAGTTTTTAGGAAAATCAGACCTAGCTACCAATTCTGACCACTGGTATGAACATTGGCTAAGCTACTGGCATTTGATGGGAGCCTTTCTATCCACTTTTAAGTGTTTGATTAACCTTTATGTGGTCTGAAGAAGCCTGCAATTGGATGTAAATTTGATACTGGAATATAAGGCAAACAACTTTTCAGAAAAAACAATAATAGGATTTGGTCGGTACTAAAATCCTTATTTTCTCAGTTATTTACTTCAAAATAATATACAAACTGAAATAAATCTACTCCTTTTGAGAAAACATGTAAAGATTAAAACATCTAACAGAAAATATAGATACAAGTAGTCTATGTCAGTGACAGTGCATGGAAAGCATATCTCAGTTTCAGCCATGAGGACTCAAGGAGATCACTGCACATGCTGAGTTACCAGGTGGAGCTCCAGATATTAGGTTTCAGATGTAAAGACAGTTACCTTGCACCAGTTTATTTTCTCACAGCCTTGGTAAAAAGACAAAACTCCATTAATGACCTTACGTTTAGAGCCACAGGCTGAAGGGGTGAAATTCCCCAGTAAATGAGGTGACAGTGAGGTGGGATGTGAGTCTGGGCACGATGTGGATGCAGACACGGTCTCTGCTGGAGCTGCAGCGCATGCAGGTGCCGGGGTGAGGTCTGCTCCTGCGGGGATTAGCATCGTGTTAGGCATTTCTGTGGCAGAGGAGAATGCAGCTCAGCCTCAGCTTCCTCTGAGGGAAAAATCACTATCTCAGTCCTGTTCTTCAGCTCCTTCCACTGGAAAAGCAACAACAAGCACCACCACAACTGAGAAAAGACTATCCCACTGGAAGGAGCGAGAAAAGCCTCTGCTTTATGCACATGGTAGCACCAATAGGTGCTGCTGGCTCAGTGGTGCTCGGGGTTGTCCCACGGCAGGCTTTTGTGTGACTGCACATTCCAGCCCTTCAGCAGGGCACTGCTAGCTTAGCAACATCAGTGAGCTGTCAATATTTGTCTGCCCAAATCCCACCATTAAGTACGCTTCTTAGAGCTGGTCTTTGCAGATCGTAATCACTGTCCTACCCTACCTTCTAAGCCTCTCCTACCCTCCTACTGCCTCCTTCAGAGAAGGGATCACTGCAAGCCTATAAAGGAGACTCAGCAGTTTCTATCACCAACTTTTCTTAGAAAAGTGACTAAAGACTTTTGTGTGGACACAGTTCTTAGTTATGCTTATTCAAAAATTTTCAGATTTCCTGTGCGATGTATATTTTTGCAATATTTTAGCCACTGTCATGTGTTCTCTATTAAAAGTGCATGGAAAGTTACCTGTTCTTTTATGTGTCATCCTTCCCTTACTTCTCTGAGTCCTGCTACTCTGGTAGTTTAAAACCACCATATGGATGACACAGAAGTTTCAGCTGGCTAGAATCAGAAGAAATAAGCAATTTAGGCAGCAGCAGCAGATGCTGTAAGAAAATAGAAGATGGAAGGGAACAACTTTCCAGATGTTGCAAGAAATTAAAATATGGCTACTCTATTTTGCCATATTCAGTAAGCACAGAGTCTGTCACAGCCAGCTGGACCCCTGAGAGCTGCCCCTCCTCCTAGTTCCAGTCATCAAAATTATGATTTTAAAATAGAATGACTCTGTATAATGAATGAATGATCATAATTTGAGGAGTATTTCTATGTATGATCTTGGTTTCAATGGAGATTAGTTACACAGTTTCCAAGATCTGGATCATTGGTTACCCCACATGGCTGTGCAGTCATTTTTCCCAGTAAAAGGCAGGGAATGAAACAGAAACAGGAACAAATAGATAAAAGTGAAAGTGGCAAGAACCCTCTGAATTATCTTAACTTGGTATTGCCACAGAAAGTTTGGCATGGCCTCAGGACTATGCTGTCTAAGTTGTCATCTCTGTAAGTCTTTATTTCACCTAAATACTTCTGTCCAAAGCATTGGCACACATGCACTCCTGCACTGTAGATCCCTGCATTGGGTCAGGTGAAATACACTCAGCCACCCACAGAGGTGACAGAGACAGACTGAGAAGTAATTTGGACAATGACATAGTAGGTGAAGAAAGAGAATTCTGTAGTAAGTACCAAATAGATTTTCCAATTAAACATGGGTTAGGAAAAAGCAGAAAATCATTGAGATGCATTAAAAATGTTTTAATGATAGCTGCCTGCAGGTAAAGGAATGCAAGGGCCCAATGCAGTTGCCCATAAATTAGTGCACAGTACCTTTTGAGAAAATAGAAATAAAACATATTAATTCTTTTAATAAGAGAGAAATATTTCTCTTTGGAACACAGTAGCCTTTAATTCATAAACCCTATTCACAATAGAGAAATGTGTGTACTGTAAATAGTGTAGGTTTAATGTGATGCTCAAAAGGATGTGTTTGTTGCTGAATATGTTTTTATGCATATGTACAAAATATATATACATTTATGTGTTTCTTAGATCCATATGTATTTACAGCTACAGGTACACAGGTATATATATTTCTAAGGTCTAAAAGCAGTGCATAAATCTCAATGTACATTACTATCAAGCACAGACATATTGGTGTAAGAACAAATGGATTTATACTTCTACATAATAAAATACATGTGTGGGGACACATCCATAGCTGCATATATATATATATATATATATATATATATATATACCGCCTGTTTTGGTATGAAATGGAAGGCAGTCATGGGCATCACGTTAAAGCTTTGCCAGTATACATTTTTTGTTATGGATCTGTCACCTTCCTAGTTTACAGAAGACTGAGCACTGAGAGGAATTTGAGTGTAAGCATGCAGTACCAGCTTCAGCTTGACTCCAGCCTCGCTTTGTCTGTGAAGGCTGCTGGTAACAGTTAAGAGTTTGCTGGTGTGATAGGTGAGCTTCATCTGTCATGGCTAATGTCTTGAGACAGTTGTGCCTCCTTTTGTTTCTGTATTCCCTTGAGGACATACTGTTCTGGAGGCATAGCTGTGTTTACCCTGCAATTTTTTTTTTTTTTTTTTTTTTACTAAGTCAGTAATCGTGTTTACCTTCCTTCCTTCCCCAGTGCTGTTTGCCAGCTTTGGTGTGGTGAGATGACTAAGTCAATATATATTAAAGAATACATAACAATGTTGTAATGAGAATTAGCTGTGCTCAGAAAAGGCAGAGACATTGGCTGCTGTGTTTTGCACTGTTTAGTCTGGGGGTAATGAAGAGCTCACAGATGACCTGATTTCATTAAAGTAGGTCAGATTTGACTGAAACATAGCTATGGCTCTCTCCCATCATTGCAGTGTCTTTCTCCCCCCCATCACTGCCTCAGCCACTCTGTCACCTCAGCATTCGAAATCTTTCAGGGAATTACCGTAGGGTTTTGTTGGCATCTTAGCCAAATATAGACTACAGAACTTAATTTCCACTATTGTCTGTGCTTTCTGCCAGAAGATGTGTGGTGGAAAGGATGACCATACTTCTGTCTTTACTGCAGGAGAGGTGATGATGTGAGAGGATGGCACACTTGATAAGATGGCATTTATGTACCATAGATATTTCTCAGTGAAATCCAATCTGGACAGGATACCTGCCAGTTTTACTGAGGCAGCTGAGTCAGATTAACCCTACATTCATGCACAGTTTTCATCTGATTTTCTATTTATTTGCACTGTTTCATACCCCAAGTTTAACACTGGAGTAGGTAATTCAGATTTGGCAATGTCCTAGTAGAAAAACACCTTTAAAATGGTTCTGAGAATGTCTTTACTAGCATTTGTGTTCACAAATGAGAATATAATACCAGATATAAGAGTTATTCACAGCTTCTGATGGGGTGGATGTGAGATGCTGGAAGCAAGTACAGAATTAGGTATTGTCATCCCACAGGATGTCTGCTAAGAGAGTTTCCTTCTAACATCAGTGGGAGTAAGGTGGGATCTATAGACCAGACCTAAACAAAGACATTAGGGAAGCTATTCAGACAGTGCTCAGCTTGAAAAAAAATCAGGCCCTGTTGGGTGGAAAAAATGATGCTGTAAGATGTATAGAGCCTTTTACTGAAAGATTTTGAAAACACTGGGTTGACAAACATGCTCAGGTTTGCTGTTCAGCTTCTAAAACCACACTGATCTTCTATCACGAAATATTGTGTTACTTTTATTACAGCCTTTCTATAGTTATATGATTCCCAGAGAGACACAATATCCTATCTTTAACTACTTGTCCCCCTTTAAGACTATCAGTTTTTTCATGTCAAAGTGTCTCTGCAAAGGTGTCAGCCAGAGTATATTGCCTTCCTTTTGCAGCCATATTACATTTAAACAGAGGCAGAAATTTGGGAACTCCCCAACTCCTCCTCCTCCTCACTTGTCTTTCTTGCTGTTAATTGTTGTGATTGTGCCTCTCTTGACTTCTAAAGCAGGTGTTTTGTTCTCACATTTGCTTCAGGTCATTACAGTAAAATCTTTTCATTCCTGAAATCTTTTTTCCCCCCATTAGTCCTGAGACAAATAAATTGATTGTGATTTTCAGAAGCAACTGGGGTGGTCAAGCAGTTCCCAGAGAAGTCAGTAATCAGATTACTTGCATAAGTAATCTCAGGACCGTGGGCTTTTGAAAATCCCAAATCTTCTGGCTACATTTTGGCTTTTTAATTTTTTTTAAAATTTGCTTTCCCTTTACAAAGGGAAAGGCTTTATAGAGCTTGCACTGCTATAAGTAGAACCAACATGTATTCTAACATAGAAATATCCTGTCTTGTTTAACTTAGAAAAAGATGACCTTCTGGATCATCAAGCACTGTCTTCTGCTCTTGCAAGCAACTGCGCAACATTATTTTGTTCATAAATATCTATCTATATCTATATCTATATCATCTATATCTATATCTAGATCTAATCTATCTATATCTGTCTATGTATCTACCAGGTTCTATTGCCAAATATCTTCCATTTTCTGCCCTGATCCAGTACTCTCTTTCAACAGAGATATGTTTGAACTGAAATACTTCCAAAAAACTAGTTAGATAAAAGCTATGTTTAAAATAGTCTGTAATATTTGATTTAAAGTAAAAAAAAAAAAAATGCCATGATTTCACTAAAAGAACAAGAAAAGCTGTGGTTTCTTGAGAGGTTTTATCAAGTGAAGCATATGTGTTCTTGTGGTCTTTCTATAGCTTGGAAGTCTTTTTTGTATTGCTTTGTCTGCTCTTCTGACAGGTCTGCCAGTCTGTCTGTGCTGTAGGGGTGTGCTGTAATGAGCATTTTGTCAGGGCGAGAGTAACACAGGAAACGCTGGAATACATTGCCTGTGAGCTGCTGGTACGAAGAACAAGGCAAAAGAAAATCAGCCTCATGCATTCTAGAACAACCTCTTCTGAGCAATGCCATAAGGCTTGCCCAGTTAGGGATGTTCAGTGATGGTAGTGGGAATTTTGGCCATTCTGTACCTCATTAATCCAAGTTTTGCAGGTTGTACTACCTGGGTAACAACTTGGGTTACTCTAGGGTGAGTTGCAATGTTGTTATTGACTACAGTTGTGTTGACAGCTATATCAGTTGTTTCTTTTCTAACTGAAAGATGCAAAAGATGTGTGCTCACTGATTTTTCTCAATGCAGATTAACTGGAAGGATCTTCATTTTCAGCTTCAGATTCATCTTTTATAAGCTTCAACAAAGGCATAATACTTTAGTTTTCCACTGCCCTCAATTCAAAGGAGGGAGATCAAAAACCCTGTCTTGAAAAGATTATGCAACTCAATTGGACCTGATCTTGTTGTATTATTGCATCCATTACAACAGCACAGTTCAGGCAGGTGTTAGTTTCAATTAACCTGGGATTCAGGTATTCACAACATCTTGTCTGCCAATTACTCACATAATTACATGGCCCAGGACTGTAGAATGGAATCAGCCATCATGCTAGGCATGTGTGATTACTGAAGAAAAGAGGAATTCAGAGGATGTATGAGTAAAGCACAGCTTCAATGATCATGGACAAAAGTGGTCTTTAGTGAAGAAAGCTTATTTACTAGGCTCTTGCTGATCTCTTGAATGCAGGAACTGTGCCAACAGTGTTTGTGTGACACGCAGATGCCTCACAGCTGTCTGTTGTTTTTGTATTCTTATTCAGTCAGTAGGTAAAATGAGAACTTATTTAGCATTTTTCAAAGAAGAAACTGAAAGGCATTCTAGGGAGCTAATGGCACAGCCATGTATGGCAAGAAATCAAAATATGAGAGTCAAGCAAACATTAAATCCAACTTTCTGAGACCAGGATGTCAGCTGAAAAAGACAACTGCTGACATTTTGACCTGAAATATCCACTGACTTGGTCAATATGAATACCTTTTTTGTATGGCTCTGTCACTGTACTGTCAAAAATCAATCCACCATGGGCCTCCACATAAAGATCTTTTAAGGTCAAAGGCCAAAGGTCTTTCTGAGTCTTAAATGCCATATATCTTTGTACTATTTTAAGCTATAATGCCAAAGAAAATGTGAAATTATGGATGAATCTTGTGAAAAGTGAAAAGTAACTTAATCGTCTAAAATGATATACACTTAATTATATATACTTAATGTCATTGAAGTTTAATGATAGCATCCTGAAGGAATCAATAGAAAGTCAAGCTGTTTCTTTCCTCTCACCACACAGATCCAGACTACGGCAGCCTAAAATTCTTCATAGCAAAATAAGAATTCATTTCAGTGGAACAAATTGTGAGGAAGGACACTGCTCAGCCTGGATGGCAAAATATGGGCCTTTATTTCATCAGGAAACTGACATGAGTATGATATAGAGCTAATATCATTTGACAGTGGAACAAGTCTACTTCTTGTTCTAAGGGAGAACCTAGGCTATTACAGCCCCCTTTTGTCATTTTGGGAAATTTTTGATATGTGTGATTTTTTTTTAAATACAGGAACCTCATTAAATATAATGCCTATTCTTAAATTTCTTCAACATTTTCTTACTAAGTGCAAATATTTAAATAGGGAAATTCCCAGAGGGCATACATATTCAAATATTTGAATTTTTATAGAAACCCTTTGCTCCTAGTAGAATGCATAGAGTATGACTAACTACTTTACTATGGCTAAGACATAATTTTATGCCTTTCTATATATCTATTTGTGTTTGTGTGTATAGTCATTTACATGGGTAATTAAAAGAAACATGTTTTGTAAATGCTAAATTAAAGGGAATTTTGTGGTTTTCTAGTAAGGGAGTTAATATGGCTTCTACTGAAATTCTACACTTTATTATACCAAGATGAAGCACTTTGAATGTATACAAGTTCTCTGGGAACTATAGTAGCAAAAGCTCAGGGACATTTGTCTCACAATGCAGCCTTTTCTCAACGCCATATCCATACATCTTATATCAATCACAGAAATAATCTGTTTGACAGCTATGTGTTTGGGGCATTGTGATACATGAAAGTTCCAGATTAATACATGAGCTCAGAGTTATTTGCTGCCATGAAAATAACAGTTTTAGTGCAGTTTGAGTGTTGTCTGTATTCAGAGATCAAGAAAAGCAATCAGTCCCCAAACCTATCTCTACTGTTACGTACTGTTTTAAATTACATGATCGTTTTCCAGATGACATGTAGTTTTTTCATCATAGGACCAAGGCACGAATTAGATGGTGACTGGAAAGCAGCCAGGATTATTCCTATGCTGGGAAATATATTGCTATTGGGAGACTTGCCCACCTCCTACCTGGTGGCACTGTTGAGAAGTAGCAGGCTCATGAAGGTTTCTTCTTGCCTTTTATTTATTGCTGCCCTTAATATCTATAATATTGCTGTCCATTGAAGGACATTTCATGCTTCTCAGAGCTTCTGTACAGATTTTGTGTTGTGGCTAAAGTATCCCTTTTTTGTGGGGGAGGAGGTGTCAGACAAAGGAGAAGAAGAAATGGAGTGACAGCAATGAGTCATTTGACTCACATGACACACATGGGTGAGCTGCATCTTGTTTCTGCATTCCCATGAACATAATCTGGGATATATAGGCAGGAACATTGCCTGTAAGACATTGCAATTACACTCCTGAATTCATCAGGTTTGCAAAAACTCAGCTGTGACAGTGTCCAGTCTGGTTTGGCCTATGTGTTACAGGGACGATGTAACCCAGCTGGACAGAATCCAAAGAAAATGATAAAATGATCAGAGACTGATCCAGGAAATGTCACACTCGGAGAAAGACAGAAAGAATCATAAACTGAGAAAAGACTGGAGAGACATATTTACCTGGTGTGTGACAGGACCTTGCAGGGAGCAAAGGAATATAACAAATAGAAAGTATGGGGATCGTTTAGGCTAACCATTAAAACAATCCTTCTCTTAGAAGTTTTCACAAAGCACTGGAATGAATTGCATGTCGAGGTTCTGGAGTCCCTGTTAGAATAGGCCTACATAAGGAGGTTAGACAAACAGCTCCCAGAAATGCATTAGACATGATCCTCTGGTGTAGGGAGACAGATCAAGCAATCTCTAGAGGGGTTTTTCATCTCTGTTCTCTCTGATTTCATCTTTAGGCAGGTATAAATCTGCCATAGTGTAGCAGATTGTTATATCTGATAGCTTTTATAAGTGGCCCAGCCTTCAGGGTAAGCTTTGGGTGACCAGTTCACCGCTGTCAGCACTGCAAAAGCCATAACCATAACTGGCTCTAATTAGCAGCCTACGTGGCAATTTTAGCGGTTAGGACAACAACTTGACTATAAGGGATGAATGATCCTTCTGCCCCAATGGGTGTTTCTTCAAGCTCAGTGAAACTGGTAAGTTGGAGTGAGGGAGCTGACAGTGCTTCTATCCATGATGTATCTTTTTTTCCTTGTGCTATACTGCAGAGGACATGGGTCTCTGGGACTGTGCATTCAGCATCTTTCACAAGCACGGCTTTCATACACAGAATAACCTACTTGTGCTTGGTGCTCTGTACTGAAAATCATAGGGGTTTCCGTGCAGAGGATGAAGGGCGAGAGGGGAGAGATTTATGATAAGCAGGTAGCTGGCTGCTCTTTGCCAAAGGCATGTAAATAGAGCGAAATTCTGACATCAGCACGTTTTCAAACTTAGGCACTATTGTGAGCTCTCCTTTTAGATGTATGTTTTTAGACAGGGCAGAAGGATGACCCAAGAATTCCTCTCTGCCTCATGCATAAATATTTGCATCATAGGTTTCAAGAGCAGAGAAAAAGCAGTGTTACTTTGCCTCCTCTTCTACCAAGTGTGTGTCTGTTTCTCTCAGTTTTCTACTACCCCAATGGCAAAAAATACACTTTTCAGCTGCAATGAGTGCTTCCGATTTGTAATCCAGGCCAGTCTGTGTCTTTGCAAACTGCCAAAATTGTGAAGGATGCTGGTCTTCACCAGATGCTCATATCTGGGGTCAGAAAAAGGCTGATCTTTTGAATTCTGTCTGCACTAAAGCCAAAAGGCATATGTGCTGTACCTGCCTGAGGGTCGCTTGAGATAGCAAGGCTGATACATTCCTGCCTGTCTTTTCAACCAACTTCTTTGTTTCTGCCACACTGGAACCGCATAAATTCACATTGCTTTCTTTGTTATATTTGTTTCATTTAAAATACACAGGAAGCCTTGTATGAAAGTGAGACATTCTGGACCTTTGGCTCTGATATTTCCTAATAAGAAGAACCCAAACAAATTCATGACAGAGCATTGAGGAGAGCTGTTGAGAGGACACCAGTTAGATGACTGGTGTCCTCTAACTAACCCAGGCATCAGACTAATCCAGTCGGGTGGCGTGTTGATGCAAATGGCGACTGCTTAAAGGCAAGCCAAAGAGAACCCACAAGACTCTGTAAATGTGGAAAGGGAAACAGTGCAATAGTGTGATTTATCTAAAATCACAGTGCATGTAATTTGATGAAATTAGGGGGAAAAATGAATGCTCCCCTAATTTCTACATGCATATCCATCTCTTAAAAATCAGTAGGGTAACTAAAGTGGCATGTAAGCCCTGTGGCAACTGTCAGATAAATTACACAACAGTGAAGAAATCTCCTGCAAGTAATGCAATATCCAGCTAACTGCTTTTCCTCTTTCAGAAAAAGACCTTGAGCTGCTGCATTTGATTCTACTTCAGAAATGTTACAAAATTTCTCACTGAGAAGGCAGATCTGTGTTTTTGTGCATGAATAAGCCTTTTATTTTCTAGACAGGGCGCAAATGGAGGCATAGTGAAAATTATTAAAGGGCACTAACAAGGGAATACCAGTCTTTAGGCTAATTTTTGGGTAACTATTTCTATTTATTTTTTCATTAAACAAAGTCTGCAGTTGCACAGATTGTTGTTATGAAGTCCCTAAAGCCCTATAAAGCATGGTAATGTGAGTAAGTTTTCAGAATTTAGTAAGTCTAGTTCTGGGATTTTACTATTACCTAATGTTTCCATTCTATGGTATTATGAAAGCACTATAAATGGCACCTTTCATGAACCAGCTCTTCTGAGCCCAGCAGGCTGCTTCTGCAGTGAGCTGGTGGACCTTTCTTAAAACATACACAGACACACAGAGACACAGTCACAAACATGGACACAGCCACGGGCACACAGACACAGACACACAGACAGTCACAGACAGACAACAGACACAGTCACAGATGCAGACACACAGACACAGTTACACAGACACGGACACACAGACACAGTCACAGACACAGACACAGATGCAGTCACACAGACACAGTCACGCACCCGCACACACACACACAGACAGTCAGAGACATACACACACACACAGACAGTCAGAGACAAACACACACACACAGACAGTCACACACACACAGACACAGGCAGAGACACAGACACACAGGCACACAGACACAGACAGACACACAGACAGACAGGCTCACACAGACAGACAGACTCACAGACAGACACACGCAGACTCACAGACACACACAGACTCACAGACACACAGACTCACAGACACACAGACTGTCACACACAGACGCACACACAGACTCACAGACACACACAGACTCACAGACACACAGACTGTCACACACAGACGCACACACAGACTCACAGGCTCACAGACACACAGACACACAGACACAGGCACACAGACACACAGACATGCAGACACAAACAAAGAGACACACAGACTCACAGACACATAAACACATGCACAGACACACAGACACAGTCACACACAGACTCACAGACTCACAGACACACAGACAGACAGTCACACACACAGAGACTCAGGCACACAGACACATGCACAGACACACAGACAGTCACACACAGACTCACAGGCACACAGACACACAGACACACAGACAGTCACACACAGACTCACAGGCACACAGACACACAGACACACAGACACACAGACACACGCACAGACACACAGACTCACAGGCACACAGACTCACAGACATGCACAGACACAGACAGTCACACACAGACACACAGACACACAGGCACATAGACACACAGACACACAGACACACGCACAGACACACAGACTCACAGGCACACAGACTCACAGACATGCACAGACACAGACAGTCACACACAGACAGACACACAGGCACATAGACACACAGACACACGCACAGACACAGGCACAGACACACAGACAGTCACACACACAGACTCACAGGCACACAGACACACAGACACACAGACACACAGGCACACAGACACACAGGCACACAGACACACAGACACACAGACACATGCACAGACACACAGACACACGCACAGACACACGCACAGACACAGGCACAGACACACAGACAGTCACACACACAGACACACAGGCACACAGACACACAGGCACACAGACACACAGACACACAGACACATGCACAGACACACAGACACACGCACAGACACACGCACAGACACACGCACAGACACACGCACGCTGTGACCGCTCCTTTATGAACGCTTTCATAAGAAAGCAGAATTGTCCCACTCATAGCCATTATATCTGATGACATTCTTAATACAGGGCATTGTTTGCAGAAAGAGGCTATTGTCTAAGATTGCATATCTGCTGACCAAAGCACATGGAATAAGCACAGCTTTGGACACACTGAGCCTGGCCCCAGGGAAGAGCTTAGCGGTGAGTTTGTTTGAATGTCCTGATTCAGTGGTGAGCTCCAAAGAGGAAATGCCCACCATTATGTAAGGATTGCCATTTATCTAAAGTTTGGAAAAACATTGTTTGTTCATTTTTACCAAAACGGAGGTGAGTCTTATTTAAATCAAGACAGTGTTAATGAAAAATTGCCTGAACAGAAAAATAGAGACAATAATATTTCTGCATTAGAAATCTTTCTAGTAAGCAATCAGCAGATAGTTTCAAATACAAAACTTTTCAAGTGAGCATAAAGACTCAGCTTCAAAAGAGACAGGAAGCATCTTTACATTCCTGTATGTTATCTGTACCTGGACAGTTTTGCTTTGACAATGATTAGGAAAAATCACATGACACTCAAGTGAAAATGCCAGAAATAATTTAAAAATAATTTCAGAAAGTCACTGGAGTGTTTTCTGTTTTTCTTATTTTACTGAACTCTTATTTACAGTCGATGGGCATTATTCAGCTTCCAGTGACTCAAAAAAAAAAAAAAAAATAGAAAAAAGTACATTCAGAGTAGTCTAAAATGATTTATTAAATAATGAATTATTTAATAATGATTATTCCTTTTTCTGTTTCTGAATTATTTCTGAAGTAATTCTAGATTCTAGAACAGCATAGTATTTAAAAATATTCACACACTGTTTATTTTGTGTTTGTTTTCAGATTTAGTCTTTAGAGTGCACTTAGATCCACAGAACCATACATTATGAAGTCACAGAGATCTTTGCAATCATCTAGCCTGAAATATATATTTTCTGTTTGAAACTGAGTAGGAAATGTTTTGAAAAACGTTTGGTCTTGATTGAGAGCATTTGTTAGTTGTTTCATTGGCTCACTGTTAAAAAATTTGTTCTTAATTTCTAGCATTAGATTTTTTTAGCTTCAGCTTTTGGCCACTGTATTTTATATGTGAGACCTAAGAAATCACAATCAAAGTTTTACTTTGTGCCCTTATAAACTTCATCTTCCCTCTCAGACTGAGTTTCTGGAATCTTTTGGTGCAAGGAAAGTTCTTTTAGTGGTTCTCATCTGAATGTCTTAGGTCTTTTGAAAACCTTTGAAACAATGACACAAGAACTAAACAAAATACTGCAGGAGCAGTTGCATGAAGGTCAAATGCTGAGATAACATGAACTTTGAACACCTATTCAAGATGCTTTCTACATGGAAAAATTGTATTATCCCTCCTAAAAATATTGACACAGGGGAGCTTTGATCAACATTACCATTCACACTTGATCAAGTTAAAATAAAATTTGCATGCAGTCCTCCAAGCTGTGTACAGAGGGCCTGAGCTCCTCAGGACTGATTACTATCACAATGATCACTTACAAAGTTTAACTCTGTTTGTTTTGTAATACAGATTTTAGTAATCTTTGTAACAATTTTTTAATAAATCATTTGGAAAAATACAGTCAAGAACAACCCTATACTAATGGTCTGACTTTATAAAAATATTTTGAGGGATGCCTGTTTTCTGTTTCTAATCCATGGGTGTATGTCCTGTTAAATTTTAATGTACCACACTAATTTAACATCATCTAATTAAATGTAAGGTAATTTAAAGTTGGTAGTCTAAAAGGGAAAACAGGGTTAATACAATTTTCTTCATCAATAGGCCCATAATCCCACAAAAATATAATCCTACTTTGACAGAAATTATTTTCCATAGTTTTCTAGATTGACATCAGTTACATTTCCTTCATTTAGCTTTTTGCCTAGTCCTGTATCAGGTGGGACTCAATGCCTGTTTTCCTGAGTTCAGTGTCAACCTGACAACTTATCATGACAACAGTCTTGCTGTCCTTTTCAAAAATTTGCATAGCATTTTATTTCCTTACATTCTGGAACTTCTACAGAAAAGCATCAAAAAAGATCTGAGCTAGCCTTATTACTGAAATGTGGTTTGGAGAGGATTAAAATTCATACTGGTTTTGTAAAAATTTCTTAAATTTCTATGGAAGTGTTTTATTATCATCTATGATAGATCTCCTTATATAGATTCTAACCAAATAAGATATTTGTTAAGAATGTTCAAGTGTATTGATCTGTTTGAATTGCTGGTACTACCTTCACCTAGGAAGAACAAAAATCAGTTAGTCTTCTATTTTTTTCTCATTGCATATCCTTAAAATATGCACTCCTTACAAATATATAATGTATTATTCATCCTTTATCCTGATAAACCTTTCTTTCTCTGGGTTCATATTTTGTCTACAAGAACTTGAGTAAAACAGGAAAGGGTACAAAAAGAACAGCAAAAGTGATCGATGATATGGAACATCTGGAAATGAGAAATGACTCAGTTGACTGGCACTCAGCCTTGTGAACAAATGAATGAGGGCACGTGATGCAGATCTACAAAATCGTGTAGGAGCTGGAGAAGGTTAATAAGGAACAACCATTCTGTATCTCTTTGGCCATAAAACCCAGGCAGTATCAAATAAAACTAATAACTGGCAAATGAAAACAGGGAGAGGATCCTTCATTCGGTGTATAATTAAGCTGGGAAACTTTGTGCCGTTGGATGCTTGCAATGCTCGAAGTTTACACGGATTTAAAAAGTAATAAATTCACACGGAAACAAATCCTTTCAGGGCTGTTAAATGCAAAGACATTCACACCAGCTCAGGAAGTCTTTGAGCCACTGAAAACTGGATGTGTATTCTAGGGATGCATTGCCAGAGGCATGCCCTGTCCTGCTAGTCTTTCCTAAGAGCATCTGCTGCTCATTGTTGTATTATATTAGCCACCAGCCTTGTCTTGACCTAGGATGGCACAGCTCTTCCTATCCCCACAGCGGAACATTTGCACCAAAGTTAACACTCGTGTACAGCTGCTCAGCTGTGTCATATGCTGCTGCTTATGTTCCTTGAGTAGCTGAATATCTTTTTGTAAACAAAACAAAAACAACACAAAGGCGAATAAGTGCATGACAAGCAAAAACCAGCTAATCCACATTCACAAATACCTTTGCTGTCATGCGAACACGGGTATTGTTCGGAACAGCTATCTCTGCAAAGATAGTGTGACCAAAAAGCTTAACTGCAAAAAAAGTAAGCATGATCAAAGATGAGCTAAACAGCTGCCATAAGCTGAAGAAAGCCTCACAAACACTGCTTTTGTGCTCTCCTACTGGCTCCAGGCCACAATAACTGCAGCTGAAGTTGATGTGATTAATTCAGAACTACACCACTGTAGCATTAAGTTTTGATCCAGTACAAAAGACAGATGGGATGTTTCCTAGCTCCTGACTTACTGTGTGTTTTTAATGCTCCTTTGTTGTATCACCACTGAAGTATGAGTGTGAGCATTTGGAGCAGCACAGGCAGGTATTGAGACGCCCTGGTGCAATTACAGAGTAAGGTGTCAGCCCTAAGCAGCGAGTTTGTTTGAAATGAGTGATGTGGGGCTGCACTCTGACGGATGGATTACAAAGTTATGCTGCATGCAGGGATACAGTGATTTTAGTCTGCTGCCAGACTCCCCAGCTCTGCAGCCTGGTTGAGGCATATTTCATCAGGTTAGATGCCTTGGGGACGATGAAGGTCATGTGAGGAAGCCTATTTCTCTCTATTGACTGCAGAGGAAGCCTCCGGTGATTACGTTAGATATAGATATCAAATTTCTAGATGGCAGTTTATCTCATTTTAATTCCCTGGAGGACTGTTCTTCTCATCTTAAAATATGTACCTAAGAAAGGTCATATGAATTGTCATGTGAAATGGCTATTTCTCTCTACTGACCACCGAGGCAGTTTAAGGTCGATAGCTTAGACTGAGACATCTAACTTTTATATGGTTAAAGCTGGAAATGAAGAATTTCGCCCTTTTGTTTCATGTTGAATGGATTAAATGCCATGACAGATACTCTCTTACTCAGTAATAAATGTAGTGTTGCATGTTTCACAAGTTGGCAAGACCAGCAAAGTCTTCATTTTAAATTAGATTTCGCTCAAGATAATGTCAGTGAGCAATTAAACTATTTTCAGGAAATTCTATATTGCCCTAGGATCTTTATGACTTGACATGAGAGCAAAGGCAACCAAAGCTGGGACAAAAGAAACTATAAATACCAGATGTGTCTGTGTGTGTGTCACAGTGAGTCACTTCCAGAGGCAGAGCAGAGTCCTAAGCTCTCTGCAGTGTGTATAAAATGAGATTTCCCATGAATTTATGAGTTATGATGATGCATAACCCAACATTAGACTGTTTTCTTAGCATAAGAGTTAGTCAACACTCTTTGAGGTGAAATGCTGTTCTGTCAAAATAAAAATGTTTCCAGTGATTATGTCAATATGTACTTCTAATGGAATCACTTCAAACTGCTGTCCTATTAATTTATAGATTAGCATAAATGCCTTTACAGGCATTTTATTTTAAATCAAAGTTAATGATGATGTTAAATTTTGTGTTTGGTTTAAGGAAGGCTGCATAATAAAATAATATGTAATGCATTTTATTTTTGCATTTTGTTTTGCACTTCTAAAATGTAATATTTTACATTTGTTAAAACCCTAATATTTTAATAATTTCAAAACATTTTATTTACATATTATCAAAAAGGAAATGTTTAATAAAATCCTTCTACCATTTATGAACCAAAAAATTTTAGTAATTTTGTCATCTAAAAAATATTTTGAGATATTAATCTTCATTCTCTATCACATTGCAGAGCTCAGCAGGAAACTTACGTTCCCTGCAAGTCTGGGGTTTTTGGCTATTTAGAGTCTCACTGACAAACTGAATTGTCAATGGAATGTATTCATTCATTTATATCAACAGTATTGTCCCTGTCTGCTTTGTTTTCCTCTGGGTCCTTATTTTTTCATCAGCAGCTTGGAAGTGAATCAGTGTCTGCTTATTTTCAAAAGGAACTGTGAAGGGAAGGGCTGTTAATTGTCTCATAAAAATATTTGTCAGGAAAACATGTTTGTTTTAAAATGTACTTTTATCCATGAATGATCTCATGCCTTAACATTTTCATCTTTGAGGCACATTTAAATTCTCACAATGTCCAGAATGTTATTATGTAGCCAGGCAAGCTATAAAATTTAAAAAAAAGATGGATTCAGGGTTTGTCCATGCTGTCTCTTCCATTTTTGCCCATGTTTCTCATTTCCTGGATGTCAAGTAACAATAAAAAAAAATCAATAGTAGTTGAGAGCCGTCTCAACATTCAACTGAAATATTTATTTCAAGTGTTAGGAAGTCTGTGAAAACAGAAAACTAACATAATACCCACTGAAATAGGCAGATGAGTACCTGAAAGCTGCAGATGCATTCTGATAGTTTCTGATAATCTCTGCTTCCATGAATAAAGAAAATCATAGAATCATGGGTTTGAAGGGAACTTTAAAAGTCACCTAGTCAAAAAAAATTTGTTTAAAATTCTAAAATATTTGTTTGAATTCTTGGGATTTGTCATGGGGAGCAGGGATACAAACATAATGAGTAGAAGTGCATAACGAAAAGAAACCAAAGTGAACTTATCTCCAAAAAATGGGTCTGTTTGCTTTCTCATCGGTACTTGTGTATCTCAGAGATGAGTCTTTTGGAATAGATGAAGTTGTAGCGCAACAAAATTTGTACGAGTTATAAAAACACATTTGACCCTTTGCTGTATGAAGAAAATCTTAATTGACACAGTCTGATGCAACACTGGACATCAACGGACCAGAAGGAATTTTCACAGAACTAGATAGCAAAAGGTTTTAAAAGGGACCTCTGTTAATCCTTTCCCCTCTGTTACCAAACTTATCTAAAAACATACTCTTCTGTGTACAGTACTTCGAGTTTCGACATGATTTTTCAATAAGATGGAGAAATAAGCGAATTTTTAAGGTATCTCTGTATCTTTTCAGTACAGAAACTTCTCAGCAAGGTGTGGTTGCTTGTAAGGTATTTCTAGACGTGGAACCCTGTTTGCATTTATTTGTGAATAAAGGTCAAAAAGATCATGGAAAATGAGACCCACTATAACAGTCATGGAACTGTGGCTCATAGCATCTCCCTTTGTTATATATTTGAATAAAAATAATGTTTCTTTGGGCAGAGTCCTTCCAGTTTGATGATGCTTGCATTATCCGTAAAATCTCACTGGATCATAGACTCAGAGAGTCATCTTTGAGATCCCCTCCTTGGGTTGGAAGGGATCTTAAAGATCATCTCATTCCACTAGACCAGGCTGCTCAATGCCCCATCCCACCTGGCCTTGAACACTTCCAGGGACAGAGCATCCACATCTTCTCTTGGCAGCCTGTGCCAGTGCCTCACCACCCCCACAGTAAAGAATTTCTTCCTAATATCTATCTAAACCTACTCTTCTGGTTAAAAGCTATTAGCTGAGTCTTTTTTCTGTTCTTTTGTAAAGCTAGGAAACACATTGCTGCTGCTGTGATGAATAAAACTAAGCTTCATTTGTATGACTTGAGAGATAAATAAAACTATACTTGGATTGTTTCCTCTTTTGCTTAATTCACAGTTTTATTTTTTTAAACCATCACAAATTGTAAACAGAAGGTGACTCCAGGGTGGTCCTGAAAATGTTCAGGGAAATGCAAAACAATGTATTACAAATGAATAAAGTCTAATTTTGGTGTCTATCTCAATGTGTTTTTTTTAATTAAAAAAAAAAATCACAAAAATCCTTTGTGGATGGGAAAGAAATACTTGTCAAAGAATTAACATTGAAGTCTGTTCAGCTTATACAGGTAGCCTGGCTTTAAACTGGCATTTACCATTGATAACAGTGTAGTCATAATGTAATTTAAAGTACTCCATGCTCACAGCACAGCTCAGAGCACCGTTGGGATCCTTGACACACATGCAGGTCTACAGACAAGCACCTGAGCCACAGGCAAAGTGATCTCTGTGCTGCTGAGGTACATGGACAGCTGACCTCCCTACTTTAAAGCTTTGGCTAATACCATTAACCAACCTTGTGGATCTCACCCTTTTTCATACACCAGTGAGAAGGCTCTGCATAAATTTATTCTTCAGAGAAAATAGTGATACTGAAGAAATTCTGGTTGGGACCTAAACATAAGATAGCTAAGTTTGAATATTTGAGTGATGAACTTCGGAAAAAATCTACTTGAAGGGATTTTCAGATCAATACTGGATGCCCTTCTGGCTTTTATATTTTAGTCAAGAGCACCATACCTGGGCTCAGTAGGATAGTGATTTAATTTAGGTACCTAGAGCTGAGTTGAGGTACCTTAAGTGTACAGAATGTAAGATGAGGTCATCCACCAGGTATAACAGCGGTCCAAATACAATGTTACAATCCTCTGAAAAGAAAAGCCTTTCCGATTTATTCTTTGCAGTTTATTTCATTAAATAGTGTTTTGTTATCTGTAGTGGTTGCAGTGGAGTACTATGGCACAACATTTATTTGTGTGAGTGGTCCAGCAAGGTTTGGCTAGGAAATGGAGATTTTTCCTATTGGTAATTTCAAATTGTTCAGAATTGAACCCTGTTTTCACTTCTGATTCCTAAAAAGAAACTAAATTATTTAGGGTAAAGATAGCTAAAATTTAAAAGCTTTCGACCAAAAATATGGTAGGAATGCAGTGGAATAGCTCTACAGGGTATAACATCATGTGTTTGTGCCAACTGAAATACTGGAGAAAATATTTAGAGATGCTGATGCATGACCATTACTGTGTCTAACCAAAAATTCATCTATGGGATGAAAGAAACAATATCTTAGAATGGATGCAAGCCAGTGCTGCTTTTTGTGTTTTAAACTGATATAAATCTACATGTGAAATCTGAATCATTTAATTGAACAAATTGAGTTTAATTATGGCCATTTTTAAAACAAGAGAAGTCCTTAAATACCAATTTTAACTAAGGGTAAAAGTTGGAATTAGGTTTCCTCTTGACCAAATATCAGTAGTCACCACAGTAGTCACAGCATTTACAGCCACAGTAGTCACCAGTGTTTACTTAAATAAAAGTATCTTTCATAATATAAAAGTATTTTTAATAATATTTCCTCCCAGTTTCCTCATAAATACCATGAAGACAAACTGAGTAAATTTTGAGAAATCTAACTGAGTGCAAGTACTGCTGTCTATTCCTGAGGGAAATAATGTGAACTTTCATCCTAAGCCAGATGAAAGCCAACAATTTAAGCACAAGGTCAACAGCATGGAAACCCATTCCCAGACTGTTTTGGTTTGCACAAGTTCAAAGATCTGAGAGCAGAAGAATTTGTCATATTTGCTCTTAGGCAGACTTTTCTGGGAGATGCACCACTGTTGCATGCCACCCTGTCATACCTTGCAGGGTTGGTAGCATTCTCTGAGATCAGTGCTACTTGGAACAATACTAATAAAAGAAAAAGACAACAGGAAGAAACAAAGTTAGTGGCTTTTTTTTTCAGTGGAGATGTTACTGAACCTAGATCCAAGTTGGTGCTCAAGCAGTCAGCTGGCAGAGAGAACAGGATTTTTCCCAGGTGAAATGCAAAATTAATATTGGGGTTGTTAAATAACTAATAGAATTTTTTTTTACAAGACTGAAAGGCTTAACTACAAGATCCTAGCCAGATTCTGACTTAGTTCATTACATCATGAACTCATAAAGCTCATCCTGTAGAAAGTATTATGTCCTTCCTCTCTTCAGCTGTTTGTTAAGTGTCACTGTGCCCTGGCTTGCAGCTGCCATATCCCATTAAAGAGATGGTTTAAATGATACTTACACAAAACTTGGTATTTAATAACATAGCAAGGCTACTTTGTGGTTCTGGATTAACCCTGAGGGACTTCCCTTTTATTTTATACTTGATCCTTCATGGCTTTATTTCTCTTATCCCTCTCCCTAAAGCTTTCAGCTGTTTTTTCAGTTTTATGCTCCCCTCCTGTCTTCATTCCCTTCCTCATTTCCATTTTTCACCCCTGCATCTTACTGCATTCAATATTTCAGCTTTAGCCCCCAGAGTCAAACAAGGAAAAATCTGCTATTTCTTTTTTTCTCTCTGTCTGTCTGTCTCTCTGCATGCTTCTCATTTTTGTGGTTTCAGGGAAATCAGGGAAATCTTGATAACACGATCCCAGTAAATCCTCACTGCAAGCTCAAATGCCAGAAGTTTAAAAATCCTGATTTCTAACCTCAGGGTGTGACTTTGCCAGGTAATACTATTTTTGAGCTAGAAATTAATTTTATTCTAACACTGCTTACCAAGTCCCTCAGGCACATGAGCATGCTTCCTTCAACTGGCCCTGTCTCCTCACAGAAAGCCTTATAGAAAACTGCACTTTATCACCCAAAAGTTTATGAAGAGATGCCAGTTCTTTCTTTCACACTCACACATCCACACTGTAGACAACTTCCTCCCAATAAAGGGCTACTCTGCCAGCAGACCTCTCCTTAGAGACACTGCACATCTTTATGGCTTCTGGAGGAAGCATTCAGCCCAAAATGTCTGTGTGTCAGTGTAGAGGCTGCACATTTAAGATCCTGCTCATACTTTCTAAAACCTTTGGGTTCTTTAAAGGCAAATGGCATGAAGCAAACAGGGAACTTCCAGTGCCATGCTTGTGCTTTTCCAAGTCTCCTTTACACCTTGGGCAAGCTGGAACCAAGCTGCTGACCCCATCTTGAGTTTTGATTCAAGGTCTCAACCCAGCACAGTGTCGGACTTATTTTTATTCAAAATAGCAAAGCAGTCAGGCTGGAACTGGGTTTGAGACTGAGACCTCTCACCCCAGGGCTCAGACACAGCTGAGGAGGAGCCATCAGTACAGCCCATGGCATCTCACCTGTGTTTCCAGTGGAATGCAGAAGTGTCCCAGTGCTGTACCTCTCAGGTGCCCTGTGGCACTGCATGGTTGTGTGCTGGCAGCTGAATGTATCCCGGGTCCCTAAACAGATTAGTTTAACACAAAGAAATATCTGGAAGTCCAAAACCTTGATTTGCTCCATCCAAATCCAAGGAAGACTAACCCAAGTTATTACAATGTCAAGCATAAATAAGTCATCAGAATCTATCAGGAATTTTTCTTTAAGCAAGAATCACATAGGTTTCAATTATAGCTTTGTCAGATTCATTCTGTGTCCCAGGACCAAACCTCTCTCCTTAAAAGAGAAGCTTGCCACGGAAGCTGCTGTCTCCTGTGTTAGTCTATAGAACAGTGGTGTTTGTGCTATCATTGGAAAAGAAGAAAAGACAAAAAAATACAGACAGTTTATCACAGGTATCAAAAGTCAAATTGACATTTGTTAAGTGTCTGTTTCTTATCAGAAAAAGGCAAATAAATATGATTCCTACGAGAGTATTATAAAGTGCTTTCACAAATGGACATCAAAATTATATAACAATTTAATTTTTTTTAATGTAGGTTCATGTTAAGCATCTGATGTAAAGAACTATCCCTATGTTTTTTTGCAATGCACACTTTGTGGAAATTGAACTTTTTTTCCTTGTCAGAAATATGTAACTGTTTTAGCATAGCAGTTCCTGTAAGTAAACATTAAACATGCCAGTTATTTGCAATAAAATGAAAGTAACCACCTGTAAATAATCTAATTACACTGAAGTGAGTTCCTTTTCTTGAATTCACTCTTGAGTTGAAAGTGCCAATCATTGTGAGTCCCATACCTGCACTAATAATCTCCAGTTTACTGGTGTTAAAGGATTGTTCTCTGCAACATTTTCGATATTGGCCAAAGTAATATACAAGAAGCAGAACTGGTGATTTCCTCTTGCACCTCCTTTAACAACACCACACTCTTCCTGGTAGCTGGTTAACTTGCTTTGCCGTTGTCTGGATTCTGAAGCACTGCTCTATGCACACAGCCTGGCATAAGGGTGAGTGTGCTAATGCCATCAGTCATTTGGCACCCTCAGACAGGCAAATGGGGAGTAATTCTTGCTGGATCTTTGGGTGCAATCACTTCCCACCCTCTTGGCAAGCTGAAGACTTACAGGTTATGTTTTGCTACACTTGACTAACCAGGGTGGAAGCAGGTGGGACCAGGCACTGCTGACATGTGGCATGGCTGTTCTCATGCTTTCACCCTGTGCCCAATACTGCTCCCTCAAACATCTGCCAGACATGGTCTGGGGGATAGCAAAGCCCAGGGACTCAATCACGGCTTGGATGTAGCTGTAGGTGATGAAGCAGCTCAGTTGTATGGATGCAGGTGACTGTACCTCCCAGGATGAGAGATGACTCCCAGCTTTGTTAGCTCATGAGTTTAGGCATGGATAATTTAGGCAGACTGCCCCATGAGGCAGATTTCTGCCCTGGCCTGGCTTCTGTGCAGGGTGGAGCCTGGGCTGCCCACAGGGCCTCTGCACATCACAGATATCTTCCAAGGGATGCCAAGGTCCGTGGGACAGTCACTGTAGACAGCTTCTCTTAGGAAACAAAACCACTCCTCCCTGTTTTAACTGTGCATGGGCCAGGCAGAGATCTGTTCCATCTTCTGTCAAAATTTAATGTCCTAGGAATATTGATGCCATTTTAAACAGCTACGGTAGATGGCCTGAAAAGAGCCCTCTGCCTCTCTCACCCCATTTAGTGTGCAAAAATATTGCTCTTCCTTCTCCTCGACACACTGTGATGAAATATTTTCTGATTGCCAGGTGGTGTTAATTAGCAGAACAGGTATATTTTCAACTACTCTTGTGCCCACACACAAATACTAAGAAAAGTGAGAGAAATGTAGCACATGAGAATGAGTGGTGAAACCTGCTGTTTTAACAAGTTGGAAATGAAAACATAATGTGGTACACAACTCATTAATTAATTTTATTACAACTTTATGCCAATTTTTATTCGATGTTTTTATTGGATTAGGAATTGAATTTTGAGATTATGTTAAAAATGTGATGGTGTTTCCCTATTCTCACAGTAGATGTAAAATTTAAATGGTCTTATTTTAATATGTATTTCTCCTATAATTTAGCTTTTGCCATTTGGCAAAGTCTTTAGAGTCAAACATTTGGCATAAAATCAAGTATAACTCTCTTTGCAGTCAGAGCTTAATGATCTGTCTGTCCATAAAGTTCCTTTACTGTATGGTTAATTCCCGTAGCATCAAGTGCTTCCATGTACTAATGTTACTTTTGCAGTTTGTAAATGACATTAACAAAGAGAAGTCATTTTATGGTGGTCCTGTGGCGTGACTGGTTCAAGTACTGCTACTTCTTCTTTCTTGCAATTCAAAGAAATATTTTAATCCAAATGGTACATCTGTCAGCGAGCTGTCAGGAAGAAAAGGCTAATAGGTGTATTCTTTCCTATGCTCTGAAAGAATCTTATCACATGTATGGATTTAGCGAACATGCACTGTCAGTTGATGCAAGAATTAGCAGTCATGCAAGAGTTGTCATTGATTTAGACACTGATCAAGACAAGATTCTGTACCACTACTGTTTTCCTTTCTTCCTACCAGCCACAAACAGAAGAGCCTCTGTTCTCTGATGAGGTCTGTGCGTTGATTCATAAAAAGGGAAGCCATCTCTGATATCACTGGCTCACACTCAGTTTTAAAAAACATTTAATTGATCCAAGTCTTTACTGCTGTTAAAATGCATCATAGTATATCACATTGAATACATGATATTTGATACTATTATTTGAGGAATATGTCAATAAACAGAGATAAATTAAATTTAATGGTTACAGTAAAATTTAACTTAGGTGATTTTTTGCCATACAAATACAAGTTCTGTTGACCTAAACAATTTTTTTCTAAAGGAAAATTTGTCTCCCTGGGCTTATTCTTTAACTCATCTGATCAAAACTACTATATTCTAGCCACAGCACAAAATAGGTTAATTATATTTAATTTTAAATCTCTTCCTGATGCAATTTGTAAGGTTATTCTTTGCTTCTATTTTTTATCCCACTATGAATTCTTCTATGCATTCTTGAATAATTGCATACCACTACAAAGACTCATGAGAACAGTTCATGCTCTGTTTCATGGAGTGAGTGATACTCTGCACACATCAGGTTCAACTCCAGCACATGAATCAGAAGTAAGGATGATTTTTTATAGCACCACAGGTGTCCATTTAATCCCACAGTTTCTAAACTGAGTAAAAGGACATGGCTGGTTTACTACATTATAAAGTAACCTTTATGTTTCTGTGTTGGTCCTAAAGGCTTGCATGTTGATACACCTGCTGTTGAATTCAATTAACTTTTTACTGGAATATTTCTCCTTGCCTTTCTACTTCTTGCTGATGCAACCATGTTGTATTTGCAGGACACACTCTCATTCTCTAGTTACTTATACAGACTTGTTTTATAACTCTTTGTGAACAGAAAAAAACACCAAGGCCTGAAAGTTTTCCACATCTTGCAGCTCCACCAAAAGTGAATGAAGCATGGAGAGCCTTGAGAAGTGGAGATTTTATGAAAAAAGCACAAGTGGCCTACAGAGAAGGGATCTTGGCTATAGACCATGCTGTAGAATGAAACAGTTGTTCCTGTCAGGGTACAGACTCAGATATTGATCGGATTAATTCCATGTACCTGCAGAATAATTGTGCCTGGGGCTTCATGGGAAGATGGTTCTTCCCTTTAATTCTGCATGGGATATGGCTTCATGAATGGAACTGACCTCACACAGAAAACTCCTGCATAAACTTAGAAGTAAGAGCATTGGAGTGTTTGTGCAACAACAGACTTTTCAGAAATAATCTGCTTTGTATAAGGAAGAAATTGCTTTGGTTGAGAATTGGGATGACATTTTGATCTGCATATGAGATTCAACTCAGATAGTGTAATATGGTCAAAATCTGCTTGCCTAAGGGCATCTAGGGTTTTCCCAGAATATCCTGTTTATAATTCTATGGCTTTAGGAATAAAGAAACTTGAATAATTCAAGTGTAAAAATTCCATTGGAGTTCAATGATACCAAGATTTTAATTTCTGGATGTACTGAGAAAAATGAGTTTGACTGTTAAAGCATAGCCTTCATAATGCATTTCATTTCAGGTTTCATTGGACCTCACAGAAACATGACTGATAGAATGGAAAAGCTTTAATTAGCTGTCAGAAATATGCTCCCAACATGTTTTCAGGAAAATATCCTTTCAAGCTTGTATACATTTTTGCTACATTTTTCGTGACATATGATATTTGTGCAACAGTCATCTATTAATATCCAAATAGGGCTTTATTCTTTTTTAAAGCTACTTCATTGAAGGAATGCTCTGAAGCTTTTAAGCAACTTGAAATACATTTAGGAGGAAATCCTGGAGTTGCTGAAGTCAGCAGATATTGTACTACTGATTTAAACAGGAGGAGAATATCACTTTTCTTGTTTTACGCCTTCTCTTAAATGCAGCAAGGCTATTATACTCTTCTTCCTACTCCTTTGTATTAATATTTGTATCAAAGAGCAGTTGAAAGATCATTAACAGAAACACCTCTGATCTCAATATATATTTTCTGTGAATATATGTAGTGAGATGTAGTTTAGGTGCTAAAGCTGAAACATTAACTATATGTAAGATTTTCAAAAGCACTTCATATTAATTCTATGTGTTTCCTTTGAATTTACTGGGATTTTTAGCTTTGACATAATTTGGAGCAGGATTAGCAAGAAAGCTGAGTACTTTTGAAGATGCCAGACTATGACTAAGTTTGTGTAGAGTATGACCCCAATCCACTGGATGTTGATAAAAAAATCTTTAATTTACTTCAGTGAAACTTGGTGGTTATGACACAAAAAATATAGTGATACTATATTATATAAGTATTGTGGGCTGAAATTTTAGTGGTTTGTAAGATCTAAACAAAGGATAAAATGTTGATCCATTTTCAGTGAATAACACTTTAAAAGCAGTTATATAGAGTTCATAGGAATTATTTATAAGTAATATATTGGTGGATATGAGTAAAGTTATTAGAATCTGCTCTAAAGAGGGAAAAGAAAACAATATTTGTCTTGTAAAGCTCACAGAATTACTGGCTGCAGCAGCCAAATGATAGCAACCTTCTCTCCATTAAATATATGTATTATTGCACAGAGAAATGAATGGTATGAGTATGAAACTAACATTTGCAAAGTTCTGGTTTTACCCAGAAACAGTGGGCCTAATAAACACTTAAACTGCAAAATGATTACTTTACTCTTTTAAGTGCAGCTGAGAAAAGTGGTACATGCAACTCCAGCAGCTGTGGGCTATAGCTTGTAAAAAATGTTATGGAATGAACACCGTCATTTGACCATTTTAACTGCTTCTTGCAGTAAGTTTCATATAGGTAAGTTTCACCTATGTAAAATTCATATAAAATTTCCATTACACATGTTAAACTAATGAAAATGTTGTCATGCTCAAGATAAGTCTTTTCTTACTTTTTTTTTTTTTACCATATGAAGTCAATTTTTTCTGCTTTGGGATTAATTAATTTATTCTGTGCAATATCTGAGTATCTAACATACATACCCAGAAAGGAAATCCCTATATTCAGCATCATCTTTAGCTGAGAAGATCTAAATCAGGTACTCCCTGAACATTGTTCTCATAAGCCATGACCAAGAATTATGGCTGTCAAATTGTACACACCACTGTTAGCAGCCGAATATTTTATCATCTCCTCCCAGACCTTGTTGCCAATCCTATGTCTTTTGTTTCCTAAATAAATGCTCCATATATAAACGAAGTCTTGCATAAAAAGAGAACTTGTGAATGAGAATATTGTGTTGACTGGTTGATAATATTGTCTTTTTGGTGATTAAGTCCCATAGCTTTGGCATACAGGATAATGAGAATAAAAGTACTAAATTGCATTTTTCTGTTAATTTTGCACTTCTTAAACCAATGTGTTCAAATATTTCCCAGGTATCTGGTGCAGAATAGTTATACACCAGTAAGGAGGTGAGTTTAATGGAGGGCACAGATCACCCCATAAGTCTGTAGAAGAAATATTGCACTGCCTTTGTATCCTTTTTAGAAAAGCATGCAATCAAGTGCTTTTATACACAGTTTATATACAAATCTACTGGAATCTTTAAAGTTAATCACATGCATTCTTTCTTTTGTTACACAGAAGTGAAGGCGAACAGCCCAGTTCCCTTGTAAAGACACATACGCTGTGCAGGTCGAACAGTTTTGGACAGTAAGGGGGAGTTACTTCACCTCTTCTGACATGTAGTCTTGGAGTCTCTTGTGTTTTAATGACAGTAACACAGAGGGCTGCCTAGTTTTGGCTGATCAGGTCTGAAAATCTGGAACCTTCAGCACAAGAAAGACATGGACCTGTTGGAGTGAGTCCAGAGGGGGCCAGAGGGCTGGAGCACCTCTCCTACAAAGACAGAGCTGGGGTTGTTGAGCCTGGGGAAGGCCTTGGGGAGACCTTATTGTAGCTTTTCAATACTTAAAGGGGGCTAATAAAGAAGATGGAGAGAGACATTTTACATGGGCAGATAGTAGCGGGACAAGGCAAAACCATTTTAAACCAAAAGGGGAGAGATTTAGATTAGATATTAGGAGGAAATGCTTTACTCAGAGTGTGATGAGGCACTGCAACAGCCTGCCCAGAGAGGCTGTGGATGCCACACCCCTGGAAGTGTTCAGGGTCAGGCTGGGTGGGGGCCTGGGCAGCCTGATCTAATGGAAGGTGGGAGGGCTGGAATTAGATGATCTTTAAGGTCCCTTCCAACCCTAGCTCTTCTATGACTCTATGATCATTCAGATCCCACGTAAATATTCCTTTGTAATTGAAATTCCTTAACAGCTCAAGAAGAATTAAATGGATTTTGTCTTTGATAAGACTATTTGCATGATCTAGTTTATTGATGTAGTTCATGTTAATTCAGTTCTTAAACACTTGTAACAATGTAATGTTTTAAAGCATTTTCTGTCACTTAAATTACACAAAACCCTACATTTCTATTCCCTCCATTGCTCTTATAAAATTGAAAATACATGTGGAGGGGAAAACTGTAGGCAGGAAGGCAAATGCAATCTCCTATTGGCAACAGTTATCTCGCAGAAAGATTTGTGAACGTGGTGGAGTTGAAGGATTTTAAGAAAGTCAGAAACTGATAGCACTGGCCCAAGCCAGGCACGACGCAGGCAGGTGCTGGACAGGCTTCACCCGCTCAGCCTCTGCCAATACACGTCCCCCTGACCTGCAGCACTGCAGCTGTTCCCCTCCCTGCCAAGATGAGTGGTGGTGGGTTGGGGATTTGGAAAAACACAATCACTGCACAAATACATTTCGGGTCTCCAAAGGGCAGTGAATTAACCCACTGTATCACTTCCAGTGTAATGAGTTTTTAAATTCCTCTTTCTAAGACAAAAGCCTCCTGTTTTTCTGCAGGGCGCAGCAGTGGGTGGTGTCCTTTTCATTCTTACTCAAACTCTTATATTTTATGATCACTGATCTTTGCAGTTTTGCTGGAATATGCTGATTTTAAAAATGAGCATACTTTTCCTATAGAAAGAATAATTTCCTTTGAGCCATATTTATGAAATTAATAAGGTGAGAGAGGAAATATTTGAAAAATTCAGGGGCAGATTCTCTATCCTTTGAAGCAGTGATGAGCTCTCTGTGCTGTCAGTCATCTAAGTGTCAACAGAGGGATTGCTGGAGAGAGATATTTGTCTTATCTAGCTCTTAGGCTACTCATCTCACTAACTGGTTTGATACGTGTTTAATAGTACTGCAATGAGTCCTGAACAACTGTATTTTGAAAGAGATCTCAGGTTTTTAAATCTAGGTCACACTTTTCAGTCCTGATTCAAGAGCAGCCTTGTAGAAGAGATGTAAACTTTAGCTCATTGCTGGCAGGGATCTACAGGATCAAAGCTGTGAATTGACTGGTGGTAAAAGGGAGTTATGATTATTTAATGAACTACCAGAAAGGCTACTGATTCATTGACAAATATTCATATTCATGTTCTCAATCTTTTTCAAGGACAGGATTTTAATTTACTGTGTTTTATGCCAGAACTGAAGTGGGGTCTCTGTGGGTATGTGGTAGATGGCCTGGGCTGTGCTGATGTGCAGTAACCAGTTGTGCTGAACACTCATCTCATTTCCATATTTAAAATACACCCTGGATCACCCCACTGATGTAGATGACCTCTAGTTCCAAACATTTCATTTTTGTTCATTCTGGGATAAAAGAAAAATTCATTGCTTAACAGCACAGTTTTCGCTTGCTGCAGTTTCTCGCTTTCAGATTTGGACACAACACGTGGGTAACGAGACTGAATGACAACTTTGTTGCCACTCAACCTGTCCCTTAGATTAGAGTTATCAAAAAGTAGAATCATGAAATGACTTGGGTTGGAAGGCACCTTAAAGATCATTTAGTTCCAACCCCCCTGCCATGGGCAGGGACACCTTCCACCAGACGAGGTTGCTCAGAGCCCCATCCAGGCTGGTATTGAACACTTCCAGGGGTGGGGCATCCAGAGATTCTCTGGGCAACCTGTGCCAGTGCCTCAGCACCCTCGTGGTAAAAGTTCCTTCCTAATATCCAGTCTCAGGCTGCATTCTTTCAGCTTAAAGCCATTCCCCCTGGTTCCATCACTCCATGCCCTTGTGAAAAGTCCCTCTCCAGTTCTTTTTGTAGCCTCCCATTAGGTACTGGAAGGTGCTATAAGGAGTAGCGGGAAAGGGATATTTGTTTGCAAGGGGTTTCTTTATTTTCTCAAGCATCAAGTCAACCCACATCAAGAAATCACCACACTCTTCTGCTTTCCTTCCCTCAAGAGAAACCCCATTCTGCACAACCAATTTTGCCCTTTCCCTAGAAAGAAAATACTGAGTTTTTTTCCTCAACCACTTGTTTTCACTTCTTTGGTGAATATTCCATTTTTGATACTAACAAAATATTGTTCCATTTTCTTCCTTTAAATGAAAGGAAAATGCTAATTTTTAAGGAACAAGAAACTTACTGAGAGAGCAGAGAGCAAGAAGGAATTCCAGGATATTTATTTATTGTATGGAGTTAATATTTTCCAACAGTGGGACTCATGTTCCATCGCAGGAATAGTGAGGGACATCTTAGCTATTCTTCAGAGTTCCTGGTTCTGTTAGTATCTTTAGCCACATGCTATTCTTGGGAGCTCTTTGCAGAATGGGAACTATGCTCAGTAATGTCTGACAGTGTTTGTTGAGAGCCTAAATCTCTCACTGAGGAAAGCAACAGCCTGTGTATATTTTCTGTATGTAGTAATGAAGGAAAAAAATTTAAATGTTGAAACTAGGGAATATCTCAAAATATGGAAAGAGAAATAACAAAAAAATAAGCAATTCCCCTGTTCTCCCCACACCCCAATAGAACATGGATTTTAGTAAAAAATAAATAAAATTTAAAAACCCCACACAAATACAAACCCCATAATTCTTATATTCTAAAAAGATACAGTTTTTTTGATGAACATGAAGCATTTTCCCTTGCTGAAAGGAAAGAAGCTGAATGATACATCAAAAATCTATGAATTAGGGTGGATCAGTCCTTAAGAACTTGCTGGATGATCCCAGGAGGCATTTTTCAAAGTGGAAGAAGTTAGACCTTTCACCTTCCCAAGGAGATGTACAAATTTCAGGTTTGAGTTGTGCTGCAAAGCTGAGGATATTCTTCTGCACTGGGCACATAATAAGAGGAAAACTTTACCCTGGAAAGCTTGTGATCTAAGATGTATTAAGGACAAAGAGCAGGAGAAAAAAATGAAAGTTGCTTAATTGCTGGTATCCCACAGGTAGGGAGGCATGCCCTCCTGGCCATGCTCAGGTCTCAGTCCCCTGAGCCACTTGCAGCCAGATTATCCCCATGCTGGCTAATGGGGCATGAAGCAACTGTGCCCTCTGGGATGAACTCCTCCAGTCCAGCACCTTTTCTCGGTGATGTTGGCTTGCAGCTGGCAGGACAGAGAAGCTGAACAGCTGTTGGAGTCCTCCTTGTGCAGCTGCTCATATCTGGGTATTTAGGGACTTGTGTGACTTCAGGGGGCATGGAAGTCTTTGGAAGTGCACCAAAACTGGAAACCTATCACAGCCGTGAAAGAGTTGGGTCAAATCTAAGAAAGGTAATTAAATATGGAGAACATTTATTTTCCTAGTTCTGGGTCTATTTCTACAACGTGCTGATGTCTAGAGAATTTTATCTGAGCACACAGGATGAACTAAATTCAGCAAGCTTATTTATTATCCCACTTTATGTCTAATATGAGCACATTCTTAGTTGCAAGACCTCCAGCCAACACTGCCCTATGGAGATCCTGTGTGCACAAAGTACTAAATAATATTTCAAATTGGGTTATTTTTCTTGACTTGTATGAACAAATAGAAAAATAACATTTTTTACCTTATTTACATAAGGAGATCTAGCCCTTCAAAATACCTGTGCTGCATAAAGATCTTGCTGCAGGCAGCAATGTTGAATGCTTCAAATCCCCCTGCTTAAAAGAGTGGAGAATAATTTCTAACTTCCTGAAAATTATTGAATCTCATTATAATATCTTTTGGAAAATCAAAGTAAGTTGCTTTCATAAACTAATAAGTAGGCATACTTTTCCAATAGTTGTGTCTAAGAAAATAGAATTTGGTAACAGTTTCTCTTTGGTAATAGATATGTCTTAAAAGACAAAATATCTCAGAATCTCTTAGAAATTCAGAGAACTCTGAATGCTCAGCCAAATTCAGCAACAATAACATCCATGAAGTGATTTTGAAAGAAAATACTGACCAAAACCACAGAATAACTTCCTTTCACTTTAAAACTTGCAAGGTACTTTTAAAACTTTGCCTGACCACCAATGAAGTCAAAATGGGTTTACCACCAGTTTCAGTGAACTCAGGAATGGTATAAAATGCTTTATTTACTTAAAATGAAATTAATGGTTGTAGTTTACATTATGCAGCAGCTGTAGAGGCAATGCATGTTTGACAAATCTGAAACTGTTTTTTAGACAACCCTGGAAGGTTCATTGTCTTTATAGGCTAATGTATATGGCTCCCCCAGCATGCTTACCATGCAAATCAAACCTCAGTCTGGTTATGAAATGTAATTAATAGTTACACATGGAAGATTACTGGAAGCACAAGCTTTCTTTCAGCAAATATCAATTAGAAGAAGAGTAATTTTAGAGGCTACATGGAGTACTGTCTGGCACAGACCTACCACACACAGATCAGTTACAGAAAATGTAGGGCCATCTGAAAATGCATAGGTTTTATTGTTATGAAGGAAGTCAGCAGGGAAGAAAATAACAGAGAAGTAAGACATCTCTCAAAATAGCATTTCATTATCATTCATTTCCTAGAAATCCATAACACTAGATGAAATTCATGTCAACTTCAGCAGTCCAAATCTTGTGCAGCCAATATAAGCCTGTGCTCTCTTGTCAAATCGTGTAGGAAATGGGCTCATCCACATTACCCGCCTCTTCCCTCTGACTGTAGGGAAAACAAAGACTAACTTAGATTGTAGACATAACACTAAGATGCCCAAAGATAGATGAGATAATCCTCTCCCTTTGGATTCTGTGAGCCAAAAATGCTGGAGCTCCATTCATAAAAATATTTAACTATTTTCCTCTTAATTATGCTTAATGCGCAATAAAATCACTAGAAAATTTCTACCAGTTGAAGTGAGAACCTGTGCTGGCCCTTGATTTCTGCATTCATGTGCAGTTGCCAGTAATAGATTTCTTATCTGTTACAGCAGGAGATTATCACAGTTACAGCTCTGCTCACGGTGAAGCGCAGCCTTGAGCACGTGACCCAGAAACACTCTTTTCACCAGATGACATCAGCTGCCACTTTAGGCAATGCCGTAAGTGGACTAAAACCATGACATATGCACAGACTTCTTTAAAAACTGGGATCAGTTCAGGTCTTACCAAAGCGGAGTTTTAAACCCTTGTATATGAAGAAGTCAGCACAGTATACTGTTACACACTGAATAAAATCAGCCTCCCAACACCTAATAAGCTGCTTCAACTTGTGCATTAACACTGCAAAAACAGTTGATTTGGTAACACTGAACTACAAAACTTAACTTGTGAAGCATTAGCAGGATATATTTTCCTTTCTGTAAATCTCTACTAATCTTACAGCCAATGAACTGGTGGCTCAGCAGTAAGTAAACATGTCACTTGGGGACAAGTTATGTGAACCTAGTGACAATCATGTTCTATCACTTGATGCAACTGCACATGTTAAGAAAAGCTCTTTTAAAATAAAGATGCCATTTTTTGGCAAGATGGTCACTAATTTTCCAGTTTGTTGGGTGACAGAATATGTGGTGAGAGACCAGAAAATATGAGAAGAGCAAAACACCAAAGCATTTCGTGAAATTAAAGATAGCCTAAGGGTTAATAAAAATTCCCAAAGAGGCAGCATATTATGAGGAACAATGAATACAGTATAACACAGTCAATCCCAAAGAATTATTCTCCAGGATCCAACAAACACACACATGCCTGATCAACTAAGTGGCAGAAAAGCAGACAAAGAAATACAAGATGATCAATTGAAATTTAAAAATAAGCCCAGCTTTATAATAGTTGTAATGTAATTATCAATTAAAATACATGGCCACTAGCCAAGATGGTTACTAAAAAATATCAGCATGTAGGAAACACAGTCTAAAAGAGACTAGCAACTGTGAAGATATAAATGCAGAATTTTCTAATCTGTTCAGATTAAGTTATTGCCTTCAATTACATGTATGGTTTCTGCTATGTGTTCTGAAAACCATCAGCTAAAAAGTTTGTATTATGTAGTTTATGTCTTTTAAGACCTCTGCTTTTTTTGAGTAGACCAAAACCTGTACTTTTGCAGGCTGGACTGTGGCATTCAGAAACTGGAGGAGCAGCTTGCAGTGGCCAGCATTGCTTTGCAACTTGTGTGAAGGTTTGGTCTTGTTTTTTTTCAAAACCACAACCATAACACATAGCTATTTTTACTGTTTAGGACTAGCCCAGCCCACAGAGATAATGCTGCTCTGGTATGCCTACCCAAGCTCTCCTAATGATGGAGAGTGTTTCTTCAGTTAAAAGCTGTCTCCTATACACCCTGTCTACTTCACTAATTATTTTTCTCTCTTAGGTGCAGGATTTTGTCTCTTCCTTTTTGCCATTCTTTACCAAGTCCCTGCAAGAAAATGAGGTTTGCTGAGACCACTAGAGCTATGTTGCTGTATGCTATTTAGAGGGGAATTGACTTGTGTTTCAGAAACTGAACAGCCAAAGGATTTAATCTCACATTCTCGGGGTACATTTCAGAGTAAAAGTGGTGAAAACATGGCATTAAAGCAGCAAAGAAGGGGACCCGATTTAGAGGCAGGAAGCCAGATGTTAATTAATAAAACCAACATAACAGGGCTATTTGGCTCGCCGAGAACATTCTCTCAGCTGCCTGTTTGTAGGCTGTTCCCCAGTTAATCAGTTCTGCTGCATTAAATTTCTTTAAAAGAAATTTTCTTCCCTGGTTGCTTAGAGCCCTGTTGAATCAAGCTGAAAGCTCTGCGAGGGGTGCTGAGCCAGGCCAGCAAAAGTAATTTATAGAATGTTACAACTCTACTGCTACCTTCAGCAGTGGTCAGTTTACATCTTCAAATGTCCCTGCCTGTTTCACACAGACAATTAAGCTCATTCTGTGAGTAGTGCTCGATCAGGTGGCTCTTAGTCTGGAGCAGGGTGAATTTTCACTTGTCAGGCTGAAGCAGTACAACCCAGGCACAAGGACCCAGTAGTGTGGATATGACTGTAGCTTCTGCCATACATTGGGCATTACATCACTGCAACTTCACTGTTAGAAGCAACATGCCTTAAAATTATTGAGCTGCCCTTAAATTCCTGTCATTTAAATCTCCCAGGAACAGATTTTGTGCTGCCTGTTATATCAACCAGAATAATGCATTGTTTTCAGCTATTCACTGAAGAGGAGTCAGACCAGAAAAGGAGAATATAAAAGTTTATTCATCAAGAAAATCTCTATTAAACCATTTAAGTAGGTTATTTCTCTATCCAATATACTTTAAGCAATGCTTATATTAGACTACTGCCAAGAGATTCCTCCAGCTGTTGTGCCAGAACAAGTGAGTGGTAGCATCAAGGAGACATTCTGCCCCAGAGGTTAGAGTCTTAGCATATGTTTGTTTAAATATGCAGGTTACCTGAATGTGGCAAACAATTTGTGTATTCTTTCAGAATGACACTGATAATAATAATGGAATAAAGTGGATTCTCTATTTTTCTTGAAGCAATGTTTCAAGAATTTTTTTGAGATATGTTAGTTGAATTTAACCTAAATGACTCTATGATTCTAATGGGAAGTGATGTGTCCTGAGGTATTCAGGGAACTACAGGCAAGACTAACTTAATTGCCATTGGATGTCATTCATGGGTCAGCAAAGTGTAGGGCTTCAGTTACTCTATGGAATTAAGTGTTTCAAATTATTCTATTTCAGAGTTAGGAGAGAGGATGCCTCACAGGTGGAAAATAGAGCATCTTAGACATTGAAACACAGGAGAGATTACAATACAAGTGGAAACTGGGGAACACATGAGTGCCCCCAAAGCAGTGGGATTTAAGATGCCCATTTTTAACCTGAGGATTTCATACTGGTTATCTCAGGCAGCTCCGTGCTTGGTTCTTGGTGAGCCCCAGGCCGAAGGGGTGTAGTCTCCCTGTAAGTTACTTAAGGCTCCTCCACAGTCACACTTTACTCTGGACTATGGATTTCATAAATTGTGCCAGAAATTTATGGCCCTTTGTGAGACTGTTCACTCAGATTTTGGTCCCCGGGATGACACTGTCCTTACTGGGTCAACTGAGCTGATAAACTCAATGATGCTTGTGGGTCCCTTCTGTCTCAGGATATCCTATGATTTTATGATCTTTTATCTGCTTCCTGCCTTTGCATAAATCAAACATGAAAAATGGCAATGATAAAGAAAACTCCTTCTGTTTACTAGAAGTGGAATAAAACATTTGCTACATGAAGCTTTGCACAGATGTTGGGTAGTCAGACATCTCAGTAGAAAGCTCTGTTCTGTGTCACACAGCGAGGAAAGGATGACAGAGAAATCCAGTGAACTTTGATTTGGGAAAAGAAAACTTTTTATTTTCCCTTTAATGATTTCAAATTCTTAGGGGAAAGAACTGTGAAGGTGGAGGAGGAGCAAAGAGGTCAACACCTTTGAGCAATAGGATAACATTTGCATGGTGGCTGGCAGGGAGTAAGAGAAGCACAGAAAATACAGTAAACACTGATGTTTATTTTAGAAAGGAAAGAAGAATTGCAGAAAATGTTTTATTAAATAAACCAGAAGCTGAGCAGTCTTAGCCTAATCCATGCTTCTTTGGGCAGGTTCAAGGTATGGCTGAAGTGACACTTGCAGTGGTTCTGACCCAAAGCAATAAAGTCAAAGGAAGTGCCCCCATTAACTCTCGCAAGCTTTGGATCAAACCCCTGATGAATTGTGCAGCTCACTGGCTTATAGCTGAGCTACGCTAGCTGTCAAACAACCAAAAAGTCTCTCCCCTGGGTAGCTTGGCTTATAACCCTTAGGTATCCTTACAAATCGACATGGGGAATGACATGCAAAGAAAGGAAAACGGGCATTTCTGATGTCAGACACCATCCGTCTTCAATTAAGTTAGCTTCCGAAATGTTTCAAGTATCCAAGCTCTTTCTGAAAGCCCAATTGACCCAGAAGTCTCTAACAAAGAAATCCTTAAAACCAGCCACATCATTCGTTTGTTTGCTTGATGGGGGGTTCTTAATGCCATAAACCCCAGTGCAGAAGTTAATAATTTCATACATTATCACTTTGAATATGCAATAGAAAACTCAAGGCAGCTGTTTGAACTTCCCTTTAAAAGAGGACAGATTGCCTTTATTGTGTGCACTACTTCATGGCTTGTTTGAGGCCAGGGCAATTATGGGATGAATGACTTCCCTTTAGCTGTTGATGTGTAGGCTTGTTGTTGTGTGTGCATTGTTTTGGGCTTTTTGTTGTTGGCTGTCTTTGTTTTGTTTTGTTTTGTTTTTAATGAAACTGGAGGCCATGTGATAAAGCCACAAAAAGCTGACAGGTAATGATCAAAAAAGGAATGGCAAACGCTGACTTGGCATTTTATTGTCTTTTAAATGTAGAATTAAAATAACAATTACATTTCTGTGGAGGCCATTCTTACTGGTTTACCACTGCAAGGGTGGGTGTGATTTTGTGCTCTCACCATCACAGAGAAGAAGGCAGAAAGCTTGTCAAACGATGCTTTTTTTTACTTTCTGTTGGGTTGCAGTGGTCTTTCCTATGGGACAATTAGCTAATATAAAAAGGTGTTAATTTTTATTTACTTGTGCTGCTGATGACCTCATAAAGTTCATGAAGACTTCATCTGCTTCCTTCTAACTAAATATTTTTTTAATTATTTTGGAAATAATGCAATACTCTAGTTGGAAGATTATCCTTAAAGTAAAATTATATATGTAGGAATCAGGAAATTTCTGTAGAATCTAACTGACTTCTTTGGAAGGACTTTCCTATGAACTGCTCTGTATGCAATTGCTAATTATTAAAGAAACAGAAGTCAGAGGACCAAATCTATTTACAACTCTTAAAGAGTTGTAATCTTACAACTTAAAGATATTTTCTATGGACGAACATGTCAGAGATTCAACAGGGTATGTAACAATGTAATGGATTAATAATTTATTTCATAAGCTGTTGCAGCAACTCTCTTTAAGAAAGAGCTTCAATGAGAATGAAAATAATTTTTATTCTAAGAGACACAGATATATGTAGAGAGAGAACTTCATAGTGGCTGCTGTGCATTTTTTTTTTTTTGCTCCTGATGAAGCTGTTTCAGGCAGAACTAGGATTTACACAAAATATATGTTTTAAAAAAACAGTGCCAGTAAATATTTCATGGTGGTTTATGCCTGTGCTGTATGACTGCTGCAGCCATAATATAAGGCAAGGTAAAAAATACATGGCTTGGAACTGGGAATGTTTCATGTCAGATATTACTGAGACTATGTATTGTACAGATGCTGTTTGCACATTTTTCTCCTTAATATGATGTTGACAAACATTACCAGAAAACAACTGCTGATGTATGTATCATACCTGTCTGTCTAGAAGACTGCACTACTTAGGAAGGAATAAGAATATTCTAGTTCAATAAATTAGGGTTTATGACAGAAACTTGAAACAAGTTATTTACTCATCACTGTGTTCTCGTTCACATGGTGTGAATCAGACATGGGAACAAAAGTTAGAAACCATGTTTCTGTTAGTAATCCTCAACGTTATTGCAGTGGGTTCAAGTGGTGCTGCCTTTCTATCCTCCAGAATTTCAGGGCTGTTCACATTTGTTTAGTTCTTTAGGTGATAAAATACTTTCTGGACTGAGTAAAAGAAGACAAATTGCAATTCATTAGAATGCATAATTATTCTCTGTGAGTCATTTCAGTGGAAATATTGCCCTTTTCCTCAGTATATTTGTCTTACACTGTTTCAAAGAACTCAAGCAGAGATACACATGCATGGTAACTTCCCACAGGTCTGGAAGTGCATATAGATACACGACAAATAAGAGTTTCCAGCTTTTTCAGATTCAAATCTTACTCTTCTCCTTTTAAAGCTACTGCTTTCTCTAGGGACTTTCCTCTATTCCTGCTCCCACCTGGAACCCAGGCTCCCCTGCAGCCTGGTAGGGGCTGCCCTGAAGAACACCTTGCTGAGGTTTTGCTAAGGTCAGATGCCCTACTCCATTTTATTCTCAATTCTAATAAACTTTCCTCTGCATGTTATAGTAGCAATCTGGAGCAACCTGATGCCCTTGTCCATCTTACCTATGGGCTGTTAGAGCTACTTAATTAATTAAAGCCTCCAGTGAGCTTTAATCAAATGATCTTAGGTAAATAGCTTATTGAAGTGTTTGGGCTTCTCCCCCCTGCCATGGGGTCCTGGGAGAGGGGACCCTGGGGTGGAGGCACAGGGTTTCCCTACTCCCTGATGAATCCCATTCCCCATTGGTTGTTTTGTGTTCCCCTGCCCAGAGGAGGACCCTGGTGGTCCCGTGATTGTTCAGTTCTTTGGCAGTCCCTGGCCATGAGGCTGGAAAATAAAGATCTCTAACACATCTATCAAGAATCAGTCCCTAATTTTTTCCATGGGCCTTGCTGTCCTATATATGTTGCAGAAATCCCCGCTGCAACAGCTTATGAAATAAATTATTAATCCATTACATTTTTACATACCCTGTTGAATCTCTGACATGTTCGTCCATAGAAAATATCAGTTCTTCGTCAATTACTAAAATATGTTGGAATTATTAGAAAATACTTTTCACATCTTTTTGGGGCCCAGAGCAATGAACAGAGATGTTCAGGACCATGTAAAACAACTTCTGCTTTGGTTTGGAGTTTTCTCAAATTCTGAAATTCCGTTAACATAAATTATGTCAATTAAATCAAACAAAAAGGGAAAGTATGATATTCTGAACATACAGAGAAAGAATACGTGTATCTATACATGAACATACTTTTATTCTCTATCATTTACTTTTTGATTGAACATATTTGCTGAGATTTACAAGACTTCATGAAAAGTTTTGTTTCATTGCCTATGTTTTTGGAATAGTTTGGTTAAAACTGTTGTGCTTCTGATCTTTATTGCTGATATTTCCAAGCTGATCATTAAACTTAACTTCCTAAGTTCGACTTTGTGTATTTATTCAGCTTTTCTACTACATACAGTGTAAAATATATAATCTTGAATTAGGATCCCAAGAAAATATTTTATTTTTCTATGCTAAAGCAAAATTATTATCTTGTTAGTGTGACAATATATATGCTGAATTATTTTAAAGTTCTGCCTTTAATGCAGATATAGTAATTAAAAAATGCTCATTGAAAACTGTAGAGAAATCTTCGAAAGAGCTCAAAAACCTTTTGAGGTTTATTTGCATAATTCATTTTTAGAACTTTAATTAACAAGAATCTGTAATTGTTTTTCTTCCCACTTGTGTTGCAATTTCCCCTGCAAATACAATTTAGGACTTACTATTCTTATTCTACCAAAAGAACTGTATATGTGGACAGCACTTAAAACCAATTGTCATATTGCAAAGACTAATATTCTGGATATTTCTGATATTAATTTTTTTTTTTTTACTAAACTAGTGTCTGTCCTGGGTTGCAGTGTATTCTATTACCATCCCCATCAGCTGTTGAAATCAGGAGGGTCAGTGTTTCCTTGCCTCCTCCCCCCAGCCTATCTTTCTGTTAATTGCCCATCATTGTCCTGCCGCCTGACTCAGAGATAACTCCCTCCGGACTATCTTCTGTTAATGAGCCTAATCAACACTCTGCCTCATGACTTGTTACCCCATTGTGAGATGCTCCACCCAGAGGGAGGAACCAAGCATCCCATCGTGGATATAAGCTGAGGCTGAACACCAGAGACCCTGGCTTCCTTCTGGATTTCCAGAGGATAGGAGCTACACAGCCACCATCAGACTTCCTGAGGAAGAGCAGACTGTTTCACTACAGGATCACTGCTTCAGAGGACTGCAGCCACCATTCTACCAGACTGCTACCACCACCCCGCCTAACAGGGTGTCAGGTTGTACCTTGACTCTGTCAGTTTGAACCAGTGTTTTCTTTTACCTTTTTTTTCCCCTTTTCTTTAATTTCCATTAAATTGTTATTCTGACTTGGTGTCTCCCACTGGTTTGTTTTCAAACTAGTACAGTGTCATACATTTAAAGCCCTTTTTTGCTTGAATTGAGCAATAGCACTGAATGATAACGTGCTAAATATTGCCAACCTTTTTAAAGTTGTCTTCATTTATTCATCAAACCAATTTATTCCTTATATTTGATATTTGACCTACATTGGGTTATACTGATAGGAATCACCTCTTAAAAACCCAATTCAGACTGAAAAAGGAGTAAAAGCAATAGTGCTGTCCTAATAACATCTAAACAGCACCATCCACAAGATTTCTGCACAAGAGCCTCCCCACCATATTTACAGGAGTTTGAGAAGAGACACCTCACAAGTTTTACCTTTTTTAACAACAAATCGTACTGGATACAGAATGCACAAAATGCTTTGGTGAAAGTCTCTTGTATTCTATGAAGTTACACCAGAGAATCCCAGTTTCAATAGTCTGAGATGAATAAAACCAGCATTTACTTGTAGCTACACCAGGACACTGTTTTTCTGGTGGGCTTTAACTTAACAAATGATATAAAACACTTACACTTCTAAGAAAAATTTAGTGGAAATGGAAAAACTGGTTTGACAGCTATTTTGAATAAGGAGTTTGATTTACCTATGGATTGAAGGAATATGAAAAGGTCAAGATTACATTTCCCTCTTCCCTTCCAACATCACTTTAATGATACACAATACACTGTATGTCTTAGCTTATTTGTGATGAACTATAAGAATGCAGTAAAATGGGGATGTTTATATTGCACAATGTTTAATTCATGAAATGCTCAAATAAATATGCAAATGGAGGGGTTTTTCTATATTAGATGCCATAAATACACTTCAGCTATACCTAGCACTCTTAATCAAGGCATGTAGCCTTACGTTAAGCTAAGAAAAACAGAGGACATTTTGGGCAAAAAAATGTCCCTTTAGGTGAAGATTAATTATAATTATTAAAAAAGGCTAAGCAGCACTAGTTCCTTTGTGCAGTTATGAAAATCTGTTTCTACTAATATGAAGACATGATGTGCCTAATATGATCCTTTCTCTCGTGATAATCCTGTGGGGAGTAAGAACTATTTTAACAAGGATTTCAAGTGCCACTTTTACCATTACTGGTATGACACACTTTGAGCTGTATATTCTTAGCAATATTTTCAACATAGAATTATTGTTAGTGGTTTCTACTTTTTTTTTTTTCATTTAAACTGGATTTTTACAAATTGGAACAAAAAATTACCACCCGAATTTCCTGGTCTGCATTTAGAATCCTCTAAAAATACTGCAAGAAATAAGTATACCCTCCTGTTTTTCCAAGATTTTTATTAATATTTTATATATTGTTTCTCAGTATTGTTATTATTGTTATTATTCATGTTATTAATACTGACTCTGATATAATAAACAGTGAATGTAATAGAAACAGAAAATATTTTCAATAATTCACTGCTGAAGTTATTACTATGCCTGCAGGCAAAGGAGAAATTTCAGTACACCTCAGCAGCTGACAGACAGACTGTGGATAAATGTTCAAAAAGACGTGGAAAAAAGCCCATATTTCTCAAGAATTCCTCCTCAAGCCAGGAAACCTAATAACCAACCCAATAAATAAATTAAAGCCTAAGCAACCTGGTCTGACCTCATTGCTGACCCTGCTTTGAGCAGGAGGTTGGACTAAAGACCTCTGAGGTCCCTTCCAACCTGCATTATCATATACACTGTGATGTGGATGTATTTCTATGAATATGTTTTAAACTGTTCATATGCTTCCACCATGCTCCAGTGTTGCTGAAAAGCTTTGCAAAGAAGGCAAAACAACCACCTCCTAATTGTGAATAAGGATGATAGATACCACTCCTGAAAAATCTTAGCAGACATTTCCTCAAGCAGACCAGGTGTTTTGCAGCAGCTCCCATGTGTGGAACTTAACAGCAGTTTCTAGACAATGATAAATGGAACTCTTACAGCTGCCTTGCAGTAGCACAAAAATACCTCAATGTTCAGTGCTAAATGGACTAGTCAGACAGTGTTACACAAGTTTTTATATCAGAAAGAGAATCTTAGTTTTTCACCTCTTATTCCTGCAATGATAAACACAAACAAACACACCCACTCATTTCAATCTAAGAATTACTACAAAATTGATTTGATATTACTAACAGTAACAATGATTATAAAAGTTTTGTTGGTGCATCTATCTTTAATGGCAACAAGGCATGGAGAAAGAGAACTGATGATATATTTGTAATAATAATAATAGGGGTATTTTTATTGTTATTTTTGTTGTTGCTGTGTTTTTGTTGCTACTATTATTACCACTGTTAATTCTTTTTAAATGTTAACTTGGAGATAGGTTCCAAAATTAAGGCATTGGGAAAAAAGTCATCTGCCTAACTATCTGAAAGATGTAGTGCATAGCAAAACTACACTGATTCCTACAGTCTGCTACCACCAGCCTGGCATCAACATCTAATCTTTTTCTGTCTGACACTTGGCATTGTACTGCTCTACCAATTGTCTGAATTACTTTTTTTAAAATTATTGACTCGTAAATTCATAAATGATGAGGTCAGAATGGGCCATCAAGCATCTACTGCATAATAGTACTTTGGCACTCTCTGTAACAGAGTGACAGCTCCTGGTTGAAGCTAATAAACTTCACTAAAATTCCTAGAAAGTTTTAGACAGTGATACAGTGTACTGTCTGTCATTCTGAATTTATTTATTTATTTGACTTTAGGTAGATATTCACGTCTCACTTAATTTTCTAGTCTTTTTTTCTAAACTGAGAGAAATAGACACTTGTAAGTTTCAATCTGTTACCTAGAATAAATGTGTAAATGAGGTTAGATCAATGGTTTCTTTAAAAAGGACCTGGTGACTAGCACAGGTGCAGACATCCACCCTGTAGACATTCAACACACTGAGGGTTTCCCCGGTAGGTTGTTCAGTAGCTTATCCTGGTTGTTTAAATTTGCTATAATTCATTCCTTTCAGCCTTAACATTCTAGTTAAAGGTACACACTCACAGAGCAACTCCTACTGAGTTAGCCTGCTCTTGGAGATAGGCCTCTCTCCTTCCAGTATTTGCCAATCCCTCATTTTATCAAAGAAGTCCACTGTTTTACCTGCCCAGTAAGTGACAGAAAGGTCATGCCATAATCTATATTTTGCAATAGGCCGCTGATTACAACATATTCCTAGAAAATGTGACTGTTAGGATCTTTGTTGTCTTCAGATTTGGGAGCTTTGTCTCATCATTCAAGAGACTGTCCTTACCAGTATGCTCTTCAACGTCCTGACCAAGGACGTCCTCCTGCTCCATTCCATCTTTCCTTCTGGAGCCGGGAAATCAAACAGCGAGTATTTAAAAATTCATAAACTAAAAGACAGGGAGAAGGGATCTGGTTCTACTTTTTCCCTTTAGAGTTGTCTCTTGAAATGCAAAATGTGCTTTCCTGACAGGAAAACCTCAAAAAAACATGTTTCCCCACCCTGTGCAGGAACTCTAGCTACTACACTCTTAAAGAAAGATGATGTTATAAAAAGATGCTATAAAAAGATGCTATTATTTTATTATTTTCTTTAAGTTAGCTATTCCATGAACAGGCAGACACATAAGTGTGAGGCTTATTGGAGAACAAATCTGACAGGCAATTCTGGCTGACATCCACAGGAGGAAAGAGAAAGTAGTAGATGATGTGTGATCTGATAGAGGAAAAAAGCAATGAGCTTGCTGGCTAAGAGTTTTGAAAAGCTTTGGAAGTGGTAATCTGGTACACTGAAAAGCAGGATGTGTTGTGTCATGGTTTAGCATAGTTTGGGTTTTTAGTAAAGAGGGCTTCAGATTGGGCTGGACCAGCTCTATTGGTAGAACCTCGGGTGTTAATAACTTCTTTTAAGTTTTGTGCCTGCTTTGCTTTCTCCTAATTCTTATCTCACAGAAGGAAAATAAGTTAAGTAATGGATATTTTGAACCAAACCACTACAATGCGTTATAAAGGGGATTTGAAATTTGCCTAGTCCTGGTTTGGAAGTTGAGAATAACTCTCTCTCAGTTAGTACTGGTATTGCAATGAGGGCACATAGCAATGCTTCTAATTCTAGACAGACTAAAACATTACAAAATCTGGTCCTGAACATGCCTCAGCAAGATACTGTTCTTACAGGCTCAGAAGAAAGGCCAGGGTGCACTTGTGCACAGATCTATCTGGGTCTAGACATTTGTTCAGCATCTGTCTTGCAACAGAGGTGCATGTAGTGCAAATGATGAAAGAGGGGATGAATGAACTTATGCAGTTAAGAACATTCATAACTTCAATGACATCCCTCCTTCCTTCCCTGAAATAATATATACAAAATAGTATCATGCAGTGACTGTGAATTACAGCACAAATTAATCATTCAGCTCACTGAGCATTTGGTTTCATATTGGCTCATAGATGAGAAAACCAGGACAGCCAGGGTGAATACTCTCTTGGCTGGCAGCTAACAGGGTGAATACTCTCTTGGCTGGCAGCTAACAGCAATGTCCCTGTGAACTGATTATAACTTTATTCGAAATACATCTTTTCCTAATGCACAGTTCACAGGGTCATTGTATTCCAGAGCACTTCTGCTGTCACAGGTAGTTTTGGATGTTTGCACAGGAATTAACACAGGCTTTGAGAGAGCAAAAACTGCCATTCTCATTGTCTCCACTTTTTAAATGGAAAGACTGTATTAAAACATCGCCTTTGATGGCTTTTTGTGCATCTATTGTCCTATGCCTTTATAATGTAAATTATTTATTTGATGAACACATTTGCCAGAGAAGCTCAGCAATATTAGCAGAATGATTCTCTTTTGAGAAGGAGCAGACTGAAAATGAAACCTCCCAAAGGCATTGGTACTGAGGTCTGTGGTCCCTTTGTAACACCAGATAACATTCTGTCATTATAAATTCCTTGGTAATCTTGCAGTGACTTCTTGTTTTGAACCAATCAAGTCTCTTTTGAGTAAATCTTATGACTCCATGATAATTAATAATCTATGTTATTTTAAGAACATTAAGTTAAAAACCACTCTTTCCCATTAGTGACCTTTTACAACCCATCCTTTGGCTAAATTATTCCTATCAGAGCATGTCTTCCAGCTGGCAGGGGGAGTGGATGTGAAGGGAGTCAGTCAAGAGCAGCCTCTGCAGTTTAATGATGAGGGACCTCCTTGATAATCTGGCAGTTCCCAGTGCTGTGCCCCTGAGCACTGTCAGTGGTGAAATACCAGACTGAGGGTTATAGGTAAAATGCTGCTTAACCATGGTTTTACCCTAAGAGTTTAAGAGACATTGTGGTTTGATGCTATAACACCAACCTAAATAATTTATCAAAAAGCGGCATATTTTAGAAAATGCTTTGAATCTTTTCAAAATCAAACTCTGGTAGGCATTGCCTTTGCCCCTTGTGCAGCCTGGACTGGACTTCTGGTGTTGCTCAGTTAGAAAGCATGATGGGACTGTCAGCATCATCAAACATTTGATCCAAATTGATCTTGGCTGTTGAAAAAATTAGATTTACATGAAGAATTAGTTAATTCCCTGTTGTCCTTTTTCAGGTGAATGAATCCCAGGATGTGGTCCTAAATAAACCAGAAGGGGTGGAAAAATCTGGCTCTGAACAGAATTGCCTGTGCTGCAGCCCCTAACTCTGGTAATGCTCCACAGCCTACAGTTTGAGCTTTTGTATCAAAGGCAGAATTAATTTCCTTATGGGTAGTTTCTATACAAGCCTATAACATACTAAAAACCTTACAGGAGCTGACAGAGCTACCTGTTCACCTCGGTCAGGTTGGGTCAACATTATAGTAAAGCTGGAACTACTGTAATTTAATGTTGGCTGATCTGCTCTTTGATCAAGCATCTATAACTTGACCTGAATTTGCAATATGAACATCAATTGTAAATTTGCAATAAAGTTATCTGGATAACATGCAATTCCACAATGAAAATGGCTTTATTTTAACGACCAACATTCACTGAAGGGAGCTGCATTTGTAGATTGCCTTGTGAAATGTTTACTGATATGTATTTGAACTATGAGCTTCCAAGTCTCCATCTTCTGCAGACATTTTTATTTTTTTCTTTATGGAAAATAGATTTGAGTGTGATAGGTCTGATTCTCAGAGATAAAATAATGAATTTCTTATTTTAATGCCTATAATGTACCATTTTCTACAAAGAAAATACAGGTATATCAATATGGCATTGTGGTATGCAGCTTACACAGAGGATGAGTTTTAGTCATTTGCAGTCCCTAGGCACCTGCACCTCTATTTCCATCTGTTTGAAAGATTTTTTAGCAGTTTTGGGTCATGGTTGGACTTAAAGCTTGTCAGAATTCACAGGTAAGTTAATCCTCTCTCTGTCTCATGGGTAAGTTTTCTCTCTTTATGTTCACTGGTCCTGCTCTGGTGAGCACCCTGAGGATGCTGAGTCACCTGAGCCAGACTGCACAAAACAGGAGAAGTCCGGTCTTTAGTCTGTAACTGATGGTCAGGACACTGACACTGGATGTGGGAGATTTGTGTTCAATTTCTTTCTCTATGCACACAAATGAGATGAACTTCTTCTCTCTGGCCTCTTAATAGAGGGTTGTCAACCCTCTTGACAACAGGATAATCTCTGGGGTGATGCTGGGTGCATTTTGGAAAAGCGGTGTCGTAGAACAGCATTAGCTCGCTTTTCTCACTGCTGTGCTTTGCTGCAGAACTTCTCCATCCACAAGACACTTCAGTGCTACAGCTCCAGCACATTAGACAGGAGACATGGCATCACAGAATCGTAGAAAGGCTTGGGTTGGAAGGGACCTTAAAGAGCATCCTGTTCCAACTCTCCTGCCATGGACAGGGACAGCTCCCACTACAAAAGGTTGCTGAGAGCCCCATCCAACCTGGCCTTGAACACTTCCAGGGATGGGGCATCTACAGCTTCTCCAGGAAACATGTTTCAGGATCTCAACTCCCTCACAGTAAAGAGCTTCTGCCTGATGTCCCACCTATACCTAATCTCAAGTGCTTTTCAAGGGAGATGTGGACAAGCTGAAGAGTCCAGAGGAGAATGGTGAAGTCGGCAAAAAAATCACCTCTGAGGAAAGTCTGAAAAGACTGGAATTCTTTAGTATAAAGAAATGAATATTGAAAAGCTTTTATTAAGTTAAAGATAGTAAGTAGCAAAAAGGTTGGATATTGTTCACTACATCTGTTGTAAATAGTGTAAAATGCACCAAGGAAGATCTAGCTTGGAAAGAGCTTTCTTTAGGCAGGGATTTTTAAGCACTGAAACAGAATTTATCAGCTGTATAGCTTTAAAGAAGTGCTTAGACAAATATCTCTTAGGAGCAGGGTTACCTGTTGCTGCATTAGGCCAGTATTTTTCCCACACTATGCATATTATCTCCAAATGACCCTCTAATCCTTGTGTTTCAATCACAATGTCCTAATGAGTCCCTGTAAAGCATACAAAATGCTGTGAGGTTAATAACATCTGAAATAAGTACTTAAAATAGGTGTATCAGTACTTCAAATGTAATGAAGCTATTCTTGTGAGCCCTGTATGGAATGCTGGTATTGCCTTTCTCTCCTGGGTAGTGAGCTAAGGATAAAGATGGCTTCAAACTGAAAGAAGTTTAGAGTATATACAAGGAACATACTATTTACAGTGAGGCTGGTGAGGCACTGGAAGGTTATTCCCATAAAAGTCCTGGACACTCCATCCCTGGAAATGTTCAAGGCCAGGTTGAATGTGGCTTTCAGCAACCTGGTCTAGTGAAAGGTATCCCTGTCCATGGTGGAGGGGTTGGAACTAGGTGGTCTTTAAGGTCCCTTCTAACCAAACCATTCTATTATTCTGTGATTCTAATCAACTGTGATAAGATAAACTGTGAATTATAATTGCAAGTGGAATTCAAAAGCTGAAGGAAAAATAAGCAGCTCAGAATTATTGGAACAACTTAGTGAAGACTGACATGTTTACATGCAGAGTGTGCCACCCAAAGACTTAGTAAACAACAAACAACTGCCACTATAATTTATATGCATCTGAGGCTCTTCTCTGGAAAATAGATCACTTGCAATTCAGAGGAAATAACAAGCATTTACGGGACAAGAGAAAAAGGATCAAACCACACTCATATTGCCTGTACATCTAACCAACCAAAAACATTTATCAAGGCAAAATATAAATGAAGTTCTTTCAAACACTTGACACTTCCCACAAATTCAGAACAATCCAAAGTTTGTTTTTTGAATAAATGAGCTCTAGAATATATAAATGCATTACAGCACAATTAGAACAGGCTAAATGAATAATTTCTACACTCATCCAGAATGCACAATGGAGGTCACCTGAATTTAGTTAACTGGTGCTGCATATAAGGGGAAGAGAAAAAGATGCAAAAGTTTTTCTTCAGCAAATTGTGACTGTAGCAAAGCATCATGGCTGGTTAACTCCTTAGGTAAAAGAAAAACCTTCTGAGACATTGCCTATTAAATACATCACAATGAAATCACACTGATAGTTTCACACACATACCTGTCTGTATCTATCATCTATGTATGTATGATATATACTTAAATGGAAGCTTCCATGTTATTGTGACTTTTATATGCTAAAAAATGGCTTTGTTTAATAATTGAAGTACTAGATAGTTTACTTAACCAACACAAATACAATGACAAGCTGCTCTTGTCTAAGGAGTGGGGTGAATAAAAGATAAAATAAGCATTATTTAAGAGAAAATAAAAAGGCCTGACAAAAAGCAACAGGCTCTTTTAAAACCTTCGCTTCAAAAAAACCAGCAATTAATATCCACCAAATTTGAAGGGCTGGGTTATAGAAAGCAAACTGAGAAATGTTCTTAGGAAATGATAGACCTGGATTTTTAAGTCAGAACAGTCTACCAGTCATTTGTCACATGAAACTTGCTCAAAACACAGCTTGTTCAGAGCTACTAATTGAATAAACCTCATTGAATAAACTGCATTGATTTGAAAAGAAGGTATTTATATCACACTCTTCAGAACTGTCTTTTTGCACATGATCTGTTTATGCCCTTTCTAATTATGGAAATTAGCCCAATCCACTTCTTATGAAATCACTTTGTACAATCATATGCTCTTTCCAGTTCATACCAAATATTTCATAGGCCTTTCATGTCACAAGGTTGAAATATGCTTGAAGGATTTCATTTAATGCATGATCTATGTTGACTATTTGAGCCATCATGAAAATAAAAAGCATACAGAAAAAAGAGTAACAAAAATAAAAACTAGAAAGTATGTTGTAGATAATGAAGAGCTATTCATTCAACATGTAGTTTGTGTCATAACAGCTGCAGGATTCTTAGTCTCATGAAAAATGTTATTTATGAGTTAAATATCTTGAATAGTTTTAGGAGTTCACAACTATTTATATATGGATGTTCACATGTGAATAATTGAAGTTTATTCTCCAGAGATTTAGCTACTAAAACAAGTCAGTTCTGGGAAGAAGGTCTACAACACAGACAAACTCTTTAGTAGGTGAAAAAATAACATTTTATGGTTATTTGCCGAAAATACTTAAATAACACTTAAATCTTCAAAGAACTACACATACATTAACTAATTGGTCTATGTAATTCTGCTTTGCTGTACAATAGACAAATATATTTACATTATCTGCTCCCTGGATATTTTTCTTTCTCTGACAAAGAGGGTTTTGCACCAGCACTTAAGTGGTGACAAAGTAAAGAGAAGTAGAAAACATAAAATAATGCCAAAGTTACTAGCTTGGAGAATAGGATCAATTTCTGGGTATTATGCATGTGAATTTAGGATCCAAATGATCCACTGAGTTGTACAAATCCATAAACTGTGATCTTATTTTCACTGGAGTTTAAGTGTGTTAAGACCAGACTTAGTTGCTGTTTTTCTCAGGAATATAATGCAAGGATGTAGATACTAACTCAATGTGTACCTAGGCCAGAGACATATGGCTGCAGAGTTCATTAAGAAGATACAAGGATTCAGACCAAAGGAATACAGGAGGTATCATCTTTCAGGAGAACTGGCTTGAAAATAAAAATTATATGTTTGAAAAATGCCTCGTATTTATTTCTATCCCAGTATAGAAAAGAAGAAGATATTGTCTGAAAGAGTTCAACAACTGAGCAACCTGCCTTGGGTTAGGAGAAAGTGAAGGCAAAATTCTACTTTCTGTCTGAACTAATCTGCAACAAAGTCTTGAAACCTCCACATTCTAAAAGAATGAACCTGACCACCAAACTACAGCACCTGGGCTCTACAATGAAAATTTGGAGCTGATTAGATACCATATCCTCTTTAAACAAGTTAGCTTGGGTTCCAACAGTTATGCCACTCCAGGAAAATATTTATCCCAGGATCTGGGATAAATACATGGGTGCTGTAATTCTGCAACTAGCTGCAGCCCTCCCTTTGTATGTAGACATGCCTCAACATCTGCTTTGCACCAGGTTTTTTCCCAAGACCAGTGGAAAGCTTTCCTATGAAATGTTCATTATAATCAACATGTTTCCATATGCTTGAAAACATTGCAGGCATGTAGACTTTTACATGTTCACTTCGCTGCCTTCCAGGTCAGATAGTGCTTCCATTTCCTTTCAGTTATTGTAGATTTGGAGGGAATTAATAGCTTTGAATGGGATATTTTATATAAGTATGGTTTATATAACTGCAAAAACCACGTAGTTATCATGAATAACAGATGTTTGTCTGCAACATTTTTCAAAACTTTTTGCAGAATCCTGTCCTGTCAAGGCTTTGTAAGAACAGATTAGACAAACATCTGTGAATGATGGGACAGATATTGGACTCTGACATAATGCAGAATGTTGGGCTGAAACTAGAAATTTTCAAGTATTTTTTATTTGTGGGCTCCTAGAATATTCCACTGGAGATACAGAAATATCAAAGACTTTATTGATGTAGAGTATACAGGACTTGATCTTAGTTACCTTCCACAGATCCCTTCAAAACACTTACCAGACTTTCACGTCTGACTAGAAATTAAAAGCTCTGGACTGTGAGAGATCTTTTGTAGACCCATGTATCAGTGGTTCTGTAAAACCCCTGTAGTTTGCTGGGGTTTTTATTTATTTTTTAAAATTTTTGCTTAACCAACAAGAGGCAGTCCTGCTGACAAAGTTCCATAACTTTTTCTGGGGCAGAACCTTCTCCTGCAGTTCTTCCTGCCACTGTACTTAATCCAAGAGCCTCCACTGTGAATTTATTAACAAGGAGAAACTGGCATGGGAGAATCAATTGCTCCCCTGAGAGGAGAGATTTTATTAATTTTGAAAACAGGTAACTAGGTAACACTGACAAAAACCTGCCTATGGTTCTAAGCTATGTGGGTTTTTTTAAATGTTGCTTATTTTTGTTTTCTCAGTAGTCATTGCACGGTAGCCATTTTAATAAACAGCTGTAAGAACTATTAGCTTACTGCTGCAAGTTATCATAATACAAGTGTACTTGAAGCCTGTGTGAACAGTTGCTTTTCCAGCATGTAACAGCTTGTCTACACCCTGTAACACTTTGTTAACTGATCATTTTGACTGGGCTGCTTAGTTTGGATTTCAATAATGCCTATAAAGAGGGATAGTCAGTGTTATGGACTAAATGACTCCAAACACTTATCCATAAAGATAAACCAATAGTTTCTTATTAGAGCATTTAGTGCTGAAATGGATTGTCAGTATAACTTAGCTGTAAAATACATATGAAAGTCCAAATACTAGGAAGCTATTTACTTCAAAAAGTTCAAGGCTAAACTTGCTGTAGTCTTTGTAAGTGCTTGTTAGTTTGTTATTTCCCAGTATATGAACCAAAATGCATACCATAAAAATGCTCATTCTATTACAATTTCTTGTAATAGAAATTTCCTTTTTTTCTGTTTGGTTTGGGTTTTCTTGGGGTTTTTTGTTTGTTTGCATTTTTTGTTTGTTTGTTTGGATTTGGGTTTTTTTTTTAATTACCTTTAAAAGATGCAATAAGTTGTACAGTCCTACTTTTTATACATATTATTGTACTTATGAACTCTGAGAAACACAGTGAATAGAAGAGCCTTTAAAATGCTATGGGAGGAGCATAAACCAACAAAAAGAGAGGCAATCATGACAGAGACACAGAGCAGAAGAAAAGGGTCAAACAGCAGAGACTAACAGCAACAGAATAAGTTGTAAGTTAACATGATCACTTGCAGCTACACTGCTCAGCAGCAAAATATTAATCTTTCTGTTTGCAGTTCAGTTTCAGGTCATTTAATTCAAAATTAAAAGTGCCATATTCATAAAGCACAAAGAGGTGAACTACATATTTCCAGAACAAACTTGACCAAAGTGCTCTGAAGAGGCAATAGTCACCAAAGGGCATTGGTGCTGCACTGTTGATAAAAGGGATCAGAACTTGCCTTCAGACAGACAAGTTCATATTATTCCCTGGGACTTGAGAACTGCTCAGGGAAACACAGTCTAGTCAGGACTGCCAGCCCAGACTGGAAGATCTCATGCACCCAGGCATCATGAGTGTTTGCCAAACTACAGGGATGGAATAGAAGGGTAATGAGTTTAGCAGATCTGGCATGTGAGATTCTGCCTCTCTGGCTTGTCTCAGGCCATGAAGAAGTTGTAAAATCCTTCATTAGAACAATTGAGTTTGTATACAGTGGCTCACAGCCTGATGGAGAATGATCTGTTCTTATAGAAGCAGGAGAGTGAGGAAAAGAAGGAAACAAGATGACATTCCATCAGTAATCCCAACACAGCTGGGAAAATCCGGAAGAGCAGAAGTTGCTCTGACTTGTATATTTTGTTGACAGGTGTGTGGGAAGGGAATTTTCAAAAACAAGATGGCACTACTGAATTTCTTTTTGTCTAGCAGCTTCCTAACTGACCACTGGTGAAACCATAGGGGAGCTAGGGGATGTTGGTACCCTCTGACTAAACCTAAGTGTTCACACCTCAGTATGCATTCACTTTCATATTTGTCTTCATCACCAAGACACAAATGATTTTATGAAGTGTCCTTTGAAATCTACCAACCACAAAGATGCTTCTTTGTCTTCCTTCTGAAATGTCCTCCATACTTGAAAGAGTCCTGATGTTGGGTAAGTTAAACCTAATATTCTGCAGTGTTTCCACGGTGTTTTCCATGGTGTTTCTGTTTTCCTCATGTCATCTGAGTACATCCCTTTTGGTATTCCCACCCTCTGAGTGTAGGAGGCAGTTGTACTACAGCTACTCCACATTCATGCTGGTCTGAAGTGGCCAGAGAGAAAGAACTTGCTGATTGTTCTGCTTGAACACTGAGCAGAAACACATTGACTTGGCTTGGGAGGCTCTCTCAGTGTCAGTTTTACTCAGAAGTTCTCACAAAATTAAAGGCAATATCAAAGCAAGAACGATATAAACTATCATTACCCTGTTGACATCTCTGTATTAGAGAAATTGTCATAGCAAAGATCCTCTAGTGTGTCAACATTTTTTTGGCTTACAACTCTATGGACAGGACTCTTTACACTGATGCAAATGTTAGGTAAAAATATTTGGAAACTAATACAGCTGCAGATGACCTAATTTTTTTTTTTAATATATTTTTTCCCATGTGTTTTATTATCATTTTCCCTATGGCATTTTACTAAACAATAATTTATTTTACAAGTCTTAAATAATCTGCTTTTAAATTTATTGAATTAATTCTTACTATTCAAACAGTATACTTCAGTCCTTAACTGGGTAATTATTCTTGATGTTCTGTTATTTTATCACATGACTAAGGATAAGAGGCATGGTTTTATGCTACCTACATTCTGCTACCAGAAAAGTTGAAGAAAATTTGTGTCAGATCCATAGTTTATTTTTCTTTGGTGGGTCCATTTATTTAATGTTCTTAAACCTAGGCCAAAGATTAATTTAGCCCTATTATCTTTTATACTGATTTTTACAAGTATTTCCAGACTTTAGGCACAGTCTAACAAGATGATGATATTCATTGCTAAGGATGTTTCTTCTCAACTGGGGCTCAAATAAATTATGTAAACATTTCCCATGGCAGGTCCCCAAGGTGTACACAAATGGTAATCTATAGTGGTATTTCCCAACTTTTTTTAATCTTGGGCCTTTTTTCATGGAACTAATTTAATCAATTTGGAAAGAAATTGCCTTTAAAACAAGGGAAGTTGTGGGTGCTTTCAAGTGTCTATTTTTGGATCACATATGAAAGAGGAAAATAAACAAAGTATCATGTTTATGTTTAAGACTCATTTAAAAACGGCTCATAATAGCATATGCTAAAGATGATGAATAGTTAAGAGAACTGGTCATGTAATTATTAGAAGAAACCACACATTGTCTCAGAGAATGTAAATCAACAAATTCAAGTCAGCCACAGTCAGCCTGCTCCAGGGATTTACTCTGTGGCTCTGACAAGACCTCTGTTCAGCTGCAGCTCTGCTACTGCTCTCTGGTTCCAAGGCAGCACGTGCTCGCTGCAAACTGGCCCCTGGGGTTACTCCTGTCCTACATACTATTTATGAATGCAGTCCAGCATTCTTCTGCTAGACTGTGTATTTCCAAGAACACGTGGCTTCTCTCTCTTCAAAAGGTGACTTGAAATAATATGTTGTGAAAGTCTGAAAAAATCCCCATAAGGTCTTTGGAGAGGACAGGAGTTTTAAAATATCTTTCTAACAGCAGTAACATTTTAAGATAAAATATTTCAGACAGCTCCTCTGTTGTTTGAACTGCACATTCCATGTGAATTTTTGGGAAGAGGAAAGATTGCGGATATGTTGTTAGAAAACATGCAGGATTTTGCTTTTAAACTTGCCAATAGTGAGACAGGAGAAGCAAATAGGCACTGATTGGTGGCACATGTTTTTCAGTTATATCTGAAAGTATATCTTTAATTAAAAACAAAATTCCTGACAATAATATTCATCTTTCTCTTGAGTTTCCTTTTTGAAAACAAATGGTAGTGGTATTTCGCTGGACAGAACATCAAATAAATGGAACATAAGTTCAGATATTCACTGTTATTTAAGATTTCTTCCAAGATTACCCTTTGTAATGCCATCTGTAGTTTACCTAACCACTACCATCAAAGGATTTCATGCTACATATCAGCACTCTCACAGTAACTTTTGGAGACAATGAATAAAGGAATCTCTATTAAATTGGAGAGGAGTAGGTTTAGGGGTCAAGACAATGATGGAGAACTTTGTTTTCTCCACAATTAATTTATTGATATTACTGCCATAAATAGTTGGCCTCTGTGATTCAAATATCAGGAATGGGATAAATATATATATTGCAGCTTTTGAACTAGCTGATTTTATGTTGACAAAAGCCAATGATATTAAAGCATACATCCATACTACCATGGGAAAAGCATGAGAAGTCAAACCTTGGCTCTTAATTTCTTATTACTCTGAGTTATGCTTAAGTGTTACAGAAGAATGAAGGTTCCCCATGTTGCTTTCTTTATTGTACAGTTTGAAGCAGTGGCTAAAAGTCACACTCTACTTTCCCCTGTAAATCTGTGATGCAAGAGGAAAAACTGCTGTCTCAGAATTGAAGGCAAATGCTTTTAAATTTCAGATCACTCTGTGTCTTTGTTAATTCATTTAGCAAGCTACAGAATTACAGACGAAGATTTGTTGTGTCTTAGGAGCATCCTGCCCAATGAATGCCCTCTTCTTAAGCATTATTTATTCTGCTATTGTACCACAGTCAATTATCTGTGGCTGTGCTGACGCCCTTTATTCATTTTAAAATTCACTTCTGCGGTAATGCAGAGTGATGCCAAGCTAGCCACAACTTCTGTCTGTCCCCAGAATAACTGTAGCAATGAAGATTTACAGTAATCTCCACTGAAATTGCCCAAGGCATTCATTCTTCAAACTTTCTGGGTACATCTATATAAATTAGTACAGAGATGGTTGAAAGCCAACAAATTGGGTACAAATGCTGAGTTTTATTCATGTGTTTCCTCACTGAAAGGAACATGAATTTGGTTTTCCTCTACCTCGTGTAAGCTTGGAGATCAATGTTACTTTGGCAACAGGATTCACTGTTTCGCAGTGTCACCAGGACAAGTTAGGTTTACTAATCCCAAGACTTTCTTAGGAAAATACTAGTCTTTCTTGGACTGCAGGAAGATGCCATGGTAGAAGGTAGTGACTATTAAGGGACAGAGCGGAGAGTGGGCAAAAGTGGACAAGTGGCAGTAAGGGTGCCCAAGAAGGAACAAAGGGACTGTCTAGGAAAACACTTAATAGAAGGGATGTTCCTAGAAAATATGGCATCCAGGAACACAGAGAGGGCACACGGTGGTGTGTAGGAAAGAGGGACTTACAGGGTAGTTCAGGAAAAATGAGGCAAAGTGTAGCAGAGAACAGAACAGGCCCCAAGTTTAGGTGTCAGTGGCAGGAGATGACTAGAGGCATATTGAGTGTGAAGGCTGAGGCAAGAAGGAAAGGAAAGATAGATTTTTGTATTTCAAAGAAAGAGACATAGAATAGTAAGAAATACCGTTCATATCATAGGGAAGTTTAAAATTTAAAATCAGGGCTGCAGAACTTAATTATACTCTCAAAAGTCTTTTGCAATGAGGACGAAATATAATTTTTTCAGTTGCCTCTCAAACGTTTACAGTTTCAAGCAGAACAGAGTTAGACATCTTCCATTTTAAATTTGAGTATATTTCTCTTACTCTTGGAAACATAAATTAAATGTTAGGTCATCTTACACTTTATTTCCAGCTGTACTCCTGGTGCAAATTCTTTTACATATTTGCTAATCCCAGCATGGCCTTCTTCACTGGCTCGCAATTCTTCTTGGAATAAATCCAAGATACACTGTATTATATATGCCACTTTTAGAGAAAAACTCTTTACAGCTGGGGGGAAAAAAAAAGATCACTTTCAATTTGTGTTCGAATTCTTCTGTCTTAATTAGCTTTGTTTTGTGGCTTAAGGAGCCAGATTTTACTCCACTTATTAACAAGGCAGACTGCCTTATCAGCATCATTCTTCTCTGTGTATACTTAAGTATTGCTGAGCTCTGCAGTTTTGTAATCTGCAAGCTTTCACTTATTCTAAATTTTGTTACAATTATATTATGCAAATTATTAAATGCAAATATTGTTATATTATCAGTTAAAAGTGAGAAAGTGAGAATAAAAAAAATAAAAAAAATTAAAAGGGCAAGGAGGAAGAGATAACATGAAAAAATAAAACAAATTAAATAATGTCTTCAAAATACATATTTATGAATATTAATGCATCTAGTTAACTTCTTTTACAGTAAAGGCATTGCTGTATAAGAATAATGAAGTAAAATAACATGGATAATAAATGTAATTCTCTATGTTTTATGCTGACATAATTTCTACAGTGTCACCAACACTGTAGATTTGAAGACAAATTAAATTACAGCTATAGACCAAAGATTATGGTTGACAGTCCTTTTACTTAAAACCATATATATTTATATATAAAGATCTAAAAAATTCCACTAAGACCCCTTTGTGGAAGTGTCTAAATGCATAACTCCTATCAAAGTCAATGGGATTAGACAGTGAGGGTAAGAGCTGTAAAGGGATTCACTAAAATTCATACCTGTGGGAATTCACAGCCTTGAATCTGACACCTAGACTATGTGTGAGCTGGAAAATAAAATAACTCAGGCACAGTTGTGCACTAGAGTGGCCAGTGGTGTGGCATGGCCAGGATTCACATGGATATGAAACAGTCCCTGGCTCTAAAACAGGCTGGCTACATCTAAGCACCTATTAGCAACAGGCATCCCCAGGCAACATGCATGAACTTCTTTGAGAAGGTGCTCTGAGCACTTTGTGTGAGGGACAGGGATCCGTATCAGGTGAACGTTTCAGGTGACAGTGGGACGGGGGCACAGGAGTGCACAATATAATTTGTTCAGACACGGTCCAAGAGTCCCTGTGCAGTTATGCACTCTTGATTGGTGATCAAAAATATGGCATGTTTGGTGGGCAGCTGCCAAAAGCAATCAAGGGAAAATAGAAAGGTAACCTCATGATAATTGGTTTATTTTGCTGTCTTTGCTGCTCTTTGTATCACATTTTGTCCATCCATTGCTTGGCTCCCTGCTCCCATCAGCAATATGGTAGCATTGTAACAAATTCCTAGACTTCATTCTCCTTCACCTGACCATTTTTTTTTCCACCCTGGAAGATGTCTCAGGCTGTGGCAGTATTACTGTAGGTAAATGTACCAGATCCAAGCCTCTGTAACTGCATCACCCATGTCATGATGTTGTTAGTATGGACCTAGACAGCCCGTGAGTGCTCTCCCAGACCTATGCACAGTTTAGGAGCTGGCAGAGTCTAGAATCTTTCACCATTTCTGTTGCAATTAGGAATAAATGTTTATCACTCTCTTGGACACCAGAATCTTTTCTATGGTGGTATGAACTATGGTATGAACTATCAATACACATTGGAGACAAAGATTTTCAAATGGTCATTTGCATTCAACTGAAGTAGTGGGATCAAGACAGAGCTCAGCCCCCATTATTCTGAAATTGGAGCAATATTTAGAATCCTCTCTGGTACAGCCATTTCTTCTCACAGCCAGGACCCTGAGCCAGAGTTCAAAGGCTACCTCATGTCAGTGACATCAGTCTTTCACAGAGAGCACATCACATTGGGATTCACGTGATTTTGCATATCTTCAGGCTAAGGAACGTAATAAAAAAAGAAAAGTAATACAAATGCTTGAATGAGACGTATCATAGCATAAAAGTTCATGGCATTCCCTGGAGGGGAGACCAGCAGTTGACATTATGCTTCAGGATGACAGACAAATCTTCAGATATAGATAGACCATGCTCTACATGACTCCTAAGGCTCTGCAATCCTATCAGAAGTATCCATCTCAAGATTTCTTTGCTTTTTATTTCTCAACATTCTACTTAAAGCTTAGCAAATAGAAGGAGAAAAAAATCTCACTACATTATAATTGTAGTCTTAATATGTTCCGTATAAAAATACAAATTATTAATTCTTGGTTTTCAAAGCATTTACATTCTTGTCTTTACTGGTTCAAAAAACCCCAAAACAATCCAACAATGCCTATACTAAGTTCAAACAGGCAGCTGTTTCACTGGAAGTGGATTCAAAACAGGTTGTTGAGGCAGTTACACATCTTGTCCTTGACAAGAATTCCTAGTCCTTGAGATCCTGCGGAACTGGTAGCTGCTCTTGTGCCACACAACCTGTAATCTGTAACACAAGGTGAAACATGAACCAAAATCATGCAGGTAGACAAAGAGACAGGGAAAAGTCATGGTCACCATAACAACCAGAAGCTTTGGCCAGAGTTATACTGGTTATAAGCCTTAGTTGTAGGTCGATTAAACCAACTGTTGTCATTAATAACATAATTTGGACTATATATATCACTTACCTCCATTTGTTACCAGATGATGCCTGGACTCCAGCAAAGAGAAGCTTTAAGGAGAAATTTGATGAATATGGTATCTTTAGAGACTTTGACCACATGGGCTAGAAAATGATTTAATAACTCTGGGAAAAGTTAACATTTGGGTGATAAAAACTCATCATGTTTGCAGAGCAGAGGGGTTGGATGATTGATATAAAAACTGGAATACCCCAGCATAGTATTTTTAAACAACAACAGCTGGAGTTTGATTAAAATCAGATCAAGTCCAATTAAAACCAGTCTGGGCAGAATTCAGTGCCCAGTCTAATGTTAATAACCTGTAGGTGGAAAATAGAAAAATAGTACCGCCTAAAGTGCACTTAATTTTTATAATCATATTTTTGCAGCTGTAACAGTCTAAAAATATCAACCAGATTTACTTTGAAGGCCAAAATCTTGCATGTTTCAAGGTTTTTAGCATGAGCCACTTGCGTCACACATTTTATTCGGACCAAATGATAAGAGAAATATTACAAAACAATTTATTTAGAAAACATTGAAAAAGAAGTGCAGCTGATTCCTAAGCACTCGGAGTCATAAACCTTAATGAAAAATGCTGTCTGGAAAGGGCAATGATATTCCTCCACAATTCAGGTATACTAGCTAAGCAGCCTGAGTTTGCTAAAATATGACTTTGCTATCTGCTTTCAAATTCTGCTTATTTGTGAGAAATTACTGTAAATTTCATTAACATAATGACACATCCATCTCTGTCAAATAAAAATCATTGATATAATAAATAAGGCAGGTGAGTGGTTCAGACAGAGTAAGCACAGCCTTCTGAGCTCTCAGCTAGAGTGCAAGGAGGTGATTTTCCCAAATGTTAACCTTTTTTGTAACCTTCCAACCAAATTTGTTGTGAGGGGAAGAAAAACAAGATCTTTTTCTAAAATAAATAAATAAGTGCATGCATATGCATTTATACACACACACACACACACACACACATTATATATAAACCAACTGTAATTTCAAGGGGTTTTTTTGTTTAAATAAACATGTATTAACAAAATAGACATGCATAATGGGCAGATGAGATGGACCTTTGAAATAATATCTTCTCTACATTTCCTGAGCAACAGAGCATCTAAATTATTAATGTTATCAATCTCCTTCAGAGAAGGAGATTTATTTGCAAATTCCAGCAACCCCAATCAGCTGAATTTTTAAATACCCAGTGTTTCTGTCTTCCTTTACTGTTTGTTTTCAAGTGTTGATTTTTTTTTTAAATGCCACAAAAGAGGAAAACAAATCACATCTTATATTAACCCATAACCTTTTAAGCTACAGAAACAGACAGGTCATTTTTTTTTTTTTTTTAGTGTTGACATTCTGCATGTGTAAGAAAAACTTATGTATGTAGATTCCTCTCACAAGAGCTTCAGGGCATAACCCAGACAGAGAAGCCATCACTTTTCCATTCTGCACCCAGGCTGCTGACAAAAGAATTGTGCAAATGAGCCTTTAAATCCTTAAATAGTCACTACACAATGCATGAAAGAATGCAGCGCGGGACAAAGGGCAATATTCACAGTTTATCTCAGGGTGATGGATCTGAATCGACGCATGAACATGGGTTTGTTACGGGATGGAGTAGGCCGAAAACCCCTACTGAGAACCCAGTGGCCACAGTCTGTAATGCAAACAGTCAGGCTAAGTCCTTCACAATTAGGGTAAATGGAACTGGCCATTATCTGAACTTCAACTTGTTCTCATGATTGATATGGGAAATGAAAAGTTGTATATATCTCTACAAAGACTGCAATTTTTCTTCTCCTGACCAAAGCTAGGAATTGGTAGATTCATATTTTAATGCAGAAATTCCTATTCTATATTTCCATTTACTAAAAGTACTTGCACTTCCATCTACACTGCAATGGATGTTACCAGTTTTGTTGTTTTTCTAGAATTTTAGCTATAGATGAGACATAAAAATAAGTTCATGAAACTGACTCTATACAAAGACTATGCTGAATCTATACTGACTGATAACCTGTATGGACAAATACCTGTTCATCCACACTCTTCACACCGCCAGCCTGTTGTCAGTCTGTATAAATATTCATAGGTAACCAGCAGCTAAAGAGTTACTTGTCTTGGGACATTCAGCGCTTCAGGAAAACCAGGGTCCTCTAAACAATATATAAAATATAGAGCATTCATAAGTATTAGTAAATGCATTTTACCTATATTGTCCACAACAGTTACTAAAATACCTTGTATTAATGTTTCAGGTTTCCTAAAACAAAGGAACTGTAAAATCAGTCTTGACATAATGCGTTACAGAGAGGCAAATGTTAACTTTTTAGTGCTCCAACAAGGAATGAAGGGCCTGGAGCAAGGAGTTGCTGCACCCTGTCCTCTGTTTATTCTCCCTTTTTTCAGCTTGCAGCAGCAAGAAGAGAGAATATAAAACTGCTACCTGTAAAATATGTGCAAACTCAGCAGTCAAATCATCCACAAAGCATCAAGTGTTCATCTATACTTTTGGTGATGAAGGAATTCTCATTAACTTATTAAAAACACCTGATTGAAAAAAAAAATCTCTTTTGATTTATATCTCACCTGATAACATTTAGGGGTGAATAAATTCAGGTAACTTTCCAAGAAACGTGATCTGTGAAAGGGCATATGATTTCACATAAAGACCTGCACGAAGGCCACCAGGACAGCCAATGAAACACAGAGACTTCAAGAAACCCTCTTCAAAGCAACCCTATGTATTCAAGTATACACTGCATTCAAGTTGGATGGATTTCCCTTTTGTCTATAGTCATCAGAGGCAAGTGACATCTTGAACGCCTCAAAAAGATTAAATAGCAAAGCTCAGTCGGAAGCTTAAAAAAAAGAGAGAGAAAAGAAAAGGGCCAACTTGGCCATTATGGAGCTGGTCCTTTCTTGTCTGTGAAAGAGCTTTCAAGGAGTACTATTGGAAGAAGAAGGCCCAGATAAAGAATACAATGATGTTAGAAAGGGAGAACTCCGAGTGGAACCAGAGGGTGTGGGTTGCGCTGAATGAAGGATTAGTGCAGCTTCACAGCAAAGAAAAGGGGAATCCTAGTCAAGATGAAAATGAGGAATTACTTTTTTTAGACTCCAGTTCACTGAGCAGCGACAATGCATGATGGGAGGTACTTGACATAACACTCTTCCAGGCCATGTTTGCTCTCCATGTGGGACCAAGAAAAAACAACAACAGTGGCACACCAAAACAAAACAGTTTTTAACCTAATAAACTTACTCAGAAATTCTTTTCTGAAAACCTTGGGTTTTATTTACCATTGAGCAGATGCATGTTGAACCAATCACACATGGGAAATTAGCATGACAGATTTGTAGACAACGTGCCTTTTTAAAAAGCCTGTATTTTGCAAAAGGTTCAAATCAATGCATTCTTATTGCAAATTATAAGAAAAGAAGATATGTTGAGTGTTGAATTCTTCACAGTCATCAGAAATAGTTACCTTCTGGAACATATCGTAGCAAATTAGAAGGCAAAATGAGGGGAAATAAAAAGCATTTTGGATTCCTAAGATGTGTGCACAGAGGTCAGTTTGATTCTGAGTTATGGAAAGGACAGTGCAGAAGCAAGAATTTAATTGTATTGAGAGACAGGCACATATTTTGATTCATGACTATTAATATTGCCCTGTGAATCACTGAGCTACTTTCCCATGTGTGAGGAATCTGTAGTCCCAGAATCACATTACTAGTTGTGACATAGCCAAGGTGGAAAAAAGGGCTGGAACACAGAGTCTCTGTCACAACTTATTTGTTAATATGATACAAACACCTGCTTCAGGTTAGGGTGAGAAGCAGCAGGTTAGGAGCATTCTCGGGATGTTGCCACATTCACATCTCAAAGGGAAAGGAGCAAGAAGGACTTCCTTTACCTGCTGGTGAAATCATTATGGTAATAGAGGGCAAAAGAAAAAAACTGGTCTACCTCATCTGCTTCCCTAAAGTGTCAGGAAAAGCTCAAGCAGCCTAGGATATTACCAAGTATTAATCTAGGGCAGAAACCCCTGCTGTCCTTATGGACTAGGGACCCTTTACTGAAAAGCTTTCTTCAGGGCTTGAGGAAAGCGCTGAATGGGCAAAAAAATAAAAGAAAAAAAAAAGGAGATCATTCAGTTTCCTTGGCTACCTCTCATTCCAGGCAAACACAAGGTTTTATCAGGGACAGGACAGAAGTATCATTTCCCTCCAGTACAACACCAGTTCATGAAGTTGTTAATAAGGAAGTCAGAGGCTACAACTCAAGAGCAGCTGGAACAGCACAGAATAGCTAAAGCAAAAGGATGTTTCTTCCTAAAATGTATGAATCACCTGTGCTTTTGGTGATGTGTTATTTAGATAACCAGTAAGAAGAGAAAATTTGTTGCGTTGTAACAGCTTGATTTGACAGGCTAAGCCAGAAGAAGGTGCAGAGGGGACATAACTACTCTTTAAAATGTCCACTGGTAAATATAATGAAAACATTAAAAATAAAGGAAAGTCTGGCATCTGGACAAATGAGCTGTGGCTGGGAATACACTGAGGAAATCAGAAGGCCCTTTTTTGATCTTTAGACAAGAGTCTTCCAATAGCAACAAGAACAAAAAGTAACTATTTCAAAGGCTAAGCAGTACGTATTTATGGTATGACTGCTGCCGTTGTTATAAGTTGACTAGATGTGATGACCTAAAGCTGAGAGAACTGTAGCTTTTGAGCACACATACTCCTTACACTTTCTGGAACTGCCCAGGTTATAGTGTGATGTGAAGGTTCTAGCATGCAGCCTGCCAACTTGCTCCCTTTTTACCATGCTCCTTGTATTTGTTCTTTCTTTCTACTTACAGACTGCTGAATTCTAAAGGACACACCACAGGAGCTCGATGGCAATCACTTTCCATGCAAACTACTGAGAAACCAGAAATTTAACAGTCCACATGACAAGGCAGTTATGTGAGAAGGTGCTATAGATGCCTCTGATCTCCAGTGTAAAATCCTGTTTTGTCCCGTTTATCATATCTGGCCTCTTTTTGTCCACCTGATTGATAGGAGCAGCCTGGCAGTCACCTGGGTCTGCATAGCAAGAAATGGATCACCTGAGTGTTCAACATGGTGATTGGTCAGGGCTCAAATCTTCCATCTCCTGCAATCATCAATTTGGAGAATAATTTCATCAGGTGCTGCATCACTGGAAAGAAGTTTTTAGCTGTTTGACAAGCTTGGGAAGGATTCCTGATTTCACAGGGTCTACACATCCACGCTAGTGGACATGCAGCACATTTGTGGTGCATTGGATAGGGAATAGCTCTGCCATATGGGTATTGCTGGATAAGAAATTTTTCTTTCCTTTCATTTTGGAAGTACATATCTTAACCTTTACTTTGATTGTTATTACTATTCAGAATTTAAATAGCTAATTCCACTACTTGTTTATGCACTACTTCTATATGCAATGCTTTTATTTCATGAAAGGAGTGTGAGATTTCCCTCTGGAAAGGATCCCCTATATAATTAAAAAGGCATAATGTCGAATTTTATGGAGCTAATTGCTAGGCCAAATAGAGATAGGTAGTGTGGGTAAATAGTTTTACCAATGGAATTCCAAAAATTGAGTGGAGCTCCTTTGGTTTACATAGCAAGAGGCTCACTCTGCACTGCAGGGAAGGAGCAGTGAAGTTCTGAAATAGTCAGGGGAAGCTGAAAGTGCAGAGAGATACCAGCTCTTGATCCTGTACACTGATTTAAGCATGAAAAAGAAAGATGAGCGTTATCTTGTAAATCCAGATGTTTTTTCTGCAAAGGTTGTTATTTGACAGCATTACCTGAATGCAATGATCCTATGTTTTACTACTCTGTCTGTGTTTATTGTTGAGACAAATTCCCAGTGTTGGCTGACCCACCATGTTCCCCCCGTACAGTCTGATGCCCGGCTGCTGTGACCTTCCCAGCCTTCTGCTTGAAGGCAAAGAAGAGTTGAAGAAGCAACTGGTTTCCATACACTAAAAATAATTTTTTCCAAAGATAGCCCAAGATTTCTTTCCCTAATTAGAATGCAAGGAAGTATATCTTTATTCTTTACAGCAGTGTCAAGTGAGGAGATGGCTGACTTCATTCCATTGCTGCTGTGATAACCCATGATACTACAATAATGCATGTGGGGGAAAAATGGCTCCTTTTTCTCCTCTCTTTCTTTAAAATCTCTTTTTGTATCATAACCATCAAGGCAATATGAAAGCTTGTGACAAAGTATTAAAAAATAAAGAACACCTGGTAAATAGAATGATTTTCAGAGTGTCTACATTAACATTTTTCTTGCATTTACTCTAGAATGTTGGGTAAGAAAATGAGGTTAATTGTGAAGAAAATTCTTACCATTTTAATCAGGGGTATGAAATGTCAAATGTTTTCCTTTGTAGTTTGATGGTTTGAGTGATCTTACATCATTGTAATGAATGAAGTTTCTCTTTGATTAAAGGAAAAGCAAAGTCAGTAGAGGACAGCCAGTTTCCATACATGCCTTTACTGAAGTTCACCCTCTCTTCCAGTGTAAGAAACATCTTGAACAGGAATATAACAGATCGAGAATTTAAAATTACATTGTATTTTGCTTAGGTGTACCAAATATAATATGAAAAAAAAAATTGACTGTGCAGTTATGTAAACAGTAATGAAAATGAGGAATTCCACACTATGTCATAGTTAACATGGAGACAGAAGAATCATGAAGAATTGGAATTTTTCTGGCCTTTTATTTGGTTTTGGCATCTATAAAAGTGGGACAATTCCTATGGGAAGGGACTTGAGGAAGTCCAGTACAGCTTCATTCTCAGAGCAGAATCAGATATAAGGTTAGATAATCCTTCTATTGCATTTGTCAGCGTACTTGAAGAGTAAACCAACAAAAATTTAAAATATTTTATTGTTTTCACCTACTTTTAATCCTTTTCCTCTACTACTTATACTCTCAAAACAAGAAATCTATACTGTGATATAATATATACACCTAAAAAATTATTTCAACTTTGAATAATCAAAATTCTTTAATATAGCTCAAATTAGTCTGCAGAGCAGCATGAAGTTAACATGACTATTCTGACTTCTATTTGTAAGCACAGATAGCTTACAATAGCTGCCAATTAAAATAGAACATATTCAAATTGGAATCATTTTATGGTTGATTAAGCTGCACGATATAACAAGCCATGTGTTGTTATGGATATTACCCTCGAGTTTAAAGAGTTCCTCTCGTTGTCCAACGAGTGCCTGTGAGGGCAAGAACTCATGCACTGGAAGTATCTTCTTTATAATTTCAAAGCAGAATGTCTCCAGGGAAACTGGAGTTAAGGAAAATATTTTCATAGGGTTTATCAGTTTAAAAAAAAAAAAAAAAGCATTTAAAAGCATTTTTCAAACAGTGGATTTTACTCATTCCTGTATGCACTGATGACATATCTGTGGCAGTGGGAGGGTGCAGCAACCTTTGTGATGCCTTTCATACAGGTTACAGTAGGGGATTTTACCTCGTGGATCTAAACAAGACATAACTCTTCCCTGCCTACATTCCCCTCTACAAAGGAATTAGAAGGTCTGGTGGTTTGTGCTGCTGTAACTCTTCTCCAGTTTTACTTTCTGTCAGTATGGGCATGAAAGTCGACTTCTACTGCTGGCACAGCAATAGAAATCTGATGCTACAAAGCAGAGATCTTCATTTACATCTGCTTCAGCTGGCATGGGGAAAAGTAAGACCAAGCATCATTTCAAACAGATATCTTGGAAGAAGCCTTTTAAGTTAATTTTGCATGGAAAGTATCAACATAACTTCAAAAGGGCTGAGAAACAATGAATCAGCTCTTTTGCTTCTCAACGTGCTGAATGAGCTCCACCTAAAAGATTAATAGCCATTTTCAACTTGATTTTTTTTCATTCCATATCCAAAATTTTACCATGATGTTGCTACAACTGTCCTTCTTCTGACAGGCTTCAGACAGTAAGTGTGTCATTTCCTCTGTCCATAAAATCATCAACAGGCAGGCGAAATTCTTGCCAGAGGGAAGAGCCTTGCTAAAGCTTAGTAAAAACTGTTGATGTTCCCTGCAGGTACTAGCATGTCGGAGCTAAAAGTATGTATTTGAAGCAAAAGCCTTAAGCAACAAACTACCTTTGTGAAAATGTTTCAAAAAAAGGTACTAAAAGGTACTAAAAGCATCCACATGACTGCAATTGCTTGATACTAACTCCATGACTGCAGCAATTAAACAGAAAGGCTTAGGGTGTTCTCACAAAGCAGTAATATTTTGCAACTTCATTGACTGTAGTGCTTCAGAGTGACTGCCTCCAGCACTATCTCCATATAATATATTACTGTAATGACAAGGTAGAGAGCAGCATGTTTGTACTATTCATCAACATAAGCAGTTTCCTCCCTTCAACATCAGCTGTAGCTGAATTTTTTACTGGCATAACCCATGAGGAACTTGTAATCCAACCCAACTAACCCAGAAGACTCTTTACCTTCTGAAGAAGATGTGAACAAGGAAGCTAAATTTTGGGGAGAAGATGCTTGTCCCTTTCAAATCAGTAGGTAATTTTTTTCAAAATAACAGCAACAATACAATCATATTTTTAGCCCTTGTGCAGCTCATGGTCAGAGCCACAAAGGTACTCATGCCACAGCATGGAAGCTGAAGCAGAAGTCTCCATCAGAGCTGATGGGCACCAGGACACATGGCATAAGCACGTCATGGTCTGACTTTTCTTATAAGCACACAGACAGAGTATGAGAACTTGTTTTAGCTGCCTGGTACTATGTCAGATATCCCAGGCGCTGGATGGCCCAAGGCACGTGCATCCAGAATAAACCTTCTGCATCCAGAATGCACCTTCTGGCCATGGCTGGTCAACATTTGCAAGTTTGATGGAAAATTTTGGTCTTCAGTGTGACCCTCAATAAATTATCTCAACATAGCTGGCACATTTGGCATGGAATTGAATTGACATTGGTTGTTCCTAAAAAACTGAATTTCAACTCCTAGTTCCTAGCTCTAGGCTCACAAGAACAAACTCTGTAATTGTGTCAGTATGTTGTTTTGCCAAAAAACTTTGTGAAAAACTGCCCGTTTCTCATGTTTTGCACATCTTTGTCTCTATTCTGGATTTAAAACTAATTGTGAGGTACAAGCCCAAAACAGACTGCTGAAATAAAATTAACTGAAAATCAAGGAAATAATTTTTATTGTTTACTTTGTACATTTTTAGACACATTAATCACCGAATTTAATTATCCTCTGTCTCACTTCTTTCATTAAGGTATTCACACTTGAAAGTGATGCATGATGAGAACATGTCCAGGTGAATAACTTTTAGCTAATGAACAAAAATTCATTTTCACTCATATTTAAATGGGGAAAAAAATATTTCAAATCATAATTTTCCCAGGTGAAACAGATTTGACACAGATGAGAAGTAGATATGGAAAGCGTTCAGTCCAGGTAAATGTCTGCATTCAGGACAAAATTTCAAAGCATGGAAAAAATTGTGCTGCCACTTACTTTCCAGTAGGTTGTGAAAAACAATACTCAGAATATGGAAGCAACCCTGCCACCCCAACATATGTGGATGGAAATAAATGGATTAACATTTGCATTTATTGGAGGCATTCGTGTCTCGGAAATCCAGGAATAAAATAGATGTTATCCATATCTAGCTGTGCTTGTAGCCGTAACAATTTGCACAAGCTGATGGTAGTTTCACAAGTCTCTGAATCTTTCTGAAAGACATCTCAGATGCAAGAAATGTTTGGAAAAAATAAAGGATGCTCTTCTTGGTGTTTACAATATCTGAGCTCTTAGAGGAGAAAATCCAATCATGTCTTGCTCTGGTCCTGTCAGAAAAAGGAAAGATGCAGAGTGCCAGATCTGTGTCTTGAGTTTTCATATCTACAGGGACAGTGGGAAGGATCAGACTAAGAATATAACTTTGCTATTATACAAGGAACAGTTCAGACTATGCAGACAGAACAGATTTTACATACCTGAAGGTCATTAGAGCTATGGACTCCTGGGAGGATGTGTGTGGCCATAGCAGCTGGAACAGCTGGCTGACTTGGCTGAGCAGAGATTGACCTGAACAACCTAAGTATTATTAGAAACTGAGTTTTCCCTTTGAGGACAGGGGTGCATACACACACACACTCACATACAAGGAATCTGGTGTTTTGGTGGCACAGAGCAAACAGCTTTTGGTTTCTCCAGTTCTTGAAATCTACCATAAAGAGGGTGGATTCATAGCTGAAACAGCTGGGGATCAAAGAAAATTCTGGAAGATCTGTTTAGTACCCAAATGCCTACTTTCTTACTGATAGTCCACCGACTCTTAATGATGTATTTCTATTCAAATGCATCACAAGGCAATTTCCTTGCATTAGGAAACAGAGACAGATACTTTTACACCATTATGAATGGATATTCCTTCTGGCTTTCAGCTCCTTTGGGGAGTCAATGCTACTGCTTTGTTCTTGTGAATCCCTCAGTCTACAGTGAAAGGATGATATTATCATATTATCTGTTTAAAAGTTAAAATTTTGAGAGGTTCTGTACCTGAAAAGCTGAAGAAATTATAGTTGAAATATGACAATGTATAAAAGGTGGAAGTAAAATGTAAGATAACATCATATATCCGTGCTTTTGTTCATTTTAAGAGCGTTTGCTGGAAAACGATAAGCATTTGACCTGAGAAACATTGTAGAAAAACACTATTAAAAAAATTATTAAAGAAACTGAAAAGCTCAAGCTGACCTTTCAGGATGATACATTCTTCTTTAGGCAATATTTTGATGATGGTAGGGCTAAAGCCACAAACACTGTGAACTATGGCCATCGTGTATTTGCTCAAATTGAAAAATATCTCATAGTTCCTTTAGGTGTTTCACAGTTTCTTAAAAGCTCATTAGTTCTATTTCCTATTAAAGAGAGAAAACCCAAACCAAAGCAAAAGTGAAACCACTAAAAAAAAACCAAACTATTAATTCTATTGGGTCTAACAGGAACAAATAGTGTCCACAGGCTCTTTTCTCCCCATAAACTCTATCAGTAAGTAGGTTTTTCTAGCTAATTAGACTCTCAAAATGGGTGTTAGGTAGTCGAACAGGAATCTGGAATAGAAATGGCTAAAACTCCCACAATTATTTCACTAACAACTGTGGAAACGAACCTGCAGTTACCATGGCTCATTCAGCCATCTCTGACCTGAAGCTCTGCAGAATTATATGCAAGTTATAAAGAAGTCCAAATTCAGCTAAAACTCCTGGTTTTTCAGGCAGACCTCGATATTCCCATGGAAGATGGAGCTCCTTGAGTCTTATACTTCCTCAAGATAGATTGATCTGATTTGAGCCTTCACTTAGTGTTAAGGCATGCCTAGCCTTTGGCGTCTGATTGGTCCTGCACATTATCAAAGGCTGTCAAAGAGGTGTTTTGAATTCCAGAAAGGGATGTGTTTGCACCAATTTTTTGAAGGTCGGTCAAGCACTACATCCATTCTGGCATACAAACTTGTAGAATTACTGAAAGTAAAATAAACCAAAAAAGTTGTACCTGCTAAATAGTGTTACTAGGATGTAGCAAGAGATAGAAAATGCCTCATCCCAAAGAGCAGGATTTCTACATGTTTGAAGAATGTCACATTTCTGAACATTTCCCTGCAAATGCCTTGCTGGTGGGACTCCACTGGCCAGTTCAGAGAATCACTTCAGATTTTTTCACAGGTTCTGATACAGAAATATATCAGGAACAGATGTTCCACCAAATCCCTGAATGCATCTATCGCTCCAGAAGTGATCTTCTGTGCCATAGTACTTCCAAACATAATAGCATAGGTAATGGATGACAGACCTGGCACTTGGCTTTTGATATGTCCCCACTGGCTATTCAGTGCTTGGTTCCCTTCTGTCCTGAGGCTCTTGGGTATCTTACATGAACCATCTGACTGGTGTCATTTAGAGGGCAAAGAGATAAACCATATGTGAAAAAGAATAAGATAATATGCCTTTGTCCCTTTCAAACAAAGGAAGTCAATGTATATCAGACCAAAAAGAACAGGTTTTATGATTGAGCAGCCTGATTCCTATTTAAATGGCCTTACACCTCCCCAAAAATAAATCCTGAAAGGAATACTAAAATATTTCTCTATTTAAGTGTGATTTTGCTAAAATGCCTTCTTAAATGCTTGTAAAACATCCTGAACCACTCAATTTAACTCACATGAAGAATTTCTTTACTAATTAAAGAAAAAAATTGTAAAGCAATTCCTAAATAAAGCAAATAATTTAAGTGAATTTTAAGTGAAACAAGAACAGTGTGAACTCGCCAGTAAGTACCAGAACAGTTGAGATATAACCTGATCCCTAAATACACTTGTATTCTTGGAAGCCAAATTTCAGTCCTTGCATTGTAGCTGCCACAACTTAAATGTATTAGAAAAAACCCCAAATCAGCCTGAAAGTAATTCTAGGTTGTCCTGCATGAGAAGTAAGAATGAGAGGATGAGAATAGTGAAATTGATTCATGCCATTGCCATAGTTTTTATTATCACCTGGTCTTGCATTTCCAAAGCAGACTTTCGCATCCATAGCTAGACTACATCGTGGCATCCTGGATTGATCTCACGCACTAAATCTTTCAAGCAGCCTGCAATCTTGACTAACCTTCTGCAAATATATGCATTTAAAGGTCATGCACATGATGTGAGATTTGCTGGCCAAAGGCATTCTGTGTGTTCACTCTGCAGTGGAACCTGACTTAACTTTAGCCTGTTTGGTGCTGGTTTGTGCGGGGTAAAGCAATGCCGCCTCAACATTTTATGTTAAACACAGAAATTTTCAAACAGCTATAATCCTGCAATCTACAGCATTCCTCAGATAACCACAATGATGTGGTGGGCCAGCTGAAGGAACATTAAAGAGCCAATATGTTTAGTAGGTTTAGTAGTTTGACGCTGTTGTTTTAAAATTGGCCTCCAAAATAGTCTGCTGCTGGAAGACTACTTAAAGACTACTGGCAAAAAAGACTATTTAAGACTACTGGCAAAATGAAAATGTTACTTTTTCATATGTCTCCTGCATCTCTTAATATACTTAGGCCATCCTATTTCCTACCATTTGGTGCTTTTACAGTGACCTAGTATACATGTTAGTTATGGAGGTACATGGCTTTTGTTTAGACACCCTTTGAAAAGCAGAGATCCAGCAAAATTAACGGCAAGAGCCATTGAGGATCCAACTACTTGCAAACTTCCGTCACTAACGTGTAAACAACAAGAATAATGGCAGAAAAAAAAATGAAATTAAACAGCCTCATGCAAAATACTGCCAATTGGGCTCCTTATTCCTGGAGGCAACAGGAAGACAAAAGCAGAGCTGCTCTACCTTGTGGCAGTGAGCAATTGATCCTTCTGTAGAAAAAATTCTGCCCTTAAAAAGTATTAGATAATTTTAAGCTGTTTTATCCCTTGATATTATATAAGAGCAATTTTAATTAATTCTTAACAGTTAAAGAAAAAAAAAAGAAAAGAAAGAAATGAAGATTTGTGTTTCCTAGGAATGCTAAGCTGTACAAAAGCTCTGGGCTTTGTTTTTGGGCTGTCATTCTAAAGGAGGTGAGGACGGATTATAATTGCACTGTGGGGCCTGAACAGAGGACCCCTGTAGGTAGAGCAGGCCTTTCAATCTTCTGATCAACGGAGCTGAAACAAAAATGCAGGAGGGCTGTGTTCCCACGTTCTTTGACAGTTTCCTGCTGCAGATAGCGTCCTTTTAAACCTCCCTTATGCTTTCATTATGCTGCTGAAATAATGAATAATTTGCCTCCTCCACTCTTTGATATGCATGGTCAGATATTATTGGGTAAGAAGCAAGAAGGACCTTCCTATAACCTTAATCCAGTTCACACTAATAAAATGATTTAGCTGAGCATTCTTGGGAAGCAATTATTTTTCTTAAAGACAATGACTATCAAAAAGTCCCTAATGGGCAGAGGCAGATCAGGTCACCTCAGCTTTCCATTTTCTTCAACTCAGGCAATGTTTGGACCCTTAAAGTACAAGCTCCCTTCTGCAATTTTGTCACAAATACTCAATCATTACTGTTGCTGAGTGTAGGGTTAAAAATGAATTAGGCTTAATTTTGATTTATTCAAGTGTGCAGTTATTGACTGTGAGAGGTTAACTGTACTCTGAGTTCTGTAAGAGAAAATCCTCAAAGGGAGAAGTATGCTGGAGAAATGTGAAAAGGTACTTCTGTTTCCTTATGGTAGTGATGAGCAATCTATTTCAATTCTTATTCTCCTTTTTTTCATTAAATTATGAAACTGGCATTCTTGAATAAAAGAGCCCCAGGATTATTGTGTTCCTAAATTAATACAGTATTAATGAAAGACAGATTTATTAATTTAAAACACTACTCTTTTTTGGCAAAATTAATGATAGTTTAAGCAGATTAGTATTCTCTTTTATATCTCAAAAATCATCAACAATTACAAAATACATTGGCTGTCGAAAAATAATGCTTCTATTATATTATCTGAACTGATCCAGAAGTCTTTGCAGACATCAACTGAATTGACCTCACATTCCTCTTGACACAAAGATCATGTGTATCCCTTTATTACTTGTGACTTATTATGATTGCTGTTATCATTGCTACTTAATATAATTGTTAATATTATTAACAAAAAATATCTGGCTGATTACATCTTTTAAAGACAGGTAGATATGTGCTGAGACTTCTAAAGACATGTAAAGGCCTTTTGTTCACACCTTCTATTATTGAAATGATATAATTAAAATGAGTAGAAGATACGGGTCACAGATTCATTTGCATATCTAAAGTGTAGCCTGATCCTGAAAAAAGCAAAACCACTTTCATCTTAGGTGTAATGCAAATTTATAGTTTTTGATGAGAAAACAGAACTTTTAAATAAAAAAATTTCAGTGAAGCCCATAATACTGTGCCAGACCAGTATGGCCCTGTAGTGTTGGTCACTATGAAACCCTATGAAACTTACGTAAATACACAAGTTACAAAAAGCTTGGTATTAAACAGAAGCATTGTAATAAAATTAAGACACCTTCTCAAGGCTATATAACCACAGTTCACACTGAAAGACTTGTCATCAACAAAGTTTCCCTATGGTTATCCTTGGCAATGTTTTAATGACCTCAATGAATATTTTTAGTAACAAATTTGGCACAAAATGCAGGAGTTGTGCTGGTAAAAATTGTTGAATCAAAAATGGGTGAGTGTGTGAATTCAGATTCAGTTTGTTGAATTTCAGACATTCAGATGAGGCTCAGAGATAAGGGCTATCATCCACCTTTCATCTGAACCAGTCCCACCATTGTTAATTCAAGGATAATACTATGACACTTCTCCTAATTTACATGCCTGCAAATGTAATTTTGGCTGTGATCAATCTGACCCCACAGACTGATAAGGATTGCATTGTGAGTTGAAAACAAGTGGTAGTTATGAATCATCCTAGTAAAGGGACTTTTTCCAGTACAGAAAATTGGAATTATGTCATTTTAAAAAGTCATAGTAATGTATCACCCAGAATATTCCACATAGCCCTGGCTATCCAAAGTAAAAAAAAAGACAAAATAGAATAAGTGCAGAGAATGTCTTTTTTTTTCTTCTTAGCAAACATGAAAGACAAAAGCCAAGGTAATTTCAATTATTCTGTGACTAGAGTAGGGAGAAGAAAAACTAAGTGTTGTCTGATGAGAACCAAAATTTGCAACTCGACTAAAACTTGAATATTGCTAACCATGGATAGTATAGGGATAACATTAACTTCCTTCTCTCCAGGGTGTTCTCCATCTCTAATTAAGTATACACCATGAAGATGTAAAAGAGAAATTCTTGAAGTTTGGAGCCAGTGAGTCCGTTCAGTGCAGTGCTTTGAGAGAATTTATCAGCATCTCCTAGAAGGGGTGTGATATCCTACTACTTAGAAAGCCTCATGTGATGTGTTGCCCGTGTGGATATCTTTGCATCACACTCTCCTACACTTTGGTAACCAAGATTAACTTGGATGCAACTGTCTCATATCTCTGCCTGATGATCCCAGTGTCTCAGTTCTCCACCCTGTCTCCCTCCTCTCCTTGAACTCTTCCTAACAGGACCTGTTACTAAACTAAAGTATGAAGATGCCAATTAATAGACTTCGGGGCAATGACATACATTATAAAATACATAGTTTGGATATCCCTTTACAGACATCTACTGTTGTCCAGAGTAAAGAATAAACACCACAGGTGGAAAAGGTACCCCTGAGAGAGGAAAGATGCATAGAGATAATTGATTACAGCTGATCAGGCTCCACCAGTGCAGCAGGGATTGTGTAACACCAACCAGTTGCAGGCTTGGCCTATTTCACTGCTGTGGTTGCTCGGATTAGCAACACTGAAAATTGAATAGATAAATTAATGTGACTTCTGGTTAAAGAAATGTTTAATATGGAAAACTTAAGTACACCATGATATTTAAATGACAAGGTATAAATACTCAAAACTCATCATCAAGTTCTGAATTATGGATTTCTATGGCAAATTTTCACAATTAACCATTTCAGAATTGGAAAAAAATATTAATTAGTCAGAGAACATGGTACAAGAATAGAAAAGTTCCCATGTCAGAAATTCATATGGATATTTTGCTTAGCTTTGAGTAGACTATTTGCAGACATCAGCAGCAACAGAGACTGCATAAATTCAGAAATCCACAAAACCCCACCATCTACTTTGGAGAAGTGACCTGGAGAGCAGTACATGCTTAGTGTTCACCACTCATTAACCAGCATTTTCACCCTTGTTCAAAGTTAGAAGGTGATTCCCATTTGCTTTCTTCCCAGCAACAAATTGTGGAGTCACAGGAGAACTCTCTGGTCTGTTGTGATCACTTAAATTAACAACTTCCAGGAGCCTAGTGGTGCTTATACCTCATGGTATGACTTCAAGTCAATGAAAAATTTAAAACCTCAAAATCAAGATAATTCATCTTTTGAAAAAAATAAACATAAATCTCAGACAGTCACTTGGACTAACAAAATCTATAAACCAGAAATGGTTGCTGATCATCTTTTACTTTAATATGAACTGAGAAAACATTTAATTATATTTTTCTCATGAAAAAATATAATTCTTAAGAATCACTAAGGGAGGTGATGAACATTAGAATACTTCATCTCTTTATATTTGCATTGAATGAGGTATTGTTTGTTTGGCTTATTTTTTTTTTTCTGAGGGATTGTAATAAAAAAGTTTCCTTGAAAAATGTGTGAGATCTGATATTGCTTTAATATTAGAAGGATTTTTTTAATATCAGGTCATAACACTCCTCCCACAATGTTGTATCTCTGGACAGACAAGTTCATGATGCCAGACACCTCTAAAAATCTGAAAAAATTCCCTATATTGTCTGATCTCTTTCCCATCAATGCACATCAGCTTCAGTAGTACAGTATTTTCAAAATCCATACTACTCATTTGTTTTGGTCAGAATCAGACTAAGTTTTTTTTTCAAAAAGTTAAGGAAAAGGCGCACTAAGTATAAAAGAAAAATATATAATAAATATTCTGATTCATATAGGTCTTTTTTCAGCTGATACTGAAATGTTCAATATTAGAAATAAAAAAATGGAGTAAAGTGCTCATGTTTTCTTCCATTTTTCCCTATGTATCCATCCAAATTTATTAATCATGAGCTTATATTTCCCTGTCTCCAAAAGTCAAAATCCTTCTTGGCCTTTTCCCATATGAGAAGCTTCTTCTTAAAATTCTTTCTGTTATTGAGGACGTACTACCAGAACAGGTTTCTTCCCAGCAGACTGGCAACCTCCATCATCAGATAAATTTTTCCTTTCCTTTTAGGAGCAGCTAAGGACTTTGGGGTTGTCTATTTTGGAGAAAAGGAGGCCGACAGCTTCCTGAGGAGGGGACATGGAGAGGGAGGTGCTGAGCTCTGCACTCTGATATCCAGTGATAGGGTACATGAGGTTCAAAACTGCTTCAGGGAAGGTGTAGATTGGACATTAGGAAGCATTTCTCTATTGAGAGGATGTATAAACACTGCAACAGGCTTCCTGGAGAAGTGATTGGTGCCCTAAGCCCTAAGCCTCTCAGTGTTGAAAAGGCATTTGGACAATGCCCTTAATAACTTGCTTTGGACTTTTGATCATCCCCAAAGTGGTTGGGTAGTTGGACTGGATGATCACTGCAGGTCCTTTCCCTTCCCTTCCCTTCCCTTCCCTTCCCTTCCCTTCCCTTCCCTTCCCTTCCCTTCCCTTCCCTTCCCTTCCCTTCCCTTCCCTTCCCTTCCCTTCCCTTCCCTTCCCTTCCCTTCCCTTCCCTTCCCTAGAAAAATAGAAAAGAAATCTGTCCTAGTACTCCTTCATACAGTGATGCAAAATCTTTACAAGTAGTCAATTCAGTCCAATTCATACCAGGAAAAAGGGGCCCATTAAAAAAAAAAAAAAAAAAAGCATAAAAGAATGAGATAATTTAGACAGAATCAGGTACCAGGATATAACAAGGTTTATATCTAACCTCACTGAATATTTATTGTGTCACCATTCCCTTGACATTGATTTAAAAAAGGCGAAGAACAGCACAAAACATTTGAAAGGAAAATATGGTATGTGCATGCTGCACAGTAGATAATGTTATAAATATTAAGTAATCCCCTTTTTATTACACTTGTGAGTAAGGTTACATCATTTAGCAATGTGAAAAAAGAATGTTTTTGTGTTAGACACTGGTGATATGTGAGTACTAAAGATGAAATTCCTCTTAGGTGTCCCAAAGATGCCACCGAACAACTGTGTCTATAAAATCATTCTACGCTCTGCTCTGTTTTCCTAGAACTCCTATGTTTCCTTTGTGTTGCTGGTAGGCTGAATGCATCATGCCAGTGGACATATAAGACCACCCACCCACTGGCCCCTGCTATCTCTGTGAATACCCTCACCTTTAGAGAATTTCACCTGTAAAACTCATGGTCTGGGGCAGGGACTTCAACTTTCTGCTAAACAATTAGTATTGCATGAGCTTTACAGAAACACAGTGTCTTAAGACAGTTGCCTCCAAATTAATTACCTGATGGTAATTAATACAAATACCTCATAGCATTTGTTGCCACTTCTCGGGGTGAATAAACCCTATGAAACTTATGTAAATACACAAGTTACTCAAAGAAAATAGATCTAAGTCCTCATCATCAATATCTGCTCCAGACAGAGGCTGGCTGGCAGGACAGGAAAATTGGTGACTTTTCAGCCAAGGAGAAAAAACCAAAGGACCAAATTCCATTTAAAAGAGACTACTGGGAAAATTTATGGGAGGAGGGCACAGGTGGTTCATAGCATGGCCTTTGAAGTATGGAAAAGATATGTGAAATATAAAACTTTATTGTTTATACATCTTTTCTGAACACACATGAGTGTATCCATGTACATGAACATATAGGACCTTAGAAGAACTGTTCTGGGGCCTGAAGCAAACTAAATATTCCCCCCTCCAGCTGCCATCTCTCCTCAACATTCTTCCCTGCCCACACCTTCTCCAGCTTCTCTGTGCTCAGTGTCCCTTCTCCATGTTCTTTAAATATTCCAAAAAACATAACTTGTTTAAAAATTTCTATGTATATCTACCTAACCTTTTTCCATATTTACGTGCCTCAACTTCCTTCACAGCCATGTGTCACTGTCTCTGTTTCCTAAAGCTCCTTGGACTTACCCATTCATCTGCTCTTGTCCATATATTTTCCAGAGCTGACAGCAGAGTGCAACCAAGAGTTTTGCACTTGCTCACCGTGTTGCCAACTGAGAAAGAACAAGCAGACCTAGGCAGTTGCTTGAGGTCACAGCATCTTCTGCAGGTCACCTTCTGGTCATCACCCTTTTGCAGAGGGCTGCAAGTCACCCTCAAACCAGGACTGCAGCACTTTATGCTGTTCAGACAGCCTGCCCAAGCTGCATCATTACAGACAAATATGTTTTCAGCCTCCTGCTTGTATTACTCTTATATGGTTGATAGTAGGGGACTATTTAAGAGAGGAAAAATCCAGATTTTAAATTCTCATTTTGCTCAAATCAGCAGAAAACTTCATTTGAGTCCAGGTAATCCAGATATGTAACTGGACTAAACAAGAGGATTACTGCTAATGACAAGAATGTTATTTTAATTTAGAGAAGTGAGAATCTGGGCCCAGGGTGATTTATTAATGGAATGTGGAAGACAGCAGAATAGTTTGAAAGCTCTAATGACAATATGATTATCTGCAGGGGAAACATTTGTCAGTGTTTTCTTTTTCACCCTCTTTCAAGCCTGTGTGGGGGAGTGAATATGTTGCATTGGAAAGTATTCCCAATAACAGGCACAGAGGAGCAAGGAGATTAAGTAATTACAGTAGATGGGAGCCTGATGGGTAGGGATGGGGGAGGGGGCATTCCCTCTGGGACTACAGTTACTGTAAGAGCTTAGGACAGTTTTCACATATTTATCCAAGATGGCCTTTGAAGTGTCTTGTGGGCAACAGTTGGAGGTCTGCTGTCACTGAGAGTGTCAGGGGACCCTGTGAAGATTTACAGCACAGCTTTTTCAGCAGAGGGTAATGGCTGCTACAGGAGAGTCTGAAATAGCTCTTTAATTTTTAAGTTGGCAAGAGCCAGTGTAAGCCGTTGCACTGTTGTCCCAAGAGCTGAAAGCAGCAGTACTTACACACTCCTTGCACTGGCTGGATAGGGTCTCTAAGCTACAGTCCCCCTTTTCTAACTTTCTGGGAGACAAAATATTCTATCACTGCTGAGGAACCAGTTTTAATACCTCCCTTCCTGGCTTTGCAGTCTGAGACACCCCAGAGAAAACAGACACTGAAGAGCAACTCTCTAAAAATCTGGTTCACTTCAGATACCTAGCCTAGATGTAGCTTTTTTAACCTTGTTATGGGCATTAGCCCCAAGAGTGGACTCATGGCCAAAGCTGTCCAGGTGTAACTGCCTCTGGGCCAGTTTAGAGGTGACCTGGGTACTGGGGTTAATACAGAAGGATGGGCAGTGGTTCAACATCTCATTTTCCCATCCACCCTTGTGAGTATTCCATGTACCAGAGAGCTCAAAGGTTCATTTACCAAGCTTGCAGCTGCTATCCCAGAAGGACTACGACGGTGATTTGTGAGCACCTGCACTGAGGTCCCTTCGCAGGTCCCCTTGTTAGTCCTGAGTGTGCCCCGTTGTTCTCCAACCTCGCTCCCAGCAGGTGCAGAGATGACATGCAACTTCCCATTAAAAACTGTGTGGGATCAGGGGTGTGAGTAAAGCCCAGCATCCCTGACACTTCCAAGCTCATTCATGTTTGTCACTGTGTATGGTAAAACTTTGCTAGGTTTTTCTTACTGAGTGATCCTCTTAAGCAAAATCACGAAATCTTCTTCCACAGAGCAAGAGAGGGTCAAGCAGACCCCAAATATCAGAGTGAAGGATGAATTCTTTGGTTTGGTATGAGAGCAGACAGTGCATGAAAAAAGGTGACAAGGGGTCAGTAGGGGAACACACAGGATAAAATACTTTCATCTATTGTGCTGGGGTCAATAGGCTCCCATCAGGAAATCTTGAGCCCAAGATTAATTACTTGTTGCAGTAGGTATACCATTGTGCTCTGGAAGACACTGTGGTGACTTTAGGCATCTTGCAGATTTCTGGTTCACACGATGCAATCCCATATGAAAAAACAATAGTAGCTAAGAAAGTAGTAGTGGGTGGTGGTGAGATGCCTTTTAGCTCATTCTAATCAAACCCTTTTCAAACATACCTCCAGCTTGGCCAGAAATTATTAGAAACTATTTGTTAAATATTATGAAAGAATTTCATAGTAATTCAGAATTACATGTTGTGGCCATTATGTTATTGCACTTTGCAATTTATATGACAGAGAACATTCTTTAAAAAAAAAAAAAAATCCCAAATCTGTCTGTGTGCATTCCATGGAAATTTATTTGAATTCCTTGATTTACCTGTCAAAAATCTGGGAGACTCACAATTTTAAAATAACCTTGAATCCTACTTTTTTCAGCATCCAAATATATGGCTCTCTTTAGACCAACTAGACATAGATTTTGTTTTAAATTAACCCTTCTTTAAAAAAAAAAAGAAAAACAACCTGGAGCCAAGTCCCATTATCCTTATCTTGGGTGAAATTTTCCATGAAATTTAAGATTGTCAATACTTAATTCTTAAATCATTAAATAAAAGTTTACTTCTGGTTGATATGGAACAGCAAGATTGGGTTTGTATGGTATATGTACATTTTAATAAGCACTTTATCAACATTTTAGGTGAAGAACCTTTGCATCAACTGAATCTGACTTGTCCCGAGCTGCAGAGCTGCGTTTCGCTGTGCTAGATCCTGAGCCAGAGCTGATGAAATACCTATGACATGCTTACTTTTGTCTTTCTGACTGTGATTTGTTATATTTGTAAAGAATTTGTAAATAGGAGCTACATATTTATTTTATTATTGTCTTCCATGGGCATATTTAAATCTTTCAATATAATTTCCAGTAGGCATATTGTCTAGTGGTTAATCTACTTAGACTGTAATATGAGTTAAGTAAGCTACAAAAATTTCAGTGAATCTCTCATGATATAGCAATAATTTACTAAATAAACACTTTAGGAATCAACAAGAAAGAGATCATAAAGTAGCAAAGGAAAGGAAAAAATATTAAAATTCAAGATATTGTACTGATTATAGCTCATAATTTGCACTCTTGAAACTAAGGATGCCTTAAACAAAATAATTTATTCTGTATGTGATTGTGAACATGTTTACATTTATATTAAGAACTCCAACAATGAAGCACGGATGCTCTATAAACTACTTGGTCTTCTTGGTTGAATGAAGCATGGTCTCCTATGGGGTTTGTGACTTATTTTTCATTGCAGGCTCTGACTGGAATTTCACAGTGGCTGGACACTTGCATTTGGGTACCTGGTGTCTGCTGAGTTATGAGGTTCTGCTGCTGTTTCTTTTGCCATCACAGCACTGAAAGAGACTTCTAGATCTCTTTTTGACCCTGTTTTCCAAGTGTTTTAAGAGTTTTGTAAAACTTTTATTTCTCTATCAAATCGATTGACTCTGTCCAGAATGGTCAAAAAGTTATGGGAAAGACAAACAGAAGCAAAAATAGATAATTTGCTTTCATTCACCTATTTTTGAGAAAACTTGCTTAAAAATATATTCATAAGACAGGGTATTTTTCTTGGTTTTGCAATAAATTTTACACTTCCTTTCTGTTTAGGATATGTTTTTTCCTGTGGGAAACATGATTTTTGCTATTGTGCTCAGTCTAGAGCAGGGACCAAATGAGGACCTATTAAAGGACAGATGTTGGTTTGCTGGACCCTGTACTGAATCTGAGACCCATCCTGACCTCAGTTTGCATCCAATGGCCCCACCAGACAATCTAAAGTAACAGAGAGGCAGTGTAGTGTTGCTGGAATTGTGAGGAGCAATAATAGGAAAAATCAGTAAGGACTTCACGGAGGTCTTAATGCTTCTGGACATTCACACAGCCTGGTAGTAAAATACACCTGATTATTTCCTATGGCACAATTGTACCATATGTGGATGCTGAACATACAATACAAGCATTTCAACATGTGTAAACAACTATTTCTTTCCCATTACTGTGTTTGTTTATGTCATTAACATTAGCCATTCATCCTTCCTTCAGCTATATTCCAGCTGTGTGTGGCTATAGATCTACTGGGAAGCCCACTGACTGACTTGCAGCCAAGTTGAATTGTCCTACTTTACTGTACCATTGCTGGTGATTGAGAAGCTGCTCTGGACTATCTGAGTTCAGCAGAAGGAATTCTATGCCCTTTGATAGCCTTTAAATCATACTTTTTGAAGTTTTGGAGGCAAAGAGATATTATTAGATCAAAATGTTTTGTATCAAGTCAACATTTGCTAGCTTTTGTTTGCTGCATAATCAGAGCTGTGATTGATATATAGCTTAACCCGCCTTTATAATTCTTAATCTTCTGTTATATATTAAACGTGTTCAAAGGAAAAAATCACATGCATTTTTTGAACCACTGATAACTTTTTTTTTACTTACAAGCTGTTATTTAGCATCTGTTGTGGGAAAGAACACACACATTCCTAGATATTTTTCATGGGCTAAAGACTTTAAGATACAAGAAAGAGTGACTGTACCCATATTAATTTTTCTGTCGTAACGCAAATCAGGAATGATGTTTGCTGGCTGGAGCTGAACAAATAATCAGTAGAAAATAATGTATTCAGTGAATTCTGTCTCTCTCTATTTCATATTGTTCATGGGCATATCATGGCTCTTTTCTGAAATAAATTAGTCATTCTGAATTATTTACTACAGCCTACATTAGGTAGATTTTTGGCTGCATGCCTCAAGATGCATGTTTGTGTATGTGACTGCAGAAGCTGCAAACTGTACAGGAGGGCCTGCAGAAATGTGCCTTACAACTCTGTTGTTAAAGCTTATTTTATAGTGGCAGCTCTGCCCAGGTTTAGACACTGCCACACAAGGCATCTCAGGACCCAAACATTAGATAACCCAAATGGGAGTAGAAACCACAGGTCTAAATAAAGTTCTTAAAAATCCCATACAGAATTAGGTGAACAACGGCACCGATGTCAGGAGGACATGAAGAGAAGAGAGTGATGTCTAAGCCAGATGGCACAAAGTGCCGAAGAAAATAAAAAATGTAAATGTCCTGTTCTGTAACACACTCCTGCAGCAAATGCCCTGATGAGCTTTAAGATCCTCAGTTGGAAGTTTGTCTCATTATTCTCTATTAAAATGGACAGGGAGAAGAAAAGAGTAGTACAACATGGCTGTTATAAATTAAAATTCTCATAAAAAAGGAAGGGCCTCCTTCAGCGTTAGGGTTTCAAACACATCCTTCCATCTCATATGCATCCATAAGAGAAAAAGGACATTTTTTTTGCAGAAAGTGTCAGCTACTTTGTCTTTATGGTGAATGTAAATATAAACTCCTTGAATGTAAGGTAAGGTGATCTATTTATAGAAAAGATAATACCAGAAACATATTAAAACACTGATGAAAGACTAAGTTAATAGTTGTAGAATTATTTCTATGTTTACAGCTGTATTAAAAAAACCAAAACAACAAACAAATCCAAAACATCAAATACCAACCAAAACCAAACTCCCTCCAAGATAAGAAAAGTCACATTTACATAGAAATCAGTAACAGCTATCAGTGACACAGAAACTCTTGTGACCTTATACCAACCAAGTGAGCTGGGCTAACATGGGAAGGTATAACACTGTAACAGTGTGTGGAAGAACCTAGTGAAGAGAAAAAGAGTAAGTGTTGGAAAAGGTGAATCTGTCATATTGCATTGGTATAGAAAAGTTTTCTATTCTGTCACTGCCTGTTTAGTACTGTAGTAAGTGTGGGGCAGGGGCTTTTTCCCTCTGATCATAGGCTGTTCTGAACAACTAATCCTGTGTTAAGTAGATGATGATTTCCCCTTCCACTGAGAACCTGTGAACTGAAGTCATCTGTGACAAAATGAAAACCTGTTTCCTCAGACTGACACTAGACCCTTTATATTTTTTCAGCTGTCAGAATTTATTCTCATTCTTTAATGAGGGGAAGGACCCTAGGAGCTTCTGAATTGTTAAAGCTGAAGGTCACGCTCTAAAGTCTTATGACTTTTATTATGAAGGGCATTTTTTATATTTTAAAGGGACTGACCAAAATCTAACTGGGTTAAGACACAGCTTGTATAAAGACTGTGAGGTAAACTTCTGCTCAGAGTTATGCTAATGTAAATCTGGGATAATTTCATTACAATAAGTGGAGTCAATCCAGGGATGTAATTATGCTGTTGTTTTGGGTTATGTGATGCCTATGGAAAACAATGAGAATTATATGCATAAACAACATGATAACTAAGTTCTGAATAGGTAACTCTTACCAGGACTGATACTTAACCTGGTAAGCATAAAAGATAGGTATTATCAATATATATAAAAACATAGATATAATGCTATAGAAAAATATGATTCTATGTATATGTATACAGCTTATGTCAGAAAAAAAGAGCTATGGAGAAACATTTCCAGTTTGTTTGGTTTTTTATGTTATTTCCCACCAAAATCCTCAATTCAGAGAATAGCTGAAGCTACTGAATACATATTTAATTTCAGGTGAATGCCAGATCTTAAGTGAGAAAGCCTTTATTTTAATGTTTATGGAAAAATCATTTGTTTCCTAAAATTATGATAATGGCCACTGGGGCTTTATTTTCAAATTTATGGAAAGCCAGAGCAAGGAATCTTACCAAAACTTGAGACTTGGTTGTCAGAGGTTACCAGAAGCTTACCAGAAGTTTACAAGGAGAGAGACACTGCCCACCTCTCTGTTAATAAACAGCAGTGAACAAAGAAATAAAAAACTGGTTGTCCAGAAGCCAACTGAAACTATTTTGCCATGTCTGCAGCATTAAGCAATTTTTACCACTGTAAGTCCAAACTGTGCTTTGGGAATAGTCCTTGGGCCATGATGGCTCCTGAACTCAGAAAATGTTAGTTTAAGGCCAAAACCCTGCTCAGGACCATTCCTCTATTTCGAGCATTTAAAAAAGAATGGTCTAACGCATTTCAATTCCAACTCTCTTTTACCCAAAATATATTCAACAAAGCCACTAATTATTATTTTGGATTTATGGTTTTGCAAACAACATTAGAATATAGCCCTCCTCTTCCAAAAAACATGTGTGTGCTGTCTTAAATATACACACACATATACTCTCATGGGGTGATAGATTTGCTTAAAAATGCATGTAAATTATTAAGGAGAGCAATAGTTTTTGCCAGTGAATTCATCCTCCATAAAGTATCGTAGACATATCTGGAATTTGAAGGTTTCTGTTCTGTGCCCAGTACGTACACACCTAGCAGAGGCACAAGACCTGTTCAGCTTGTCCCAAGCATGAATAAGGGAGCAATTCAGATCATAATCAGGTTTGTACTTGTGAACTCCACTAATACTTTACAATATAAATAGCAAAAGCCATAGTTTTCATGTGGTACAACTTCTAGCAGTCTCTCAAACCGGGACACTGAGTGTCTATCACCTGAAACAGATGTGGAAAAAAACTTACTCTCCAACTCTTAAACCACAAAGTAATAATTATTTGACAGAACTTTTCACACAGTGATGGCCTGTGTTGGACTGGAACTGGTGAAACATGAGGGAAGGTTACATTCTTTATTTTTGCCTATATTCTTTCATTGTACTGGCATATAGTAAGTAAAGAATAATTTCAACTGGAAGTGACCTCTAGAAGTCTTTCAGTCTGCAATGGCCCGACTTGAAGTCACATTAGGTTGCTTAAGGTCTTGACCTATAATTTCCTTCTTGTCAAGGAAATACCTAAAGGATACAATACTTTGTTGGCCTTGCTTTCCATTTCTCTGGTCCATACCTCATTTGTTTGTAAACGAGGACATGATGGGAGACAGTAAAAGCCTTCCTGAAGTTAAGACGAACAGCCACTGCTCTCCCCCCATTTCATCACAGACAGCTGTGAGTAGATCAATTTGCATGCGTCAAACTGCTGTTCGACATTCACTAGTTCTATATTGTAAAATTAACTTTTATTATATTTTCTAGACTTTGATATTTTCTAGACTTTCTTTCTGTGGAAGTTCCCAAAATAGAAAATGGGTCTGATACTGGCTTTTTATAGTTGGGGTCCATATAGCTTCCCCCTCTATCAAATACTTCAGGCAATTTAAAGGAACCAGCATGGAAAAAGCAGAAAACACTGGAATTAGCATAAGGTATTCTATAGAAGGAGGAGCAAGTCTTTGTTTCTCAGTTGCTTGGTAATTTGTCTGGTTGTCGTTTGCAAGACCTGTGCTTGATTAAAGTTTGTATCATCTGTCTGGGGGATGTGTGTGGAACTGGTGAGAAAAATTCCTGATGAAACAAAGTTTTATAGAAATATACTTCTTCACTGAACCTTAAGTGTTTATGTCAAAATGTCTCAGGTGTGACAGATTTTCCTTCGACTCAAGGAAGGGTTCTCATTACCATAGCTATGCTGCAGGCTCCCAAGGTGGGATTCGAAAGGGAACAGATTTATTACTGTCAGGAAGATAAATACTGGGAAGAAGTAAGTCATTATGTTATATTACATCACAGATAAAGGTTAGAAAACATATTCTACTAATTATAGTATAGTGACAAAAGCTAAGACAGAATTTTGCCAAAGTAATGGAACCTTGAAAAAATTATATACTCTTCCCATTAGTAGTAGCCAAATAGTTGTAGAAAACAGCTTTACCTAAAGTCGTCATGGACTTATTCAATTTAAATTACATGTTAAAGAAAATAATGCCAGCAACTAAAATTTTCAGTTTTAAAACAGTATACTCAAGAATAAAGCTTAGAATTTATATAAAATTTACTACTAAATTTCATAACTTGGTAACTGCAACATGAAGGTCAGATAACTTTAAGGGGTCAGAAGTAACACTGCTGTTTTATCCCTACCAGTCAGTGGACAAATGGATAAATGGATGAACCACTTCTTCCAAAAGGAATATGAGGATTAAGCAGAGGAACCATAAAGAATTAAAAAATGAACAAATATACAAACAAACCTCATGTCATAGAAATAAGTAAAAGCAAGTGATTTGACTCAAAAGATCAGTTAAACCTTGCAGCTATAGAAACAACTGTTCAGCTGTAAAAGTACCTTAAGAAGAAACAAAACTTCTGCTGCTCAGAATGAGAACGTGACTAAAGATAATAAAGTTTTGTTTGAAATAATACGATTTTTTTTTTTCCACAGGTCTCAAAAATCATGAAGAAGTTGAACATGGGGCAAAGGCCCCCATCTAATGCAAACAGGATGGAAACAATCACACCTCAGATGTGAGAAAAAGTCAAAGATCTCATTATGTTCAAATAAAGAAACAGAATGAGCACCGGGATAACCTCCAGACTGAGTAAGATGTCTCTCTAGAAAAGACAAATGAGAACAGATGCATTTGATGGCTAATTTCCAGCTGAAATAAATAATAAGCTAAATAATTTTGCAAGGAATTAGAGAAATTTTAACTGTACATTTTATGAAAGCTGTGCTCAAAAAGGCTAATTTAAACTGAAATAGACACAGAAGGTAGACTAGATACAGGTAGTAGACCCAAAGACCTTCACTGCTATCGCTCACTGAAACGAAGACTAAGAGAAGATATGATTTCTCACCACAAGGATGTCATGGAGGCTAGCAGCAGTGTAGGAAAATTATTATTTCAGATAAATGGCAAACTTGGCACAAGAATAAGACAGAATAGTCAAGCATAAATTTAATCTGTAAACTGGAAGAAACTTTGTAAGAACCAGAGAAGGGAAGTTATTTGACTCAATCATTCAGCAAGAGCACAGGAACAAATATCTACTTGTACAGATAAATATTTAGAAAGGGATTTTGTAATGTCTGTGATTTGCCTGCACTGGAGGGGACTGGTCTTAGTATCATGAAAGTGCTCTTCTGATCTTATGTTCCTACTTTTCTTTTCAAACTCGTCATCATACAAGTTCTTACTGCTGTGTGTCTAATTATCTCATACCGCAGTTGCAAAAATAACAGCTTCTTTCAGATTCCTGAAAAACCTGTACTGCACACGTAAATAAGCAAAAACTGATTTACACAGAAACCTTTTGATATCTGAAAACTAGGAGTCAATCTGGATTTTGTGCCTGAAAGAAGCTGCTATCCAAGTTGGTAGCCTCATATGCTGGAAAAGTAAAGATGTTTGTTGGCTGTGCACCATCACTAAGTTGTTGCTGTAATAATATGAGGGAGATTCATCCCTTTAGATTTCTCTTCTTTATCTTAGTAAGTCTCTCTAGGCTGACTTTGCAGACAATGAAAATGAATGGACACCTTCAGGGCTTGCTTCATTCAACTTGTTTTACATGACTATAGTTGAAAGTATAGGACGAATTGCACCCAAAACAAGTCCATTTCCTTTTGTTTACAAAGAAAACACACAGAAGTTGCATCCCTCCTGAGCTGCATCTAAACTCACAAATTAAACACTGTCAAGGCATGTTCTGTGGTACTGCTATTCAGTGATCTAGACTAGGAAATTGTCAGAATGGTCCCTGTCCTGATTTTTGAACTCAGTCAGCTAGCACTCTCTCCGAAAATTCCTGGGATTTAATATGGGCAGAAACTGTTCCCAATGGGCAGTTTGGTTGCTAGTGGAATTTACTGCTATGTACACAGACTGCTCTGTGCCAGTTGGCCTCCACAGCTGAGAACATACCTGGGTACATTTTGTTTAGTAGGATGGTGTGGCTGTACTAGACGGACACCAATGTGTAGTGTCTCCACTTTCGGAAATCAGAGGAACGTCAAGCAGCATAGTTTTGGGAATTATTTTAATTGTGTTTATTTAAACCACTGATATTTCAGTGACATCAAACAATCTCAATAAAGCCAACCAACATATGAAGACAAGATAGGATCCACTTCTCAAAGGTAAGACAATATTATAGTTCAGTGAAATGTGGCTGTACTGAAGTTGACACTCTCCTAAAAATTCTGGGTTTAAAAAAAAAGACCATTTCACTTTAAAAATAGTTCATTCTGCAAATCTAGATTTTCTTTAGCAATTTATTCTCCTGGCCATATACTCACAGCTACAAACTGTAGCTGTTTTTTTCCTTACCTAGGTTTGCAGAGTTGAACATTTGCAACAGACAGCTTTAATATCCTCCTAAAGGGAGAATGGATTTGATATTTGAGAACTACTGCCTTCATATGTCTTCAGAATTAAAAGCAGAGAAAAATTTTAGTGATGTCACAAGCTCAGTTGTTCTATTTCAGACAATTGATGTCATTTTGTCTGCCCATCACTGCCATGTACCATCAAAATATTCCTGCTCTTATCCGCATGTTCCATCTGTCGCAGACACAGGCAAAAGCAATAGTGGCAACATGTCCCAACTGCCAGAAGCTACAGCTTCCATCACTGGGCATGAGGGTCAATCCCAGAAGCATTAATAGTGGTGAAATGTGGCAGATGGACGTCACACATTTCCCTGAATTTGGGAGATTAAAATACGTTCATGTTTCTATTGATACCTTCTCTGGTGCTATGTATGCCTCTGCACATGCAGGTGAAAAGGCTAAGGACGTTGAAAAACATCTTGTCCAAGCTTTTGCTGTGCTTGGTATACCTGAGGAGATAAAAACTGATAATGGACCTGCCTACACCTCTCAGGAGTTTAAAAACTTTTGTCAGCAGTGGGGATTTTGACATATTACAGGTATTCCTCTCCTCATCTGGACAAGGCATTGTTGAACGTGCCCATCAAACCCTCAAGCGAATGCTGCTACAACAATCAGGGACCACTAAACTCAACTCACCTGTCCTCAGACTCAGCAAAGTGTTGTTTACCATAAACTTCCTGAATGGCACCTTTGAGGATCCAAACCCTCCCATCTATCGTCATTTCCAGAACACCGGGATACAGAAACTGAAGGAAAATCCAGAAGTCCTGATCCAGGACCCAGAGACTCAAAAATCCAAGGACCATACAAACTTGTAACTTGGGGATGTGGGTATGCCAGTGTATCTACCCCTCAAGGACTGAGGTGGATCCCGGGGAAATGGGTAAAACCTTATGTCACTTCCTCAAAAGTTAAGGAGGTTAAAACTGCCTCCTGGAGGAGACGCCATAAAAAGGATCCTGATTTTGCACCCTCATATAAACCCCCTACTCCAGATTTTGATGTTAATCCCTTAAGTTAAGTTGCACTGTTTTGCACTCACATTTTGCACTGGATTTTGTAAATCTTCGTCCTGATACCCCATACCATAGATGTCCTGACTAACCCCCTGAGTTTTAACTGGCGAACTAGTTTAAAGACATCCTAGGTACTGTCGAGTTGTAGGGACGATAGATTCCAGTTATGTTTTGCACTGTTGTTTTGTTACTGTTCTATGCACTTTAAGTTACTAAGAGTTACAACCCAGCTTTAAAGAAAAAAAAATAGGGAATTGTTGCTGCCTGCTCCGAGCTTCCCTTCCCCCTCCCCAAGACAAGCCAGGACTTGCCTCTGCCATGTGCTCTGAACCCCTTTGTTCCAAGCGCAGGCAAACCCAAATGTAACTCAGACTCTTTAGCAGTGTCTGATTGGCCGGTCACCCCGGGTCCGCCCCCAGTCCTCCCCTTTCCCCTTCTCTGCATAAGAGAAGGACCCGAGAGAGGCTCTGCCCTCTTTGGCTTTGCACGCCTTCTGTGAACATCTGTGTGTTTCTGTCTCTGTTTGAAAGCTTCTAGTTGCAGGAATTAGGCAAACCGAAGGCTATATTTCTCCCTCTTTGCTTCTACTGGTGATATCAGCTTTGCAGCTACTATTTACTGCTTTTAGATCTACTGAAATGCTGGATTGCCCGTGCTACCTCTCTAGGCTGCCCGAGGCTTTCTAAGGCATTAAACTACGAGCGCTAGCTGGTAAAAATGTGTGAGTATTCCACACATCACCATTCAAAACTAAGGAATGCAGAAAAAGTGTAACATAATATTAATAATGAGAAACCTTTTCCCCCCAGTTTGAAGAAAACAGTTGTGATTCCTGATGCAAAAGTCATGACTAATGGCAGGCCTGAATGGAATTCATTTCTTTATGCTTTTTTATGGGGTGCGTGTATGTGCGTGCACAGCAGGGAGACTGTGCACAGTACTGTCCAGAAATAGGACTTAAACTGGAAAAGCTGAAGTCACAAAAATTAATACCAGTTTTAATAGGCATTGTATTTTCACCAGCCTTCCCTCTTCAAAGACAATCAACAGAGAAGAGGAAAGGCAGAGGGAAATTATATATTCAAGATCACAGATGAGTAAAAAACTGTGCAAATAAATCCCATCTCTCCAGACTCTCAGTCCAGTAGTGATTTTAGTTCTTCAGATTTCTTAAGAAACCAAAGATACCAGCTGTCTACCAGTACAGTACTAGGATATAGAGATATATAGGGTATATGATAATGCAGATCATGTGTACATAATAATGCAGATTGTGTAGATATACCTAATTAAGTCTTAATGATTTATTTTTGGTACCACTTTGTCTGTAATGACATAGAGCTTTGTAAAGCTGCAATATTACTTAAAAAATGGGGTGAAAAGTTAGGCAGTTCATCTTTACTCAGTTTTGTATTGCTGTTACTACTTTGTGGTAATACCTGAACTAGCTCAGCTACACATACAAAAGCTGTGATATCTGTACTACAGACAGACCTAGAAAAAGTGGACTCTAGTTAGAAGCTTTTTATATAAAAATCATATAAAATTTTTGATAATTCCTCAGCACTTCAGTTTATTAATATACTTTTTAATTTCTCCCCTTCTATCCCAGTAACAGACTGGAGAATCACTGTTGATAATGGTGTCATGGATGGTGGAATAAGTCATGCACTACGACACCTTTGTTAGGCTTTCTGCAGACCTATTTATAGCACATTTCCTTCTGCTGTTGTTCTTCTGGTTCTGAGAAAAGTAATTTACCCTCCCAATAAAGGGATAATTACTGGACCTAGGCCAGCTGTGATTTCTCTTGAGAACTTTGCAACAGCCAGGATGCAAGAGGGATTCTTGTTAGATTCCCCCAGTCCTGCTGCAGTCAGGAAAGCCGAAGGGCATATATCACCTCATGTGTGTCTTGTTCTGTTTGCTTTTATACTTGGCAGGGTCCTAAGACTCAGGAATGCACATCCTTGAATGAAAACTATCTATTCAGTGTGAGCAATCGTTACATCTGATTAGGAAGCATAAAAAGAAACACATATGTGGTTGACTCTTTTCCTCTGATGTCTCTGGCTTTTTTCTGACAGGAAGGAAATCCTTTTTAAAACTTATTTTTTTAAGAGTTCAAATAGATTTCAAACTATGTGAGCCAAAACTTGCTCTCATCTACATCCATGCACTCCTATTGACTAGGCAACAAAAGTGAAGGCTTCTCTACAGACAAAACCATTTTTGCTTTGTTTCTCTGAAGCATTTCTTAATCTACATCAAGCTTACAACAAAACATCCAGACTATTTTCACAAACAACATCCCTCCCTTCCCTCCTCCCCAACCCTGTCTTAAATATGAGTCCCAGCTGGATGAGATGTCCAGGTGCCCTGCTGGGATGTCCAGAGATATAAGGCTCAGGGACTATCATGATCTTCTTTGTTGGATGGATTTGTGTTGACTGTTTTTTGACCTAGATCTCAAGCTAGCTCAAAAGTATGTTAAGTATGTTAAGTATGTCTGTGTCATGTAGGAAAATACAGAAAACATGCCTGAGAAGTACCTCAGCATTATACACCATTTGCAAGTACAGAAAAGTGCCATCTATGCAATGGGTAAGGCCGTGTGACCTCTGCATAACACCTCAGCAAGTACAGCACTGCAGCATTTGAATCATAGAATGCGTCATTCAAGCTGGAAAAGACCTCTAAGATCATTGAGTCCAAGTGTTAGCCTAGAACTGCCAAGACCACCACTAAACCATGTCCCTAATGTATAATTGCAACCTTATAAATTTTAATTAATGAGTTTGTTTATCGTCTTGCATCACTGAAACCTCTTTGCAGTCATAGACATGAGGTAAACACATCCAATGTCTTGAAAATGCCTGCTGTCTCTTCTATGGGACTTTAGGAGTTTAGATGGAATGCTTGCATGAGAGCTCAGAAGCACATTTCAAAAATTCACCTAAGTCACTTAGGTAACTAATAAGGCCATAGGATTTCTAAAATTCAGTTTCCACAGGTACTTAGACCTGGACCTATTCCATGCAAATTTAAGCACTTTATTGAAACAGTTAGGAAAGATCTCCAAAGTCTTATCAAGGTATTTTCTCTTCTGGAAGTTCCAATTTATCTCCGTTAACTACAGGGCATGTGCATAGTGATTTCACTTCTGGGTCAGGTGTTTCAATGAAATACTTCTATTTAGATGTGCGGCCAAAGTAGGATCTTGCTACTTTCCCATTTAAACTGCCTTCAAAGTCCAGTTTTAGTGCTGAAAGGCTATTATAAAAAATATGGCATAACAAGTGATAAATTGCATTCTTTTCTGCAGAACTGGAACCCCATCCATCAAATATTCCCTAACCTGTACTTATGCAGTTGGTTATTTCCCTGTAAGTAAGTCATCTTGCACTTGTCTCTCCTAGGTAGCATCCTCCCATCCAGTTTTACCCAGGTTAACCTGTCTGAGAATGTTTGCAATTCTCTGTTCAACATTTCCATAGTGTTTTTTAATAACACAAACATATGTCTTGCGTTAGAGCTAGAAATAATATAGATGAGAGGCTTTTTTTGTACTAGTTTTCTGTCCATTTAATTCAGAAATTGCAGCAAGTTTACTCTGTTGATTGTGTCAAGATTTGGCATACATGAGTAGTAGGAAATTGCCCATTAATATTTAGGTTCAGGAGGCATAATTGCCAAGTCTGGCGCTTGCGTAAGGTGATGCTGTAATAGCTTGAAGTAGCTGGCTGATGTCGAGAAAGGAATCCAGATATTAGGAGGAAAATACTTCATCTATCCTTTCGTTTAATGCAATTATTACAATCAATAAATACGTTTGTGATGAGTGTCTAAAGGTTTGTCTCAACAAAGGCAAAAATAAAAGGATTTTTCTAATTGTACTGCACAATCATTTTGCACTTACATAATCTGAAACAGAAATTATCAGAACTTAAGAACGACTCACCAAACTACACTGCTTTCATTAGCGATATACTCTGTTATCATAGTGCATCACACACAGCATATACTGGTCTAATATTAGTGAAAAATGTTTCCAGTACAAGAATAAAGTCAACCAGAAGTGTTAACACATAATTTAACTGAGAATTTCAGTTCTACATTTTTGCAGGATTGCTTATTCTATCAAACATGTTTCATTAAGTACTTAAAGGAAATGTTCATTTTTGCACTAACAGCATGTGAAATCCTTGGGCATTTGTGATTTTCATGTGGAAACCAATTCCTTTAAAAAAAGATCTGTATTCCTTCACTTCTCTCTTAAGGAGACTGTATTTCTCTTTCTAATTTTCCAACTTTCAAGATTTTCTTTGCTTTAAGAGGAACATCCCTAAGTAAAAAGTTTCATAAATCAATCCTCATTTTGGGGTTCATAATGATAAGACAAAAGCTGTGTGATTTCTTTGCATATCGCTGCAAATATTTTGCACCTAACTTACCTTGTCTCACAGTAATGTTCCTACTTGATTTTTAGGGAAGGAAGAGAATAATGAATGACACACAACAGCCTCATTCCCCTGTGTCACGTTATCCACCCAAGAGCTTAGTTTGGGCACACAATAAAAGGCACCATACGCTGTGACTACTCAGTATTTGTGACAGAGCAAACTGATGATGCATTTCCTACCCTTACTGCAATTTCACTGGCCTTGATGACTGTGTAGTCCTCATTATTAACATATCATACCCTACACACTGTTGAGTCTCAGAAAGATGCTAAGCAGCTGGAAGCTTGTGCTGAGTGCCAGAAGGGAAACAGGCTCCCACGCACAGAACTTAATGCAACAGCAATCCCTACTTATTGGCAAGGAAGGGTGGGTGTGGGTGTGGGTGGGGGTGTGTGTGTGTGTGTCTGTGTGTGTGTGTGTGTGTGTGTGTGATGGAGGTTTAAGAAACTGTAAATCTTTCTCATCTTGTGTCCAAAATGTCACTCAGGATGAAGGCAAGGAGGCAGTTCCAGTGCCAGCCCCTGACTTCTGGGGACTTGATTTGGCAAAAGGACCACACTCTTTGCATGTCCTTTCTCTCCTTCTTCATGCTGTGCATCATTTCAGCTGACAGATTTACACAGGAAAGCTGGCTCAGCAAGGCCTGCCGTAGTTGGTGGCAAACAAGAATATGAGGGAATTAACTTCTGGCCTGCTGACAGTGGCTAAATCTGCCAAAGCAGAGCTGGGTAATTTGGTTTCTTTCTTTTGTTGATTTTGTGCCAGCCCACAAGAGAGGATTAAGCAGCTAAATTCTGCATGGAGAACTCTACCCCTTTTGCTCAAATCCTATTGTCTTGATAGAATGACAGTAGCTAGTTGTGCCAATCTCTAACATCTTGCTGGCATTTCCCCAGAACATATCAGCTTTTGGTCCCTGAAAAGAAGGATTTGTTAAAGAACTAATGTTAAAAAGAAATGAAAAAGGAAAGAAGAGGATGAGAAGCCATGGAGTAAAAGTTTTGCCTTGTATTAATTAAAGGAACAAAGTTCTCTAATCCTGATGGAGACTCTACAATGAAATGTGGGTAAGTCTCTAGCTCTCCTGTTGTTGTAGCACATTAAGAGTGCTCGTTCCCTGTTATCCACAGTATTTGTTTAATGCAGGAGCTATTCCCTATTGAGTCCTGAGAAGCTTTGCATTCATTTCACTCATTAACTTTGGGTAGAGAAACCCCCAAAATAAGGTCTTAATTTTTCTATTTGCAAAGTGTATTTGCATCACAAATAAACTAAGGATGAATATTTTTTCCTCAAACCATCAAACCTTCTCTGAAAGTGAGATAAGCTTAAGTGCGAAGGAGAGTGGGCAGCAAGGACAGTGAGGTTTTTGATTTTCTGTCCCAAAGCCAATATTCTCTAAGAAGACTTAGGTCTAACATTCTTCCAGACTGACACCACCAGAAGTGTTAAGACCATCTCATCTGACTTCCTGTGTAGCACAGGCCTGAGGACTTCATTAAGAGATTCCTGCCAAAGGCCTTTCATGGAGTTGAGAAAACCTTCCAAAAAGACACGCCTAGACACAATGTGGTCTTCAATAGGCAAAAGAGTCTTGCAATCAGGAAAAAATTATTCTTCTGAAAGGTAGGAAGAACTGGACTTGCACCTATTACAGTCCAGCAATTTGTACACTTGAGCACGAAGAAGCTTGGAAACAAGTTTATGTACCAAGTAATGTAAGCTTCCTATGCTTTTGCAGCTTACTTTTTAAAGAACCACACAACTTCTGATTGAAAGCTCCAGTATGAGAAAGAAGGAATCTAACAATACTTTTGACTAAGTAACACCTTGTAGTGGTTTGGTCCAAAATACTCATTACTGTTTATCTGCTGTGAGATAAGAATTAGGAGAAATGCAAAGCAGGCACCAAACTTGAAAGAATATAAAGAAGTTTATTAACAGACCTAAAAGAAGAGAAAAAAAAAAAAATTATACCACCTTCAGAACTCTCCTCCTCCCCCCACCTTCCTCCCTTCTCCCACTGACAATGTGAAAAGACAACCCTTAAGATGTTCAGTCTGTTTACCACTTCCATAATAACCTTGTTCAGTCCATTTAGAAAGAGAAGTCTCTTCTTGCTCATGCTATGAGAACAGTATCACAACGAGACAGCCGCCCACTTCCAAATATTGTTCAGTCCATTTAGGAAGAGGAGTCTCTCTGCCTGCGTGTGAGTCCTTTCCCCCGACTTGCAGCTTTTCCCGCAACTGCTTTCGAGGGTCCACTCTTGAAGTTTTTTGGGGTACAATTTTAAGGTCGAGCCGTTCAGAAACAAAAACAGAGGCCCTTCTCCTTCCCTGGGAGCAAAGGGTCTTCATCATCTTCATCTTTAGGACTATCTCTGGGAGCATCTCTAGGGACTGAGGTTTTCTCCTTTCCCGTTTGGAGCAAAAGTCCTCATCTGGTTCATCTCTCCCTGTCCAAACTTCTCATGAAATTACACCTGCGTCAGCATCTGCCTATCTCAGCGCAGGTGCTTCTGCTCACGAGTTGAACACTCCACCCCCCATATCTTCATGAAATTACAACAGGATACTCTGATATATCATAGCTTCACAACAGAATTTCAGCTTTAAGCATCTCCTCTCTCTCTTCCCTCAGGTTTTCAGCTCTTCACAGCAATAAAAGGGTTACTCTCACCTCGGCCTTGCAGCTTTGCAGCTGGAATGTTGAATTTTTCTTATCGCAGTGGAGAGGGGGGAGAGCCGAGCCGCTCCGGCTGCCCACGGCAAGGCAGTGGGGGGGGGGTTCCATGGCTGGAACAGGTCCATGGCTTCAGGATGGCCGTGGCCCGGCCCGGCCTGGCCCGAGCAGGGCCTGGCTGGGCCCACTGGGCCCTGCTCGGGCCCTGCAGCCACCTGTCCCAGCGCCGGAAACGAGAGAGAGCTTGGAGGGGGAGTTTGCCTATTCTTAAATGTGGATCACAGAGGTGGTCACAACTTTAAGTGGCTTAGAGAATTGTCCATATTCAAACTGGCCAGCTGATAGGTTCTTTCAGTTCCCCAGAGGAAACTGTAAGCACCCCTTAGCAAGGACGTCCCTTCCGGGACTATGCTTGCTAACCTATGACACACCTATGTCAAAAAACAACAACAACAACAAAAAAACCTGCAGTGTTTCTTCCCTTATCGTTCTCAGTGTACCTTCTACAAGCCATGAGCAGTTCCACAAAACTTAGTCTCATATTTCCTTGTCCGCACTCATACAATGAGAAAATAATGGGGTAACTTCCAGACTAGCTTTTCTACTGAATGCTATATTTAAGATGAGACTATTAAGTCAGAGCGTTATCTTTAGAAAAGAAAATTGCCTATCTGACATCTAGGAAAGAAAATGTCCTTTCATTAAAGTGCACAAATGAAAATAATTCATAGGTCTTAAAGCTGATATTTTCCTCTATTTAATTTCCTCTTCTTATTTAATACTAGTTGCTTATCAATTCTAACACAAAATTTTGATGAAGCCAAAGAAAGCAGATTCAAATCTAGATTTCATTGATTTAAAACTAACTTCACCTTCTCTGTTTTATAAGTGTCTTATCTATCTATAATATTTACTTAATTCTAGAATGTTATATATATATATATTTTTTCCACACAAGTATTTATATAATTCAGATTCCTAATATTAGTTTCACAGAATTTCATAGAATTTCACAGAATTCCACAGAATTAAACTTGGAAGGGACTACCAGTGGGATCATCTGGTTCAACCTCCCTGCTCAAGCAGGGTCATCCCAGAGCAGATAGCACAGGATTGAGTCCAGATAGTTCTTGAATATTTCCAGTGAAGGAGACTCCACAGACACTCTGGGCAATCAGTTCCAGTTTGTGGTCACCTGCACAGTAAAGAAGCTCTTCCTTGTGTTCAGGTGGAACTTCCTGTGCATCAGTTTCTCCCCTTTGGCTTTTGTCCTGTTGCTGGGCACCACCAAGTAGAATGTGGTCCACCCTCTTGACACCCTCCCTTCAGATAATTATACACATCGACGAGGTTGCCTCTCAGTCTTCTCTTCTCCAGGCTAAACAGGGCCAGTTCTCTCAGCCTTTCCTCACAAATGAGGTGGTCCAGTCGCCTAAACTTCTTTGTTGCCCTCCAGTGGACTCCAGGAGTTCCATGTGCCTCTTGTGCTGAGGAGCCTAGAGCTGGACACAGCATTCTGGATGTGACCACATCACTAATCACGATCATCTCCCTCGACCTGCTGGCAATGCTTTTCCTGGGTTTAAGAAGTTTTAATCTTAAGAATGCTCTTCCAAATGTTTAAAAAGTGCTCATGCAGGATTTCGAGATATGTTTTTGCCTTTGCTTTTCTAATGAAACAGTTCAAATCGTGTTTTTTTGAGGAGAAAGAAAGCAGTTGCAGACGTTTGGAACTAGGCAGTAAGTGAGGGAAAGTAATGCAACACTGACAAAATTCCAGTCCATTTAAAGATAAAATTATTTTCTTCACTTTGGTCCCTTTTTCTCAGCAGTCTTGACAAACATTTAATTTCTTTTGGAATTATATTATTTTTCAGTATTAACCAATACCAGAGTCTCAGGAAATAATGCTCCACAAGGGGAAAAGACCATGGCAAATCAGACTATTGATACTATAATCAAACCTTGGTTGTGAAAATCTGAACATTTTTACTAATCTTTTTCCCTAAACTTTTAACCTAACAAACCTACCAACCCTCATTAATACCTCAGGAGAAGCATATACAGCATACTTCAGTCATGATGTGACTTTGTTACATTTTTATGTTGTTAATCTGGGTTTGACCTCTTATTGAAAACAATAAGCCACAGGTTGAATAAAGTTCTGCTGAGCCAACATTTAGGTGCGAGAAAGATGCCTTTCTGAGCAGATTTCAAAACCAATTCAACTGTTAAGTACAGAGATTAAAAACATTTTTAAAAGACTTTTCAGATATATTGACTTGAAAGTAACTCTATTTTTAATTTCACTTTTATGTCTCAGTTTTAGAGACAAAACTTCAGGAGGAAACACTCCAGAGTGAGTGTCTCCTTCGAAGGGAAAAGGGCCCCCCCTTTTCTTCCACCAATAAGACAAGTGGGTCACAGCAAGTGAAAGTGGAAAAAAACAAACTGTTTATTAACACACAAACAGGGTAGAACAGGATAAAAAAAACCCCTCAAAATACAACAAATTCCTGGAGAGGGAACGAACAGACACCCAGGCTCAGACCAGCTGGGGCCACCCCATGGGCCCACCGGGGCCACCCCTGCAGGCTCCCCGGACCAGCGAGGAGGGAAGGGAGGCAGTGAGGCAAGGGGAATGGAAGGGAAAAAAGAACAACAAAAAAACCCCAACAGAACCTTTTCCCAGCTAGCTGGAACACAAAAGAAACCCAGAAAAGCAGCACAGCGCTCCTGGCACACTCCCTCCCGAGCCCTGCCCAGACCCCCCAGAGCCCCCGAGCCCTTGGGCTGAGCCGTTCAGCTGCCCCGCACTCAGTGCCGTGGCTCCGCCCCCCAGGTCCATCCGAAAGGCACAGCATCCTTGGGCATTGAGCAGACGGTTAAGGAATAAAGCGGCTTCATAACGTCACCCCAGGACAACCCCTGTCAAATTTTGAAAGCAATGTAATATTTTTTCTTGAAAATAAGGTCATTACTCTTAGTATATCTTCATCTGGGAAAGGTTTTCTGTATTCATGGACCGTTATTACATTACTGGTGTGAATTATATTAGACATTATGAAAATTAAAAAATATGTAATAACATATGTAAGATATTTCAGTATTTTCAAATTTATTGTACACAATCTTATCATTTTCTGCTGATTGATAAAATGGAGTGAATATTAATTAACCATATTTCAGCTGAAGCTCATTTACACAAAAATATTTACTATAAGCCTAAGAGGTAAAAGTCTTACATAGAAGAGAGTCTGTCTTTTTCCACATAGGAAAACTGCATTCTGGCACATCTAGCTGCAATTATGGCAATTGCACCAATTCCATACAATATAATATGTTAAACCTTTTGGAAATTGTCATCAGATTTTGGAAACTTGTGTTGGTTTAACACAGCCTGGTTTTTGGTGGGGGTGGGAGAAAAGCTGCTCGAAACTTCTATGTCTAGCACAGAGCCAATCGCTGAAGGCTCTGATGATGGGCAGGTTTCTAGCCCAATTAGACAAGTTGGTAATGCCTCTGTGATGACATATTTAAGAAAGGAAAAAAAAAAACATGGGAAGCTGTCTTTTCTTCTCCGGAGGGGTGGTGAGGCAGCCACTGGGGCCCATCCCAGCAGAGGCTGCTGGGGGCCACGCAGCTGGGGCCATCCTGAGGCCAGGACCATGCGGCTGGGGCTGCCCATGTGATGCAGGCAGAGACCATGTGGCAAGTGACGAAAACATGGCGAACAATTCCCAGATATGGAGCCCAGACAAAATCAACCTTTTCAGCACAGTGAAGCTCTATAAGAACTTTTCAATTGATGGAACTCGAGAACAAACGAACCTACAGATGCCAACTTTCTTCTGAGTCAGAGACAAAGGAAAAGTGAGGACACGTGAGGAGAACCAACATGGCAACATTGAGGTCAATGAAAAGAAGGAGAGGAAAAATGTGCGCCAAGCACCAGAACTGAGATTCTTCTGCACGCCATGGTGAGGACTATAATACAACAAACTGTTTCCCTGTAATTCATAAGTGCATGGGAGGATGTGGAGATCCACTTGCAGCCCGTGAGAAACAAGGGTGTCCACTCTGGAGCAAGGGGATGCTGAAAAGCTGTAATCTAGTAAGGAACTCGAACAGAGAGAGAGGACCTTTGCTTCGAGGGATAAAGAGAACCCTTGCTTCCAAACTAGAACAGCTCATCCTTAAAAGACTAAACCCCATGAACTAAAATGACCCATGCTGGGCGGTTATGGACTGCTTGACCCATGGGAGGGACTCACATTACAGAAGGCACGGGTCGGATTGCTATATGTGAAAGTTGAAATCACATTGGAAAAGTTCACAGAGAACTATCTTCCGTGGGAAAGATCCCATGGCACAGCAGAAGAAACTCTTTTTCTTAAGCATACCGAAGAAAGATTTTTAAGAAGTGAAAGACTGACCAAAACCACCCCATGTTTTGTCTCTTGCACAGTTGGTGGAAGGAGGGAGGGACTGGGAGGGAAAGGTGTTCAAAGGTTTATTTTAGTTCTCATTAACCTTTTTACGTTTAATTCTGTTAATAAATTTTCTTTATACTGCTTAAGTTTTAAGCCTGTTTTGCCTTAAAATGTTTTTCCCCTAATCCTTATCTCAACTCATGAAGTTTTCAGTTCCCCCTCCTCTGCTCAGCTATAGCAGAAGAAAATAGGTGGATAGTTTTTCATGGGTGCCTGGCACTTAACTAGTGTCAAAACCCCAAGAGAACTATATTCACCTGGTCCTGCATTTGAACATATATAAGTGAAGGTATTTATGATATAAACAGCACAGCCTATAGGAAGCATGTTATCATTATACCTGCAAATCCAACAGGAATGGAAGGACTGCGCAGGAACTATAAATTGGCAGGAGACTCAAGGACATAATCTAGAAGTCTTGTTTCACTCTTTTTCTTGTAGTTTCTAATCTGGTAGGTTTGTTTGATTTCATGGAATCCAACCTGGATAAAATAAAGTAGAAGAACCAAGGGAACTTCAGCCAACAACGGACTGACTTCATGAGGATATGCGGAATGAACATAAGCAGAATTTTTGAAGCAGCATAGAAAGAAGCTGTAGAAGACAGAAGAAAGCTCAGTATCCTTTATCTTGCAATCCAGTAGAAAAAGTGGGAGATCTGAGAGGTCCCACAGGTTGAAGGTAATGAGAGTTACTGCCTCACTGAGTTGAACACACATTTTAAGATTGGGAACAGCTGGTGATTCATTATGTTGTTTTTTATGTCTTACTCCACAATTTATTTATCATTTTGAGCCTTACTTTCTTGAGTCAACTGAAAAACCCAAACTAAATAAGTCAAAGCAACAATACCCACAATTTTAGAAGTTATTTCACTCTGAAAATACAAGAGCAAAAATCTCGAGTCTTTTGTTGCTCTTAGTTCAATTTGCATTGAAAAAATTACATTGTCTTGTATATAAACCTTGTCTTGCATATAAAAAAGATAAATTCTGGCAACACTACTGTGGCGTATCACCTTATCAGGATAAAGGTGGAAATTCTATTGCTTTGAAGAATTAAATGGACTATTAAACTAACCGTTATGGAGACATGGATGGATTGACACTCTGCAGTGGTATTTGAATTAGCCACTTTGCTGTCTCTGGCAAATGTTTCCAATTTTTTTCTGACCTAGCCTTAGGCTGATAAGAAAAGATAACATGAACTTAAGAGCCATGGCAAATTAGTTTATCATCACTACTAACACTACCCTCAAACACTCCAGGAAGCCTTCCAGCAAGGATTAACAGTATAATAAAGTTGCATCTAACATTTCTTGTGTTCATTTATCTAGAATGTTTGCTGGCAATGTTGAGTGTATTTTATTAAAGGTATCTGCACAATTACCTTGAAGGAATAAAACTTAAGCCTATTAAATTACTAAACATCCAAGTTCCATGGTGAATTTAAGAGGCTTGTTTCTGTTTGGAGGGATAGGGGCATGGATTACCAGATCCATAGATTATAAACTCACTATTGCTCTTTCATGCAAATTCCGGTTTGAATTATTCCTAACTTCAAAACCTATCAGAAACTCCCTTTATCTGAAAACGTGAACAAGAAGCCTGTGAGAGTAGTATCCAGAGGGCTTCCTGTCACAGCTGAACTGATAATATTGTAATGAAAGGGCGTTTCATCATTCCATGTCTTCAAGGAACTGTAATATTATACAACAAATTACATCAACTAGATTTGGATTGGGTTTGTGCTGTTCCATCTTTTTATTAATTCATATTTTCTGTGATCCTCATTCAGCAGTATAGCAACAGTTGTCTGAACACATACATTCACTCAGCATCTGCATTTTACAGAAAGGGGTAGTGCTATCAAATGACGATTTCAAGGCATTTCAAGGAAATGCCAGAGACATGAGAGTCTTGTTTAAGCTTCGTGCTTCTTTTCTTTTATATACTGCAGCTGACCTCATTGTTTATAGCATTATACGGAGAATTTTCTTTTGCACAAAACATTTTCTTGTTCATGTTAGAAAACTTGCTAAAAGACTATTACCTTATCAAGTATAGACACTCTGGGCTTGCTCTTAGAAGAGCAGAAATTCCTTATAACTGCTGATTTCAGTTCTCAGAATTAAGTCCTATTTCAGGAGAAACAATATATAATTTATACTTTGCCAACTCATATCACAACCTCTCTTTTTCCATTCATCCTCTACCATTAACTGACATGAAAAGTCCAAAGAAAATGTTTTGTCCATCCCTTAGAGGAAACAAAAACAACTTAAGGACTATTAATAACCAAGTAGACATATTTTAAAGCAGTATTAGGAGAAGAATGGTGGAGCCAATAATAATATCTTAGAAAGCTGGTGTCACTGTACTGATTTATGATCAGAGAGGGAAATATGGTCTGTTTCTCAATCAGTCATTCATATGGAAATTCAGTGAAAAGATGCTATAGAAGTGTCACATAGACATTTCTAGAAAATGTCATATCCTCATGATCCTCTCCAGTACTCATGTATTGGGTGCAGAGGGGATGGTTCTCCACTCAGGCTGCTTTCCTCAGGAAAGTGTGATGGCCCCCAGGCAGCCTCTTTCTATTCCCTGCCTCTGCTTCTCCCCAAGCTTTGGCCATCATGCACTGATACTTCTCTCTAGGTTAGCAGGCCAGTGGGCAAAGGTTCTCATGTCCCCTTTGTCTGATGGAGTCACTCTTTCTCTGTAGCAACCCTCACTTCTCAAAGAGGATACCTTTTAAGCTGATGAGGTTCAGATCAGATAGACAAACCATGTATTCTGTAGTCTGGTAATTCAATTTGGATAGCTCTAAAATTAATATATTGTTTAACTGTTTGGTTGTCTTTGGAGTGCTTGCCTTAACTATTGTGTGTTTTCATTCTTACGTAAAAAAAAGGCAATTTTGAATACATGTTATTACTATTTACAGCTGGCAAACTTTCCATCTTTCCTGGATGCTAGATGTTATAAAGCAAACTACTATTTTTTTTTTCTGCAGTTAGTCCTGCTGCCTTCAACATATGCAAATGTTAAGACAGATTAAGTTTAGAATTTTCGGCATAGAATGGGACAATGTCCTTCAAACACACTTTTCCCTGCAGTTCTGAACAGTACACACCAGATTCTCAAAGCTGATAGATACAAATACCTAAATTCTGGAGTTTTTGCCTCTAGATGCCTTTCTAGTTATGAACAGTACAGTCTCCATGGAGTATTGTCTTTGAGTGCTCCATACACTCATATCTATAAACATATTTTCAATTTATGAGTCAGGTCATTTTGGTAAATGGAAGCCTCCTCTCTAAGAAATATTCAAAGGACGTTTGACAAGATTGCATTTCTATTTTCACTTGGAAATGCTGGCATCTGAAAGTCTGGTCCATTTAGAATAATCTTTGGGAACTTCCTTTCCTTTCATGCAGGTAAATCAGGGATAATTTAAAAGCAAAGTACCTTTATAAAATGCAAGTCAGATGCTTTCATCTTCATGACCTCATAATTAACTTTCCATTGTGAGATCTTCTTGGGTTATGGCTACTGATTAAACGGTGAAAGGTTGAGGAGAAAGTGAATGGCAGGGAATTACATGCTCCCTTTCCTTTTAAAGGCGCTTCCTTTACAGCAGTTATGATAAATACCAACCCTTATTCATGTTACAGGTCTGAATTGGTGCCATATGATGATGAATTCCTATACAAAGACAAGGCAGGACCTGATTAAGAGTTAAAAAAAGTATGAACACAGATGGAGAGAGAGAACTTGAAATTGGAAGATGGCAGGGACAGCTGACAGCATTATGTTTCCAATGAAGAGGGGTAAAAAAATGTTTGGGGAAAAAAAAAAGAGAGGGAAAAAACTGTTCTTTTAGCCCCCTGACGCCCACATTTCAATCTGGAAAAAAAAGAAAGCTTGTTTTTACCCAGTTCTGTGTAATGTAACAGAGATGGATGAATCACATGCAGGAAGCTGTTTTGACTTCCAGCACATCAAAATAGATTTTATTCTTTCACTATTCAGAAGGGATATAAACTACAAGGTCTGTATATGAGCATGTACCTCCTCAAAATCCTGTCTTCTGTAGAAAATCCTATGCACCCCTCGGAGAGCTTTCTGAGGGTATAAATCTGAGGGTTTGAATCTAAGGGTTTGAATTCAGTGTTTTCTGACACCCATGCGAAGCTGCTAACAGACTCTGATTTAGTCAGACACAGCCTTTAGCAAGGATTACTGTAGAAGTTCTCCTAGCCCAAAAATAATCCAGATTCCACCAAACTTCTGAGATTAATCCTTGCAATGCAACATCTTTTCTGGGGGTTTTTGTTTGTTTGTTTGTTCATTGTTGTTATAGTTTCTTTCCCCCCTCCCCAAGGATACCATTATAATCATGATACAAGCAGAAAATGAAAATTTCTGTCATGCCCTCAAGACTTTCTCCTAAGTGGACAGTAAGGAGATGGAGCAAATAGTTTTCCCAAGACTAAAACAAAAGAGCTAACTTTAAAAAAAGGAGTTAAACAAAGGAGTAAATTAACAATTAGGTGTCTTCTACCTTTGTGAACCTAGGTCCAGAGTCGGGATAATCTCTATAGAATGACTCAGGAATTTCTTAAATGATGTACAACCATGTGGTTTTAGTCAGCAGAGTAGTCTACTGAATTATTTCAGACACGCTAAGTAATTTTATTTAAAAATAAGTGAGGAAGTATTTGGGCATCTTAACTGCTAGGTGACTGAAAAAAAGTGGAGCAGAAGCCATTGTTCAGTTATGCTGGCTAACCTAATTTGTCTTTCAGTTACTATCTGCCATTTATTTTGCATGGTTAAGAAAAATCCTCACATATATAAATGTATATAAATTTTCCTCATGCATATAAATGTATATAAATTTTCCCCAAAATTATATTAATCTTGACTTTACTGAAATATATTGTATATGAAAGTTTCCCAAGGCCTCTAGATAAATGACTGAATTGCCTGGAATGCCTGGTGCATCAAAATTCTTCAGAGACAGCATTTTGGAAGAATTACTTAATTTCAGATGCTTCCTCGTTGTGTTTGTTTGGTTTTGTTTTTTTGCAATGGTCCTTTGTCATTTCCTTCCTTCGATATTTTATGTTGTGGTACTATAATCAATAGACATGAATAAAAGAACAACCATAAAGATGATTAAAGTTATTGATTCAGAGACTGAATATGCAGCTGATGACAATATTAAAAGGGCTGCAACACTGGTAGCAAACAGTAGGATTTGCTAGTAGGGATACAAGACTAGTGACACCACTGTAGCATGTGGACAAAAAATACCCCAAAATTTTGCAGCAGTTCAGATAACACGGGAGTTACTACAGGTGGGTTTTTTAGTATTATCTCAGGACTGTGATAGCCTTCATTTATGTGTTGTTCTTTGTATAATGTTTATACCTCAAAAGAGGTGCAGCTGAGAATACCTCTGAATGAATTTGAGAATCCATTGTTAAAATGAAATTATTCTATATAAATTTTGTCTTGGAGTTCTAGGCCCTGGATCTGAGGAATTCTGGCAGCTTTACTGTAATTTATCTACTCTTAATTCCAACACATTGTAATTTATTTGGAAAAAGTCCAGTGAGTTCACCACCAGTAGCCGGTGAATTAGGTTAGAGAATTAGGTACTTTCTGTCAACAGGACTTGTTTCAACCTTCTTTGTGATGTTGTTACTCTAAATCAACCCAGCAAATAAAATTAATCTGATTATGGTTTAGCATAGAGTGATTGTTCTGCACCCATAGCTTGTTTTTGCTGTAGAAGTGGTTCTTAAAATCTGTTTTCTTTCTTAGCTCTGTACACAGCCCATGGCTCCTGTCAGGCTGAAGGGCCAGCACTGAGTTTCCATTGCCAGGGACAGCATCCTCTCCTCATCTCCTTTTGATTGACACAGAAGACACCATGTGAAACAGTGGTTGTAGCTTAGGGGGAAGCAGGGAATCTGAGTTATGTTGCTTCTGTTGGCAATTTTTTGTGAGCTTAACAGGAGAAAAGTTTAAAATAGTGTCCCTTTTTATTTCATCAACAATTTCCAATAAGAGACAATTAAATTTAAGCAAAAAACCAAACCTAAGTTTTATACAAGTAAGCTAAGGGAGACCATAACTTTAAATTATTTTATAGATTTGATAGTGTTGGTTGGTAAAGTTAGAGTTAGGTTATTTATTCTCTGACAGAGAGCAATGAATAGGAATCAAAGCTAGAAAAAAAGTATATTTGCATATATATATAGTGTGTGTGAGAGAGATCTGTTAGATTTCACAGGAACTGACTGTTGTATTATTTTGTAAAGGTTTATTTTAGATTTTCCATAGACCATCTGAATTAAACTTACACACATATATACGCACCATACTGTCTGTTGCCTTAGATATGTTCTCATGAAATTGGGCACCTAAATTTCTCATTTAAAGCTTCTCTTTTGCTATATTTAGAGGATGAAAAGGTTCACATAGCCTCTTAAAAAAAAATCCCCACTAGAGTCCTTAGAGAGGAGCTACAATTTTTTGCAATGTCTAAATAGACTGGTCCAGGAATGAACATTTTTTGGGCATGTACCTAATTAAGTTAAAAGTTAATAAATTCCCTTGGTTGCTCCTTTCTTCAGGAAGCATGCAAAAAATGCATTGAAGTAAGGAAGTTCAAGGTTTCAGTATCTGCTGCCCTTGGTCTTTCTCAGGAATTCTTTAGCTGATTACATGCTTCTCCTTTCAACAACATAAGCTTTGTATCCCATGTTTTGTAAAGGATCATTTCCCCAACCACCTCTCTAAGGCCACTCTTGGTCAGTCACAAAAGTTAGCATCTGGATGTGAGTATTTCTACCACATACATTTAAAATGCCCGAGGGAATGAATTTTCCTTTGATTTTTTTTTAACAAAAGTAATCTTTATAAGCATCCTTATGATCTTGCAAATGTTTTTTCTTATGTACAAGAGTTGAAATTCTTTCAAATTTCAGTGTTTCCTTTGAAATTTTTGCTTTATTTTCTGAACCAATACATTTTTCCTTTTTTGTTAGTAATGACAGTCAAAGAATAACAAAAATTTAATGTAACTGAGCAATAGTTACCTATAAAATGGTTCACTCTGGCATATTTGGAATATTATACTTCAAAATAAGATACAAGATCTGGATTTATCCTTGTGTCAGCTCCACACTGGCGCAAATCCATTAATTTTGATTAAATTATACCTTGTGCCTAATTTATGTCAGTGTAATTGAGGAGGATTAGGGCTTAATTATAATTATACATAATTATCCATGATTATAATAAATGCCAACATTAAGTCAAAATAGTAAGGCTAAACTGCTGGGGATCCAAACTGAGATGATGAGTCGCAGTACTTAAGAGATGTCAAGCACCTGCAATACATAACTGAGGGTAGAATGAAACCCCTAGATGCTGCACTTTGGAATCCCAAAATTTAAAGTCCAAAACTGGTGCAAATTTTTTACTATGCAAAGAACACAAAACTATTTCTTTGTTATTAATTTGGGCACTCAGAAGGTACAAAGGGTCAGATTAGGTTTATAAAGACTTGGAATGGGTGGAAACATTTACTAAATTCAAAGTTCCTAAATTTAAACTTCTGAACACTTTTTTCACTATCTTTCCCTTTTTATCTCATTTGAAAACTGTCCCAAAGATCTTTCCCACTTCCTCTGCCTAAGGATCTTCATCTTGATTTGATACCAAGCTTACAAATGCTTTGTTTTTCTTTTATATTTTGTACTCTTAATAGTGTATATAAAGAATAGACCTATTAAAATGCTTTTATTACTCTTGTGATTAAAGACAGAACAGTTCATTTATTTTCATCACTATTTTAAAATATTCTAAGAAGAATAATTAAAAACAAGCCTGGCCTAAAGAATAAAGATTTTTCAGAGATTCATCCAACAGTTTTTTTGTATTATAGTAAGAACTGAAAGGTAAAGGGAAGGTGAAAGTATATAGACTGAGGATGCAAGACAAGTCAATGGAATGACTGAAGTCCAACAGATTGTTATAATTTTCATAAAAATTTTCAACTTTCCTCTTTTACCATTGCGATAGAATATGACGCTCAAAGTGCCCATGGAGATTTTCCTAGAAAATATGTCTTTTTAAATGTTAAGATCACATTTTTAGAACTCTGAAAGCTTAATTTTCAACGTGGAACAGCCGCTAAGGTTTTCTTTTTCTTTGATGTTTGGTGTCATTGCATCATTTCCTTTATCTTTAGAGCTGAATTTCCTTAATGTGCCACATAGTCACTGATGATCTGAATTGTCTTGTTTTCTCCTGCACCTCTGCTTCCCTATATTTTAAGTGTTTTCATATGTTCTCCTCCCTTATATTCTGCATTGATATACATATTTAAGATAGGCAAAATATAGACATTTCTCCCAGTCTTCTGAACTAGGGCACTTCCCTCTCTCCCACCACACTGTGATGTCCACAGAGCTAATGTTAACTTAGGATATTAACCCCTAGACTGATCCTTTGTGGTAGAAGTTACCAGGAGGGTCCCACTAATAACTAGGATGATCTGTGAATGTTTGAGTAAAATATATCTTTTACACATCAACTTCTTTTTCTTAATACAAGAAATTACAGTGCAGAGTGGTTGCAGTTTGTGCTACCTGTGTAAATTAGCCGTAGCTGGGGTACATCTGGTGAATGTGGTCCTTCTGGGAACTTTTATTCCTTGTCAGCCTCTTCAAAGTCCTGGTAACTTAGGACGAATTCTTCTCCTGAGATAGTGCTTCCTAAGGAGCCTGTATCCATCTCCCGCATTATGTTAAGGCAGATTTTGGGGCAGTCCTTTGTTTATGCTCTAGAACAGAGGTACTAATTCCTTGAATGTGTTTTTCTAGGGGACACATGGTGCTGCCTGAGACCTAGAGATTTAACTGCTCTCATGAATTTAGGACAAGTGAACATGGAATGAACTGTCTGGGCAAAGCCGCAAAAAATATCTTGTGATGAAACCAAGCACTCAGCCTTGATCTTTCAACTGGTAGAGCCCTCATGTTTGAGTTACCCATCCTGATTCAATCTTTTGTCTTTCATTCTTACCTTGGGATATAGAATACAGCTTAAAAGAAACTAACTTTGCACTTTTTCAACAGATGTACTTGTTCGTCTTGATCCAAGAAGAAAAGCAAAACCTCTTAAAAGCTTATGGATACATAATGAGTGTTGAGTCACATATCTATAACTATTCTGCTTTTTTTTTCTGACTTTTGTGATAATTTCAACCTGGATAATGAATTTTACATTTAAAAATACCAAAATACAATATTCTATGCATTTAACATTTAAAAGACATTTGGAACAGGATCTCCATATAAAGTTCTAGTTTAAAAGAAAATGCTTTTTCAACAGGAATATGTTCCTTTGGAAAATTCCAGGTCAATACATCTTAAGCATTTTCTTAATATGTGACACTGGCATTCCTCCTATGGCCTTGGAAGCTCTATCTCCCTGAAATATTTTATCTATGAAGGCTTGGTACCTCTTTTCATGTAAACCCATTTGCATTTGAATGGTCTTCGGAGGAAAAAATGGTGCTGAGTTGCTGAATTTTTGTCTATTTATTTATTAATTTATTTTTTTATTTTTAATCTCATTTACTGTTACAGAGCTGTATGAACAGCAACAAGTTCAACTTGTTGCCCTGGCCATTTCATAAAAATAAATTTAGCTAATTTCTAGCAGTAGTGAAAAGGTTAACCTTCTAGTAAATTGGATGGATAACAAGGGAAGCCGATTAGCAAAAAGAGGAGCTCAGTCACTGACCTTACAATGCTTCTTTATCTTTTACATTCATCTCTCAGGCTCAGTCCGACTCTGCAACATAAAGCCAGAGCTATGGAACAAGTATTGTATTCCCTGAGGAACAGCGTATTACTTGTATATGCTTGGTTGCTTTTTTGCTGTGAGCTTCTGAATCATATAAGAACAAGTTTATTCATACATTTACCCCTTATTTAACATGCTTATTGAATGGGCAGGAATCTTCTTAGAGGATAGAAGTATTAAGATGTAGCTGACACAGAAAACAGATGAAAATCTTAGCATTATCATTTTCTAAAGAAATGGTCAAACATATTGAATGACTACAGAAAACAAGTGAAAGATGCACATTTTAATACCTTTGAGTGTTGGTGCAGCATCATACTAAAAATATGAAATAAAACATTTTAAAATAATCTGTTTTATACCACTATGACTCAGGAAGATGGCAATATTCTTTGAGTGGGATGCTCAACTTTTTACAAGAAAGTCATATCCTAATGGGATATTTGTTAGTTTTTTTACCCTAATTTCTTTTATTGTCCTGAGACTTGTAGGTAAAGCCATCTTCATTTTGAATCTTTTACTCTGGGATGGAAAACTAGCTTTTCAGTGAAAAAAGTATTTCACCCATCAGTTTGTTATGCCTTTTTTTCCCCAGAAAAAAAATTTGCTTTTCTAGACAAAATAAAGGACCTGTTGCCACATGCTCCCTGCACTATTCAGCTACAACCTGCACTTGTTTCCCCCTTCTCAAAAGGTATTATAGAAAAATGTTCATATGACCTGATCCTCTCACGAGCCCTGTTTATTGTGTCATTTACATTTTACTAACTGGTAGTTAGCTCAGTGGGAAGCTCACAAGCCATTACAGTCAGAAGCTGAATGCTGTTTCGTGCAGGTTCAACAGTTGTTGGAATCCTGCAGTTATTATTATTCTTCATTTAGGAGAAAATCCGAATAAAAAAGAGCAGGAAAGGAGGAATATAGGCAAATATTTTTTTGGAAAACATAAGGTCAGCTTCTATTTTGTAGTCTGCCTTCATGGTAGATGGTTCTTTCTTGCCTTGTGTTCTGTTGATTTTTCTCATATTAAAGGCCAAAGATTTTTTTCAAAATAATAATTAAAAAAGCCCAAAACTTCCAGATTTCTTCATTAACATGATTGTTCTCTTTCCCTCAGCTTTTCTACTTTGCATTCTACAATTCAGAGTTATTATTTAGATTTGCACTTACAAAACATGAAAGGACCATTGCTTTTTATGTATAGGGTCTTATGCCTGAGTGGGGTCTCTGAGCAATTCTCTAATATTAACTAGCAGGAATGAAAATCCTGATAAGTACAGTGATGCTTAGTCAGCAGGAGTTACATTTGACCAACATGCCTAAGCCATTAATGAGCAGAATTGTCATAATAAAATAATCTCTGTAATACATCAAATCAGGGTGTATGTATATGCCTATACTAAAGCCTTAAACTATGAAATTGCATATGAAAATGAATGAAATAAAACTGTTCTTTCCAGAATTGAGGTGATTTTTCAGATCCTCTGAAGTAGCTGACATGCTGGCTTCCTAATGTAGCTGGGCAACGCTGGCATGAGGTGAATTCAGTTTAACAATATTTGCCAAATATATGTTCAGTCCAGACTTTCCACATCGTGCTCCCAGTGTGCATTTGACATAACCCATGAAGACCTGGGCTAGAAACCAATGCTATCTGCATACAAAGATCAGCACCAAGTTATTTTTTTTAGAAGATATCTCAATCAGCAGGGGACTCCACTAACTTTTTTTTTCCACAATGTGCCCTCATTGCCTGTGTGTTTGAATAATCAGACATTTGACTGATCCTTTCATCTCTTACAGGGGGTTTGCAGGGACCCTCTGAACTAGGATGACAGGATTTCGAACCTGAGAGTTGGTGCTCTTTGTTTGTTGTGGCCTATCATCAGTCAAATCCAGTGTGTAGGTTAATAAGGCTTAAACTTTAAGGGAACGGTGAGCACCTGATTGACAAGCCTGTGAATAAAAGTGCAGTGGGAAGTTTTGTGTTTGTGAAGTTAGTATGCAGGGAGACACAACTGAAGTTTAGAATGAATTGCAATCAGTTATATAAAGGCAGGGAATCTCGTTTGATGACTTAACATCAGTTTCGGAACTTCAAATAAAATTTCGAAGTATTTCATAGAGTTCCAATAAAATTCTAAGACATGATTTGAACGGTTGTTCATCTTTGGTTCTTCGGTTTTTTCTTATTTTGAGATACAAGTGTATAACAGAAACCACAAAGCACCAACATATAACATATAACACATATTGAAATTCCTACTATCTATAAGTAGGAATAATCTATCATTAGGATTAAAAAAAGAAAATATTGTTCTACAGCTCCTTCGAATTTAAAGACGCCATACAGTGCTTCAAGTTTTCCTAGACATGTGCCTCCAACACTTTTTATTTTTAGCAAGTATTAGGCAGCAAGTACATACTGTGCTTAAGACACTCTGTCAGGATTTTCAAGGGGTCCTCTGGGAGATGGTACCCAAATCTCAGTAGTCTTCATTAGGAGCCATATGATTTTCATTTCCACAAGTGTTTGAAAATCACAACATCACTTGTCTTTTCCTGTATGTATAATTCTGAGGTTGACTGAAAATATTTGAGCTATGCTGACTTCTACCAGAAAATACAGTTTTACAAAACCATGAACATTTGTCAGGAACCTGTCAATGCTGGGATTTTAAAAATTAATTATTATTATAAAATAAGAAAGTACTTTGGTTTTCATTTGATAATGTTAATAGAGAATCACAAATATAAAATAAACTGGTTTATATAAAAATAAGCATTAAATGTTCAAGACAATATTTAATATTATATCAATCTATTATAATTTATGCCAAACTTTTAGTAAACTTTTTCAGACTTTCTGTTCTACAGAATGTTTGATTTTTTTTATTTTGCATCAATATTGTGACAAAACACATGGAAGAAAATGATTCAAGGAATATCTCCTCTTGAAAGGATATTTCTACTCTTACTCAAAATAATATTCATAACATTTGCCCTGAAAAATCCAACGTTGCCCATATTAAAGAATGAAAATGCCTTTGTAAATAACTTAAGGGGGCCAGTTGGGGAATTCCTACCAAAATGAGATTGTTAGAAAATGATTTTTTGTATGTGCCATTTTGACAACACTTTCAACCAGGCAGGTTTCTCAGAACTTGTAATGGCATTTATTGTCAAAACCAGAAGGAAAAATCTACTCAATGCATATGGAATATCAAGTTCCAGAGACTAAAAAATAGGGGGGTCTGATTTCAAAGCATTTCCTTCTCTTTACTCACTTTATGGTATGTATGTACTGCACAACAAATGGGGAGCTTCTTTTGAATGTTTAACAAGAATGATGTTTCTCTATTCATCATTGAGCACCATGGAGCTTGAGGAGCCCAACAGACAAACTGAGTTGGAAAGCTTGAGCACAGTATCTGTTGTGGACAGCATCTTCTTGCACGTTATCTTCTGGGACAGGGAAGGAAAGGAGAACAGGATGCCCTCTGTTCTTGTAGGATTGGAGAGTTCATTAAATTTAGTATCTCTGTAAACTCACCACTTCAAAATGTGTTACTGAGATGGAATCGGAGCACTGACTTACTGAATTTTGCAGACCATTTTAATAATGATGTGGGTCAGGCTCCATGTTTATGCTGTAAAGTGCATATACATCCACTTCTATCCGGGACACATTAAATACAAATAAAGCAACATTGATACTAAGCTTAGACACCTGCCCATAGGATTACTTTTAAGATAAGGTATGAAGATTGTCCAATCCAACATTTTCTGTCATGTAGGAGTTACGGAATTTCAGAAGAAAGTGGAGTCAGGTCTTCCATTTTTTGAATAAGTAGTCTAAGTAATTTGCTGTTATTAAAAGGGCTAAGGAAACACTGATTAGATATATATAATCACATTGGACATCGCTAACATAAACTCCTCTGTCCTGCTGTTTGGGACCAATCCTTTGAACCAGATATTAGTTGTGATGTGAAGTCAGGAAATCAGTTTTCCCATGGGGACTCCCCCTGCAAAACTTGTTGGGAGAGGAAGCCAATTTTTTCAGCAAGGTAGAGATCAGCTGTTGCAATGAACCGCTTAAGATTTTATATATGAGATGCAAAGTTAAATTATTAAGATCCTTGTATTTGTCTGAAGCTACAGAGATATGTTCACACTTTTCTTTATAATCACAACAATATTATGCAAAACTTTTGCAGTCACCTTGTTTTTTAGCTACATTTTTAAGAGAATGAAAAATTCTTGATTACACACCTCTGAGCAGAAGGGGATTCCACATTTTCTTTCTGAGTGAACACAGGCACATAATTTTCAGCCCATACCAGGAGTTTCATTGAGAGTGACAGCTCAGACATCACTCTGCTTCTAGAGTTTAATCTAATGCTGCCTCCAGCTCTGCTGTGGATATAGGATAAGTGATGATTTTCCATGGGTGCCTTGTTGTCTCCATTGCATATAACATTTTGCCTTAGCCTAACCTGAGCAGTCTGAATCACCCTGTTGGTGAATGTAGAGTGTCAGGTGCTTACTACTGGAGACAGCACAGAATTACCCAACAGCCCTCATACTGGCCAAAATCTGCTTCTGGTGACCTGCCACATGAGCTTTTATGTTGTACTTGATCCACTTGCAAACCATGTGATTTGACATCCACAGTTTCTTCTTCCAGTGCTGCTTTCCCCAGGCCCCTGTGTTTTAGTACAAACCACATGAGGCAACATCAGTTTTTGGTAGAAAATGGTGCAGAAATTTTTCTGCTTTTTCTGTTTTGGGAAATAAGCCCACATCATTACCCTAATTTCTTCGCTTAATATCTATAAATAAAGACTCTCAAGGCTGTGGGATACTCAAAATTTATTATGTTGCATTTCTTTGAATCCACAGGATTAGTCTGGGGCATTTCTCTCACCCTAAATTGGCACGGGCTGGGTTATCTGCCCAAATGCTGGCATTTGTGCTTGAGAGTCAGCGCCTTTGATTCATGAAGCTTTGGCTTTGATACAAGCATCCCTGTTACCTCTTGCACTAAGGATCTGGCACAACCCTGTTGGTACTTCCATGAGGACATACAATGTTCCAAGCCTCCCCCACTGCGTAGACAATTCCTTAGCGGGGCAGGCTTTCCAAACACATTGTTTCAAAGAAATGAATCACTCATTCGTGAAAGATGGAAAAAAAAGAGCACAAATACCATCAAAGCAAATTCAGGGGTTTGCCGCCCACATCACTGACATCATGCTGCCAGCCAGAGAGCACTGAATAGGACTCCTTACAGAGTCCATCAATGCCACTCTTTAAATGGCAAATGCCTGAAGGGGCTGCTGGTTTGTGATATGAGGTACTTCTTCCTTAGCAGGAGAAAGGCAGCAAAGGCTGGGATTTCAGTGCATGTCCCCTCAAATGGCAACACAACACATGGTTGCTTGCCCTGCCAGGATGTCTCTTTTTCAAAGGACTCTCTTCTGGTTTTGGAGGGCAATTAATTTATATTAGGATGAAATATTTTTTAAAAGGAAAAGACCTGTCTAATCATCAGAAAGAACTTCCATTATTAAACTGGAGATTAGTAGAATAAGAGAAGAAATGTGGACTTATCATTTATGGACCAATTAAAACAGACCCAAGTGAGGTCTCTCCAAGTTAATGCCAGAGCTGGTGTGCTGGGGCGTGTGATACAGGGATGCACTGAGCTGTCTGGACCCGAGCCAGTTCACATCTGACGCGCTGTTCCCACATCAGACAGTGCTGTGCCCAAGCTAATAAGCCTTGCTGAGAAAATACAGTGACAGGTCACTGTGCCACAGTGCTGTGTTACAGTCTGCACTTAATGGCACGAGTTCCCACTAGTTCTGGGATTTCTACCACATGATCATTTTATGGCACAGACAAATTTCCAGTAATTCTGAAAATGCTTTTACACACTCTTCTGTCCCATGACATTGCCTTTCCACTTCTTTCCCTGTGATAGTCTGTCTTGCTGGCTTCTCAGACAAATGACTCAAGTTTGCCTGTGGTGGTTCTTGTTTCTGGAACATCCCTTCTGTGTTTTTCAAGGAGCTGCTTCTCTACACACCCGGTCTGCTGGGGTGCTTGTGAACCTTCAGCCAGCTAAGGTGTCCTGGTAAGCAAACCAAGATAATTGGGTTATAATAAAAGAACAAAGAGTGAAGCAGCAAAGAATTCATAGCCTTTAAATTTAGTATCGTGTCACCTTGGCTTCAGTTTCTACTTGCCTCTGAGTACATCTGCACATTAGCTGCTCTGCATTTTCAAAGCAAGCAACACTTATCCTGATGTGTGTAATGCACAGAACAAGGGGACACTGACCTGCCTGGGGATTTGGGACACTACAGTAATGCAAATAATTAAAAAACAGAAATCGAGACTGGCAGTAATGATCTTTCACTGACCCAGAGTGGATAGATAAAATGATCAATGATGTCTTTCCCTTCTGTAATGTCTGCCAGACAGTCCAAATTTATAATCGGCATAGGAAAACAGCTGCATATCACAACCATATGGCACTGAGAATACACATTATTGTACAGTAGCACTACACTAATTTAAGGTCTGTCACCACTTCCATTATGGGCCTCTGTTTCCAGCAATAAGAAACTCTCACACAAGCACTTACCCCAAGCTGTACATGATCTCTGCCAGGAAAGATCTTAGACCTCTAGATGCTTTAAATAATATTTTATTTAAATAAGTTGCCTATTTTGTCATTATGTAAGTTAAAGCAAGGTTTCACTTTTCCCCCTCATTAATCAAATTTCATTTTATTTAAGACAATAGAACTCCATGATTTTGGGAATGGTTAGGCATATTGCATCTACTATGGGCCACTTTTCAGCCTGAAAGCAGTCATTAAGCATCTGGTGATTTTAAAAGCTATTGTATAACTATGCATATATACATAGAGGGGCAATTATATTTAAATCAGAAAAAAATCACCAAAAATGAAGCCATATCTATTTCTATGTGAACTCAAAATTTTTCATGAAGTTATTCTACATAAGGCTGGTCAGACCATTTGACCATGTCAGAGGAAAAAAAGTTCTTTTTATTTTTCGTCTGTATCAAAGTCTGTGTACTTTTTTGCACATCTTAGCATCCCCCATAGGAATAACTGGTATGTTTCCAAACTGGAAGCAGCTTTCTGGCACTCTAATTTAGGGAAAAATCTGCAGTTAATCCACAAAGGTTCTACAACCTGTCAAAGACATTATGCACAGTGCAAAGGTGGCATCTCACGTGGAAAAGGGATTTCCGTTTTGGCTGACGTAAGCGTATCTCAGTCACTGCATAATCACAGGTTCCATGCTGATGTGAGAGTAGCCATCACTAAGAAAGGTCATGCCAAGGATAAATTAGCCCAAATTAATTGAACAAGTTGATTGAAAATTTTCTTCTGAAAGTTCAGGGGACCAAGTCCTCTTTTGATTCTCAGTGGCACAGAGGCTGCTACAACTGAACTCAGGGGAGCTGCACAGGCAGCTCTCTGGAAAGCACTGGGAGGATTAAGGTGTTCAGCCCTAAGACTGAAAGGGGCTGAAGTTGATCTCAGGGGAGAAGACCACCTCTTATCTGTCCCAGAGCAGCCAGAGAAGTGGTCAAAGTAGTGATTAGAAAACGGTAAAAGAGAGCAAAGCTATCTGCCCATCCCCCTCACTGATCTCCCAGCCTCCAGCTACTTTCAGCCCAGCGATTTCCTGAACTGGATGTGGTTTTTATGCACTCATTAATTCTCAGTGGATTTCAGTTCCATGAACTTACAGTGTCTCTCCTTTAATCCATGCAAAAAGTTAACCTCCATATTCATTCCCTTGCTGTGAAAAACTTCACAGTTTTGTTAGTAGTTAGTAAAAGTGAGTGCTGGCCCACGACTTCAATGTGCCTCAGTAATGCAAACAACAGTGGCATTACTTGGCAATAATTTTCCATGTCCCTGAGATGATTTGCTCTGATGGTCAGGGTCATTTTCCTCCCAGCCAAAACTTTATTCCCATGAAGCAGCTGCCTGATTCTTACTGACTTTTTTCCCATTTAAAAAAATCACATCAAATTTGGATATCTTTCTTATCAGAGAACATGGGATTTGTCCGCATGACCCTTAGCCTGTGTAGAGGTACCTGTGAGCTATATGAGCCCCTAAAGAAGATCAATAGGAATGAATCTATAGGAGAGAAACACTTGGTGCTGAGGCCTTACATCCCAACCCTGCAGAATTTGGGAGAGGGAGGGAAGAAGGGAGGAAGGGAGAGATCCTGTGTTATGACTGTCCCTCGGAGCAGCAGTGCACAGGGTGGGCTGCTAGAGCATGTCTACCCATTTACTGACAGCCAGCATCTGCAGCTCTGCTCTCCTTCTCTTCTTCTGTTAAGGAAGGAGATTGCACCACCTCAGCTGGAAAAGTCTTGCAGAGTTTCATTGAAGTCAACAGTGTCTGCCTGGAGCTGAATATCTCAGATGCTATTAAACAAAAGGAAAAAGCTCAAAGTTTCTTAGGAAAAATTATGCAATATGTTACAAGAAGAAAGATTTCTTCAAGGAAACACATCATGAGATGGTTGACCAGATTTTTCTCTTCTGGGTTGTTGAGTGTCTCGATGAAACAGAAGAGTTAACAAAGAAGGAAGGTTTAATAAAACCAGCAACAAAAGAAATACAAAGAGAGAACTTAAAGCTTCCACTGAAAGATCCAGTCTCACATCAGCACAACCACAGGCTTTTAATAAATCAGGAACTAAATTCTAGGCTTCGTTTTACCTCTGCTGAACACTACCCTACAGCGCAGTTTTGATGATTTAATCTCTTCTTCCCTTTCACTTTAAAAAAGTGAATCAAACAGCATAAGTTATCAAAGATGCAAACCTGACCCCCTGCGACTACATTACAATGCAGCACCACCTTCTGGCTATGGGGAAAGTCTTAGTGGCTACTTTACCTTTTCTGTTCCTCAGGGGCATCTGTTTCTTAATTCTTTTGTTGCAATTTAAAATGAAAATATGGTGATTAGTTTTCACAGCTGCAGCTATTATAGCTATAGATGTTTTTAATAGCAGCTGCTATTTTTCAAATAGAAGAGACATTTCTAACGTGGAGCATTTGGAACCATGCATCTCAGCCTTTAGTGAAGGAGCAATGTGTATGTTCATTTTTTATGATCTGTAATCACATGCTGGTCCTGGGAAACATGCCACAAGGGCCCACATATGTAAGTAGTGGCAGCTGAAAGTGTATAATTCATGAAGGAAACATCAGGATCGGAGGAAATGGCATAAATAGCTGATTGACTTGATGCATCTTATATTTTTTTCAGGATTTATTTCCTTTAAAAGATGTGAGTTGTCTTTTAAAAAAGAAATGTGTAGACTGCCAAGTCATAAGGTTCTCTAGGTTGCTTACTTGTTTCTCTGAAAGCAAAGGCATTCTTCTGTTTTCATTCTGATTTAATTAGAATGGCTTTTTTACAGTATGTGGTCTTTGTTCTTCCAGGTCTCTATTCCTCCACAGTTTTATTCAACCCTATTGTGGGTCCACTTTGAAACAGAAAGGGCAGTCGAAACAACTTCATCTCAGAAGAAAATCCTATAAATACTGTAATTGCTGTGGAGTTTAATCTGGTTTCTTAACCTCTGATTCAGTTTGGATAGGTCTTAGGGCACAAAAGAAACAAATCGGCTATTTCAGATAAAGGCTTCATTTGGCACAAATCTGGACAAGGCTTAATGATAAAAGAAATGTTTAAAATAGAGAGACATTAGATGCTGCCCAAATTTCAGCTGGAAGAAAGAAAAAAAACCATGATTACAAAGGCAAATTTAGTCACACACAATCTCCAAGAACATTTTGTAGAAATATCACAAACAACAGTATTCTCAGGGTATTTCTACTAGAAATAATGTGAGAAAGAACATTCTCACATTACTTCCAGTCAAAATGCCATAAAAATGCACACTTGATAGCAGGCATTCTCATAGCATTTTAACAGCAAAGACCTCAAGAAAACATTTTCTCATGACATTTCCTCTGGAAGAGGGTGGAGCTGGAGAGCTCTGAACTCCTCTACTCCCACCAGCATGGGAATGTCTCGGGGTGAGCTCTGCAGTGAGAGTGGCAGGGCAAAGATTGCAGGACATGGAGAGGCAGGAAATCTGATGGTCTTTCCTCTGCAATGAGAGCACTTGCAAGAGAGGAAAGACTGCCCCATCCAAAAGAAAGTGACTGAAGGAAGGTCACTGATAATTATATTACATAGCCCAGAGTAACTCTAGGATGAACTTTTCTATACATCTGTATTTTTAAAATAATACTCCCCATTAAAGTATGTATATGATATGGAAAGTATGAGGGGAAGGAAAGATACTTGGATTTGTTGTTTTTAAAAGGTTTTATGTGCAGACCCTGCATGGGGAGTTTTCATGTGGAATCATAATTTTTATGTGGAATCAAGTTGTCTGCACTGTCACACTGCCAGTCTGAAAGAAATGAAATCTCAGTTTACTCAGAGAAGAGAGAGAGATGTGGTCCTTACTAAGTCAATGGGATAAGTCATAGGACACCTACACTAACTTGTCTGCTACAATTTGAGCTTCTTACATAATTCTGCTGATGTGAGAAATCCTCAGTTCCCGCTTTCAAGAGTCCTCTGCTTCTCAGGGGTTTTACAAAGTCAGACTAAACAGGGCTCTGAGCAACCTGGTCCACTTGCAGATGTCACTGCGCGTTGCAGGGATGTTGGACAGGAACCCAAGAAAGGACAGAAGAGCTTGGTCTCTTTGAACACTTCTGTCCATCTTGAGAGATTCACCTGTTAGACATATAAGAACAGAAGAAGTTGCTTCCCCTGGAGGCCAGTTCATGAGGTAACCCCATGTGAATAAATATGTGAAGAATAATGTCATGATCTGAAAACCAGGATCCCCCTTTTATTTATAGACCACACAAGAGAAAACAGAAATGAGACACTGCTACGTGAATTTTCTTTAGCTATGTCTTACATTGTGTTGAGAGTCAGTGCATCAAAGGTTCTTTTTTTTAACTGAAGCTTTTTCAGAGGTTCTATATTTTCCCTAAACCATTGTGGTTTATTTGGGGGCACTTTTAAAAAAAAATTATTTATTTTTATTTATTTTGTTGTTTCACTTAAATCACGGTGTATGCAGTAAGCAGAGGGCAGTGCCTGGATGTGGGGTGTGGAGGAGAAAAAGTCTGTCATTAGCAAGCCCACATTGCCCTTGAACAAGAGTAGAATAGACTGAGTTGGCTGACCTCTGTGTCAGACCTGGTCACTGAGGTAGTAGAGTGTGGTGTAGGGGAACATCACAAACTTATTTACTTACTCTGCTAGATGTTTTCCACATGTTTAAAGTCAATATAAAAAAGAATATCCAACTTAAAAGTCTCCTAATACAACAAGGGGAAGATACACCCCTTTGAATATTTTAACTCTGACATTAGCCCTGATGCATTCTTCGGATGAAAGTAAGGAGCTCCTGTAGCTGGCACACACATAATTATTTGCTCTGAGAAAAATTTTATCCTAATGCCTAAGATTAAAGATTGGTTGAAATAAAAGCAGGAAAAAGAGGAATTTCATGAACTAGAGGAATCACTTTCCTGGATGAAAAGACCTTTGAGATGGAAAAGGAAAGATTTATCCATGCTATATATGTACTGACACACGTATATCTCAACTGGTACTTATGGTGATACAATACTCTATTTTTATGATGAATAAGTGATTAATAACATAATAGTGATCTAAAATGTTGGCACATGACATATACACATCATATTGATTTTCAGATTTGCATTACCTTTACTTAGGTTTCAGAGAAAGAAAATGCAATGTAAAAATTTGCAGATGTGTCTAACAAGCAATATGACACCTCTTTAAACTAGAAATAAATGGCATTTAGAGCTATTCATGGAATCATAGAATGGTTTGTGTTGGAAGGGACCTTAAAGATCATTTCATTCTAGTCTCCCTTGTCATGGGCCAGGACACCTTCCACTAGACCAAGTTACTCCAAGCCCCGTCCAACCTGGCACTGAACACTTCCAGAGATGGGGCATTCACCACTACTCTGGGAAAACAGGGCTTCACAACCCTCACAGTAAAGAATTTCTTCCTATTGCTATTAATAACACGGAATTTATCCCATAGCCATTTAATTAGTAACCACATCACTACTGGAAGTTACATTTCTATGTTTTAATATTTTAGATGTTTGACTGATAAAAATTATTGGCTAGCCCAAGTTTTTTTAGAAATAATAATAATTAACTTGTTTGCTGCATAAGCCAAATTGAACTGAGAGTAAAAGTTCATCATGCTAATACTGTGTATAGGATGAGGCAGTCCCCAGACATTCAAATTTACAGTCCAGGCTGTAAATAGTGATTGCCAAATCAAACTGCACTGTTCTAGTTTTATAGCTGGCAGGGGGAGAGGAAGAGGAAATATAGACAACCCAGATCTAAGGTGTCTTTTTAAGTCTAATGCACTCAGAGATTTGGAGTTTGTCTCAGCAGAGAAGTGGGCAAAGAGTAGTCTTCCTTCTCAGCAAGTGGTTTCTTTTAGTATGTGTAACTTAAAAAAAAAAAAAAAAAGTATGGGAGTACACATAGCAATCAATGACCTGAAGTGTTCTTTATTTGAAAGTATTTGAAGCCTCTGCAAAATTGTATAAACAAACAAACAGAAGCAAACCCTCTTGCCTCAATGGTCTCTCAGATTTAGGTGCTACTTTCATACTCATATTTTCAAGTAAGAACAAACCAGTAGAAATCTTTCTGTCTTTGTGCAGAGTATAGAAACCAAATCTTTCCTAGAGTTTTAAAACTGCTCTTTGAAACCTGAGTTTGTTTATTTGCTTGTTTGTTTTAAGCAAATCTCCCTATAATTACAAGATAGTTTTTCCTGCTCCACGAAGTGAGTGATTTAAAAAAAAAAACAAACCAAAACCAACCCAAACCATTCCTCACCATTTTCCACCTGTGGTGTAGTAACAGCCACTGTGTCGTTTATAGAGGATTTGAAGCACAATCCTTCAATTTATTATTAAAGCTGGTGGTAGGCAATAAAAGTATATGTGTTTAAGATAGGGGTTTATATCTCCTCTAGGCTGTTTCAACACAAAATTCTCTGTCTTTGTAACAATCCTTTGTCTTTGGAATAATCCTTATGGCTTTTCCAGCACCACATTTGACTTTAGTGGGGCTTTGTTACTGTACTATCTGCATGGATTTTAGGGATGGGGTCCTAAAATCATCTGCAAGGTGCTTGAGAAACCTTCCCTTCATTTTAAAAGGCTGACATCATCTCCCATTCATTTCACCCACATATCATTAAAGGAAAACCACTTCCAGAACTGCCATTACTAAAATATAAATCCATTCTTCAGTAATTCTTCAGTAAGCCCTGCCTTAAATTTAAAGCACCAGGTGTAGCTTGATGTTGTTGATACTGAGTATCTGGAAGTCCACAGAAATTCCTGTTTGGCTCTACAGTGTAAGGGTAGTTCATGAAAGAGTCAGCCTTGTTCTGTAATGCTACTTGAAGTGCTGCTCCACTGAATGGCTGGTAATTTGAAATCATTAAAAAGCTGAGATAAAAAAAGAACATTTGTGAGCGAACATAATTATATTAATAAGAAATAGAAAGACATGAGGAAGCTGTTTGGAATTTAAACTGAAGTTCTTGAATGCTATTTCTGCAGTATTTGATGAGCTCTGATTAACTGTATAAAATTATCAAATGGAAAAAATCCAGCTGGAAATGATGACTGTGAACTTAGTGATGAATCTCTCAAGGATACGTTGTCTCCATCTTTCCAGGCATAGAAAAGCTGTGGACTGTGCAGCCTGTGATCTATCTATTCAGGAATTCTTTACCCCTTGTTTAATTACCTAAATCATTTAGCCACAGTATTTAATATTTCAAGTGCTGCTTTTCATATCTCTTTTTGTAGTCACTGAAAAAGTCTTTTGTGCATCATCCTATGTTCCTTTCCTGTTAGACTCGTAACTGTAGTGAGAATAATACTTCATTAAATTTTTGTCAAGTCTAAATTTTATTCCCTCATTACCTCACTGGAAGCAGAGGGACTGTTCATGGCAGTGTTTTCTCAGCAGTGTGAGGGAAGGCTCTGTATCCTGGCAGTGCCAATAGCTTGTCAGGATGTGGCTGCTCTGACATGATTAATACAAGCTCATGTTGCTGAGCAACCTTAATGAAGCTAAGGATAATCAACCCACCACTTGCACAGATCTCTGGACTTGTACTTCCCCATGTGTTTTCTGTCATCCAAATCCTACGCTGTATGAAGGTACCTGAATTAGCCCTGGAATGTGACATAAAGGAACCAACGGAGAAAGTTGGAGAAACTGATTAAAGGATTTAAGATTTCAAAGGCCATGATCCATCTGGATTGGCTGTTGAAGAGGGTGAGGGTGTCCAGAGATGGCAGAAGAAGGATCCCTGACCTTCCTGACCCTTTAGTGAAAAGAAGGGATGAGAAAGCAAATGTTGTGTTCATTTGTTTATTTTTCTTTGTGTGATTTAGACAAGGAGAAGGGAATAGAGCTCTCTGGGTGGTCCTGAAGCTGGTTTCCTCATGAAACTGGGAGAAGGTTCCCCTTTTAAACATAGTTGTGAATGGGTGATGGGGGAAATAATTAAAGTTTTTCTGTTTTTCAAAACAGTTTTTCTCTACCTTTCTTCATGGATACTCCATGGTTCTGGTAAAATAGCTTCACTTAACTCAGGAATGAGCTTGCTGGAAAAAGCTCCCACTTCCATATTTGATGAGGATCAGAGACCTATCACTGAAACACAAGGAAGAGCTGCAATTGCTGGCCTTTCATCATTTTGCCCAGGTATGCCTGTGGTACAGTGACATGAGATCATCTCAGTCCTCTAAAAATTTTACATTGTATTTACTAACAAAAGAGAAGGAAAAAAAAAAAAAAAAAAAAGAAAAACGTGCATGGAATTAGTTTCCCCTTCCTGGGAATTTTTCTTCCATTAATGAAATGACTGCAGCCTGCCTGTGTTTCACTCACCAGACAACCAGACGAGCAGTTCTGCTCCGCTGTCCCATTCCTGTCCAGTATCCTTTCCAGAGTCACCTGAGTTCTTTTTCAGTGTTTTTCCATTTCATGGCACTCAGGGACATGGCTTGGCATCTCCCCCAGGCGAGAGCACTGCTGGGAGTGTGGTAGCCCTGGGGGGGGTGAGGACAGCCTGGTGGACACGCCAGGCACTGTCACATGCACAGGGACTAGGATGGATGCCTACCTCTCCTAGGTGAAGCCAATAACTGCATATGTTAGTGGGATGGCAGGGACCAGATGCAGCATGCTCATCCCTCTGATTACTCAGTGAGTGCCCTGTAGATATAAATGCTGCAGAGCCTGGCTCAGCCCTGGCAGATTTTCAAGGACAAAGATATTCCCCATTAAACCTGTGGGAAAATAGCCATGTGAATTAATGCTTGGATTCCCAGGGGAATCACTGTAAATATTCCAGCTCTTTTTGTTCCAAATGTGGATGTGTGATAGATACAGTGGCATGTTTCTGTAGAAAACTGAGTGCTGCCATCCCAAGAAGACAGCCCAGTGGCCCCATTTATTCTGTCTCTTCTTATGCTTGGACTTCTGCTAAACACTGGGAAATGAAAATATTCTGTATAACTTCAGCTCTCAAAGGTTTTGGTGTGGGAAACAACAATATGCCATGAATTCTTTTTTGTATATGTGCAGGTTCTGTCTCCTGCAGTCAGCGTTCATACTGTGACATGGGTCTTTTTGACTTTAAACATGCTTGTTGAGATTTGAACTTTGAAATTTGGTGTCTTAGATCTTTTTCTGGAGTGTCCTTCAAAAATAGTTTGGGATTACAGAGATTTCAGAACACTCGTCATATGACATGATGGCAGTGGTCTGAGGCACATTAGGATACATTCATTATTTATTTAATCCCATGTGAATCCATTGACTTTAGTAAAATAACAGCAATTTACAGGGGGAAAAATTTTGACCATCTGTAATAAAAGGTTGCAAATAGCAAGTAAATAATTTCATGAAGAGCCATTGTGCTTGGGGTTGTATATACACATGATGTCTATAAATCATTGTCTACTATACAGCAAAAATCTTGAGCATATAGATCATTATGACAGCGTGAAACAGCAGAACTGCTGTTGTCTTGGTAGATGAGTCAATGTTGGGTTTTTAATTCCCTTCTGCTGCTGGCTAAAATCTTTTCCAGGAATATAAATATCAGATGTCTACGTGTGGAGATTATGAAATGCAAAAATTTGTGAGTTACTCTGTTTAACATGAAAGAAATATTTTTAAATGCACCGGCAGATCATAAAGAACTATATAGCTGCTTTTTTTTTTAATGAAAAAGTTGTTTATTGGAAAATAAAAGTAAATCTTTCATATTTCCCTCTCCCTGGGCAGCAGAAACCAAATATCTTGTTTAGGGTTAGGAAGAATTCAAACAGCATTGCTGACAAAGGAGTGCAGGCACCACAGGTCCTTCAGGTCCACAGCAATCAGGAGAGAGGGCAGGCTGCTGCACAGTGCTGCGCAGGAACTGAGAACACATTTGTGAGTTCTGTCTAATTGCAACTCAAATGAGTCATGGACACTTGGTCCTCACTTCCTAATTCTGGAAGCAAAAAATAAGCACTTGTTTGAGGCCACTCTTTAAAAGTAGCCTCAAACATAGTAACCATAGCTAATTGTAAATGGCTTTTATTTATTGACAGTTTGCATAGTTCAGAGAGGAGTTACTAATATATCACAGACCTTTTAACTAGAAATAAGCATGCTCAAGGCAGACAGCTGTTTTCGGTGTGAGCTGGGAAAAACGCCCCAACTCTTGTTTGATGAACAAACATACTTTCTTGATTGTCTATACTCATACCCATCTGTGGGGATGGCATGATGCCCAGGCAGAAGCTGGGCAAAACTTTTGCCTTGGGCATTAACAGTGAGCAACAATAGGTTTAAATGGGCAGTATGAGTAACACTGCATATAAAATGCCTTAAGCTTCAATTTTCTGCCAAGGATGGCACAGAAGCTTAGAAACAAATGTCTCCTCATACATCATTTGGGATTATGGAGTCCCCAAAAGCAAATATTACCTAAAAAAATCCCTGTTCTTGGGTCATCAATGTATCATATACAAGTTGGCGTTCGGCTCAAAGTGATTACCTTGTTAGAGGAGAGCATTGTGTCTGGTGCACACTGTGTGACAAGGTGGGGATAGCCACTGCTTCCATGGACAAATGCTAACTACACAGCAGGGAAATCCACTTAGAAGCATAAGACCAGCTGCTGTCTCAAGCAAATGGTCTTCATTTCCTGGAAAACATGCAGTCAGAAAAAGGATAAGAACCTGGTTGTTCAGCAGCTGAAGGGATGTGAAAACAAGGACAGACTGAAACATAAAATTTAATGCATGAGAAATAACTAGAAGACAAAAGGAGAAGAGAACTTATAGGATCATAGAATAATTTAGTCTGGAAAAGACCTTTAAGATCATCAAGTTCAACCATTAACCCTGCACTGCCAAGCCCTTGTCTCACTGTGTGGGACAAAGATTCTCTTTGTAGGTAGCTTTAAAAGGAATGAGATAAAAGCACCAATCAATAAAAAGAGAATATATAGATCTGAGGCTAGTGATTTAGATGAAACTATAAAGCCTTTTTCTCTTTCAATAAACCTATGGGGCAGGGCCATTAAATTTTAAAGGTAGTTTTACCAAAATCTAGAAGTAGATACTTTCAAAATACAGGGACTTATTGCAGCGGGGATTACTGCAACAGGGACTCACACAGAGTAAGGCAGGGTGTAATGTAATGTCTACTGTAACGTCCTGTAATGTCTACTGACATTTAACGTTTTTTCTGAGCTGCAACAGAGTCTATAGAAAAGAGCTTTAGCTGTCTTCTTCTTCCACCACCTCCTCCACCCCTGGCTGTCTGCACGTTGTTCTCAACAGTCTTTTAATCTCCTCTCAAACATCAGGCTCTTTGCAAGCTGTCCCTGGCTTTATTCCTACCACCTTGTACCCTCTAGAAGTTTCTTCTAGGTTGTGCTAATAAGATTCAGCTTTAATAGTCTATGCACATCCTATCACTCATAAAGGAGACATAATCTCTTCCTTCCTCCACAGAACGGGAAAAAAACCCTCCAGAGTAGCCATAAAAATGATTTAAGACAAATCAGAACAGGTAAATGGCAAGCAAATAAAGTATATTGAACACTAACATATTTACAGAGCTCTAAATAATTTAGTTAAGTTAGCAAGGTACCTTTCCTTATTCATGCAGTTCTTACATCTGTTCAATACATGTGAAGGGAAAGTAGTTTGTGTTGTATTTCCAGGAGAGACAAAAGTGCTGGAAAAATTCTAAAAATGAGTTCTGAGTCCAAATTCTGTATCCAAATTTGTTTCCTATATTTTTATCTAACTTATTTAACTTGCCCAGGTGTATACATACTCTTTCACAGCATACATGTGGAAACATTACTCCTGTTCTGAACTTCCAACAGTCTCCAGTTTCATTTTTACTGAATTGATTGAGGACTGGCTATGTGTAAGTGCATTTGGTTGCTAGGTTGGTTGTCAACCTGATTTTTTTGAAGAAATGTTAAAAAAAAATGCAAAGAGGAACATGTTCACCAGGCTGTTTTGCAAACAACCTTTTCAGCTCAGTTATATTTTTTGTGGATTTCTGGGATCCTGATCTCATATGGTGACAGGCACAACATGATGTTTTGAATACTATTTTAAGAAGTTATTAAGTATTCTACTTCATTATGTACGTATTATATTATAGTTCAGTTTCTACCATGTCTGAGTGCCTCCTGTCTGCATTACACAGTGCAATAGCATTGGCCACCTGCAATTCTTTCATCCTATCCCACAAAGGAGTATCACATGCATAATCACTAATTCACTCTGATATATAATGTCTTTTTTCTTAGTTTCATATATAAAGTTCTGTGGACATCTTTGCAGCTGCACATAAATATTGCTCTCGGGACTGTGCAGAGATGACTATTTCAAATAAATAAATAAGCTTTGCATTTGAAGGCAACTCTGAAATTAACACTGACCTGTACTTTACGAGTTGTAGTAATTTTGTTTCACAGGTTTTTTTTTATTGCTGTGGTTTCCATGGCAAAATATTCTACTAAAAACAAAACAATGGCCTGAGCAGACTTTAACAAAAATCACAGATCAGCAGTTTGACTGCACCTTGCTAGGAAATGTCTGCTGGGGTCTGTTTGACAGGAGCAGTGCCGCTCTTGGAGAGCTGTAGACAAGGACATGAGCCCAGAACATCTTGCCTTTGAACTTCAATTGATACAAAATAGGAGCTGACTGTACAGTGCAGTTCCTTCTGCAACGTGGGCTCTTCTGAGCCTGCAGAGACAGCGCTGAATCTTTCCAAGGAAGCTTCTTGTGAACAGTTCTTGCTTCTTTGGGAGCAGTTTGTGCACAGGCAGAGTGCTTGACTTGGTGAGGATGTTGGGTGCTGAGAGAAACCAGCTCATCTTTCTTTGATGAAGATCTAATTTACAACAACCTACTTGAGCTTAGAGGCTCTTGTGAACTTTGGCATAGTGCAAAGTTTAATAATGAAGGCAAGCTCACTCTGAGTTCAAAAAACTGCAGTTTCTTGGAAGTTGGGAAATTTAGGCTTCTTCTATTGAAGCTGAAGCGCACATTTCTGCATAGATATTCCTTATATTTTTTCTGTCATTCCTGGCTTTTAAAATAAATTAACTCATCTTTTACCATAATGTAATACATATATATGTAGAAAAGAGATAATTTAAATCTAGATGAAGTCAATAATGGGTCTTACAAGCCTCTTACAGGAACAGGTATCCTTTAGCTTGCTCAAAGCCTTAGAGTTTACCGCAGTAAAATTTTCTTAAAAGTTTCTTATTGGCTTCCACTACAAATAAATTAATTACATGGACACTCAGATTTGTTTATATGGAGATGTAAAAAGGATGCACATTGGCTAAATTGGAGTATATCTTCAGAGTTTGGTTCTAGAACAGTGGGGAAAAATGATGAGTTAGTGGCTGTTCGGTATAGAAGACAGTAGAATAATTTTGTTTGGAGAATGTATTTGTTAATACAGAAATAAATCTTGTTCCATAGCTGTAGAAATAAAGAAAAGAAGTACAATCTCTTGAAATTACCCTACCGACTATGTAGTCTCTCTGTAGCAACAGCAGGCCCATTTCAGGGGCTATTAAGAAGAGACACTCATGAATCTCTGTGATTTATTGTATTTTTCACCACATACAAGAGTTTCCTTTTCTAAAAACCCATGAATTTGTGACACAGAGATGCCAGCTGCAGCTCTGAATGGTGGATTTGGATCTGTAGATCTGAAAGCAAGATCGGACAGCCCCAGGCAGCTTCACACCCCAGTCTGGACCTTTCCTTTCCCCCCTCCAAGTAGCTCCAGCTGCAGTAATCAGTGCTCAGCTTAACTCTTTCAAGTCTCCTAATTCTCCACAGGGTTTGTACCTGAAAGTAAATAATCCAAATTGCTTTTTTGGAGATTACAAGTCTAGAATTCTCCTTATTGAGATTTAGTTGGATTTTAGGAATAAGAAGCTGACTTTTGAGTCTTGCACTGGACATAATCAAGATATTAATTATTTGTATCACCATTAGTGCAATTTAGTTTCAGAAAAAACAGCTGTGTATTTTTAAACTGCAATAACATAAAACCAGAAAGTGAGGAATTAAAGTAAAACATAAATGAAAAGTGTAACTGAGAGCATTCTAAAAAAAATAACCTGATGACTCTTCAATATGTGTGTGTGTGTTTGGATATCTGTGTGTATGTGTGCACACACAGAGATGATACCGTACCTCACACAGAATTGCCATTGTCTATTCATTCATTAGAGGTAATTATTTTTAATTTTTGTCCCCACTGACCTGTAGGCAGATGGTTAGCATGAATGCCATTTTTATCTGGACACCAGATCTGGCCAGACCGCAATCTGTTGGGTTTGATCACTAAACTGGCAGCTGCATTACAGACCTGCTCTTTTCTCTTATTGTCTCCAGGGACTGCAGCTTGGATGCACTGAATGTGAACTTCTGCAAAACATGGGGCTTTTTGTCATTTTCACTTTGCTTTCTTTTTATGACCATCCGGTAAATATCAGCACAGTTAAAAGCTGATTGAGTCAAACTGTACCAAAAAAGCAATTTTAGCTACAAAATTATTTTTTGCTTATATAAAAAGCAAGAAAGTAAATGAGGCTTTAAAGAACAAATATACATGTGCATGTTGATATGAAAAGGCAATTCAATGAATTCTAAGTTGGAGTTTAAAAAATCTATATATGAGCACTATTCTTATCTAAAAACAGAGAACAGGGTGTTGTGGGACACATTTCTGAAAAGGATGAAAGGACCAAAGGTGTTTTATAATTGTATGGTTTGCACATGATTGTATGATCAGTAATACCAAGCAGTTCTATATGACATAATTGCATGATATACAGAAATATACAGAGATTTTTGTCCAACCATGCTCTCACTAAGGCTTGAGAATGTGCATAACTTTAAACATATGAGCATTATCCATATTAAAAGACATTGCATACACTATATTGCTTACATTTTTTCTAAATGTGTGTAAAAATCTCAGTTTTATCGGAGTTATTTTTATATTCTTTTGCTATTTCTTAGTTTGGCAAAATGATTTAAAGCATGGTGGAAGTTCTGCCTTAGTAAAGACTGAAATGTCTTCTTTAGCTATTCTCTACTCAGATTAAATAAAAGAAAAATTTTGTTTTAAATATACTGATTGGTATGTTTCATTTAAAACTGTCAGAATAAATTAAATAATTTGTATCTTAATGTCAAAGGCATCTATTCATCACAGAGAGCGATTATCCTCCCTTTACATGATGCAGCGACATCTAATCCAGATTTGCTCTACAGTGGCTGATGTTTATCACAGGACAGGGATGCATGTAAATAATTCTTGCAACACAAGGAATTTCACTTGTTACCATCAGACTGTGCCACAAGTAGAAGTCAGAGACAGGGTCTATAATCTTACAGGTTTAGATATATTTAGGCAGGGTTTATTTTTTATCAAACTGTCATTTGCCTTACCTACTTTTAAAACTTACCCCTTTTGCATTCCAGTGTTTCACACATAGGTAGGGAGACACAAATGAAATAAAATTATATCTAGTTAAATGCCATCAGAAAGAGTAAATTCCCAGGAATTTTTTTAATTTCCACACTGGTGAATAGTCCACTGAGAGTCCAACAGGCTGTTCGGGTTCCTCTTCTTTAACCTAAGAAAAGAAGAGGGAATCTTGTCTTGTTCAACAGACTCCATAGGCATTTTTCATTTTAATATCATAGATTAAAATGAATATAAGCAGCATAAGGAACAGCACCCTACACAGTCCTTTTTGTGAGTTATAGTCAGATGCACTTTCACTTGGTACTCCCCCCTGATGCTTTCCTGGCCAGTTGTACAGTAGGAGGGGCAGAGAAGATGCCAAATCCAGATCTTGCACTTCCTAGGTAATCACTGAACTTCCTAGAGAAAAGATTATTTTTCTCCTGTTAGACATCTGCCTCCGGTGGGGAATCAGTTTGACATAAGCTGGTGAGTAAATATGTAACAAGAAAACAGTGAGTACAGGTACTTGCCTAGTAAGTTGGACAACCTAATTTTGTTCTCCTGGCTCTCTCTATGTCTACTATTCATGTCATATTTAGAAAACTTAGTTGCCAGAATTAATTCCTTCACTGCAAGTAGAAAGAAAGAGGTAATTTTAGAAGATGATTTACATCCCTTGACTCTCCACTCTGCAAATCCAGTTCTCTCTGGTCCTGTTCCATATGAGAGAATTAAAGATTCAGTGGTGAGATTTTGCCATCCTCACTAACAATCCAGTGCCTATTGCTGTGTTGCATTGCAAATGTGTGTGTGAAAAAGACACGCAAAAATAGACGACACAATGGAACTTAAGGCTACAAAAAGCATCAATCATTGGGGTGATTTGACAAGAGAGTGTGTATGACAACGGTTAATCCTAAAGAAAATTTTCTTTCTGTGGTGGTAGAAAAAGGTCCATGTGAAAGGTTACTCACAGACCAGTCAAAAGAGCACACACTTGTTATGCCCTGGACAACAGAACTAGTCCTGTTCTTTCAAAGCTCTTTTTAAGGTCAGCAGTCAGCTTTAACAACCTGTTTCTAGTGCTGGGAATATCCAAGGTAGACCTGTTATGAGAGAAGTATATTTTATATTTTCAGAGATAGACTTTAATGCCAGGAGCTTGTGCAAGTGGTACCACAGCAGCATGGCTGGGCTCTCCCAGTGTCATAGGTCAGTTAGCAAGCATAGTCCCGGAAGGGATGTCCTTGCTAAGGGGTGCTTACAGTTTCCTCTGGGAACTGATAGAACCTATCAGCTGGCCAGTTTGAATATGGACAATTCTCTAAGCCACTTAAAGTTGTGACCGCCTCTGTGATCCACACTTAAGAATAGACAGACTCCCCCCCAAGCTCTCTCTCGTTTCCGGCGCTGGGACAGGTGGCTGCGGGCCCCGTGTGGGGGCCAGCGGGCCCGGCCAGGCCCTGCTTGGGCCAGGCCGGGCCGGGCCACGGCCGTCCTGAAGCCATGGACCTGTTCCAGCCGTGGAACCCCCCCCCCCACTGCCTTGCCGTGGGCAGCCGGAGCGGCTCGGCTCTCCCCCCTCTCCACTGCGATAAGAAAAATTCAACATTCCAGCTGCAAAGCTGCAAGGCCGAGGTGAGATTAACCCTTTTATTGCTGTGAAGAGCTGAAAACCTGAGGGAAGAGAGAGAGGAGATGCTTAAAGCTGAAAGTCTGTTGTGAAGCTATGATATATCAGAGTATCCTGTTGTAATTTCATGAAAGCATGGGGGGTGGAGCGTTCAACTTGTACTTGTGAGCAAAAGCACCTGCGTTGAGATAGGCAGATGCTGACGCAGCTGTAATTTCATGAGAAGTTTGGACAGGGAGAGATGGACCAGATGAGGACTTTTGCTCCAAATGGAAAAGGAAAAACCTCAGTCCCTAGAGATGCTCCCAGAGATAGTCCTAATGATGATGATGAAGACCCTTTGCTCCCAGGGAAGGAGAAGGGCCTCTGTTTTTGTTTCTGAATGGCTCAACCTTAAAATTGTACCCCAAAAAACTTCAAGAGTGGACCCTTGAAAGCAGTTGCAGGAAAAGCTGCAAGTCGGGGGAAAGGACTCACACGCAGGCAGAGAGACTCCTCTTCCTAAATGGACTGAACAATATTTGGAAGTGGGTGGCTGGCTCATTGTGATACTGTTTTCATAGCACGAGCAAGAAGAGACTTCTCTTTCTAAATGGACTGAACAAGGTTATTATGGAAGTGGTAAACAGACTGAACATCCTAAGGGTTGTCTTTTTACATTGTCAGTGGTAGAAGGGAGGAAGGTGGGGGGAGGAGGAGAGTTCTGAAGGTGGTATAATATTTTTTTTCCCTTCTTTCAGGTCTGTTAATAAACTTCTTTATATTCTTTCAAGTTTGGTGCCTGCTTTGCATTTCTCCTAATTCTTATCTCACAGAAGATAAACAGTAATGCGTATTTTGGACCAAACCACTACACCCAGCCAGGTCAGTGGCACACACAGGCTTAGAAGATGCAAATACACTGCCAAACACATTACACTCACCCATGTGCTGCTTACATGCTTTGGCATTGAGAGCCAGCAATCTTTTCCAATGTTTCAGCAAATCTATCATGCTTGCCAACTTTTAAAATTCAGAAGTGGACCCTGCCTCTCCAGCTGGCATTTTTTAAGCAAAAAGAAATATCTACCAGAGGATTCTGATGACTACCAATGACTCCGAAACAAACACGAATTGTGTGGGATTTGCTGTGCAAGTGCAGATGTGGTGGCTGGTGTGTGGACTGCATGTCCAAATGCACCCTGATGTGTCAGAATCCCTGCACATGTGAGACAGGATTGCTCTGTGCCCGCAACTGAGATTACACCCAGCATTCAGAGGTGTTCAGTACATAGGGACAAAACATGCAAATGTAATGGAGTTGGCAAGAATACAGTCACAGCAGATCACACAGCAGAAGCTTTCTGAGTATTTCTGGAAACAGGAGTTTTTATTTTCTTCTCCTTTTCCAGGGGAGGAAATGGCACTTCTCAAAATAGAAATTTTCGTTGTCATTTAAGATAATAAATTCTTTGACTTTTTTGACCCCCAATATATCTAACAAAATGAAAAGCACCTAAAGACACAACCTTTGTTTGCAGGTTTTCAGCCTGAGAAGCCTGAGAAGCCATATTTTCACAGAGTTTGAAGTCACTTCAGGCAAGGAGAGAGGAGACTGTATTCAACCTTAGGTATAGCAGCAATGATTTCTACTCTTGCATTGTAGTAATAAGCCTTATTATTTGTCCCAGGACACTTCATGAGATGCAAAAATATTGGTGGGACCTTTCCTCTAAGCCACATCCCTGCTGGCATTGGGAGGGATGATACCATTTATACCACATACCTCAGCAGTGACAGGCAGTGACTTCCAGTTGGACACAAATGAGGATTTCCTTGGAGCCCCCTGCCAGGAGCACCCATCATTGCCCCTCCTGGCCCTACAATCTTTTTCACAGCTCCTATTTTATAACAGCTGGCAAAGTTTGACTTGTTGTCACATGAAAGGGAGCAAGCACAAGAGAGCAAGGGCAGCAAACTGAAATGTGGGGGTGTTCAGGAAAAAGGGGGGAAAGAAAGAGGAAATTCATTAAATGAAAATCTGGCTGCTGCAAAATCTCTTAGTACATTAACCCAGCATGGGGTCTGAATCTCTGTTTCAAGGCCCCGACTGTGTCCACTGTTGCTTCATTACTATTTTATTGATTTCAGAGGGGAATATAAATCCAGAGCAGCCTGACCGCCTTAGCAAAACACAGGGCTGACAAAGTAAATGTGCTAAAACAAGGGTCATTTTGGAATCAAAACTGAGCTAGTGAGTCTATAATGTACTGTAGTTTGTCTAAAAGGCATCTCCATTTATAATTACAGTATGTTATCATTTTCACCTCTTCCAAAGAATCTAAAGAACATGGGATAATATAAAACTTCATTTAAGCAGAGAAAAGAGCGCCTTGAAGCCAAAGTGATTTCACAGTTTCCCTAAAAAGAAGAGTTTATAGTTCTAAAATCATTTAGCACTAGGGGGCTTTATTCTCACTACCAAAATCAGATCTGTACCAGTAGAGACCTATTACAGAGGTCCTCCCAATGAGCACTATTATCAATTGATTTATAGTTGGTATTTTTTAATTAAATAATATTATAAACTCGACCACTTAGAGGGCTGATTGCCAATTTTGGAGGATGCAGTTAAAAAGTGTTTCTGCCAGTTTATCGCCTTTGCACCCCTGGGACTGCTGAGCTCCCACTTCACACAGAGAACAGAATTCCTTTGCCACTCACTAAGCAGTGCATCATCCTTGAAGTCACTTAGCTGAGTCCTACATACACAAAAAAATTTAACATTCAGATTGTTACAAGAAAGTGAAGGAGGTTTGGCATTTTGACACCAAACACTGATAGTTTTGTGAACACGTGTGAGTTTTTCCTGTGGAAAGGAATGCAGAACTAGAGGAGTTCTTGTGGCTACTGAACTGGAGGTAAGTACACTATTTTCCATCAGTCGTTAACCTCTTTACCCTCTGCCTTTGCTCCAGATGTTTCCTTTCCTTCCTCAAACTTCTAAAGTGAAGTAGCAGCATGTGAGAAACCCTGCAACAGGAGAAACAGGAGGAATCCAATGTACAAAGAGGATCATGTTATGCTGGGACCAATGCTCACATCTCAGCAAATACAAGTACATGAAATTTTATGTATTTATTTAGAAATGGAGCACAGGCACAGTGCAAGCCTTGGTTATGGCACTTCACCCTTCCATCAGGACTAAAATTGTTGCTACGTAAGGCTTAGCAAAATTCTGTAGTTAGCACACATGGAATAAAACTGCCCCTGCAGCACCTCATTCTGTCTTCTAACAGGTTTAAGAATGCTTAAAAAAGCCTTTGGAACTATTTATTTTTCTTAATTGAGGTCCTGGCAGTCATATAAATGCACATCCTTTTTTTAACCTGGCCAAGAACTTGGTCTCATCTGCTTTCTAAGTTCCACTGTTTAATCACAAAGCTGCGTGGGAAAACATTTTGGTGCTTCTGTTTTGTATTTCCCATCCTTTATACATCCTTGTTCTTACTTCAGGAAACAGAAGTTCCTATTCGTCTTCCCTGGACTTTTGTTTTCATATAATTTTGATTTTCAGAACATATAATTTCACCATGGTCCCCCTGATTTGTGTCTATTTAAATTATCTATGCTTTTTTTATTACTTTTGGTGAGAAATACTTTTTTAGGCTTTTGACCACTACTATCGATTTTTTTAGGCTTTCTTGATTTTGCAGTAATACTTTGAGGACAGAGGAGGAGGAGAGAAAGAGAAGAGAGCCACACTTTTGAATTGCTCCCTGAAGCACTCTCTTTTTTTCCTTCCCCTCTGTAGGAAAATCTACTGAAATCTTATGAGATTTCTTCCCTACAGCTGTATTGAACGCAGGTTTGTATTGATGTGTGTAAAATGATGCCCAAAAAACCCTAAAGTCAGAAGATAAAAAAACCAGACAAGCCTTCCAAAAGTGACAGGCTGAATTAACCAGAGCCTGAAAAGAGTTGTGCATCAAAAAATTCCAAATAAAAGTAATGAAAAAAGTCTATATAAATTCTTTCTTGCATATTTTAATTTTAAGAACCATTAAAGAAAATGAAACTGTGCAGAATATATGCATTCAAAACCCCATAATTTAATTCTAAAAGTCTGTAAAAATTAAAGAAGCCTAAATATTAAACTAAAATAAAATTACATAGCAAGCAGTAAAATAATTTAGCAAATAGTTCTTTTTCCACAGAAATAACACATGAAATTGAAAATACAAGTTAGCATAGCTCTGTAACTATTGTTCCGGTCCTCGTTAATGCATCATGTAATATGATAAAATATAGAGAGTTTCATTTATTTTAACTAGAAAAATTAACTTATACTACATTTAATTCAGCTATTCCTCTATTATCCATGAGTTACCTCCATGTCCACTGTATGTAAAAATACATGTAGTGATGGTTGCAAAAAGTGTAAAAAGAATGTTAACTTTTCAAAATTTAAGAGACGTTTAAAATCTAAAATATCTGCAGAAATATGTCCTCTGAATATATCTTCCTATTCTTTCTTTAAATCCTACTCATTTTCTTATCCTTCTTCCCCCTTTTCCCTCAAGGAAAAAAACCCCAGGAGCTGGGTTTTTCAAAGATCACCACAGAAGAGACAACTCTGCTATTAGTGAAATAACTGAGTGGTTTTGAAAATGCCATTCTAAAAATCAGGAAGAAAACCTTAGATTCTTTAATACATAAACACGTCTGAGTAAAGAAAAAGTCACTAGAAGCCCAAAGGAATTTGGATATTGAATTTTATTCTTAAGAACTCAAATTATCAGACTGGCTAACTGGAGAAGCGGAAACACGTTTTAAAATTTGCCTGTTTTTCCTAAATATATATTTCACTTGTTTAAACCACATAGAGTGGTACTCATTAAGTAGTGATCTTTTTCCTATACATAAAAACATCAGCATTTATTGTTGCTGTGGTAAAAAGGATAAAAATTCTGTTTCCAAAGGCTGTATGTGCCCAACAAGATCTGTTTCCTTGCTAATTACATGAAAACTGCACACAATGGCGCTCTCCTGTGTAACTCACACAACATTGCAATCCATCATCATGGACATTGGCTGCGTATTTGACACTTTCCAGCATGAAGTGTGGTATCTGAGACCTAAAAGAGGCAGTGACTGAATGTGGAATTAAAACAAGCAAAACGGGGCCCCTCCCAATTTTGCATCAAGCTGTGAATACAGAGCAGGCCACAATCAAATGTTAAAAAGTCAGTGCAATGAAATACATACGATCCCAAAAAGGAGAAGGATATTCAACATTTTTTCATAAGTTTTCTCCTTCTTTTCCACGGGGAATCATCTGAGCAACTCAAGCCCTAGAGTGAAGCCTATAAACCACTAGTGTTTAGTGACCATCTGCACCAGTAGTTCCATTATCTGTGGTTGGAGATTGATTTTCCTTTTCCTTGCATGTTCACTTACCCTAATGCCCCAGAGTCTGCAATGGAGCCAGTCGCATATAATGCAAAGACAGCTTTTAAGGCATCAAAAGTGAAAGCATCAGGAGTATCATTATATTCTGAATCTTTTGTAGTAGCTTCTTGTCTAATCCTATTGTAACAGGAATCCACTGGTGGTGGCTAGGCTCCTCCTTTATGAAGCTTAAGTGCAGAGCTCAGAAGAGCTCTGCTTTCCTCAGAGGAAGGCACAAAAGTCTGCTCTATATGGCTCCTTTATGAAGAGGGTGCCAGTCTTATTTGCACCAATTTCATATCAATTTCATACAAGACCAGAATGCAACAGAGGACACTCATTTGGATTTGGAGGCTGGGAACCAGCAGAAGGTTGTCTAAGAGTTCCAGACCTCAACAACGCTTTTTAGTGGTGTAAACAATACATTCAAAGTTGGGTCAAGTAGTATTGCTATTCCTAAGCTGATGTCAGGGATTACTGTAACTCCTCTTAGGAAATGTTTCTTTTTTCCCTCAGCGACATGCCAAAGGTCCCACAAATACCAGGGACAATGAGCTCATTAATTAACCATGTAGGAGGAGAACTGAAACTGGTGGGGCACACAGAGCAGGTTCTAGAAAGGGCTTGGCATGCAGCAGCTGCCAAGTTTGTTCCCAGCAAACTGGTCTTAGAAGGACTTGATGGAGGCGAGATTTTTAAGAATCTGGCTGCCTGTTTAGGTACCTAAAATGGGATCCAAAGCCTACAAATCTGTCTCTTTGTATCTAGTCAGCTTAACTATTTAGACATTTCCTCTTTTTTCACCCCCAAGAAAACCCCACGAAACAAAACCATGTGAAGAGAGGAAATGTGTGGCCTTTCAAAATGTTACACAGTGTTCCCCCTGAGAGACCCATAAGAATGAAAATCTCCTTCCTGTCTGTGCCTAGAAAGTACCTTCTACACACCTGAGACTCTCAAATTGCTTCTCAGCTCTTCTGAGACTATAAAGACACTTGGGTGCCTATAAAGGATATACATGGAACAACACACAAGAAAACAGGTATCAATTATTATGCCATTGATCATACCGTGTATTCAAAGTGCATTCTTTATCCATGGTCTCCTGCTCCATGAGAATCATTCCTTGAAAATATATTTTATTACTATCTCTGTATAGTAGATGTATGATAATATTTCCATTTAATGATGGAAATTATAAGTGTTGCTTGAAATACAATAAAAATGTGGCTTTATTATTCTGTTCAAAATTTAAGGTATAAATAAGAGTTACAAATATTAATATATTCATAATTAGGTTTTCCTCCAGTTTTCACAATGTGGCCTAGTGATGCTCTCAGAGAACAGGGAACCTAAGTTTAATACATTCTCTCACCTCTAAGGTTTAGAACATGCTTCTTTGCATCATCTTCTTGCTTTAACCATTGGTACCAAAGGACATTGCTGTCTGGACCTTAAATTTGTATAATTCAACAGAAGTGGAGTGATTGTAGTGTACAAAACACCCAAAAAGTTAGTGAGAACCTGAGTTTCTGGTCCAGTAATGGCTAAAGCCTCCTAAATCAAGAACAAAGGTCTAAATCAAATCCAGATCGACCACTATTGCCCATGCCAGCAGTGTATTTTCTTGATGTTCTTACTGCATCTTAAAAACAAAAAGGGAGTGCACTTAAATTGAAAGGCTACTTTTTTTTTTTTTTAATAAAAAGGAAATATTTTGGTTTCAGCATATATAAGTCATCTGTGGAACTCATTGCCCCATGTCAACACTGGGTACATAACAGGATTTTTGAGGAATTTAAAGTTCTGACTGGTGACTAGGAACCTCACAGATGCATCAGACAAGATACATAATATATATATAAGGGACATAAAAGAGCAAGCTACTGCTTTCTATTAACTAATAAGAGTTAGGGGGGAAAAAATATTTCACTTTGGGATGATTGTGGCATAATTGGCACAATTGATTTTCTTGTACCTTTGTCTGAAGCATTGGCTACTGTCAGAGAAGAGATGCTGGGCTGAGCTCAATCATTTAGTTTGATCATTACTTTGGCAATAAAATATAGCAAGTAGAGTAAAACAGATTTTTTTTTTAAATAGATACTTCTACAACAAAGAAAAATAGTAGCTACACAATGCCTAAGTCAACAAAACAAAATTCCATATACTTGTGAAATTAAATATTTTTATTTTGTTATAAAATTTTTCTGACAGACAAGGGACAGATATATTTTTTTTTTGTTATGCTTATAATTTCTTTCATGGTTTTGAAATATAAGAAAATCAAGAACTTTCAAATATTTAGCTTTCAAAGGTTTTTTAACCATCTGACTTGGAGTGGATATTTAAAATTAGATCCCCAGTGTCCTGTGTGAGTACTTTAAGTACAATCCCAATTTCTTGTGTTAGAGCTCTTCTCTTTCCATAAATATATAAACACTAGCATACAATAGTGAAATATTTATGATAAATTGCAGTGATAAAATGTTAAACCATCCTTTAGTTGAATAACAAAGGATCACTTATTTTTATAACTATATTTAGTGCCCATTTTCTACTGATTATCAGTGAATTTATTAATTTTAATCAAATTCCAAGCTTCTTCTATTTTTCCCTTTTCATGTTTGCTGAAATTTGTACTATTTTACAACACATTTCTTGCAAAAACAAAATATCCCTTCAGAAAACACCTAACAAATTGTGTTGCCACACATCCTATCTAGAAATCATGTGTAGAATTTAGTCTATAAAGGAGAAACAGGAACTGATTTCATACATTCATCTATTTTAACAATGTAAGAGGCAGTTGAAAGAGGGTAGATTTACGTTAGGTATTAGGAGGAAATTCTTTACCACAAGGGTGGTTAGGCACTGGAACAGGGTTCTCAGAGGAGTCCTGGAGGTCCCACCCCTGGAAGTCAAGCCCAGACTGGAAGGGGTTCTGAGCCACCTGGTCTGGTGGAAGGTGTCCCTGCCCACAATGTGGGGGTTGGAACAAGATGATCCATTATGTTCCCTTCCAACCTGAGCCATTCTATGTATCTTCTCAAATAATATTTTCTACTTAATACTGTAGAGGCCAATAACTTGCATCTGAATATAGCAAGACTTTTGGCAAGGTTTATAGCCTTTATCTGATAAGCCCAGGAAACACAGAATCCACTAGGAGTCTGTTCCAATAGCTAACCACTGTCAGAAATGTGCCTTCTTTCTCATGTGGAAGGTATTAACACATGCAGAAGAGCTGAGATAGCCTATTGCTATGGTAAACTTCAGAACTCATGGAGATAGAAAATAGGATTTTTATGTGTGTAAATAAATGAAATCTGAATTCTGTCCTCTTAAAATGTAGAACACATAAGAACAAGTTGTTTAGAAAGAATTATTTTTTCCTCTGAAACAGTCTTTTACGTTAGAAAATGACTAATGAATTAATAGCAAGCAAATGGCTCTTGTGGCTAATGAAGTCTTGGGAATGCAAGTAGAACTGCTTGACTGACACATATCCAGTGTCTGCATTTTCAGCACTATAGACATTGATGAACAGCAGGTATGAACTTACCTAACAGAGACCCTCACCCATACATATGCTTTATAGGCATTCATTATATATATTAATATATTCATTAGCATGGGGAAAGTGTCATACAAGTTTCACATTGGATTCTTCCCTCAAACACAAGGCCCTGAGAAACAAAGGGTTCTTACCCTAATCAGCCCACCAGAAAGATGTAACCTTTCTTCATTACAAAAAAAAATAAAAATTAAGTTGATGGGGACACAATTCTCCAGTAGCTGCAGAAAGAGTATCTGCTTGGCTTTTGATGTCATTTACACCTAGCAGTAAGAAGGAACATTGAGGAGAGCAAGGTTCACTGTACCTGCCCTCAGGTCCCTGCCCCTTGCCAGACCACGGTGAAGTTGCCATAATGTAAATGTCAGTCATGTAGTTGATTTCATACCCTGCTGCCCACAGACAACCACATCAAAATAAATATGCATGCTATGGAGAATAGCACTTTGTCCTTTGCGAATTCCACAAATGCTGCTTTGCTGGTTTTACAACCCTGTGGCTGTGTAATTTTTTTTCAGATTGGGAGGGAAGTGTTCCTGAGCCTCTCACGGCTTTGCCTTACACTTCTAACTGACTGGCAACACCTTGACTCAATCATCCCCTTAGATCCTGGAGATCTTATGTAACTTGGCAAGCTGTTCCTCATGCCAGCAGACCACAGTGCGTAGCACTCCTGAATTTCACAGCACTCCCCATTCTTTGTTGTGAATATCTTTCCTGCACCAGCTATGATTTATAAAGTGGTGTGCAAGCTGCTGACTGTTTATATACACATGGACTGAAATTGATCCAGAACAATTTCCTATGTGTCTTATGACTTTGGCCTCTGAACTGGAAGCAAACATGAATGAAATACAGTGGCTGTTGCCCAGGGAAGGATCGTTCTGCACTGGTGGCAAATGTGTGGCAACAGCCAGGGGAGTTAGAGAATGGGACATGTCCAGGCTGACAAAGTGTCCCTCACTACAATTTGGTGAGTAATTACAAATTCAACATAACATGTGAATGTTAACTACCTAAAACAGAGTCCATGAAACACATACCCCCATGGTTCTCCAGGTACAGAGATCTCCTTAAGAAAAGAGTAAAAATTGGACTGTTATGCAGAATGTCTGTAAGCCTAAAGAAGAGAAAGGTCCCTTTTTCTTCTAAGACCATGTGTTTCTACAGGTTCTCTGAGGAGCACACAGATGTTTGGCTATGTTGCCTTTTTGCCTGATGAGTATTCAACTGCCTGGCAGGGCTTGTGGGTCGAGGCCAAGCTTTGCTGCTTATATGTTCACTGTATTCTTTCTAAATTCCTTTTGTAAACTATTTTACTGTGTATGCAATAATACTCTGCTTTGCTTGAAAGATTCCAGGAGCTTTATTTTGCCTCCCCATCCTCCTAATGTAAGGAATGCTGGTAGTAAAGGTCACACAGCCTTTCCCCTTTCATCTTCAGTTGAATAAAATGTAGGAAGAAACAGGAGAGGTAAGGAAACAAGGAGACAGAGAAGAAAAGTTGCAAAGGAGAAAAAAAGAAAATGAAACTGAAAATAAATAAATATGGAAATGAAATAAAAAAGGCAAAAGAAAATACATGGCAACAAAGTTTAAATATAGTTGCTTGCCTGTTTAAATTCTAAAATTACTCCACATCCTCATAATAGGATTAACAGGTTTCAAAGGACTAATAATCACTAGTATGACTGAATGCCTTTAAACTGGCTCTGCTTAGTCAACCTAGGAGGACTTTCTGCTCCCCTGATTGCCATACACACGATCCCTGTCTTTGTGAGCTCTAACCTTTCATGGGTCATTTTTCTTCATGCCTTTCTCTTTGCTTTCCTTCTCTGAACTCTAAGGCTTCTCCTTTCCTCCATGCTCTGAAGTCTCTTCCCCCGCTTTCTGCTCCAATTCCCCCTTCTCTCTGATACAGAGGCATAAACGTGCTGCCTGAGCACTTTATGTGGGTACTCCTGAGAACTTCCCTATAGAGATGGCACTAAACTCCATGACAAAGACTAAATTCTGCTAGTGTCATAACCAAATATTGCAATTTCCTCCACTGTAGCCCAGCTTTCCTCACTGAGGTGTTGGCCTTTCATGTCACTGTTAGTTGTTTGCCTTTGGCACAAATTGGATGAGGCAGAGAAGGTCTACTATTACTCAAATCCTGCTGCCTCGCAATCAAATCTGAGGTGTCATTAAATTCCTCTTACAACACTGGGTTTGGTAGCTTCCTTATCTCTAGTAACCAGGCATTTCTCCCAGTTGTTATTAAGTTCACTTACAACCATTGGTAAGAACTTCTGAAGTCAAATTGCATATTTTATGTGTGAAAAATCACATACTGAGCTCAGTTCTGTCTGTAAGGAAATGTTGTACTCTTAAGCAAGCTTTGCTGATTGCACATGACTCTTCCCTTTTCTGGCATTCATTCATTTTCTGAAAGCCTGAGCAACAATCTAAATTCTTAAAGACAAACCTGGATGGGCAGGAAAATGACAGGCACATGGGACAACCACTTCTGAACCAGGATTCAAAAGTGTGCCTATCCTAACAGGAGAAGAAGCAGATACAGCCCCCATTTATTTCATTGAGTTGAGGGTCAGAATCTTTTTGTTTTCCTTTTCCAACTCATCAAACTTTGAAAACCATTTTAATTTTAGCAGGTCTGGCATTTGCTTTTCCTAATAACAAGCATTCAGATGCAGATAAAAGCTTCAAGTGCTTTTATTCTTTTTTTTTTTCTTTTGTGGCAATTTGTTTGTTTAATTCTTCATGGTCTTTGCAGTCTATGAGCTGATACACCATTCTCCTTTTGCTGGTCTTAAGTTTCCTTAAAAACAAATATATCAAGCTCATTGAGATTCCCCAGGAAGTAGGTAGCAAGTAGATGGTAGGTTCACAAAGTGACAATTCACACAATTCTGCTTAAAGTGAAATTAAATACAGGACACTGGAGTTAACAGTTTACAGGGGCTCAAAACTGAGCAACAGAGCTCCTCTCGTGAGGAATGAGCTGTAACACCCCTACATCCAGCTCAGGAAGTCTGTCAACCTTAGGTTGTGGAGGCCTGGAACATATGCAAATGAGAAATTGTTCTGCCCTGCCTGGACTTCATATTCTTCCTCCTGTAGCAGGTAGACTACTGAACTGAATGAACTTTTGACCTGAACCATTACAAACCCATTTATATTCTGAAGCTTTCTACTGCCCTGGACTCCTTTACACACTGCAAATTCTCACTTTCAATCTCTTCCCAGATACTTTGCATTGACCAGGGTGTTCATGGAGGTTGGAAAGCATTTGAATTAACTTCCTAGTGTTGATTCTACCTATAGATCTATGTACAGATCTTAAATGGACTTTCTAAGAATATTTGTGAATAAGCAAGTTGTTTCGTTGACCAAAATGCCATGAGACTTTCCTAGTAACCTAGTAAATTGGTATATGTCTGAGCAATTAAAAAAGTTGAGATAGACTTCTCTGAGAATAATTCTGATGTACCTTAGGGATACTTTACACCTAATTTCTAATATCAGATGTAGGATACAAATACAGCCCCCCTTAACTGATGGCCTGGCAGTATCAGTTTCCTCCATGTGTGCTTGCCTTCCTTAGCCCTGCATAAGAGTAGTACTTTCCTTTTCTTAAAAGAACTGAGAAATTTCTGAGTGAACTTAAACTAAAAAAATTTCTGAGGTACTTGATATTTCTTTTTCTGTCTGAGCAAGCTAAGCATTTATGCAGAAGCCTTAGCAAAAAATAAGAAATAAAATAAAAGTCTCCTATGTTACTCTTAAGGACAGCGGTTTTTCTATGCCTTTCCATTCTTCATTCCCATGCCAAGTACTAACCAAATCTATATAAATGCACAAACACCATTAAAAAATCAAGGGGTTTGACACATACAGAAATGATAAATCCACTCTAGAAGCAGTCAAATGACTCAAAGATCACTGATAAGAAGAAGGCATTAAAGGCAGCACATCCTTGCCATACACCAAGAAGATTTTCCCTGCTGGGTGACCTACCTCAACTAACTGTCAAAAAGAATTAGTCTCAAGGGAATGTTTTGTTTATAGATTTATAAATGTTGACAATAATCCTAAATGGATGTTAGGGGAATTGACAAATCTCAGCATTTTTCTTGATGTATGTGTGCCTGGGGGAACTTTGGAGGCCACAGCATTCATTAAAAAGAAGCAAGCCATTGACAGCTGACAGGGAAAGACAGGTAGCATAGCTAGAAAAGTAGAAGCTATTTGTTGACATAAAATTGTGAAACATAACCTAATAATCTAGTATTTTCTTCCACTGTTGTTTCTAGGCTCACTCAAAGTGTACAGACCATACAGCCTACAGTGCTTAGTGAAACAATAAATCTGCTTACTCTATAAATGGCTTTATTGTCAAAGTTTGAATGCTCAGGAAAATAATGTGGGCCAGATTAAAGCTGGAATTAGTGCTTTAGTAAGGATCTGGGGGGCAGCTGAGGGATGTATTTTTGTTTCTTCTTTGTATGCATACATGTAGTTTTTCTTTCCCCAGAGGTCACAGCACATGTTAAAACAGCATCCTCTGGAAGAAAAAGAGTTCTGAGCTTTGCTCTGTCTTCTTATCCCGACAGAAGTGAAAGAAGGGGAAAGAAAACAAATGAGGAAACTCAGAAGTTTGATTCTAACTTTATGTTTGATTTTGAGCTAAATTGTGGCTGGGACCACTGACAGGGAAATTTGCAGAATTTATCCAGGAGTCTGAAGAAGATCTTTGATTAATTTTCCTTGCTAGTGTATTAATTACAACTAGCTTTTCTACCTAGCAGCCTTCCACTTAAATATGATTTGATAGTAAGTGAAAACTAGAAAAATATGGCAATCTGAGATATCATTTATGGATTTCTTTTGATAGTGAACAAAAATACTGAAAAATATAATGGCAGTTACTTCTGTCCTGTTGAGAAATAATACTTTCTAAAGGTTTTAAAAAACCTCTTCAGAGATTGATTGCTGGCACTCTATAATCGAGATTACTGTGGGTGTATTTGTGTGTTTGAAAAGGGTGAAATACACAGTTATACATAACATCCCTAGGATGGAAATGTCAGCACATGTCTTGTCTCCTATTTCCTACTGCCAGAGGGCATTTAACAGCAAATTTTGCAGTATTTCATTGAACCCAGTTTTAAACAAAGGTAGCAACAGGTCCTCCAGCACCCCTGGGGCCCGCAAGAACACACTTATTTCCTCTCTTCCACATTACCCCTTCTCTTAAGGAAAGTGATTAAGTAGCAGTAGGAGTCACAGCAGTAACATAGACCATGTCCCGTTATAGGAAGCAGCATGGATAGAGACTGATCATACTTCTAATGTTAGAAGGCAAAATAAAAGACAACGTAGTTATTTAGAGAGGAAGGAATTTGAGAAAAACAAATTTGGTGATTCTGGTCAACATTATATAGAAAGTCTATGCAAATCTGGGAAATAACTCAGATCTCTGAGTTTGTCCTTTGACAGTATCTCCTTGTGCTGCACCATTCTCTTTCATTGTTTTACTCCACCCTACATTGTATTACTGACAAATATTAATGGAGTTTCTGTCTCCACTTCCCTTCACTGGGGTTAATACTGTACCCAGGCTGACCAGAGGTCTCACAGCTGATATTCAGTGGGACTTTCACAGTTAATGTGCAGCAGAAGAAACTATATATTGTGTTTCTTTTTTTTCCCTTTTTTTTCCTGAGAGTTTCTCCTCTATCACAATCATTTCTGTGATGTTTTCCTGGTTTTATCTGTTAACTATGTGTCAATAACTAAAACCAGTATTTGAGCAAAAGCCCTACCAAATCTTGACCATTTTTTTGGTGAGGCAATAACGTGTTTTTGAATGGAGCCCCAGATGTCTTTTTAGGATGCCCTGTAAACTTATGTTTAATTTCCTGTCTACTACCAGCCTTAGTCCATCAGTATTGCCCTTGCTTTCACAGACTTCTATATATCATGGAATATTTGTATTTTGGATTGTTTTCCCCGAGAAGTAATAGCTTCCATTTTACAGGCTGACACTCAACATAGTGCAACACATAACTTTAAACTTTTTTGTGTGTTATTTTTCTGTTTTCAGCAATGCTTGTTTTCCTTCATCATGAGTGTACATATGGAGGCTGGTTGTAAAGAAATGGTCATGTGAGTAAAATCCCAAATTCCTAGTAGGTCGGTGAAGTACTTTACTTCTGTCACCACTGACCCACCCATCCCTACATCCTGTTTTCAGGGACAGAGTTCAGAGGTACCGAGGGACAACCTGGCTCAGCTGCCCATTCAGTTTAATGGAACCTAATGAGTTTTCAAACAGATGGATTTTCATGAAACTCCTGACCTTAAGAGGAAAATGAAGTTTTTAAGGAAAAAAAAAAGTACATTGTGGAAAGGTTTAGTATGTGTGTGTATATTGGAGAAGGATTTATAACAAGGCTTTATGCTTCACCTATTGTGTTAAATTGATAAGCTCACTGACTCGTATATTTTAGTTACTGCAGCTGACACAGTCCGTTCATGAGAACTTTGCCTCTTCTACAAGATGGTCCCCATCTCACCCTTCAAATTTAGGCCTCTGACTTAAGATATCACTTCATTACTTGTAGAGGACAAGAAATATCCTAATCTGAAAATTGGTGGAGAACTACCTAAGGTGTTCACTGGCCCCCACTGATTGCACTGGGCTTAAACATTTCCTTCTCCAACAGAAGCCTAACTTAAACCAGCTACAACAGTGTGAAATGTCTCCCACCAAACTGAGTGTTTGCTCTTGTTCTTAAGCAAAACATTTTTTCATCTCACCAAACTCTTTTAGCTTTGATGCTGTCTTGGTTTGCCTCTGATAGCTAAGAGTCACTGGGCTGCAGCCCCTGAAGCCCAATGGGAACAACTTCCTTGCTCCCACAAAATTAATTTCAGATGTTGTGTAGCTAAATGACATAAGAAATCATCTTCATTATGGGTGTAATTCATTATGAGTGGGCTAACACAAGGATCTCTGTGTCCTTTCAAGTCTTACATGGGCCAGTGGAGCAGGACTTCACCTGGAGTGAAGAGATGTTTGAACCAGGGAAGACTTGTGTATGAAGCAGTGAAACTGCAGCATGCCCCAAACCCCAAGTATTTTGGATCTCAGGGGAAGCCCTTTGCCTCTGCTTTCACTGCCAGGAAAGCTTGGACACTTAAGCGTGGAGTCCCATATTTCAAATCAAAAAAGGTAATCAATGACAAACATTTTTGTAGCTTTTTTGAGGAGAGAACACATTACAGAGAACAATCATTTGCAGCTCTATGATCCAGCTTTTAACTCCTGTCTCTCATTTCCTACTCATGATGTCTTGGCAACTCTTTCTGCTCCAGGAGGTATTTTTCCCTCCCCCTCCCACTCTCTCCGAAGTCTCTACACGTGCCAGGAAATAAGCAGGCACTGCCTCCCCCCATGCCCTGCCCCTCGGGGCGAGGCACCCCGGGCCAAGGGTGATGAATGAATGCCAGGAGATTTCCTCCTGATTACCAAAGGTGAGTGATGGAAACGAGGGAACATTAGAAACGATTGCAGGAAACAGATATCCTTATCTTTCCTAGTTTCTCACAACAACAGCAGTTACCTGGGGCACACCAGACATTTTACTTCATGTAGCAGCTAATTATCAGAGACCAGCGGTACAAATACTGACAGCAGCTGTAGCTTGTATAGAGATCAGCCCTGGCTTGTGTTCTTTCCACCCACTATCTCTTCCAGACCTGGTTTGTAACTCAGGTTATATCACTTCAAAGAATTTGACCTTCCTCTCTGTCATCCAGCTGCAACACACCGAAGCAAAGGAAATGGGTTTACATTGAAGTGGAAGAGAAATCAGTTCAGAGATTTAAATCCTCAAAGAAAATATTTTTTCCTTCTTAGAAAATCATTCCCTATCTACTGCTAAAGGGTGCTGCCTGGAAGCACAGATGATCCATTTCTTCTACATATGTAAAATAAGGATTTAGATGATACACAAGAGATGCTTTTTATGTATTCAGCAGAATTATTCTCAGGCGAACATATTAGGTATCTATTGCTGCTGCACACTAAAAATAGAAGTGTCAGTGTTTTGGATTTAACTGATTCAAACACTGCACTAAGAGAAACAGATGCCCCATTTCTGGGACTCACATGGTGAACCACCAGCACGAAAGTTTGAAGCAACACAACCTGCAGAAACAATGGAAGCATCACAAAAACACCTTGTGGAGAGCAGGGAGGATGAATGCTGCAGATCACTATCTATGGCACCCTTAATACAGGATTTTATTTAAATAATATTTTTTTTTACCATTACTTTTCTCATTGTATATTCCAGCACATAAATGAGACAACTACATGAGGCTTCCCAGTATCTCTTGCGGAGTTACAGAAATCTGCCAATACCCTCCTGAACGCCGTGACAGAAGAGTGGAACTTTCCTCAGTGTGCAATTCCTGCGTGCAGAAACAGGAGTATTGATGTACATCTAACACAGAGACTCCCAAACTGCTGACTGTGGGCTGGTGGTGATCCACATCATCACCTCTGCCCTGCAGACACACTGTTTAAATTGAATACTAAAGGTGCACCGTGATTTTTGCTGATGACTGACATTCGTTCAGGATCCTAACAATTTGGGAATAACAATTTGAGACCTGTCACTGATCAGCTGTGAGCAAGATGCTTCACCTCTGTGTGCCTTTGTTTCCCTTCCAGCACCATCTGCTTTGCTTAATTAAAGCGAAAGCTCTTCTCTGTAAAGACCTTCCCTTCACAGGCATTTGTGAAATGCTTTTCACAGTGCACCTCCGAATTCATTCAGGACACAGAGCTGCCAAGCTAACATTGATTACTACTATTAACAATCTCTGTTTTAACTTGTCAGCTATGACAGCAGTATTACTAACAGCGTAGGAAACTAGAATCCTAAGAAGCAAAAAACCAAGCACAATTTAACATGAAAAAGGACTTTGTCTTGTTTGGGGTATTGCCCTTTCAATCAAATACGAAAAGAATCCTTACATCCAAATGTGTATGCTAAACTATCGTGATCTTCTGCAGATTGCTGTGGAGTGTAGCAACCTCTGGGTGTGTAGGATACTTCAAAGCACTTTGCTTCTCAAAGCATCATTTTTCATACAGTCATTTGCATGCAGTTTTGCAGTCTTGTTTTTAATGGATTTTTCAAAATGCTAATTTTTGCCTACTCTGCTATAATCTACTTAGAGTTTGGGTGGGATCTTACACAAGGGATGCAAGGGATGTGCAAGGGATAATATCGGGAAGAAATCAAAGGCAAAGACTGTTGCCTAGTTTTAGTTGCAGAAATAAAGCTGTTTCAACGCAACCCTAATTACAGTTTTGTGGTGCTTTGTCGAGCCTTGCTGATAAGTTTCCGCGGTAAACAGCTCTTCATTGTTCTTTCACATTCAATCACCATGGCAACTAGCATTTTAGGGTTTGATCCTGAGAGATGCCAAGCACCTGCTTCTGTGACAGTATCTATGGGAGAGGAGGATTCGAGACATCTTATAAGATCAGTCCTTTCAATGACAACAGATTCACTATAGGAAAGAAAAAAAAAAGGTACGAGGAAACAAAAAGCTTTTGATGTGCCTTTTTGAAAGAAATTGTGAAAAAAAAAAATCACAGGTAAAGCCTGGCCCCAGTCATACCCTACAAACATACACAGTATCTGACACTGCTGCTCATGGGTGTAGCGCACTACAAAACAAAACAACATAAAACTCACCTCATTCAAACAAAGCAAAGCAAAACAAAACAAGCAACAACAACAACAGAAAGAGGCCTAACGAGCCTAAGGATCTAACTCCAAAGGAAATGCAAGTCAAACAGAGCCTCAGAATGTCACTAACAAAATGTCGGGAAGATTAATTCCCTTTCATTCATTGCCAAATCCTTCATTGCCTTCTTATTGTGAAAAAAAGATATTGCTTGGGAGGTCAAACTCAGGTGATAAACAGCTGAGCAAATTTTCTATTTTAGCTTCTGAAAAATCCCTGAGGGACTCTCTTTTGTCTTTCCTGCTTATGTTGACCTCAAGCTGTTGGTCAGAGCCTGGAGCAATCACTCAATTTAGCAGAGTAGCCTTTTTTTTTTCTGTACAGCTCCATTTCCTCTGAATTTATCTCGATGTCTCAGTAAGAAGATAGAAGGTTTGTGTCAGCAGTTAGCAGACAGTTTGAATGTAAGCAGGTGTGAACATACCAATTGCTTCCTTATCTGATGCTGCCTGAACACGTTGGAACTAAGCAGTGAATGGCTCTCCTGCCCTCTGGTCCCTCGCCAGCTGTGCTCTCCCGCTGCCTCCCCGACAACCCCCTTCACCTGCCAGGGCTGCACAAGTCAGCTGCTCCACGCTCCACCCAGCCCAATTCTGCTGCCATATGCAGCATTGCTAACCAGGGGAAAGTCATCAGCTTGAGGGCAATGTTTTTGTTTTCTCTACTTCAAAATATTGGTCCGGGTTCTGTATAAATGCAGATCCCCAGCCGAGGGGCACAGTTACCTTCATCTGCATTAGCATGATAGGAGTAAGGCAGCTCTTCTTCAGTGATATCTAAAGGGAGTGAGTCACCTTCTAGGTGTTTTCATTTCTTGTTAAAAAAAAAAAAAAAAAAAAAAAAAAAAAAGCATGCTAGGTCTCTATTTGCAAGTCACCTCAATCAGTGGCCCGGCTAATTAGAATGGGGAAGTTACTGTATTCATGCATGTACAACATTGTGAATTTAGGCATTTTGTCCTCGATTAGCCCTCAGGCTAAAAAAAAAAAAAAAAAAAAGTTGTAAGATCTCACTGCATAGAAAGAAGTAGTTTCTTACAAGCATATCTCTTGTTCATCTCTGCAAATATGCACAAGAGAAGAAACCAGTTCTTCAGATGACAATTTGGGGACACCTTAACTGCAATCTTTGTATCTTGGTATTGCCATTAATGGTAAGGTTATGGTGAGGTTTTTATTGCTTTAAAAGATTTTTCTCAGGACACTACTTTTTTTTTTTTTTTTTTTTTTTAACCTTTCTTTCTTGCTTTCATAGCCCAGATGTAAGAGCAACTGAAAGGAAAATAAAGATTAGGCAATGCCAGAATTGAAACAAAGCAATACGGGTTACATACAAACCATGGGAGATGGTTTAGTGGTGGACTTGGCAGTGTTAGGTTAACAGTTGGACTTGATTTCAGAGGTTTTTTCAACACAAATTATTCTACAATTCCCTCTGATCTGGGTCTACCAGTGTGTCACCCTTAAAAATGAGTACTTTCAGATAAAGTCACACAGCTGCCTACTAGACTATATGATTCTAGAAGTTTATGAAGAAAGAGTATCTCCACACTTACAGTTAAGGCACAGATAGCTCTTGGTCCTATATGGGGAACCATGTCTAAAGAACTAGCAAAGAATATGTGATGGAATATTTATAGTCATCCAGGGTTACCATTAGGGGACTGAGTTAAGATTCTTTGAAATATATGGAAACACTGGCTTCATGACATTTAGGTCAGGAAAATTTCACAAGAAATTATTTGGAAAAAAGTCCTGTGATCTGGAGTAGATTCTGTCCTCTGTCACCTACCTCACAGTAAAGTAATATGTGTCACTAGTTAAACGGTGTTTGTAAAGTGCAGTCCTGAAAGAGGTGAAATCCAGTATTAAAAATGATGATGGAATTAGGTGTAGTTTAGGGCAGGAAGGACAGGTTGGCAGCAAAAAACATGTGCTATTTTACATGTCATTAACTTGCAGGTGAGCTGCTGATGGTCCAGTTCTTCCCTCTTCATTAAACCTGTTATAGACTGAAGTATTATTCATGTCAATTCAATGACTGGAAAATCTACACATACAATGTACACAGAGCAAAACTGAGCATTAGGGTGCTACAATTAAATACAAAATAAGATATGACTTAAAATAACTTTTCGCTCATCTTCCAATTGAGAAATTCTTCTTCATGAGCAGGATCACCTACATTATTAATCCTGATACAGTAATGTAGCTCTGCTAGGGAGTGTGCCATCACAAAAATAATCCAGCTGCAGCACTGTTCTAAGAAGAGATGGGTAGGGATTCATCCATCTACACACGAAACAGTCACCCCAGGGTCTCTCTCTACCAAAAAAGATTGGTCAAAAAAGATAGGGTCCAAACCATGTTATCCTTAAGCAGACTTCTAAAACATGTTGAGGAATGCCCAGAAGTGCCCATTTGATTCAAACAGGAGCCTATAATATGCAGAAATTTATGCACTAAATGTAGGGGAAACAATTTTTACCCTGAATGTTTAGTCGAGATTCTCTACAGTTTGGAACCAAAATTTTCCTTGTATTTTGACTTTGTGTAATATCTAGTAGACCTTAGCTCTAACCCAGGACTGGTGCTTTAGCTCACTTGAGCAAAGCAATACTGGAAATTCAATGCTGTTACCTGCCCAGTAGATTCAGGTGAACTTTTGCCTCAGTGCAAAGCTACACTGAGACAATTTGTTAAACAAGTATAGTCAGTATTACCACTTCACACTCTCTGCTAAAGTCTTTTCCAGCCACAGCTGGTCTTGCTTTCTTCCTTCATGAATGTTATTGCTCTGCAAACATTCTCTGTAGAAGGCTGCAGCAGCAATCAGTAAATTTACTTCTTTTTAGGTTATTACAGTGTCCAGGCCACAGCCACAACTAAAAGAAGGCTCCAGGATTATACCCAAAGAATATAAAGAAAAGTAGTTGTAATGCAGTGAATACCAGATCATTTAAATGTACAAAGTCCAAAGGATCATAGCTGTAAGAGTTGCCCAAGTTCTTGTGAACTTACTTCATGCTGTGTACTTACACATCTTTTTCACATCCATTTTCCCCTTGCAGCTGCCTGTAGTCTTAGGCAAGGTAGAATCATCATGTCAGCAGTGCATATGTGTGTGAACATCTCTTTTTCTCCTGTTTTCTCTCTAAATATATGTTTATCTCTATGCTGAGCTACACATCTATCCTATGTGTCCAGGGGGTGTGTGTGGAGAGGCCAATTTGCTGGTTATAACAGGTAAATGGCTAATATTTCCACTAACCCAGTAGTTAGCAGAGCTCTGTTCTGAATCTTTTGGCAACTTTCATGATCCAACTGTAGCAGTAGATTTAGTTCTAAGAAGTACCTCATCTTTACGCTGTGCAAATTAAACACCAGCTGGATATGTGAGATACTGAGTGACGCCTCCCTCTCCAAGAATATGACCCAGCACTTGGAGAGGAAAAGAAAGATAAAAAGGAAAGGAGACAGAGCTGTCATGCTGTTCTGTACACGGGGGGAACCTCACACAGCAGGTTGCAATCTGAACTGTCCCATTTCATTATGCCACTGAGGCAGACTCCTGCAGTGTATTAACGTTTTAAAATCATTTAGGAAATATGAAGATATATTGTTATTAAATCATTTCATTACACTTCAAAAACAATTTTCTGATGTCCATTTTTTAACATAATAAAGATTGTCTTTCACCAGCGGGGACTGGCAAGTGTATATAGACTGAGTTCCTGTAATAATATGATTAGTATGGAAAGGGAAATGGACTGTAAATAATACTTAGGATGATCTTTTATTCAGCCACATCAAGGAATCACACAAAAGCTTGCTCAGAGTGACTTCCATGGTGTACAGAAAACATGCAAAACTTTATCCATAGAGGGTTTTGCATGATCAGCCTAAAGTTATTCCTAACAAAGATTTATTTGTAGTATACTCTCAGTTAATTTTGTTAATTTTTGTTGAAATATAGTGAAAACCTTGAAGACATGTTTAAATGTGGAAAAAGTGGATACCAGATAATATTATCTGATTAGCATCACACAACCTTTATTTTGCAGAAAAATGTATATATGTAAGGCAAAATCAGCATGAGTAATATCTGCATTCATACAACACTGCAGAAGCAGTAATAAATAAAAATAATAATATAAAAATATAATAAAAAATTTTATTCAGAATCCTAAATTCAAAAATCTGCCTATGGAAATTTCTTTTTTATTTCAAAAAGCATAAACCAAGAAGGAAAAGAAAGTTTTTCTTATTTTGCTTTAAAAGCTGTGATTAATTACTTTATAGTTATTTTTAAAAATAGTCTGGTAATAGATGACTAATTAGATTTTTGTAACATTTATTTACTTTTATGGCAAAAAGTATATGCTGTTGATGTTAATCAGAATTCTCTGCAATGCATGCATTTTTCTCACAGTACATAAGAGAACTTTCTTTAATTTCTTATCACTGAGCTTTATTTATCTACAGAGTTTTTTTATGAGTTGGATCCAAATTGAAAATGTCTCTACGTGTAAAAATAAGTCAGGAGCCTCAACATATATTACTTAAAGATGGATGAAAAATATAGAAGTGTCACTGGAACTTCATTTGTGTTTGCACCAAGAAGCTTTGAAGAAAAATTACTGGAAAAGGGAAGCCTTTAAGGAGCTATGCACTTGCATCACCTCATGTCTTGAAGATACTGTAGAATATAAAAGATCTGTATTTAGACCATCTTATGACTAGATGTATTTTGAATTTCAAACAGCTGGAACTTTGTCAATATTTTCCTCTATCAAAAGTGGTTTAGAAGCTGGGCCCCTGTAAGGGAGCCACATGTGTAGTGAATTCCTATGAATTATGCACAGCCATTTTTATTCAGGAACAAAGAAACAGACTTTTAAGAACTTAAATAAGAAGAAGAAGCTGAGTTCATCTTCCCGTTCCCTTCTTTCTCTTCTGTGTACACTAGATATTTCCAACATTCAACTGAACTCATTGTTTTCTTTGTGCTTGGCCTGACACATCCTTGAGACAATCTGTGATATAACTTTCTGGAGGTTAAATTTCATAGCTGTTATGGGTGTGACAACTCTGAATGACCACTGCCAGGAGTGTTTTCAAGGCCAGAATCTTCATGGTGAAGGTCTATCCTTGAAGCTTAGCTTGGTGTTTTAACTGGCTTTAACCACCGTCCTAAACTCTTAATAAAATAATAATCATCATCATCATAATCTTATTTCATTTCTCTTCTTCACATAAAAAATTAAGGAAGGAAGAAAGAAAGGCAAGTGTGTTGAGAAAGGAGGTTGAAAAAGAAAGAAAAAAAAAACAACAGATGCATCAAGAAATTCTAAGAAAACAGACTTTTAAAAGGATTTTGGTTTATTATATCTACTGAGTAAAATTTTCCTTTAAATTAGGGTTTTTCAGTAAATTGCATTAAATAAGGGGTGCTGGTACTGGAGGAATGATGCAAGAAACAGAATACACAGAGGTCTTATTTTATCAGTAATGGTACTCCAATTAGGAACTGTCATTTCCAAACAAATCTGAAAATAAATGAAAATAGTAATACTACCCCAAAACTTTAGTGACCGCAGCAGAGTTGCTATGAAAGTCCCTCACATTGAAGCTGATTTTCGAAGCTGAATTTTGTTCCTCCCATACGGAATGTGCATCAATACCAACTCAAAAAAAGAGACATTTACCTGTGAATTGCAGCGCAGGGAATTAACAGGACTTTCTTTGATTTTGTAAAGTGTGTAAATTTAGATACTGTGGTTTGGAAACTAATGCCTGGAGAGAATTTCTTTTGGAGACCAGTGAACTGCTACATAAATCATTTTCATCCAAACATTTGCTGATTATTTAGGTAGGGACCATATACAGCAGAAACTCTTCCCAAGATGTCAGTTATGAGATCTTCATGTCAGATAAAGGTCTTTTGTCTCCCACTTTTACCTCTGCAGTTGTCCTTGGTCTTTGTTATAGCTTAGCTGTTTTGCATGGAATGAAGCTTTGATGTTAACTACTGTTGATCTCTCTTCTTTGACCACTAAGGACTTAAAGCAAGGTGAGGTGAATCCAGTCCCTTGTGTGATTAAACAGAAGGCAATTCCTTTGTCTCTTTTTCCCTTTTTTCCTCATTCCATTGTAATATTGAAGTAATAAATAATGCAAATGAAGTAATAAAATAATGCAATTGCTATATTACAATCAGTTGTCAATTGTTCTGTGTGAAATAGGTATTAAAATCAATGATACTTGTACTTTGTAAACTTCAGAATAAAAGATGTTGCTTAAAGATAGAGAGATGCAGTTATGAGAGTAGGGAACATTAAAAAATAAAAAAAGTAAAAATAGTTATTATGTACAGGAAAAAAGAAATCTGAAAATATTTTTGACAAAAAGGAGAAACAAGGCATCTTCTACACTTATCTCAAGGGGATTTTAATATCTTTTGGTTTGATGTAAATAGGAGCAAAACTGTTTATGGTAGTTTTTCTAGATTCTGCCAGAGATTTGAGCTGATCAAGTCAAATAACATCATATCAAACACATTCATCATTTCTCGTTGAAAACCTCTAAATCCTGGAGGTCTGTTACCAATCAGTAACAACCCAACTGGCACAATTCCCTGGAGGAAGCCCCTGTCACACAACTCCTGGCAGCCACAAGCTGAGGTGGTGAAGGCATTGTTTGTTTCAGCAGCTGAAGTGGCAGCACGGAAGATTCACAGTGTGCTCCAAGTCCTCACTCGGCTGTTGGCTGTACACAAGAGCACTCCAGAAGGAAGTCAGGCACATGACACTGTAATAGAGTTTTCAGCTTTGTCTGATTGCATTGCAAACACCACACATATTGAAACACTCTGGCAGCTTCCTAGTGCTCACAGTGAGGAACCTGAACCTTTTGACCTCAAACATCTTATTAAAGCCTTTGCTGGACTGTGTCTCTGCAAGGGAAAAAACCAAGAAACTACTGGACTTTTCTCCTCTATAATTCATTCAAGTAAGCCCGTGCTGAGTAGAGGACCTTGGCTTTGATGTTAAAGTCTCCTAATTGGAAGGAAGTGAAGTGTTAGCCTGTCAGGCTATTAGTCTCTCATCAAATCCTTTAGGAGGTATCCGAACATTGAAGTTCTCACACTAGTGCAAAGAGAGCATGGAGTGGCCTGGTTTTTGTTAAAATGTTTAAACTTTGCATCTGTCTAACAACTTCCCCCAAAATTTAATATACGTGGAGTTGTTCCTTGATATTTCTTTCCTTTTATCTCTACCTTTTTCCTCTCAAAGCCTCCATCGTTTCATTGCCTACAGCATATCAGCTCCTGTTATTAGGAATGTGGGGAATAACTGGTGTAAGCTGTAAAGTCTTGGGATTCATATTACAGCCCTGATGCAAACCCAGGCATTGTGTGCCTAGTGTGACCCACCCCTCTGCTGTTTGACTGTGAAACACCTACTTCTGTGGTGGTTTTCCTCACAGGAAAGTGACCTCTCAGAAGGGTGTCCTTACAATAAACAACATTAAAATCCAAATATTTCTGAAGGATGGTTTTGTTCTAAAGCCTCAGCACAGGTCTACGCTTTATTAGTTGCTCAATTTATAGTATTTACTTGCATTAAATCAACTTGAATTCAAAAATATGTTGCTGCTCTCCTAATTACTGGTGTTTTTCTGCATTACAGATTGAGTATCCAAACATGAGGATGGAGTGTTTCTTTTTTAGGCAAATCCAACTAGTTCAAAATGAGAGTTGAACGGAGTCAAAGTCCTGCAGAGATCTAACTAAACTCCTTCCAGGACCATGCAAAGTTTAATTCTGTGTAATTTCTATTCTTTATTTGACAATAGCACCCAAAATGTCGCAGTGAAGGAAATCTGTGAAACCATATAAATAACTACCCGAAAGGAAATCACTGAATTACTAATGCACATCCTTTGGATTTATGAAGGTAGTTATTTAGTCACATCTGCTCTATTTCTTAGTTTACAGTATGAGCCTAAAGAAATTTTGTACTACCAGTGTAAATGTTTCTGTTCTACAGAGTTTTCCCTATTTTGATTTGCTTAGTAGCAGACGTATACAAACAAATTACGTGTGGCACTTCATGTGTATCTTCCATAATGCTACGTTTCCTTTTGTATTGCAAGATGATGTCCATATGAAAGCAAATCTAATGCATCTGTGCCCTTACTATGCACGTCTCTTTCCTGGCTGAATATGACCCTGTTCCTGTACAATTACAATTGTTTCTTTTCCATGCGAGTGTTTGATTGACAGTCAGATCTCTCACTTTAGCTCACGCTTGGTTCTGGCAGCACTTTCATCTGCTTTTGGATGGGTCATGAGTTTTGTCTTTTAAAACTTCTTTAAATTTCCCTCCACTGTTTCTTTTTAGTGATCTTGTTAACGCCTTCTGTAAGTCATTCCCATCTCTGAATGTCCAGTCTTTTATCATTAAATATTGTAGGGTTTCACACCTCATAATTATTTTTATGACCCTGCCTTTTTTATTTGGAAAAATTCTCTTTTTCTTTGTTAGCTTAAGCAATCAGGCCCAAGCAATTTCTTGTACTTTAGTAAGCTTGATCACTATTTAAATATCCAGGCTCCAAAGATATCCATGGCACTTCATCAAATTTGTGTGCTTCATGATGAAGGTAACTTACCTGTCTAAGCTCATTACAAAAATGCTCTCAGCGATCTTCTTCCATTCGGTTCAACTGACCACAGGGCTGGGTGCAAGAGCTAATGACTACATTATTTTTGACACTTTTTTGCATTATTCTGAATAAGAATTTAGTCCAATTTAGTTTATTGTCATTAGTTTTGTTCTCTCTTGACAGTAGATATTTATATAGTTTGGACTTTTCACAGAATAGGAGCATGAAAACCAAACATTGTTTTATTCATACAGCTACTTTTTCAAACACATTCAGTTTGTGTTTAGGTAAGCAACAAAGAGCACTTACAAGTCACTGCCTGTGGTATTTCAAAAGTGGGAGAGCATTTACCAGGTTCCCGGTTGTGATCAAATACCACTCCTGTCCCTACAGAGGCATTACACCTCCCATGTTTGTATCATTAGCAGATCTCACTACAGTAACATAGATCATTGTGGAAAATATTCAATTAAGCAAGATTTCAGAGTGATCCACAGAGAACTTCGCAAATAGTCTTTCTCATAATCATTCATCCCCCTTTCAGGACAACTTTGTCATGAGCTATCCCTTTGGCTAGTTTCTTCTGCATTTTGTGCGTACCTTATGTACCATCCTCTCCAATTTGGCTCATAAACATCCCATTTTTCAATACTGAACGCCTAAGTGAAGTCCAGATCTCTTAAACGTACACCTTTAATTTACGTTAAATAATACTGTCTTATCAGAAAAACAAAATAGTTCAGTGATGTAGCTACAGAGAATTGATGTACTATTTTATTTTATTTATACTTTTATATCGACTTATTTTTTCCCTCTTTTAAAATTTATACCTGGAACAAAATCTTATGTGTTACACTCAATATAAATACGTAATACATTTTCTTGGAAGTGATTATTAATGACCAAGTAAAGAACTAGATTATATTTTCCTTGCAATGTCCTGAGTTGTCCATTACTGAACACCAGCTTGGGCTTCCTTTCCTTTGATTTTCCCTAACCTGCCACACCACCAAATAACCACCGTGTATATCATATACAGAAACTGTGGGTTTATAATCGCTGCAATACATAACCCTTAGCACAAGTTACTTCATCTGGATATGTGCTGACTTAGAGCAGCTGAGAACCTCTCCCTTGTGTTCAGATTTACTGCCCATCTGGAAGACACTGAAGCTAGAGTTTATATAGAACTAGGTCATAACTTAAGCCACATTAAAGAATAGATCAGAACAGGCATATATAGAATTCCTTTCAAGCTGTATTTGGTATTAAACTGAAAATAGCTCCAATTTCCAAAATGAAGGTAAACCTCAAATGGAGCCAAGCTCTGAGAGGGTTGGTGAACAGGCTGTGAGTTACATCAGTGCTTAGTCACTGGCAGCATGTCCTCATTGCAAGCAGAAAGTGTGAGTGTGGATATGCATGACTGGCATACCTATGCTGATTTAATCTCAGCCATCTGGATAAAAATCACATCACCAGAGCCCCAACTCAGCACGATTTCAGCATGAGCCTTGCAGTCTCGCTGAGCCCAGTGCAGCTGCATGCTGGAGGCAGCGTGCTCCAGGTGGTAGCTCTCCAGCCTGGCCCCTTGCTGCTGACACAGGATGAAAGCAGCTCCATCCCACCTCTCATCTGGCACACACACAGACCGGGGCAGCACTGGGAGCTGTGGCACGCACACAGAGAGCACCGAGGCTCTCTACAGCTGCCTGTGACACCCAGCGTGTCCTTCTTGAGAGGAAAGAGCTGTTACAAAGCCTTCTACCTTGGTTTCCTTCATGTTTATTTTTGTGGGATAGTAGTAAACACACAGCTTGTCAAATTGCCAAACCTTCATCCAGGAAAAAAGGGCCACACAGCTTTTGAAAGAAAACTTTACCAGAAAGTAATAAGTGGAAAAAGTCTGAAATTTCCCAGAAGTAGCCAATCTGAGGAGGAAACCCTGCATGGAGCATTAAACAAAGGATTCGTTTAGAAATTATGTGAGGCCTTATGTGAGAAATTATGTGATAATAGCCTCTTGTTGTGCAGTTTGACAATTGTGATATATGCAGTGACATCAGTTCTGCTTATAATTTACTATAATTAGAAAAAAACAAAGCAAGATTTTCAGTTGGATTAGCTGCATAGTGTATAAAAAATACATTCCATAATTATAATTTTTATGACTTATAAAACATTGCATATTACTGTCAAAATATGCCTTTCATCACTGCTCCTTCTGTAGTCATGCTAGTGACATCTGAGTGCAGATGTCATATGGACAATATTTGCTTGAATATTGAGATTTTGATAGTGCATGAAAAACTGCTAATCTGCTGGTCTGGAAACTTTTGTCCTGAAAGTCACTGGTCCTTTGCTGTATCATTCAGATTACTAAAATTTTCTGATCAAGAAACTCCTGTATTATTTCTACTTTTATCCCTCGTCCCTTCCATTCTCTTGCAAATTAAGTGTTCTAAAGGATGTTTATGTATTGCCTTCTTATTTACTCTGTTAAATGAACTCACCACATTAAAGAGAATCAGTTTCTCTTGGTCCAGAGTACAGGATTCCCATAAAGCTTCCCATCACTCTAGCCATCTACTTGAAGCAGAAAGTTGCTGCTGCAAGCTGTCATTTCCTACATGCTTTCTTCAAGGAGAACCATGACTGGCTTTCTAAGGAAAAATGTTTTGTTCAGCTGATGAGTAAAACTTGCTCTAGGTCTATTGCAATTGTAATATGAACTTCTCTGTACTGTGTACAAGAGAATAATTGACCATTTATTCAATGGATCAACAGAAAATGCTTGACCATAGTAATAATTGGAGGGAACACAAAAGAATTTTAAATGCTACAGTCTAACAAGTACATTACTTCATTAGAAGGATAATTTTTTATCTCAGCTTATACATGTCAGGCCAATCTGACTCCTTTCTTAGCAATAAACTGGCAGTGTTTCATATTCAAAAGCTCTATGCAGACATTAACTAATCAATCAGTTTTCTTATTATAATATTTCATCCTGTTCTGTGGTGTCAGGTTTGCAATATTTCAAACTACTACAAATGCCAATCAGAAGATGTGAAGTGCCCCTTTTGATGCTTAATACCCTTTGTTTTGCTTAAATTATGACTGAACTGAATGTTCTTGCAGCCATGGTTACATTCCTGTCATCATGTTTTCAGAAACACTGGATTTTTATCTCAAATATAGTGTTGTAACAGCATTCTGTGGCACAGCAAAGAATAAAAAAAGTAAACCCTGATGCATTTGTACAGTAAGTCATAAGAAAATTATCATTTACAACACATAGAAGAGAACAGAATTGTCTATTGCTGTTGGAAGGAACACACAGGGATCAACAAGTCCAACAGCCTCACCAATTTGGGGCTGACCAAAAGTTAAAGCATGTTGTTAAGGGCATTGTCCAAATGCCTTTTAAACACTGACATCCTTGGAGCATTGACCATCTCTCTAGGAAGACTTGTTCCAATATTTGACCACCTTCTCTGTAAAGAAATGTAAACCTCCAGTGTAAACCTCCCCTGGTAGAGCACCGAATCTTTCCCATATGTCCTTCCCCTGGATCCCAGGAAGACCACAGTACTTCCCTCTCCATTTCCCCTCCTCAGGAAGCTTCAGGAGCAATGAGATCATCCCTCAGCCTCCTTTTGTCCAGACTAGACAAACCCAGAACCCTCAGCTGTTCCTTACAGGACATTCCTTCCAATCCTTTCACCAGAGACTTGCCTTGTGTGACTTTTCTTGGTGCTTTGGAAACAAAACTCCATTTTAACCTTGTATATGTGGCTTATCTCTTTAGATAGTGTAGATGAGTATAATGCTACTACTTTCCATGAAATTATTATATACCTCCACTGAAAATCTTGTCTTGGGATTCCTGTAAAATCAGAGGGAATTCCTGTGTTTGGGACAGATTTTAATGACTGTCTCATAAGTGCTGACAGACTAGTGACCATCTTTTGTTCATCTAAGGGACAAGCAAAAGAAAATAGTTTCCTTCTAGTTCAGTTTAGGTGTAGCGATGCAAGTGGCTGAAGCCACCCTGACCGCTGAAGATCCAACAGACACCAAGCTGTGGTGGTCAGGCACCGAAGCATAATGCCTCGCTCTGTGGTGAGGATGAGAGCCCATAATCCCCCGGTTCTACAGTTTACATATTTTTATGTGACAGGTTCATGTTTTCCCCTCCTTGTTCTATGTATAAGTTTGTTAATATTCATTTCCCCTAAGTTAATATGTATTAATTCTAGAAAGTTCTGTTGTACTCGACACCCCATTGGTTCCTTCCCTAAATCCCTCCTTTGTGTTATTTCCATTGGTTCTCTTGCCCTCAACCCTGTCTCCTGTCAAGTATCCCATTGGCTGTATCCCTTATCCCCGCCTTTCCTATCCCCACTATAAAAACCCTGGACACCCTTAGGTCCTTGGCTCTCTGTCTCATCCCCCCCATTGTTTCACCTCAATAAACATTTTGCATGGCACTTACACGGAGAGTCCCCTCTCTCTCCCTTCTTAGCCTCTGCCTGTGTGCCTTCACACCCTGTTCAGGGACGGCTCCCTCGGGTGCGGAGCGCAGCCCCGTCTGCCTGCGCTTCTGTGTGTCTGTGCTGCCGCAGCGCAGTCGGGTTGCGGCTACACCTCCGGGCTCTCTTTGACCTGGCACGCAAAAACCTGACATTTAGGAAATGAAATGAGACCATTATCCAGCATGGCAGTTTAAAGGCAGTGAGAGGAGTGCTCAGTGGTTTTGATTCCAGCATCCCTTATAAACCTACCAAACTCCACCTATGGGCTATGTGCCAGCAGTAGCATGTGACAGTGGGCTGCCCACCTTGGATCATACAGGAGATGCAAATTTGTATGAGAGTTCTCTCTTAATTGCTATTATTCATGTTTACAATTTTTACTTGTAGAACAGTACTGATAAAAAGTGGAAGAAAGCAGGTACAATGAAAGCAAACAAAAAAAGAAATGTTTTACTTTCATTTTGTAGCCTTGCCCCACTGGCCTTTAAAGATATTACTCTAAACCACTTGAGCTTGTGAATAAATCAGCTTAGCTACACACCATGCCACATTCTTGACACTATTTAATCTTGTTTTGGGACCATGTTATAACTGTTATAATCTTCCTGTATTCTGTTACTCATTTACTTAGTTGTTAATAATACATTATACTCCAGATATTAGGAATGTGTCTAGTTTACAGAAGTTTCTAGTAAGTGTTGTTTGCTGTGCTGCTCCTTTCAGTGATTATGAGCATGGTATGAAGAATTGTACACTGCTTTGTAGTTATGACACACCTTAGGTAGGCAGCAAACTACATATGTACATCTGAGGTTTAGCTGTGGTCCAGGCCCCTAGCTCGTTTGAATGGAGATAGCACTGAAACAATTCCATCTCAAATCCATGAAATAATCTGTCTCCAGGCATGTGGATTGCTGCCAGGACACAATTTCTGTTAGCAAAGTCAACACTTACTGTCCAGTGATCTCAAAAATAGTGGATTTTTAAAATATTTTTCATAAGTTTTCTCAAAATTGCCTCAACAAAGGAATGTTTGATGGCCACTGCAAGAGCTGTTATAAAAGCGTATTTCAAGAATAATGAAAATAATAAAGGGCTTATGTTCTGCATTCTTGAGGAAGTGCATGTCTGTGTTTGAAATATTTTCTTATAGAGTAATGGCATGACAACATAGCATATTGCTGTGACAGTATCTATGACATTATTATAAAACCACCTGAAAATTTAAGAAAATTTAAGTATTGGGGGTTTTGTTTGGTATGTTCATTTGTTTCCCATGTAGAAAAAGTGTGGTGTCAACACCAAAAGTGTTTGTGGTAGATTTGACTGGAGTTGTTCCCAGACAGTGTTGCACTTAGGAAGTCCGGCCGGATTTTGTCACGGCTGCTTGGTAATTCTCTGAGGGGATATACTTACAGCTTTTTACTGGCTAGCGCGAGTAGTTCAATGCCTTAGAAAGCCTCGAGCAACCCAGAGAGGTAGCACGGGCGATCCAGCACTTTAGTAGCTCTAAAATCGGTACCTGTATCGGCTGCAAAACAAATACCATCAGCAGAAGCAAAGAGGGAGAAATATAGCTCCCTGCTCGCTCAATTCCCTGCAGTTAGAAGCCTTCAAAAGAAACAGACGACAAGAGATGTTCGCAGAAAGGGCAGCACAGCCAAAAGAGGGTGGGGCCTCCCTTGATCGTCTCTTTTATTCGGAGAAGGGGAAAGGGGCGGACTGGGGGCGGACCCGGGGTGACCGGCCAATCAGACACTGCTAAAGAGTTTGTGTTACATTTGGTTTTGCCCGCGCTTTGGAACAAAGGAGTTCAGAACGCATGGCAGAGGCAAGTGTCTTGGGGAGGGGGAAGGGAGGCTCAGAACAGGCAGCAACAATTCTCCACCTAACTGTTCCACGTATACATGCAATTCAATGAAGCTGTGCTCAAAAACTACCCAGACCATCAATGTCTTCTACTGAGGACATTCTTCAAGAAGAAAATCTTATGGGTGCTTTCATCTCCACATGCTGAGAGAGGAGCTGGTGAGGGAGAAAAACTGTCCTGGTTGAACAGTTTGTTCAGCCAAAGAAGAACAGACAGTTTTGGCTGGAACTTGGGGAAAAAGAAGGGTTGGAAGGAGAATCCCAGTATCCATCCCTCAGTGCTGGGGAAGTTCATGGAGTAGATCACCTTGTGTGCCATCATGTAGCATGTACAGGGCTACCAGGGAATCAGGCCCAGCCAGCATGGGTTTAGGAAAGGCAGGTCCTGCTTGACAAGCTTGATTTCCTTCTATGACAGGGTGATCCACTGAGTGGATAAGGGAAAAGCTGTGCATGTTGTTTGTCTGGGCTTTAGTAAAGCCTTTGACAACATTTCCCACAGCATTCTCCTGGAAAAACTGGCTTCCCATGGTGTGGACAGGTGCATTTTTTGCTGGGTGTAAAATGGCAAGTCTCAGAGAGGGATGGTGAATGGAGTTACATCTAGTTGGTGTCTAGTCACTAATGGGGTTCCCCAGGACTCATTACTGGGGCCAGTCCTGTTTCATATCTTTATTGATGATCTGGATGAGGGGATCAAGTGCACCCTCAGTCAGTTCACAGATGACAGCAAGTGGACTGGGAGTGTTGATCTGCTGGAGGGTAAAAAGGCTCTGCAGAGCGGTCTGCACAGGCTGAATTGATGCTGAGGCCAATGGTGTGAGGTACAACAAGGCCAGGTGCTGGGTCCTGCACTTGGATCACAACAACCCCTGCAGTGCTACAGGGTGGGGAAGAGTGGCTGGAAAGTGACCAAGAGGAAAAGGAGCTGATGGTGCTGGTCAACTGTGGCTGAACATGGACCAGAGTGTGCCCAGGTGGCTAAGAGGGCCAATGGCACCTGGCCGGTGTCAGAAATAATGGTCCCAGCAGGACCAGGGCAGTGACTGTCCCCCTGTACTTAGCACTGGTGAGGTCACACCTTGAGTGCTGTATCCAGTTCTGGGCCCATCACCACAAGAAGGGCATTGAGGAGCTGAAGTGTGTCTGGAGGAGGGCCATGAAGCTGGTCTAGAGACTAAGTCATATGAGGAGCTGCTGAGGGATCTGGGGGAGTTTATCCTGGAGAAAAAGAGGTTCAGGGGTGACCTTATAATTTTCTAGAACTCCCTGAGAGGAGGTTGTAGCCAGGTGGGGATCGGGCTCTTCTCCAGGCAACCAGTGACAGAACAAGAGGAAGAGACCAAGGGAGGTTTAGACTGGGTATTAGGATCAAAAAGACTGCCAAGCATTGGAACAGGCTGCCCAGGGAAGTGGTGGAGTCACATTCCTGAAGGTATTTAAGAGATGTGTAGATGTGACAGCTGGGGACATGTTTTAGTGGTGGACTTGGCAGTGCTGGATTAATGGTTGGACTTGATCTTAAAACTCTGTGATTCTATGAGAAATCAAGCCCAAGGACACACTTTACTTGGCAGAAAGGCAGTATTGATCTTAGAAGAAAAGGCAATGATTTGGCACCATGAACCTCTATCGTTCATCAGATTGGTAAAACCAGAAATAAATGCAATTAAAGTAAAAGGATTTACACTTGTAGGTAATACATTTCAGAAGACAATCGAGTCTTCACTGCAGATGTATCTTGAGAGACAGGTATGTGTTGTATATGGCTTTACCAGTATAATTTTCTTGGTTTTTCACTTGCTTCTCTTTCAGTTATATCCTTGGCATCTGGCTCCAGTTTTACAATAGGTAATCCACTGTTTTTTTTCTCCCTGGTTTGTGTGTCTCTAACTATGTGACCTCATTTCACTGCATTGAAAGACATGTAGATCAGTTCATAGGCTATAGTAGAATTGGTATTTCTCATCCGTAGTTCTCCTGCAGTTTAATATATAAATATTCTCCCAAGACTGTTTCTCAGGAGTGGGGTGAGAGGGCGAAGCCATCTGAAGTGCTTACTGCATCTGAGAGAAATACATCTGGTGAGGCTGTAGAGTGCATTAGCTCACCAAGGTGATGAAGTGAAGTTTGAAATGACATTTAAGTGCCATGAGGGACAGCTGCAAATGAGAGCTACTGCCTGTGTAAGGCTTTTTTTTTCAACATACTGAAAAGCTTTAGTTATTCTTGCTAACCTGCTGCTAGCCCAATGGGACAAGTTTTATAAATATTGAAGGAAAATAATAAAGATATGCATCCTCTACTTTAACATTTTTCACAGTAGCAATCTGATAGAAATGTGCTTATGCCTAAAAGATGGTGCTGGGTTTGCCTGATGGAAACATGTCACATCTCAACCCCAGTGCCTCGATAGACACAAATCACACCCTGGATTCTGCCCAGCTTAGAGATAAACTGAACTGTAATAATATGAATAGTCCCATCATCAAAAGGGGCACTCTGATGCCTTTCCCCTCTCTGGCTTAATTGATTTTCCTTTAATAAAGATTTTTTAAAATACATTTTACAATAGAAGGTAAAAGAAATAAGAATGTTAAGATATGTAAGAAAAAAAATATTTTCTTTATATAAAACCAATAAAGATATCTGTCCCATTTGGAGGGTGTTTTGAGATAGAGCAAAAAGAATAAAAGCTACACATCATTCACATATAGTATTTTAAGGACAAATAATAATGATATGAAACAATTCTGTAGATTTGGCAGAATCAAGGACTGAGCGACTTCACCTGACTCATGGTCCCCTAATGTCCACTGATAGAGTAAAAATGGATTAATTTTTTCAATCATTTCTTCATTAGTCTATGGCTCCATGACAGATTAGCCTAATATGTGGTCTCATTGGACATCATACAGTTTGTTATATTTTTTAATTTGGTGAAGAAATGTTTTGCATGCATCCCACAGAAATAGTTCTGTCTACAGAAGCAACCACATTACAAATTCAGTGATTTGAAACTAAAGAAATGTCATGGTGTGCTACACTTTTAAGTAATTTACAGTTGAGAACATTTACTGTTGTCACATAGAATAGCCCCAAAATCCTCTAAGGACCTTTTTCCCTCTTCTACCATATATTTTGAACTACAGATTAATTTGCCAAGAACTAGTATGTTATCACTTTTCAAAGATTATTACTTTTGGAAATTCACACTGAATGTTTTTTTTTTCTCTGAAATGAATGCCAAAAATCATACCAGTTTCACAAGTCCAGGATTTTGTTATGGTTTTATATAAATAATTGAATATATCATAATTAGTATAAATGTGTTAGATGTTTTATATAGAATTCAAAGTGGTCTTGCACAAGCTTCAGAACTATTTTTAACAAATATTGCAGGGATGCATTCACTATGTTTTGTATTTTCCCATAAAAATCACCATTAACTCTTCAGCATTATCAGTTTTATTTCTAGCTTGCCTAAGCTGAAAAAATGCAAATTCTTAGCAAACACCAAAGATACAAAGAATGAACTCACTGACTTCTCCTGGGAGGTTGTACTAAAATGAATTTTCAAATAAATTATGAGGAGTAGTGAGGTTGAAATAAACAGCAGAAACTGATTTTATACAAACCCTCTCAGTATTGGATATATATTTCTCTCCACAACAGAATACATAGCAAGTCATCTTTGAAAATTTCAAAGAGTGAGAATTTTCATAAGAATAGTGTTTCCATATATAAAACTGTACTTAAAACAGAGGTGGAATTCCTCCAAATCCTCCCCTTTTTTGACAGCTCTGTACATTATGTTATGAATTTCTGACACTCTGGTGCAATCAAGTCCTTAGCAAGGGCTTTCATACTTGGCATTTTGTAATTTATTTAATATTCCTACTCTTAATAGGGCTGCAAAAGTAATTGCTTTGGAGCATGTCAAGTGGACAGCAAATCTTTTTTTGTTTCCCAGAAAAATATTAATTTGTGGCACATGTCAAGGAAAATCTTCCTGTAGAGTTGGAAAATGTGCTCATTCTTGTAGACACCTGTACGAGCTGGGCTACTTTATGTTTCTGAGTTGTTTCAGTTGCCACAAGAAAATTTGACACTCATTTTGAAGATAAAAAATCTAGAGAAACACATTTGGTTAGACTCCCAGACAGTGTCAGAAAGTATTGGATTCAAAGATAGGAGTGTATCTGTAAAAGTGGAGCTAGGTTTTCATTATGGGAAAACACAGTTTCAGTTCTACAGCAATTTATATCAGTACTATGTGCTACTGCTGTTTGTCAGTAGGACCATGTAGGTAAAAAAGATGCCAGGGGTGTGGAGAAGCAGAAGTCTGAATTGATAGGGAGCTACTAAGAGAAGTAGTAGGCTTATGACAACAGTGTGAAGATAACTCTGGTAATTAACCTACTTTTACATAAAGAAAATCTCAAAGTGCAATTCAATGATGCAGTGATCTATGTTTGCTTAGTTGCGTATTTTGGAAACCATGGTTGAATTTCAGGATATGGACAAAGACCTTTAACTATAAATGAATTCTAATATTGTATTAAAATAAAAACAAACCAATTGCTGAACAGCCCCCTAGGAACGGATTGTGGCATCATGAAGGCTGGAATGGACCTCCAGAGGGGTCCAACCTCCTGCTCACAGCAGGGGCAGTTATGGGGTCAGACCATGCAAGGTTTGGAACCCTCAAAGGATGGATGGGGCCTGCCCAGCCTCCCTGGGCAGCCTGCTCCACTGCTTGACCATCCTGCAGGGAATTGTGTGAGAAACTGAGAAAGGTGGTTTATTGAATTGCTACTGTGATACTGAGGTAGCAGTCATCTGTTTCATGGGTGAATACCAGTCCCATGAGTGTAGAAACAACCAGAGAAGTTCTGGGTGATTTTCAGAACAGAGGCAAGGTAATAGAGCACAACCAGAAACCCACAAGTTTGGATGGGGGGAAGGAAGAGCATTACAAATCCATGGATGAAATCAGCTCATAAATTTAAACGGAAAAGGAATGGTAGTAACCCTTTTAGATTTTCAATTCTTTTGAGGAAACTACTTGGCCTAATTTCAGGCAGAGAAATCCATTAGAAATCCTGAGAGAAAGGGTGAGCCAAGGCAACCACTTCAGGAAGATATTTAAACAAGGCCCTGTGCCAGTAAGTGGCTCAGTGAGCCACAGGGTTTTTGTGCAGTTTTTTTCTTCTCAAAATGTTAAGTCACAGACAAAGTGCAGAAAGCTGTAGCAGAGATGGAAGGAACTGGGAAATCTCTTCATTACAGCTGAGTGAGGATTTTTCTGCAGGAAGATCTTAACACTTTTCTGCAAAATATAATACTTCAATTTCGTCTCAAGAAAGTTGAAGCAAAACCTTTTATTTTAAATTATGTCATAATGTGCTCTCTTTTTTTTTTTTTTTTCATGTGGCAGAGATCAAGATTTTAATTTCCAAGTTCACCTTTGCTCCCTGAACCTCTAGTGGTGCCCTTTGAGATTTGGGATGCCTGACAGAGACAGACTCTGCACCCTACCTCCGTTTCCCACCCTGGTCACTCAGGGCATTGATTTGTGGCCACACAAGTCAGGTAGGTAAAGGCACAAAAGATGAAGATACAGGTTTAACCATCTATTTTATTTAACCACTCTTTTTGCTGAGCACAGTACACCTACTTTAGGTACCCACTGTGTGACAGATGGAGGTTTGTGATGCTCTAAGTCACTGTTCTTCCTCTGCCTTGCACCTGGGCAAAACCCACCCATGTCTGTTCAACTAGCCTCTTTCTTCCACTGTAGCTTTCTTTACAATTTTAGGCTTTGATTTGTCATGTTTGTCCTGTGAAGGAGAAATTTGTGTTGAAGATGTTCGAGGTCTGGCAGTAGCAAGAAATTGTGAACCCCAACCAGATGGATCAAAGGGTGAACTGATGACATCTTTACCAGCAGATGACATGGACTTCATGACTGTGAGGCCCAAGGTCCTTTGGGTGAAGAGTAGAGAACATCAGACTCTCAGCATTGTTGGGGTCCCTCCCCTGCCATGTAGCCCTGGGAGAGGGGCCCTGAGGGCACAGACACGGGGTTTCCCTGCCCCTGCTCAGCCTCGTTCCCATTAGTTGGTTTGTGTTCCCTGCGCGGGCAGAAGGACCCTTGGTCCCGTGACTGGAACAGTTCCTCGGCAGAGTTCCGGCCATGCGGCTGGAGAAATAAACATCTCTCTGAAACATCTAGCAAGAATCCGTCCATATATATTTCCTTTCCACGGGACTCCTGGTTTGATATATGCGTGTTGCAGTATCCCCACTGCAACATAATGGTGGAGAATTGAGAGCAGAACGATCCCCGATCCCTAAGCGACTGATTTGTGTGAGTAAACCCTGGAAACTTTGAATTCCTCTTCTTGGTTTTGCTTTGCTATTCCATATCTAAACTATGGAAGAACCGTGGGAAGACTCTTGGCTCTCAGAGCCGCACATGGACATTTATCTTAAACTTAAAATGATTCTTGAACAACGATTTGTAAATTTTAGCTTGATTCAAGCTCAAAAAGAACTGAAACACTTCCTGGCATGGTTGTTTAAGAACTTTTTCTATGTTTCTTGGGATTTAATTCTTACGAAGGGCTTTTGGAAAACCGTTTGGACACAGTTAATACTGGAGTCAAAATATATGCCGATGGAAGAATATTTTCGTGAATATTATTTAGTTACCGAGACTGTTGAGCAATGTCAGCTGTGTCTTGGCGAAGGGAAGTCTGGCGCAGGGACCGTGCGGCCCAGGCCACGTGCACCGAGCGCTCTGCGAGCAGCAGCGAGGCGGTTCCCGCATGCGGGCGGAGCCACGCGAGCCGCAGTGTCGGTGGCGGAGCGAGGAGCGGCGGGACCCGGCGGTGCTTGCACGGCCCAGCACAGCGCGTGGTGGAGCGAGCCCCGTGAACGCCCGGCCGAGAGGGGCGGCGCACGGGCGGCGGCTGGCAGCAGTGGCGGTGGAGCGGAGCCGCGCCGAACCGAAACGCGCGCTGGAGCAGGGCGCGGGGGAGTCGTCTCCCGGGGGCCCGGCCGAGATGTGGGTGCAGCGCCCGGCATCGGCAGCGAAGCTGCGACCAGAGGAGGCGACGCACGGAGAACTGAGCGGCGCGGCCCGGCCCGGCCCGCGCAGCCCCGAACGCGACCCCGGGAAGAGCGCGCAGGCACCAGCAGCCCCGACAATTCCAACACGGGAGCGACCGAAAGAGAGAGCAAAGACGCAGCGAGACAGAAAACAGCAGCCACTCGGAAAAAGGAAAAGATCATAGTAACTAAGAGCTTAGGGATAGTAAAATGGTATAATGTTAAGCAAAATTATGGTTTTATAACAAGGTGTGACAACAAGCAAGACATATTCGTGCATAGAACTGCTATTAAAAAGAATAACCCTGAAAAATGCATCCCAAGCTTGGGAGATGGAGAGGTCGTGGAATTCAAAATTATACGAGGTAGAAAAGGGTTACAAGCATCGCAGGTCACTGGTCCTGATGGTGTTCCTGTAAAAGGCAGTATATATGCTAAAAATTGTAGTCATGTTAGACAGTATCTCCATTGTAAATCCCCCCTACAGTCTCCCTTTCCTAATCCCACCTTTCCCTTTTACCCTATGTCCTATTACCCCCAGTGTATTCCCAGTCCGTTTTTTCACCCATGGTTTCCCTCACAAAACCATGCTTTTGCCAATTGTTTCCCCAAAAATCCCTTTCCAATGCCGAGTGGGGGATGAAAAGGGGGAGGGAAGAAGTTAAACCCTCTCCTGCCTCAGTTTCCCCACAAAGCATGCTCAGAGAATTCTGTCTCCCTTCTGTCAGCCCTAAGATGTTCCACAGAATCTGATTGGACATTTAAAGACTCAGGAGGGTGGCTTGTTTTGTCTTGAAACGGTTCTTGTTATGTTTATCCAGTTGTTTTCATTCTCCTTTTATTAAAATAAAACGGGTGAGGTGTTGGGGTCCCTCCCCCGCCGTGTAGCCCTGGGAGAGGGGCCCTGAGGGCACAGACACGGGGCTTCCCTGTCCCTGCTCAGCCTCGTTCCCATTGGTTGGTTTGTGTTCCCTGCGCGGGCAGAAGGACCCTTGGTCCCGTGACTGGAACAGTTCCTGGGCAGAGCTCCGGCCATGCGGCTGGAGAAATAAACATCTCTGAAACAGCTATCAAGAATCTGTCTGTCCTATATATTTCCTTTCCACGGGACTCCTGGTTTGATATATGTATGTTGCAGGATCCCCACTGCAACACAGCATGGCCTGGAGATCTGCCTGTCCGACCTGCTGAGGGCACTGCTGGAAATTAATGCACCTGCAGTCAGATGTAAGAGGGAGGAGTAGATTTTCTGTGAAAGCTTTTACAACATGTTGATGTCTCTGGGGTTATTTGTGTCTACTGTATCATTAGTTTCTGTCTTTCAGAATTCAATGAATGATTAAAAGATCTACCCAAAATGCAGATATTTCAGAGGGAAAAATAAGCCTGTGTTTTCCATTTCATTGCTCTCCACATATGTCAGATTCCTGCAGGATGGTTCTAACTCACCAGAGTTGACAGTCATCACCATAAGATAAAATTCTGAGAGCTCTGTTTCATTTGGCCTTGTCAAAAGAAACCAATATAATTGTATAATTATGTCATCACAGAAAAGCGTCTTCCTCATCCAGGTTTTCAGCTTTCATGAATTTGGTTACAAAAACCAAACCAAACCAAACCAAATTACTTTAGCATCTGGCTTGTATTTAAAAGCATGAATGTAATTCCTTCATTTGATGCTGAGGATTATATTTGTATTACAGTGTTTGGGGAAAAATGATGGATTCAGTACTTTTAAAACATGTAGGTGACAGAACTGCATGCTGGTAACACATGAGTGTGGAGGGCAGGTAGTCAGTGCAGCACTAGCCCTAACAGAGAAAAGGTCAGGTCTCCTAGGAAAAAGCCTGGTCTTGAGCTTCTGCCTCAGAAACAACTTGGCTTCTGCTGCTCCTTAAATGGTCCTACTTTGCACTGACTTTTACCCAAGCTGCATTACAAGATGCTAATTCTTCCCAAATTGATTTACATAAATCAATCAGGGATAAGAATGCAAATGCAAAAATCTCAAGGATATGAAACAATTTACTTGATATTAATTATTATTCATAGAGAATATCATTAGCCCAGGAGAGAGGTGATTTTGTTTAATATTTGCAATGATTAGAAAGAAGGAAGTCCAAACCAGCAATATCTACACTTGATACTTTCAAAGGGCCAGTTTCAAAAGGCTGAAAACAATTATGAACCAGATCAAGCAGCAAGCAGAATTTAATTAAAAACACATGAATAATAATCAGAAATTGTTTAAGAACACTTCAATAGGTATTCAGAAATACACACTTTCACATCTGTGAAAGGCCACAGGGGTTGAAACCACAAGCTGATTTTGGAAATGAAAGCAGCTACACATACATATGTACAAAGTTGTCTCACACGTGTACGCACATATGAGTAAACTGAGTGTGTGCTGACTGTAAAAAAGAATATATTATTAATAACTAATAAACTTTATAATAATATTTTAGAATTTTAGAACTGATAAGAGATGCAGAGGTAGAAAGAATGCTTGACCATCAAGCCCACAAATGAAGGCCTTCTGGAAGTTTGCATATTTATTTTATTTTAAATACAATTTCTTTTTTGTGTTGCTGGACAGAAAGATTAAAAAGACAGGGAAGTGGAACGGCAACTATATTTTACTTTTCACACATTTCCCCATGTTCAGAAGATGGCAAACAGCAACAATTTCAGTTAGAATTTTTGATGTCAGCAAGTACTGATAATTGGTCTACAGCAAGATGATGCACTGGAGAAGGAACCCTTAGGTTCCTTGGTGGTGGTTTTCATTGACTCTAAGATCACTTGATGAAATTCCAGAGGAAAAAATGCAAACAGCGTCCCTCCCACCCCAACATTTTTTTACCATTTCAGTTACCTTGCACAAGTAATAAGGAGTCCATCAGGTTGACATCAACCCTGGGGCAATGATGGCTGATGATTGTTTAGTACAGAATTAGAAGAAAATGAGCAGAGATACATTAAAAAAAAAACCATTCATACTACCTGAGCAGATAAAAATCAATCCCAGTTTTGAATGCGTAATTGTTACAAGCAAGGCTGTTGCTATAATGGATTTCAACAAAGTATTAAATTCGGAACTAGTCAACATTTCAATTAAGAAGTTACAGCAATTAGTAAAATCAGCAACTTGACATCACATGAGTGCATTAAAACCCGGTTAGTTTAGACACAGGGAGATATAACAGTAAATATGTTTTAATGTGTCAGATTTGTCCTTATGACACATGACACTTTTGTCGATGATCTGAAAAACATGCAAAAAATTTTGCTAGAAAAGACAGCAGATTACTTTCATTAAATGCTGATGAATTCAGAACTTATATGGAAGACATATCACAGCATTGCAGTTCTTCACATAAAGGGGTGCAAACAGAAAAAATATGTGTCCATCAGCCATGTTGGTTAATGTTTAAACCTAAGCTTTTACCCCATTCAGAAGTTAGGTGGTTTTTGTTTGGGGTTGAACCTCTGTTCAGGGGAAGCAAGCATAAGAGTAAGTGGACAAATTAGAAGTTTGACAGAGAAGCAATACAGAGCATCTACAGACGTGCCTCTTGTCTGCTTATCAGGCTTGTCAACATCCCAAAACTTCAAGATCTCTAGTGATCTCATATTTACTGTATGAACCAGTTTAGATCAGCCACTGAGAAACTCTCTGTTGCAGCTGAAAGGGCCTGCTCTTAAAAATAGGACATGCTTTAATAGTTTTACTTGAAATTGAAATCAAAGATGCAGTAAATTCTGTGGCAAGTGATCTCATCTCTAAAGCAATATTAATGCACAAGACAGCAAGCCTCTCTACTATTATATATAGTTACATATATAATAGGACCAGCCATTACATGTTACATTAATAATCATGATTATGTTATTCTTCTGGTTGATGTAGCTAAAACTCCCATGCAGGCCTGTGAATGACCCCCTGTACCAAAAGAAAAAAATTATCACTACTCACTGGTAAGATAAAAATTGGCAGCACATAAGGGATGGTTCTCATTTCTGTACACCTCTGAAAGTAGCAGGAAGGTCACAATCAGTAGAAATATGTGAGGAATTCATAAAGATCAAAAGACAAACATACCTCTCAAATATTTTTCCAATGTCGCATCTGATTTTAGAATAGATACATACGGTGTTTTAACGTGGGATATCAGCAGACAGAGTTTTTAGCTGGTAATAACTCCTGTGTGCACACACATATTCCTTCTTCAGAAGAAGTACTTTAAAAGGCACTAAAGCAAATCAAGGGCTTTGAGATGTTTTGTGTCAGCTGCATGCCATTTTATCTTGCAACAAGAGACTGGGTGAGCCACTTGAGCTGTTTTTGATCCTTCCACAATTCTGCTTGTAATGTCTCCAGATAATTTGGTACTAGTGAAATGTCACATCAGACTCAGATACACGGAGCACACACTTTGACAACGTTCTAACCATAGGGAGATTGACTATGCAACTACTTATATGGTCCTCATCACCAGGCTATCGAGCACCTCAGGTATTTAATGCAGCTGATTCCCACAGCCTGCCTATGAGGTAGGGAAGTTTTATTAACATGTGCTCAGTCAGAGCCTTGTGTTATTTGATAAAACAAAATAGTTGCTCCAGGTCACACAGGAATTCTACAAGGAAGCCACAGATATGTTCCAGACACTAGCTGCACCAAGATCTCTCTAGGAGAAATAATCTGGAAGCACAGAAAATGGTCTAGACCTAATAATTGAACACAATTCACAACTTTGAGGTAGAAATTCTGTTTTTCTAAGTTCAAATGAGGTAACATGCAACAAAGCAAAAAGCAGACATCACACTTCTTAGTTCTGTGTAAATATATCCCCAAATCAATAAAGAATTCTATATATTTAATTAAAACAGTTCCCCAATAGTGTCATTAAATCATGCCTTAAAATTCCAGTTTACCAAATGGATTCAAGGGAATAGAGTAAATAAGCAGAAGGGATTCATCTGTAGCTGTTTGCATGCTGTTAGGACCCTGCAATTCATTTCAGATCTGGAGCTGGCTCAGAGCTTCCTCACACATCCTCACTACCTGGACAGCAGTGGCTTTTCATGTGTCATCCCTGTGCCAGGAAGGATGGGCACTCAGGAGAGTAAAGAAAGGGATTTCTGGGATATTTTAGACTGAAAAAAAGACTTTTAAAAATTAGTATATCTACTATTAAGCTAACTGATGCAGTTTGAGTACAGGACCTTCTCTCTGCATTTCAGATGTGTTATACAAGGGAGGTGCCTTTGCCTACAGACTACTTGGAAAAGTACAGGCTTCACTTCAAAAATAATAGTCTTTCCTTTTGTCTTCATAGTTTCTTGTTTCTAAGTTATTTTTATTTCATTCACACTCTTTTTCTTTGTACCATACTAAAAAGTGTCTGTTTTCTCCCTAGATTGAAACACTGCTGTTAAATATATTATACTGCTTAAATCCTCAGAGGCTTCCTGGCTTTTGCTGTACTGGCATATGCAATCTTGCAACACTACAAATAAAAAAAGGAATTGGAAATAAAAGGGAAAGTTTTTGAAGGTTCTGTAATTTATGATTATCTGACTGCATTTTCAGTATCAAAAATACCTCCAGAATATCTTATTTTTTAAGAAAGTCAAAAGGCACTGCTTCACACCGAGTTTGCTCTTAAAAAAAGCTCATTTGCATTTTGCACAACAGGGAGTCGCTTGCAGCAAGGTGTGAACAGAGTAGTGATAACAAACCATGAATTATACAAAGATGTAATTCAATTCACAGAATCGCCCCAAAGCCTAAGTGCTTATCAGGTGCTATAATTATATTTGCACAAAACTTCTCTGAGTATAAAAAAACCCCAAACACCAAACCAGGCCTTGCAATGCATTAGTTTTATCAACACCTTTTAAAACTTAAGAGATGGCTTGAAATAGCATGGAAACTAGCCTTTCCTGTGAAGGTGGTGAGGAAGAGGACAAGGAGCTAGACATGTGTGGTCCAACTTCAGTGGTAGTGACAGGACACAAGGGAATGGAACGAAGCTGGGACAGGGGAAGCTCAGGTGGACATGAGGAAAATGTTCTTCCCTAGAGGGTGGTCGGTGACTGGAACATGCTTCCCAGGGAAATGGTCACAGTAGCAAAGTCTGTCAAAGTTAAGGAGCATTTAGATGATTAATTTAATTTTAGTTATTACTGTCATCAACATTACAGCATCAGAACATTGGACTTGATGGATTTTAAAGGTTCCTTCTAGCTTGATATATTCTATGACTCTACTAAAGATGGATTCATCCTGAATTTGTTCCACAGAGTTGGGAGAGGTTTGTTTAAATTCAGCTCAGCCAGCTCCTTCAGCAAACACTGTGCCTTTTTTAGTTCATCTAGATTTTCTTTATTTCAGATTTTACAACTGTGTTTCCTTAAATTCCAATATTTCTAAATGGAAAAAAAAATGGTTTTGTGTTGTACCATTTGCAGATCCATCAGGTACAGATGCTCCACTGACATTGGGTTTTAGGGATAGTTTTTAGTGTTCATAAATTCATTGCTCGCAGTTCGGTAATCCTGAAGTCTGTCTTCTGGTTTTAAAAACATATGAGAAGAAAACACTTTTTTACCTCTTCTCTGTGACCATTAAACTGGTGCCTGAAAAGTACTGGAAGAGCATGACTGGAAATCTTTCTCTACAGGAAAGTTTTGGCTTTGTTCTGTGGTTAATGGTCAAACACTACCTCTCACTGACAGATGAACAAGTTTTACAAAAATCTTAAAGGAATGATTATTCGAAGGATAGATAATTATTGGAGAAAATTGGTTTATTACGTTAAATACAATTAAGGAAGCGGAAAGGTAATAAAGCATTTGATTCAATAAAATGATAATGCAGCAATTAGGGGGAAAATGAAACTTTAAAATAAAGGGCTGTGCTGTCATAAACAAACAAACAAAAAACAAATAAAAAAGGGAAAAAAAACTGGCCAAGAGGCAAGAAATACCTTAAAACCAACAAAGAAGGGTGGTCCAACACATTTTCTGATAGAAATAGCAGAGAGAAAACCCCTGAGTTTCAAGAATGCATTTTGACTCTTTAAAAGAAGATTTAAGGACAGAGTTACTCCTGTGATCTAGGAATTTTCAATAATTTCTGTTAGAAAATTGCAGGTAGCATCTATTGTTACAATAAAATCCAGAATAGCTACTAGCTTTTCTTAACCATTAATAAACTTGCACAAATTATAGACAATAATACTAAAACGACACGAACAAAATTAAATTAAGGCAGCCCAGCCCAACTGTTTAACGTGAATGAAACTGGTGTAAAGTTGTTTGTGGAAGCTGGATTGAGGGTAACCAGAAGGCCTGAGTATGACATGCTACTCCATCTCAGGACTTTTGATGAGCAGATGTTGATTTTTGATTGAAAACCTAAAGTTCAAAAATCACTTAAAGATAGATTGTTCAAAAATATTATATGAAACTGTAGCTTAATTTTGTTCATTTATTTGTTCATATCAATTTCCCTAAGGGGACAAAAATATTCTTATTGGTCTTCTGTTTTATTTTGTTCTGCTGGAAAATAGCATTACAAATTCTATGAAGAATAAGTGGTTCTAAGAAGAAAGTGGACAAATAGAAATATTTTTGAAAATTAAGAGACGTTAAAATATATTCCTCCATAAACCTAGTTTTAGCCTATGAATGTGCAAACATTACGAAAGGGTGCTAAATGCATGAAATAGGAAGAAAAGCTTCATAGACAAGATTAATTTTATACCACAACATAGGCTCAGCAGCACTATGTTGCTGCCCATTTTTTAAAAAGTGTATTAATCAGTCATTTTCCTTCACTTCACAGTCCTGACAACCTCTATCCTGTTCCATTATACTGCAATTTCTTGCTGTAACTGAAATGCAATACGTAAGTGAGAGGAGATGACTACCCATTATCATATATTTCTTCAGACTGAGATGAGTTTACTGCAGTTTGAAATAAAATTAACCAGGTAGTAGACTTCATGCATTGCTCATCATGTCCAGCTTCCTGAAGCTTGAGAAAAATCTTAGAAATGTTGCTCAGAAGAAGTCTCTACCACAAATAAATGAAGGAAAAAAAAGAAAATCATTGTTAAGTACTATGAGCATATGGGCCAGTGTGAGGTTTTAAGATCCAGCTGCTCATGACTAAAGTGAACCGGGTCTGTTACAGGGTAATGTGATTCCAACGAGCTGCTGCTGAAAGCAAAACGTGGTCAGGGCTTACAAGAAACTCCGGCTACAAGGAAGCATTGCAATCTAATTACTCACTCACTTTCTGTGTGCTTTCCACATTGTTTCTGAGGTAATCGGTGACTTTCAGACAAAAGGTGTTGGTAAGTACATGCAGCAGCCACCCAGTATACATGTATGTAGGACTTGGGTCATGTCTGCTGTCACAAAACTGTTCCTGAAGCCTTCAGGCACTAAGAGAGTGCAGAAGAAGGGTAGAGATTTCTCTAAGTTCAAAAGTAGCTTGTGTCTACTGGTGTTACAAACGTCAAAGTGATATAATTTGTTGATAAAAAGAAATATGCCAGTTCTGTATGGCAGACATTCAGATATGACTTGATGGCCACTAAATTTTTTGGTTAGGGTGGTTTGGGTTGTTGGGTTTTCTTTTTGGTTTTGTTTTTTTTTGTTGTTGTTGGTTTTTTTTTTGAGGGGTGGGGGTTGGTTGGTTGGTTGGTTATTTTTTGTTTGGTTTCTTCTTTTTGTCAGTTGAGCTCTGTGAATTTGATCAACTCAAAATACAAATCTCTTACAGAACATGGTTTCTAGCTGAAATAATAGCAGCTGATTCATCCATCTCTCGGTGTCCCGTGGGCAAACCAAACTCACATCGAGCACATTTAAGAAGAGTGAAAAAAGAATTAAAACACAGATGTTAATAATTAATGCAGGCAGTGAGGAAAGATTAAGAGTGGGAAATGGAAAACCATTTCCTTTTAAATAGAGCTAAAAGATAATCATTGTGCTGCTAATGAACAGTCTTAGATACATGGAACAGAATCTACCAATTTGCTTAAGTACTTAAATTACCTTAAGGTGTTTATGTGATTTTGGTAACAATTTCTAGATTCAGAGTAATGCAAGACTGAAAGGCGCCTCTTGGATCACAGAAATCCGTGCACTGTTACCTGAGTCAGCTATGGTAGGAATTATTTTATGAAGTGATCAAAGTCCTTTTAAAAACTAATTTTGTTGTTGTTGTTGTTTTGATTTGGGGGAGTTGTCTCTACCACTGCTACTGGATAGCTGTTCCAGAACCTCACTCCTTTGATGCAGTAGTGAAGGTTTCAGCATATTTCTTCCTAGCAAGTTTTTATCCATCTGTTCCTGTCCAACACTGCTAGCTTAAAATCCCATTTTTTTCCTCCTGGTAGTAAATTTAGTGATATGTTTATAAAGAAAGCAATCTTATGCTTTTTTTTTCCAAATCAGTCAGAGGAAGGTGTTCTAATTTTATACCTTGATAGTCTTCTTTCTGTCTTTTTCCTTTTTAGTTTATCTGTTTTGCACTTGAGGAACCAGAACTGCGCCCCATGCTCCAGATATCACTGCCTTTTGCTACCTGGTACAATTGCATGTTATGAAATCCTCCTACAGGACTTCAAATTCCACTGGGATCCTTCTATTATGAAAGGGGATTCCAGTTACTTGGACTTCCCAGCTCACAACTTTGAATTTTGGTTTCCCTTTCATAATATCAGTCTTCATTCCTAGACATTTACTCCTGGCAATCCCTTTTCTTTTGACTCCATAATGAGTATTACAATCAGAGGCCAAGAATATGCTTAATTTTGAGACGGATGGACGTCTTCTTTTTCTACTTACTGCATTCAAGTAATCTTCTTTCTATGGTATACAGAGTGGCCCAACTTCAACTGGAGGGTGAGGAGAGCACTTCTGTCAGGGAGCTGCATAGGGGGCTGGTGGCTGAACTCACCTGAAAAGAACTTCAAACCCACTCAAGTTGAAGAGGACATGGATGTCAAATGTCCCACTTATGTGGCAAAGACATTGACCTTTAGACTTCTGAGCAAAAGGCCACATCCTGTAATTTCTCCAAATGAAGTCTTTCTTGGAGTGTTTTCAGGTTGAATATCTAGGGTTCAGAGTGGACTTGGGACAAAACGGTGTGGAAATAGGAATGTTGCCAAAATTAATGTCATTAGCACATGACATAAATTTTTTATTTGAGCTTTGATTTTGTTAATAAAATATTCAGAGCATTTTCCTGTCAAGTAATACACTGGCAGCAGACCTGGTACACAGTAGAGTTTATTTGAATACAGTCAGAAAGAATGATGTTGAAGAAGTGTTTTATAACCTTTCTGCCCACTTACCTTATTTCTGCTCTTTATACTAAGCCATGAAACTTCTGAAGTGTCCGTTTACATACTATTGACATAAAGAACAAAATTTTGTTTCCATGCGTAAAAATCCTAATTGCCACAATTAAATGAATATGATCACTGCTGTAAGGATCCCTGAATAAAGACCCTGAGCTGCATAGCCTGGGGCATGGCAGCTCGAAATAAATTACACGTGAGCCAGATCCTCAGCTGGGGTAAACAGCCAGGGCTCCATTGGCAGAGAGAGGTTGACTTACACCAGCTGAGGATCTGGGGTTTGATAGTTATGTGGTAAGGGCAGTGCCTACTTGACATGCAAGAAAGAGATATCAGATTTGTCCTAAGGAGGTTCATGTACTTCCTTTGTTTTCCACTGCCAAATTCCTTTGACATTCTAATTTGAGTCCCTGAGATAATTTATAACACAAATACTGCTGAAGATAAGGGGGCACTGATTCCATTTTAAATGCGTATCTCCTTCTTGGAGATAATTTAATTTCTATAGCAGTAATAATAACATCTCCAATAATGATGCTTTCAGGGAATATAGCCAATGATAGACTGTCACCAAATGAAAATGGCATTAGCTCATCCTTCCAGATTATGCAGTGTTCATTTAAGACTGGGGAAAACAGAGATGTGTGCAAATGAAACTCTATTCTGCAATATTTGATTTATATAACTAAAGCAACATCTTCAAAATTATATTCAGAGGAAAATCTGTTTTTCTGAAATCTAAACTGTAGTCCTCAGAAACGATCATAAAAATTGCCAGGTTTATATTTATATTCTTTATGTCTATCTTTATAACTAAGTTGTGCTTAGAAGCTCTTGCAGAAAGAAGCTCTCTCATGTAATGCAGATGCAAATGCACAAAGTAAAACAAAGTCTCTCATGAAAAGCTTACTCCTTAAATTGCTGGGGAAGCAAAAGAGACCTTCGCTATGGAAACAGGGTAGAGACAGATTAAATGACTTGCTCCGGGTCATTCCTGAATAACTGTTCAATGCCTTAAGCATGAGGCCATTCTTTTGTTCCATTTCGGGTCAGGTATTTGTAAAATGAAGGTGTATATTTCTTCTGTTTTTTCTTCTTTTTTTCTTCTTTGAAGCAAGCCACACAAAACCAGAAAAGCAGAATATTTTCAGAAGCACCTGTGTTAAGTGTTCCAAAATGAGTCAGACTTGACAGGACTCAATTTGCAAAAAAGTTGTTAAAGTAGCTTTCAAGATATTTTCAACCAACGAACAGTAATGTCTTTGTCCAGTCGTTGCCCACATTTGGAGGTAGATAAATGCTAATGGCTTCAATTTGCAACAACAAAAAAATCTGAGTTCTTTGGCATTGACTTAGAAATGTTTCAACACATCAGGTTTCTGTGTCTGATGGAGGGCTAATATCTGTGTCTTTTCAGAGGTTAGAAGCAGAATATTCTTTCATTTTAGTTCTCGGAAATGCTTAGTGTGGAGATAGAGCATATGAAAATGAAGGCTCTGAAATAGCAGTGGTGGCCAGCCCTTTCATTTCCCCTGGGAAAAGAAGTACCAGCTTTTCACTCCGGGTTCAGTGTTCATCTCAGAATTTTGGAATCTGTGCATCTCATCCTTGACCGTGGCATTACAAGTAAATGACTGTTCTTTGCTTTTAAGGAAGTAACCAAATTTCCTCCTGTGAGAAACCTCTGTTTTGATGGTTTTCTACTCTGGTAGTGGGATAATACAGGTTTGAGATCTTCTGTCTAAGGAAGAGATTGAAACGGGGTTTCCTTGGCAGGTGGGAGTGGCCCAGTCTCTCAAATACCATATTGTGTTATAGGTCCTGCATTTGGAAAGGAAAAACACTAATCATCTACATGAAATAGAAATTCTTACCAAATCTTTTGCAGTAGCTTTCTGGCACCGAGTTGATGGATACAGCTAACCTCACAGCTGCATCCTCAGCTAGTGCCAAATGGTAGCTTGAAGACTTGGTGTTCCCTCTTTTTAAATATGTATCTTTTTTGACTGATTTTTCTTTAATGTTTCTTCCTGTACATGGAGATTAATGGTGTAAAATGAAGTGTCCTAAATTCCATTTTGGAAGATGGGATCCCCCCCCAAAAAGAGAAGTGCAGTCTTTTACTGAATTTCATACGGCTGTTCTGTACCGCTGAGTTAAACATTGGCCAGGTTTTTTGCTAGGGGATCTTTGGTGGCCAGCTGAGTCATTTTATGCTTTGTTCAAATGAATGAATATTTTCTCTTTTTGCAGCAGGTACAAAGTCTATGAAGTGCTGAGGGACCAGCTGGGAAAACACATGGGTCAAGTACAGATATTGTGGTAGGTTTCCTGCCAGGAAAATGGCCAGTCAGCACTGCTTGTACTTGCTTGCTCTCTCCAGGAATGTGCCAGTAAGCTCCAGAGAGGTCTGCAGCAAGTAAGGGCACAGTTACACATCATCCCACACTAAAGGATCTCCTGCCAAATTGCAGAGGAGACAGGCAGCCTTTTGTGTTAGTACCCAAAGCCAGGCAAGGCTCTCTCTCACTCACTATGGCAACTGTCACTGCGAGAGTGATGACAGTGGGAACTAAACCGCCACAAGTGAAACTGAATCAGCTCCTCTGGAAGGAGAACAGCATTCTTAGCATAATTCCAGGGACTCAGGCCAGTGAGGAAAAAGATTGTTTATCTCCAGCTTTCTCCCCTTGGCTACAGAACTAGCTGCACTTGTAAGCTAAGTTGCTTCCTAGTCCACACATCATTTTGACAGCCTGATGCTCCCTATTCACTCTTCTTCCCCCCACTAACAGTTTTAGGAAAGCTTACTCTAGTTTGAAAGAATTCTATGGGGGAAAAACCAAACCAGACAATCAAACCCACAAAATAAAAATTAAAATAAAAATTAAAAAGTAGACCTCATGAGAATCCATGCCTGCCTCAGTGCAGAGACCATGTGGAAAGGTGGATCCTCACCAGTACTCCCCAAACTAGCCCTTTGAATGCCTGAAGGATACTCTCCTTTTTGAATACGATTTTGTTGATTGATTGTGTGGTAGTAATAGAAAGATTGAACTGAGCTGAGGGTATATCTTTCATCATTCCTTCTGTTCTTTATCCCTCCATCATTTCAGTCCTGCTCCAAGCCCTAAGGTCCAAATCATTGAAAGTTCATACATAACCAAAGACAATTTAAAAATTTCATTCAGTGCCTGCTTCTTCTTCAGGTATTTGACTAAAGTGTACTAAAGGCATTGGCAGTTACTTAAATAAAAACTCTTAAAAATGTACAACTGCTCACAGACAAACCTCGTTGAGAAATGATTTGGTCTGTGAGGTTTCCAAAATTAGTTTCACAGCATAGTCCTCGAGTCTCATTTTGACACACAATGTCATCCTTGTGTGATACCCTGAAAATACAAGGACATCTGAAGACCTAGGTTGAAATCCATATGAAAATATCCTTGCTGTCTTCCTATGCATAGAAACCTACTGTTGGCAAGGCTCAGATCCAACTTGACCCCCATGGCATTGAGTGAAGGAGAAATTTTTTTTCCTTCATCTTCAGTTAATGTGTAAGAGAGGAGGGGGAAAGAAACAGTTATGTCTGATTCATAACCCTCATTCTCTAGAATTAACAGCACTCAGCAGGTTGAGCTGGACTGATAAGCAGGTAGAAGGGATGATGTGCCTTTTTAAACTGAGGGTATTAGTACCTGGAGGTCTGAAGACTCTGAAGACACTTTTAGGAGAACAGAATGGGCTGCTGAGAGAGGGATAGCTAAGATGGACTTATAGAAAGGGTCTTGGATTACCAGGGTTACCCATTCTGATATATACTGATATAGATACTTCTATGATGGACGTCAAACAAAGGCCTTGGGAACTATTTTGAGGTTTCTTAACTGTGTAAATATACTTGAGCTCTCCATATGTTTCGTTGTTGTTGTTGTTTTGTTTGTTTGTATTGTTTGGTCTTGTTCTCTTTCTTTTCAGTCTAGTTCTCTCCAATTTGCTCCAGTGTGCTTCTAGGCAGGAAGAACCACTTCCTTCCTGGAAGACCACTAGGAAAAGACTTTTTTGTTCTTTTTTATTTCGATATTGGGACTATGGAAGTATCCTTGAGATGGGATTGTAAAAATAAACACACTGGCTGCTGCCAGTACCAGCTAGCAGACAGGTTACACATCTTGGTTTTAGTTTTAAATAGACAGGAAAAAAAAATGGCATCTGGTACATGAAATGCCAGTGATGTGGAAGTTGTTAATTTCCATGGGTGTATGCCCCTTTTGCTGTGTGTCTCTCAAGCATCACTAATAAAATCTCCTGCATACATCCCTAGATAGTAGCAACACACAGATATACAGGATCCAAGAAGTAGCCAGAGCAAAGATTAAGTGGAAATCCTGGCTTAAATCTCTATTCCTTACTTTTTCTTCTCACGCTACCTCATTTTTTTTGCTTTTATCTTCCACGTATGGCAATCTTTACTGAACATAATTGTCCTTAACCGATTAACACTTTATCAAACAACCTCCTATCACACAGTGATCTCTTGATCTCTTGATCTACCTCTTTCTCTCTCTCCTTAAATTCACCACAATATCAGATAATTGAATGTAGAAAGCTGAGATCCACCAGCTTTTTCCACTGAAAGGTTTTCCACTGCATACTCCTTGTAATGCTTGCCAGGCTTGATGTTGAGAATAGGGTGTGAATTATGCTTGGCTGGGAGATAATAGGATTTAATTAGGTTAGAACGATTCTGGAAATAACCTTATTTGTGTAGCAAAGAAGGTAAAGAGACACTCAAAAGAGCACAGCTATAAATTACCACATTAGCAATAGCTTTTGAATCACTGATAATTACCTCTGCATGTTTTCAATCCCTGTAGCTAGCAAGCTGGAGTTTAAAATGAAAGCATTTTTGCAAAGGTTTTATTTAGCTCCAACTTTTGACCTTAACGTTTGGGCAGTTGGACCTTAGAGACTTCCCTTTTAGTTCAGGGTATGATGACCTCGCAGACAAATAAGTGTATAAGTAAGGTAAACTACCTTATGAACCTGCTATTCATTAATTATTCTGGGGTAAAATATTTCCTGTATACTTTTCCTTACAGTCAGTGCAGAGAAGTCTGTCTTGATGGAAGTACCATAAGCCACATCATACTTCCTGAGACTAAGACTGCAGATGGACAGCTGATTTTAAAAGTGTCTTGTAAATCCACACTTGTGGTCTTCTCTTAGTTTGTGGATCCAATTCTTTACTGACCTCCAAGGGTTTGAAGTAAAAAATCTTGCTTAAGTAAATATTTTACTTTATTGAAAAATCTGCTGTCTTATCTTACTGTGCATGAAATAGGGACAAAGAATTCAACTGTGTTTCAGTAAATGACCAGAAATTCTTTGTGTAGATTAAAAGCTTGTATCTATTTTATCCAAAAGTTATCAGGTTTTTTAGTGCCATCTTGTCAGAACTGTGGTCATCAGTCCCTTCCCTTCCACCCCAACACATGAACTAGATCCTCCAAATTACATGGGAATGGTTCTTGAGTGGAGCACACTGTAAAAAAAAAAATTAACACTTGAATTTGATTTTTTCTTTCATATAAAATTGCCTGAATTTTTTTACTTTCTTTGACAGAAATTTAAAGGTTGAAAGAGAAACAGAAAGAAATGTTTGCGTTTCAGTCAGTGGAAATCTTTGGAGAGAATTATCTGACAATGCTAGACTTGCAAATAGGGGTTTTAAAATTATTGTTATTTTAAAACAATAATATTGTTATTATTATTAATAGATTCTTTTCAACACTAAATACTGGCTTTGGAAAATATGGTCTGTAAAGATAGTCATGCTGCTGTAACATTTTTTGGACTTTTTTCCTGTTCAGGGAAATCTAAAAGGAAAAAATATTCTATATTTAATATGTTTTATTATGCTGACTACCTTCAATTAGATATTTTTTTCTCTTCTTTGTCATTTCTAGCTAGAAACTTTAGGAATTTTTCAGTTTACAATTCTTTTTACTTTCAGTTTGAACTCCATACTGGGTTGAAAACACAACTTTGTCTTTTACTCTCCCCCTAAAGACTTCTAATTAAATTTAAATATGTAGGTTTATTTTATGCTGAAGCAAAAGAGCAACGAGCTACCAGCCTTCTCTACAAGAATATCTGCTCTCAGATTGCTTGATCCTTGTTTCTGAGGGAAGAGTGCACCACTAGCAAGTTCCTTAGCATGAAGCAGCACTTGAGTAGGAAGACAGTGAAGAAAATGACCACCCAACAAGAGGCAGATGACAGCCCACAAATTCAAAGAAGTATGAAAACAAAACAGAAAGAATTTTTTAATACTCAGAAAGTCTTCTAATCTCTTGGTGGTCTTGATTTTTATCTCAGTTACACCAAGGAATGAATTAACTCTGAAATTAATCATTAATCCAATGCAGTAATGTGGATCCAAATTTGTGCCACAATATTTTAATTACTCTTAATGAGATACAGTAATTAATGAGTTACATTAATTAATTATGTTGCTGTTAAGGCAATGGTACAGAAGTTGCAATTCCTTAAGCTTTTTTGTACTGAAGGCAAAAATAGTTTTTCTTGTAGGAGGCAATGGTCATAAATTAGATACATAATGATATAATAATTTTAGCATTTAACTGTTAGTATCTTTAGAAAAAAAAGAGGTGATTAATAATTTCCCTCACAGAGGCCAACAGCACTCTGTTTGGCTGGGAAGGAGAGACAAATGTAACTTTAAATATACATGTTCAAAAGACTTCAGGGAAAGTTAGTGGAAAGATTCCTAATGACTTTTCTGATATTTGAATCAGGGCCTAAATGAACTCTAAAGCTTTCCCAATGTATTAAATCTATATCATATCTTGTTTAGATTGCCTTTTCTTGTGCTTTGTAGTGCTGAAGGCATTTCCACGATATAACATGTAGTGACACAATGCTGTTTGTTGCTATTCTGCTTTCATGAATTAGTTAAAAGATGGCAAAGCAAAAGTTACAGGAAACTTGCTTTCACAGGCTTCTTTTGATGGAGGTTTCATGTCAGAAAGGTTTCTGCTTGCACCAGAGTTAAAATGTGTGTCTGCAGGCCCATGTGCGGCATCGCACAAAGCGCCGAGTCAGGGGAGCAGCAGTTGTTCAGCATTACCCTTTGCAGAGTGTGCAGGGGGCTTTCCTGGCCGTTTTCATGGGAACACTCAAAGCCTTGTTCAGCTGCTTAACACCATCAGTGCATCCATTAAAATATAGGAAAAGGAGAGAAAGAGGAATTAGTCTTTACTGCTGTTCTGAGAATGTGATATATTGGCAGCACGCTGCATTTTGATTATATTTCATCGCAGGTTGCTTGATGCTATATCATTAGGCTTTAATTTCTTTAGTGTAGAATTGCATTGGGAAAATGGGCAACAGAATCCCAGAATGAGGTTGCTTTGTGTTAGGTATAATGTAAACAAAGTAAGACTGTTCCTGTCCCAGCAAGCTTGTAGTCTAAAAGATAAAAGAAGATGAAGCAAAATTATTTTCTAAGGCCTCTCAAGGCTGATAAGTAGCAGAACTGTTTCCTGAATGATTCCACATAATATTGAATTTATTTCTTCACCTTTACTTCAGATTTAAAAAGAATATTCACATCTTGAGAATTTCTCAGAAGAATGAAATCATTGTTGTGATATTTATCTTGCAGGCAGGAAAACAGAGGCGAACTATTTCATTTCATGCTGCCAAAATATCTGATGCTGGGTTCTATGCTGCAAAATCATGCAGAAAGGCAAGTTCTATATTAAAGTATTTTACATATAGAGTATAGATAGGTTATACATCTTACAATAGGCTCATCTGTTTAGGGTAAGACAAAAATACAGGTCATGTTGGGCAAGCTATGAATAAAATCAAAGCACCATCAGTAAAAAAAGCTTGAAATGTGATATCTAAAATGTGAAAAAAATACTTTAAAAATAGGACAACAAAAAGTGGAGTTGAAAGGAATATTAAGGGATTATCTACCATCTCTCCTTCTGCTGAAATCAGAAGAAATGGTAGTCACATCACACTTTGTCCAATATCTTCTCTAAACTTTCAATAATTTATATTTTGTGGGTTCCCTAGACCATCTAATGCTTAATTGGCCTTAGCATCAGAAAATATTTTTCCTTGTATCCAGTTTAACTCCCTTGCTGGTAATTTAAGTTCATTGCTTCTTGCTATAGCAACTCAGACATAAAAAAGAGTTTATCCTTCCTCTCTGCAAGAGCTTTTGATGTAACTGGAGACTATTAGAAGAAAAAAATGATCACACTTTTTCTTTTTTTAATGGAAAACCTTTACTTAATTAATTTTTCTCATAAAAAAAGGTTGCACATTTTCATCAAATTTAGCATTAAGCCTGCTGAAGGAATGAATATGGAATAAAAACAGATCTTTTAATGAAATACAAAATTTAAAAATAGCCAAAGCAACAACAAAAACCAACCAAGCAAATAAACCAAACCACCACTACAGCAACTATACTGTCTGAATATATTCTAGAAGTGACGGAAATAGGTTCCTGAAATTAAGTCTGGATGTGATTTCCTGTTTGAGACTTCACAACTTAGAATGTGAACTTTTTTTCAGCTTCTGCTTTGACACCTATAAAACAGGTAAACAACTTGTAAGAAAGAACAGTACAGAAAGTTTCTTTAAGTCAATAGTGTAAGTACTTTCACTTGAGTGTGTTCTGCATGTAGGGATCCAGGAAAGCAGGCTTGAACCAGATCCTTTTGTAAGACTTTGCATTTCCAAGGTGGAGTCATTATTGGAGATCTTGAAAAGGTTCATCCAAATCCAGAAGTCCATATTAGAGGACTCAGGCTTTTGGAGTCTGCTGGTGAGTTGTAATGGGGCTTCAAAGCTTTGCCAAAACTGGAAGCAGAAATGTCCTCATTTGTGATCTTGGGACAAAGACAGGGAGAAGTATTAAATTCTCTGTTAAAAGAATAGTAATAATAATAAAGTAGAAAATTCCTTGTTAAGATGGTGATGGAAATTCCCTCAAATCCTGCATTAAAAATCGTGGTTGAAGGTGGACCAGTATGGCCAGAGTGAGGCAAAGAACTATGAAATGTAGATCTGTTGCACAGGCTGTGGGGACAATCGTGAAGATCTGTGGGGACTTCTGAATGTCTGTATTTGAGCTATGTGTGCTGAATTTTGCTTCATGTCCCCCAGCCAATGTTGTACAGACTAGCATAAAGCACTTGAAAAAATAAAATTCTATATTTTTCTACAGATTTTGCATGGAAAGATTCCTAGTACCACTAAAATGGAAAAATAAAAAACACAGATTGAAATATATTTCCGTAAAGCTGTTCTTACAGACTGCAGACAGGATATACTAATTTTTAGCAACTATAGACCATTCTATCCTATATATTTATGGCAGGCTAAGGATGGGATATACCTGGATATGCCTGGATACATACCTGGATAATCTATTGACTTAGCAAATGATGTAAGAGGTGAGCTAAACATAATTTAGTATATTTTCTTCTTCTGGTTGCTAATAACAACAGATTGAAAACAAATAAAAATTTTTACTAAAAGAGTTAGCTTTCACATTTGAACAGGAAAATGATTTGATATAGATTTATAAAGATAATAGTAAGGCTTAATTCACTCTTTATAGAAGGAATTTCTCATTTATTTATAGGGGGATGTCAGTAGCATCAGCGTGGAAGTAGAGCAAATTATTTTAAAAGAATCTTGCATGGGATTTAAGAAAAACAAAAACTTTTCAAGTTCTCATAGTTAAAAACAATAGGATACACGAATATACATGATGCTGAGTGCAGGAAAAATTAGAGCATAATATTATCCAAATAAATCAACATAGAATAAGTAAATTAACCACTGTATTTCAAGATTCAGATACATTTTAGCACAAAAAACATACTAGCTTTGTGTACTGTTAGTATTCTACTAGCTTTTTTTTAAACCAAGAGTGCTACAAAGAAAATTTTATATTTTTCCTCTGAAGCATTTGATGTCTGAAAACATGAAACTACTAAAGTGTGTTTGATAACTTTTTTGTGCCATATTGCTGTAAGGGCCATAATCCAGCATTTCTTGGCCACTTCCCAGAAAGCTATGAAATAGCATAAGGATTGCTTTAGAAAGGAAAGTAAACTACCTTCAAATGTTTTGAATTAGTAACTGGGTCATCATTTACTCCAGCATCAGTGACACTGAGTAATGCCAACACTGCCTGCCTGAGGTACTTGATTTCCACAGCAAAAGGTGGCAGGAGCCCTGCAGTTCTGCCAGCCCCAGCTCGAGCAATGCTGGGATGAGGAACTGCCTGGAAAGGACATGTGGTCTTAGACATGGTGACTCAAAATACAGTGGACATAACTTATGGATTTCAGGATTCTATGGCAGCCATCCCAGCAATTCTCCCAGATGTCTCAAAATATCTATTTGGGCATGTAAACAGGTCTGGACTGGAAGAATTTCCTGGGATGAGGGGATATAATTGTTTATGATCCTGGCAGACATGGTATCCCTGGGAGAATCCAGGTGCTACACTTGTCCTGCAGTCATAAACTGTGGACAAGTAGTTCTGTTGAGTGAAGTATTTGGCATCATAGATGTTAGTGTGTCTCAAACAATGGGAAGACTTTAAAATGGGAAAAAAAGCCAAACGAGCTGACATCTGTTTGGACAGTGTTTTCCTCTTGCCATAGGGATGCATGTTTTTAGGAGGAAAAAATGCTGGGTTTGTTTTTAAATCAGAATATTACCAACCGTCTCATTTTAAGAGATTACAAGCTTCAAACAGTTCTACTAATATGCTATCAAGTAGTGTTAATACTATGACAGACTCTATTCCAGATATGAAGTGAGAAGCAAATTGAAAAAACTTTCTTGGCTCCAGAAACAAGCTTACTTTTTCTTTTCATTTTCCTAGCAATAAACTTGGACCTGAGGTTTATCTTAATAACCATGAAGAAAAGAAAAAAAAGGGACACATATACACAAACAAAAACATAAAAAAGCCATAAAAACCAAAAAAATCCAAACAAACAAAAAACCAAAAGCAAACAAACAAAAAACCCAAAAAATCCAAACCAAAAATATTATTAACCTGAATTTCAACAAGACTTAGATTTCTGTTTGAGTTCTGGAAATCTCTCATAACTTGCCCTAGGCTCTGGCTCTGTCTGGCAGCCTCAGTACCCATTGATGGTTGGGTGAGCCTGATACAGCTCCTATCAGCACCTAGCCCAGAAATCTGCTTGCTGGATCAGCCCAGCCACCTGCAAATCTCGTTATTCTTCTGCTGTTCTCCCAGATCTGATGTGGGACAAGCATCAGTAGGGCTGCAGGAAGCAAGTACCATCTGAGGTGGGCATAACAAAGCTCCTCCTGGCTTGGTAAGATCCAGGCTAATTTTTGACTTTCTAGGCAGAACTGTGACTGCAAATCACAAAGGTCGCAGGTAAAATCTTGGGTGTGTTAATGAGCAGAACACAAACATAGTAAATCCGCCCAAGGAAAGTAGACTCTGTTAATTGCTTAAATTCACTGTTTGTGTGGCTACTAACTGGCTGATATAAGCAGAGCAGATGCAAAACAGATTCATTCTACTTTAACACCAGTTTTTCCATTCTTTATTTTCCACGTACTTTTATTTTTGTTCCTCTTTTGCCCATGTCTGTTTTCTTCTTCCTGACAAAAAAAGCGATAGCAAGCACTGTAAAAAATTGTGTCTTATGTATTATTGACTAGCTTTGAAGTGGTGTATTTTCCTGTACCAAACACAAAATGCACTCTGGAAGCTCTGTATTTTGACTTGATTTTGCATTTTGCTCAGTTGCACAGTATGTGTTACATGGTTAAATTCTCTGGTTACAGACTTATAGACACTGATTTGCAATAGTTTTGTGTCTGTGTCAACCCTTCCTGAACTCCATTAGAGAACAGAGCACCTTGGTGATTACCAGGGAACAGCTGTGTCTGTTTCTGTATGTCTGTCAGGCACAGTATGTGTTTCATTGATATATTGAAGTGCAAGAGATTTCATCAAAGGTTAAGTAGCAAGTTCTCATCCATAAGACTTCAGAAAGTGACACAGTGGGTCATATAAGAGACCATCTAAGTTTTTCATCTCTGGCAGATGTAAGAAAAGAGGAGTAGAGGGAAGCTCTTTCCCTAGAAGTTTTTTTATCAGGCACTTAGAAGTGAAAAATGGGATTGTTTTTAAAACTGTTTCTGTTAATATTAATTTTTTAAACATTTTTAAACATTTCACATTCTATGACATACAATTTAGGCCAAAACACACCTAATCTTGTGAAGAAAAGTGAAATTGTAGACACATATATTTTAATTTAACTATGAATGGGCAATCATGACAGCTGCAGTTCAATATTTTTCAAATTATCTGAAAGAAAGTATTCTATTCAATTATTGCTGATAATTCAGAAATTGATAATGAAACCCCACTCTATTTCACACTATCTAGGTTGCTTGACAGGGTGAGTGCAGTTGAAGATGTTTCCTAACATGGTACAGACAAGATTCATGCTCAAAGAGCAAAGGAAGGTACCACAACCACAAAATGTGAAATTGTGTCTTTGAGAGCAGAGATTCTGAAAGGGCTTTACAAATCATTTGGATAACCCAATCTATATGAACCTCCAATGCAACAATATAGCTAAGAAAGGCACCTTAGTCCTTGCCCTGAGAAATCATTCAAGGTTTTGAAAAATATCTGTGACACAGGAGATTTAAATATTTTAGTATATTTACTTTATAGAACAGTAAACTAACAAACCAAATGATAATTGCATATAATCACTAGTCATATAATCATAAGGGAAAGAGACACTGAAGACTGTAATCATGCAAAGACAGAAAAAGATTTAAAAAATGGAAATAATCTTTTTACCAGAATGAGAGCAATTGGGACAAATTCCCCTGTGGATTATCCATCTCTTTAAGACTTCCTACCTAAATCACATCTTCTAGAGAAAGATCACAGTCTTCAAAAAAAAGCTTAAGTCTTCAGTTAGAAAAGGGTTGGTGTGATTCTTTATCCTGTATTATGAAAAACATTCGATTAAGTTATTGAAATGGTTCCTCTAAATTATATAAAAATATTGTTCTCATTTCTCCTAAATTTACACTTCTAACATTTACTTAATATCAATAAGAACATTAATAACTATGACTTCATTTTCATTGCCATCCTCCTTTATGTATGACAGTAGTTAAAGTTCAAATCCTACATTTCTCACTTCAGAAGATTTTTTTTTCCCTCTGAGATAACTGTTGGCTAGATTTGGTATTTCAAAGTCATTTTACTGAATTTATTTTTCTTTTTTCCTAATTCTCAGTTTCAAAGGTCTTCCATCTTGGTCATATTTCATCCAGAAAAAAGTATTTTTCAATCTGGAGAGCACAGACACTTCATATTTAAACTAATTCCACAGCTATCCCATCAGCAATCCCTGACACAAACAGTTCTGGGTTTCCACAGTTGTTTTGTACCTTGACCCTTTTCCCTTTGCCCCCACCCAGATTTGTCCAGAGAATTTCAGGAAAGCATCAAGGATCCATGTACACCAGCCCATAGCTTTTCCACTGATGTGCCAGGCCAGCTCCAGTATTTTTTAATTGAGACCAGAACAGAATGTGTGAAATTTCTAGTGGAATTCCTCACACTGGGATTCAAACCACAGTTGAATACCATATGCTTCATAAGAATGCTTATTTTTCCTCTTGCACTTTGAATTAAAAGCAAAACCACACAAATGAGGTAGTAGAGAAAAACCTAAAAAGCAATCCCAAAATTATATTCATAATAGCCCCAAAAGACACCCAAGAAAGGACTCATTTCCAAGAACTGATATTTAAATGAAAAGGTTCTCATCAAATTGAACTAGACTTAAACCTCAACCAATTATATTTAAATATAATGAAAAATAAATACAGCTGAGCTAGTAAGATAGCTGTAATAGCTAAAGGTCTGTCAGCGCTTCCAGCATAAACCTGGTTTGTTCGGGGATTATAAGTGCTGTAAAAATGTGTTCCAGGCTGAAAGTTGGCAGAAAAAGATTGTCATTTTAGAGGTTGGGATTTTATTTTATTTTTTTAAATTTTAAATAGGTTCAGAAAAAAAGAAGGATTGGCCACTTTTAAGATAGTGTTGGTAGACTTTGGAATTTTCCAACACTATTTCTGACATTCCCATAATTCAAAAAAAGACTGATTTTAAAAATAAGATGATGTAAGCTATTATTAGTCCATGATGTGAACTAACCACATGTTTCTTTTGGGATTTGTACAGGGGTTTATTTTTAAAAGGCAAGTGGGTTCAAACAGAGGTCACTAGACTAATATAGTTTGTTTGACTCGTAGGTGGGATTTTTCAAGCGCCCTCAGCAGTGGCCAAGCCCAGCTCCCAAGGGCTGGCATCAAATGGTGTCAAAAGCTGAGAACTTAATGCACCCCCACTCATCCGCTGGGATAATGACAATAAACTTAGATACACATTTATTCTTTTATTATTCACCTCTCATGCTTTCTCTTTATGATGGTTTTTTTTGTCTAAAATTCCCATATAATGGGATAGCACAGATTTAATGATATAATTTCTTCCCTACCACCTTCTCTCACTTAGAGAAGTAGGAAACAAGCTGAGCATCAAAGGCCCTTTACCCCCAAAAATGTCTCCCTAGCTGGTCTCTGCAAGGAGCACAGGACTATCTGGGCTGAGCACACACTTGTGGCCTTGGACAAGGAGCTCTGGTCATCCCTTGGACCCCTATGGACCACACCATGGCAGTAACACCAGACATGATGCAGACATAAAACTGGGAAAGAGGTGAGCTGGTAATGCAGTGTACTTGTGGCAGTTCTCTAGGAATATGACTAATCAGAGACAAGCGAGGATATTCTTTGTGTGTGAACAAGCATCACTGCAAAGGTATCTGTGATATCAAGGAACATGAAATTCCACCTTTATTCTACTTTCTGTCCATGGAAGAGAGTGGATGTGTATGCCCAGAGGGAGTGGGACTCCACTGCCACCACCACAAATATGAGCCAGGGCCTTCAAAGGGCTGCAGAACTCTGTTCTGATTAAGAAATCCCAAGTTCCACAGGGTCCTTCCAGCACTTCCCAAGCTCAGCTGTAGCTACAGAGCTGTTCTACTTTTGTTGATGTTGAGAACCTGCTATTTTTTACAAACATGCTTCAGAAAAGATTCTGTTTCTCTGCTTTCAAAAGAACCAGCAAGATGATGGTTTCAGACACAGTGCCCTGGTGAAGGAAATCAGCATTTACATTTGGGTTTAAAAGGAACTGGTCAAGAATTTCACCTACCAGCTTTAGAAGGGTAACCAAACTAGGAGGGTTTCGATTATTCCAGAATATAGTTTTTTCTCTCATCTTTGGTGTGTTTTTTTGGTACATTGAATGATTTCTCTATCGTGTTTCTGAGGAATCATAAGCAAATTTTCATCTTGATTATGTGAAAGAGAAAGAGAATGCTAAAATCTGAAAATGTATTATAAAATAGAATTGCATAAATACTTTCTGACAAGCAGCAGTTAATATTAATGAGACATGAAATCAGATCTGTATTTCTCTATTTATTTACATAATGAAGTATGCTAACAAAAATTACTTGAGTTTTTGTTTTTCAACTTCCTTCTTTATAAGTAAGTTTTCATTTCACTCAGTGTTAAGGTGTTTTAAAATGTGGGCTTTAAAAACATTTACACGGACCATTCATAGCATCTGGGGTGAGAAACCATATTCATTTGTATTTTATATCACTAATAACAGCTCTAAAGTACTAATCTCATCTTTCTCATACTCACAGTTATGTGGGTTTCCAGGATCAGATTTGGCAGGCAGGTTGTCCTCATTAAGGAGAATTAAGAAATACTGGCAGTGGGTCAGTGTGACCAATCTTTCACTCTACAGGAGTGAAAAGAAAACAGGAGACTGGAAAGAAGCAGAAAGCACAAGTTAAAAGCATATCGCAATAAAGTCTTTTCAGCTAAGTGATATTTTAGTATTTCTCCATCACTGAAGGGTGTATGCTACATATATTAGGATTACTTCTGAAATTCTTAGTTACTGAGTACTATACACCGTGATAGACTTCTTTTTTTTCCCAGCTGGGGATGAAGGGAGTCATGGGTCAGATCAACCTGGTATGACCCAGTGCCTGGTTGAAATAACACCACAGGTTTTACTTCAAACTCCTCCTGCACGAGTCTTTAAAGGAGCATAAATTCAGAGGAGAGAGATTTTCTTTGTCATGCTGAGTGTCCTTCAAAGATGAGGATTTGCCATGTTTTAACATAACACAAGGGAAAGCACTTCTGTACTCAGCCTGAGATTCACCTTGCCTAGAACCCCCCAAAACCTGCACAGATTTCATTCCCATTCTACACTCACCCTTCCTGCCTCCAGTCTGGCCTGGTGGGCAGTGCTCCCAAAAGCTTTGTAGGCAGACAGGAGTTCTGTGCCCTAGTCTTCTAAGGGGCTGTGAAAGGCAAAAATATTTTGTTGTTCATCTAAGCTATCATCATCCCGCAAATCCACGTAAGAACCTCAGATGCAGTCAAGTTGGCAGTTTTTATCAGTCCTAAACCCTATTTTGTGGAAGGCATGTCAGTGTAAGAGAGAGATTATCTGAACCTGAATACCTGGAAGCTGTAAATGATCAGAGAATCATAGAATCATTAGGGCTGGAAAAGACCTCCAAAATCACCAAGTCCAACCTTTGACCAAATACTGCCAAGCCCACTAAATCATATCACAAGGTTCCACGTCCTCTTATTTTTGAAAACATCTAGGAAAAGTGATTCCACCACCTTCCTGGGCAGTCTGTTCCAGTGCACAACCACTCCTTCAGTGGTGAAATTTTTCCTATAATCCATCCTGAACCTCCTCTGACACAACCTGAGGCTATTTCCCCTTGTCCTATTGCTAGTTGCCTTGGAGTGCAACTGTGTACTCAAAAAAGAAGTGCAATTGTGTCCCTCAGCATGAAATCATGGCTGTTACAAAAAAAAGAAAAAAAATTATCATGCAGTGGGGTCATCAATCCAGTTGTCAAAAATAATATAAAATAATTATTTTGACTCCCTTCAATAAGATCTTTAATAATTTTTTCATCATGTTTTATTAAAAGGTGACAACAGTATTGAAAAATGGATTTCATTCACCTCTCTGCCAAGCACTGATGTTGGGGGCAGGAAGAGCTGTGGCTTCACTCCTGCTGGGTAGGCATCAGCGAACAAGCTGCACTGTTTTCACTTGGGGGGATTTATGGTTTGTGAGGGACCAGGGAACTGTGAGAGAGAAGAGCGGGCAGACAGCCTTTTCCTTCCCCACAACGCAGAGGACAGGGAAAGAATTTGATCACAAAGTTTCAGGTGTAATCAGAGCAGCTCTGCTCAGAGAACAAAATGTCATCTTGTCTGGGAACCTTCATCCTCTGAGAGGACCACAGGATGTATCAAAGTAGTGTGGGGGAATGGGGGAAAAATGCAACAAGGGGAGGAAAAGTTAGATTAAATCTGTGCCTTCTCTGTATCTAAATTCTTTCCCAAGGCTGGTTTTGTAGAAGGCATGTTTAAATCTGTTGAATGCTCAAGCGTCAGTCAGAGAACTAAACATAATTTGAAGTCTCACTTCACACTTCTATTTCCATTTCAGTAAGTCCTTTTAGCTGAACGCCACAGGCCTGGTGGTGACCTGGGCTAAGGGAGCAAAGCTCTGAGGCACCAGCAGCTCACAATCTCCTTTTCAACTGTCAAAATATAGCCATATCCTCCTCACCCTCAAACCTCCTGTCTTTTCCTGCGACTCCTAACTCCATACTCCTCTATCTTTTAAGGAAAATGAGATTAAATCAAATCCTTCCTCAATGTGGTTATAAAAGGAGAATTTCCTTAAAACACTCACTCAGAGTAGTTCCTTCTAAGGTTTTACTTATGTTGTGTTTAAGAAACCTGAGGAATTTTCAATATGAGAACCACCCACCCTGGGCTGCATTACTTCAAAAACCAAATGTTCAACTCTTTTCAGCTCTATTGTTAGGTTACTTTGTTATGTGATACACTCCCCCACTGCATGCTTTGTGACACTGGGAATCATAAACCCTCCATCTTGGAAATGAACTCTGGTATGTACATAACCCACATACCAGGGAGCAGGGCTTGGTGGCACTCACAGCACTGCCTGTGTTATGAGGTGTTAGTGAAAGTTTTGGTCTCTTCAGCTTCTTTCATTGGTTCTGCAGTTGATTCCTTACTTACAGATGTTTTCAAAACCATCAGTTCCGAGGAAAGTCTACTTATTGCCAAAAGTTTACAGCTGAATTTCTTGGCATTCACAAGCAATGATTTCATCAGAACATGAAATAAGTCAGGGCTGCTGTTGAGAGACACCATTTTATAATCCAGCATTGTAAATTTAAGATTTTTATTTGCTGCAGAGTTTGGTTTCCATTTGTTCAACCCTCTGATAGGTGTATGGCTTGGGAACAGATATAGAAGTTTTACAAGCCCTTTGTGCAATTTAAAACCTCTCTATAGAATACCATAGTGCACTGCCCATTCACATCATTAAAGACTTTTACAAGAGTATCATGTTCACACTTATATGTACTTTACTCGAGCGACCCTCCCCGTGCCATGTTTGAATTATTATAAATGGGGCCATGCAGAAATCTGCCTCAATAGCTGAAGTAGGGAGCCTTTGTTTAAAATTCAAATAACAGTTAAATGGTGTCTGTTTGTTCCTGATCAACACTCTGCATACAAAAAAACCCGTTGCACTTTCTTAAAAGGCAGCAAATGTGGACAAATATTAGCTTTTGGAACTAAAGGGGAAGTTATTCATTCACTCAGCAGTGCTTTGCAAACTATCAATCTTCCAGGTATTTCTATTAGCTTTAATCATTGAGGTTGTTTGTTTGGAGCAATTTCTAAGAGAATAAGGGTACCTTTGGCTCTTATCTCCTGTCATCAAAGCATCCATTAGGAAATCCAAGCCCTGTAGGCAAGCTCAAGGGATTACTCAAAGAGGTTTTCTTGAAACAATCAAGAATTTGGTGCCCTCTCTTCAGTGCACAGGAGTTCAGTTGGAAACCATAATCTGAAAGAGAGGTTTATCTGGGGCTTAATACAATTTGAACAGGATTTTGTTCAAGGCAAACTTACAGATAAAAGCACCTTAAGTATGTTGAAACAAAGATGAGCCTGCATTCCTTGTAGTGCTGTTTCTAAGTCCAATAGTCTGTCAACAAAGTGGGGGGTAAAAGCTCTAAAAGTCTTACAATTATCACAATAGTCAGTAGATGGGACCACTGAGAAGCTAATTAATAGCTTTTTAATAAAGGAATGCTGATTAAGTGTGAAGCAGACAAAAGATGGTGCAGTGTTGGGGGCTGGAAGACTTGCCAAGGAACAGAAAGCTTGAGGATGGAGTAAATGTAAAGATTTGAAACTTGTTAAGTAGAAAAAAAATATCTTTGAGATATGAGATGAGCCTGAACTGAAAAAAAAAAAAAGAGAATCTGGAGTGCATATAACCCTAAATTTCCACAGTGTTTGGACTGGAGTATCTCTGTTCTTCAGGTGCAGGGATTTAATTCAGCTCACTGCTAATGGAAAGAGACAAGAGATATGGACAAAATGCTAATGCAGCTTTACATTTAGGATTCCTTGGCTTTGGAGACAGTCCAGTGTAGTAGAGCTAGGATTTGGATGACATGGATTTATCTGCTGCTTCTTTCACTTGAGTGCCTTTCCCTCTTTGGCTTTCCTTATCTGGGAAAGGAAATGATGAATCGTTTGAGATAACTGAAAAAAATATATAACATGAGATTTAGATTTCTGTTCTGCTGCTTTCCCAAGAGTCTCAGCTCTGAGTTGGAGCTCTGGTTCTGTAGGGACAGAGCACAAAGTCTGCCTCTGCCTTGAGGAGCTTACTATAGTTATTGGGCCCAACTGAGCCCCAAATGAGCAAATAGGAAATTTTTAAGGACAAGCATTATGTTTCAGCTTCTTCAGGTAACAGATACAGTTATGCTTTTCTTTAGATTGGAAGCTTTTCAGAACACAGAACCAGGGAATGTGGGTGCCCATCTATAAGGAGAATGATGTGGACAATGTGCATTTGAAATTTCAAAGGGTTTATTTGACACAAGTCTGTTAAAAAAACCTTAGCGATAATTAGAATGCTCATTTGTCATGACAACACAGCTCTTTTCAGGACTGAAACTGAATTAAAGCATAGGATGCAAGGCATAAGACTTAATGTTTCATTTTCAGGATAGAGAAGAATTGGCAGCATTGTACCTCAGAGGCTCATTCTAGAACCTGTTTTACTCAATTTCCTCACCAATGACCTGGAAATGGAAATGAACTGTGACATCTCCAAGTGTGGTGATGAAATTAAGATTTTTTTAGATAGCTAAATATTATCTCAGTGACAAGAAACAGGAGGATCTCACAATGTCTTTGGCTGCAGCTAGAAATAGCCATCAAGACATCAGATATCACTGGAAGAAGACCACCCAAATGCCATTGTTTTACATGTATATAAAACTTTTTGTACACCTACCCCCTCAGTGCTCTTTGTTGTTTTGTGATCTCAAGAAGGATGTGGTGGAATTAGAGAGAGTACAGAGAAGAGTAAGCAGGTGATGGAAGTGCTATTTTACAAGAAAACATTAGAAAGGTTTGAACATTTTTGTTTCAAGAGGAAAAGGCATATAAAAAACTCCTGCAAAATCCTGATAGCATGTACAACTGTTATCTGGAAGGTATTTCTTTATGCAGTAGCTAGTTAGAATTCTGAAACATATGGCCATGGGAAGTTGTGAGAGAGGACAGTTTTAGCAGGTTCAAAGTAGATTGGATAAATTCATGAACACTAGATTATAAATCAGTGATGGCAGGGCTAAGCAGAGATGTGTCTTCTCCATTCCTTATAAACAAATTTTGATGGGAGATGGACTACAGAGTGTGAGCAGGTTCATGTTCTCTCCCAAAACAGCATTTCATACCATCACTGTCAGAAGCAGAACACTCAGTTTCTACTCATCTGACCCATAATGCCATTTCTTATATCCTGTTAATTTTTTTCAATGTCGGACATTTATTCTTGTTAAACTAATAGAGGCTAAATATGGAATATACACAGTAGTACCTCCCTAGAAATGGAAACTGAGAATTATGATGTAATAATGCTTCATTTCCAAGAGCTGCACATCACTGCATCAATGTGAATTACCTATGTACCCAATGTGCTGTAGCAACACCAGGTTAGGAAGAAAGTGATTTTCTCAGGGAAGAAAACAATCAAAATAGTAACTTTTACATGAGCCTGGTAATTCGTCAGGTTACCGTACAAAATCTAGACTCAGTAAAAGCACCTCACATGGTTCCAAAATCCTTTCTTCATCCTAACAAATGTACATGTCTGTAGAATTGTAAAATGTAATTAGCTTTCATTGATTCAAAGTCCATCTGTGGTCAGGAATATTTTTACATGATCCCGTAAAAGGAGTCTGTTATAGGCTATACAGTCCATCTGTAGAACTGAGTGAGCATGAGTTACAGAGAGAAGTTCTTAATTTTTTTTCAGGCAGATCATGCTGGTTCTGTCTAGTCTTATTCCCAATTTTCACCTGCTTCACAACATCTCTGTCTGACACGAAACTTCAGTCTTCATTGAATCTCTTTAAGTCAACCCATTCCAAAAGCCTTGCAGAAGGTAACATAGCCCAAGCCCACCTGCCATCAGCAAATCTTTCCTGCTTCTTTCAATACACAATATGCAAAAATGTAAAATGGTTCAACAGAAAACTCCTCTCTTAACATTTACCAGGGAAAGTTCTCATCCTGCAGATATTCACAGTCAGACAGAAAGGTAAGCTTTTAAAATGCAGCAGCATGCAATGGTCCTCGGGAAAGGTACAAATTCTGAGATTGACATCAAAGGCAGAGGACTAACGAGGGACTTTTAAAGTATTTCCTGCACTGAGACTAAACTAAATCTCCCACCAGGACTGGCTCTGTGAAGAGGCAAAGCAGGCAGTCATTGAAGGAAGTGGGTTATTGACAGTGGCAAAACAGCCACAGTCCCATTTCCAGCTCTTCCTGTGCCAGAAAAGGCAAACTTAGTTGCTACTGTCCCGAAGAGAGAAGTCAGAGCAGCATCTCCTGCTGTGAGGGCAGTGGACCCTCCTAGTGGAAACAGTTAAGGTCTCTTTATCTCCTTTAGGCACTGTAAGCTCCTTCAGCTCATACATTAATGAAAAATCTTAGGTCTTGTCCTGTGACATCTTACATACCCTGAGAATGTAGCCAAGGGCAGAGCCACTCTACTTTTTCTTGCTCATCTAGTTTATTTTTTTTTCCTTTAAACTGTTTTTTTACTTGTATTTCTATTTTTTATTATTTTGGATTTATTTCACTGTCTCTTGCTCTAGTTACTATTAAGCTGACTGTATGTATTTTAGATAACTTCTTTGTCTTCTTCATAAATCCCTAACATAACAATACCTTTCAAGTCAATGCAGCTGCCATGAAGAAATATTCTCTAAAACATTGTGAGTAAATTTAAAGTCTTGGAAATTTCTGTGTGCTTTTGTTTTTGCTCATTAATTCTATTTCAGTTACTTCAGTTAAAGTCATCAAACATCTTGCAGTTGTGCACGGATGTGATTAACCTGAGACGCAAATTACAAGTAAAACTTGAAGCCTGAAAATTAGCTACAGATCTTTACAAAATTGGCCTTTGTTACCAGACATTTGTGACAAAATTCTGCAAGAAAGTGTTTAATGTATCTCACACTTACTGAGTTATCATAAAACTTTGGATTTGGCATCTGGATGACATTTTAATTTTTGACTAAAAACTTGGAAGTAATGGATACAGTTTGCCCTAAGGTTGTCCTCTATTCACCTCAGATTCAATTCCTTTACTTATTTGGTGTGGTTTTGCTTGTGAGACAGTTCTTACTAGAGTAGGTATGGAATGATGTCACCTTAACCTTAGACACAGAAAAAATAAAAGAACTTCCAGAATAAGATATCTTCCTGTGCCTATATAAGCTTTGTATAATATATGTTAGAAGCATCTCTCCCCATTGATTTTAGTGGAAGTGAAAAATGAGTCATATCCTAACTTTGTTTTTCAAAGGTCAGGATTGCCAGATCTTGCCCTTTTAACTTGCTGCAGATACTTGACAGATATAAAACCTAGATAAGGCAATTCAGAACCCCTAAACTAGATGTCTCTTCTGAATAATACTCTGACAGTATGAGTCTGGCTTTTAGAGACATTAATTACTTTACTTCAGCATTTCAAAAGCAGTGCTTAATGTAGGAGCTGTGACTCTCCCTTCTCTGTGTGCCCAGCTCAGTTGTGCATACTTGGGAATCTCAGCCCCGTTTTAGATGTCTAGTGTGTTTTGAGGGGCTCTCCCAAATATCAGGAGTTCTCACAGGTCCTGTGTGGTACTGCCTGCTTCCCCATGAGAGCATCTTGAACATGAGAGCATCTCAGAGCTGTGTGTACCCATGAACGAAGAAATTAATTGAACTTTTCTGCCCTGGCAGTCAGATTCATTCAATTGTATTTCAACCAAGTATCCTGGCATGGAACTGAAAACCTTTCGCAGCAGAAGACATTTCAGTTGCCAATAACAAGCATATTCTAGTAAAGAAAAATGTGTTTCTGTTTTTTTCTTCTTTTAAAATACTTGGCTATTGCTGCAGATCTAATTTCAAACAACAATTTAAAAAAAACGTTTTACAATAATGAATAGTTTATTTTTTAGTATTTAAAAGAACCTAATATTGGGATTATGGCCAACATTATTTTTTTCTTTCTCTCAATCAGTTTTTTTATCTGTGCCTCTGTTTGACTGAAATTTGCCTTGGTCTTTAAGTAAGAAAGAACACTGGGGCCTCCTACAGTTTACTTTTTGATTGTAGCTGGTGTTCAAGTATCACATAGAAACTACAGTCATAACAAAGGGGCACATCAGCAAAACTACTTTACTAACACACATAGAGTACTCTGTTTGCAAAGGTAGTACTTATCTGTCCAAATTTTGATATATACGATCTTTAATTTCTGCTTGTGATGTCATCAGTGGAAAGAAAAAGGGACTTTTTGGATGCAATTTGTCTTAGTCTGACTGAGATGTTTAAAATTGTCCAGATGAATGGCATCCAAAGCCTGTACATTTTTCCATTGACTATAAAGGAAGCCTAGACAGCTTGTTCAAATGTAAATGTCTATACTGCAGATGTCTAAAGTTAAGTGAAAGGAATCCAGGGAGCTTAGCATCCAAAACCAAGAATGTGGATAGCATATTGAGAAGATCTGAACCATACAGATATTAAAGGACATGTCTAGCATCAGAGATGACACCTGAGTAGCCATGCCAAGAATGGAATACATATTTCTCAAATTCCAGAATTCTAATATTTTAACCACAGACTATCTTTTCTATGAAATGAATAGGAATATAAATTTTTTCACATCTTGAAGTAATGCTTGTAGCTAGTACAGAAAGATTTTGGCTAACCTCCCAGCCATACCTTCCATTTCCACCTACCCACAATATCTCTACACAAGCATTCAAAGGAATATCTAGCTTTTTACTCATTTAAGGAAACTAGTAAAGACACAAATAATACATTCAACCCAGGAAAAACAGCATGGTATAGGATACAAGAGCCATACTTTCTTGGGAAAAAAAGTTAATTTTATAGAAGAAAAGAAAAGCTTGCAGTGTGAGAGAGAATTGCATCCCTTCCTCTTCACATTTTTGTTAACTGAAGCCATAATCCCAGGAAAAATATCTGAACAGATGTTTTCCCTTGAAAACATTCCAGAAAATGAAAGCACACATGGCATACTGATCTGCTACTTCCTTCAACACATTCTCGTTCAGAGATAACAAATGTACCATGTGATGTTGCCATAGTAGCCTCTTGTATTTCACCACTGAGTGAAGCAGAGGACGAAGTGAATATCTCCCCATACGCTGGGCACTGGGCTGGCTACAGTAGCAGATTGTGCTTGTAGCATTTGTAGCATATTCTCTGACATTGCCCTGTCTGTTGTGTTTTAGAGTACATGTGCTGAAGCACAGTGTGCAGCAAGCAGATACAAAGCTCAGGTATCTCCTATGGCCAGATTCTCTGGTCCATTAACTTTCTATGGCCTCCCTGTCATACTCTATCTGCATGTTTTTCAAACAGACCACAAACTCCTTTTCAGTGAGTTTTCTGTTAATGTATGCAATGAAGCTGGTCAGTGTTAAGGCTGTTTATAAAAGAATGCCAGAAAGTAGAGGACAAATATCAAACAGAAAAAAAACCCAGAACATAACCAAAACAACACTATTAATGCTGCAAAAGTATTCATTGGAGGCAACAATCATTGGCAAAAAGACCTATCTTATCTACTTGAGAAACTGGAAATACTAGAAATGTTTTAGAATACAGTGAAGAATCTTGAAATACTGAAAAAAGAACTGACAGGAAATATTATAGGACAAGAAAGAAATTGTTAAAAAGGAAACATGACTGAAACAGAGGTATTTAAGGATATGTGTTTCTCAGGAAAGCTATAACTAAAGCAGGACTTGGTAGATCAATGTATTCACATTCTCACATTGACTTTAAAGTAGACTAATGACAGATGAATACAACCACACACATTGAGAAGAGAGCAAAGTCTGCCTGTGTCAGCATCATTCCTGGAGAGTGCTCTAGAACATGTTCTGTGCCTCTAAACCTAATGATGAACCTGAATAATGTATAAAGTCATTAAATACTATTTGGAATTGTAGCCTGAATGACTTCTCTTTTCAAGTATAGTGAGAGAGACAAAAGGTGCTAAAAATAATAGCACCCCAGCCATTTCTGAGTAATTTTCTTTGAAGAAAATAACAGTCAAATAAACATGAAGATGACAGTAAGATTTTTTTAGCTTTGCCTTTTCTAAACTCATGATCTTTGGAGATATTCACAGAAAGTTATTAGTCAATCCTGGTCTGATTCACTTAAATGAAATGAAGAGCTACTCATGGGTATGGTTATTACTAGGGTTCTCAATTTCAAAAGGACAAATTAAGTTATCTAGTTAATAAAGTCAGCCGCATTAATGAGCCTATAGACTTCACTGTACTGTAAGCTTGGGAATTGTCTCTATTAATAGTACAAAATACAAGAACTCCTACCCCTGTGTAGTAGACTAACTTTTCCAAATCACAGAAAATACTTAAGAGTAAGCAGAGATTGTACAAGAAATGCAAAATCAAAACCAAACAGAAATAAAATAAGGACTGCTCTGTAAAGAAAATAATATTTTAAAGACAAGTCATGAAAGATCATAACAACAACTGTCAGGAACCAAACACAATTAAAAATTGCACCTGGAAAAGGAGAAAATAAATAAGAGAAGGCAATTAAAAAATTATTTTTTATGCAGCGAGTATTGGGAGATTCAGCAAGACTTCAAGGTGTGACTGAAAAGAGTAAATGAATGTTACCTCAATTTTTAACATTAATAGTTCTGCTGAGTATGGAATCAGAGGACTAATGGTTTAATGTGAATGGAAGTATAAAAATTGGCATGGAAATAGAAATTATAAAATTAAAAGCAGAAATCAAGAATCCTAGTACATCATTGTGTGAAAATCATCCAGAATTCTGAAATTCTGATCTCGTAGCAAATAGTTCAAAATTTTTTTTTAACTTTTTGAGATTAGTACTGAATAACTGGAAATTATTCAGCAAGTCAGCACTAAATATTTAAATAAAGGAAAGTTGTGTACCCAACTACAAGATCAAACCTGAAGATAGTTTGGATAGATTTGTAGCTAAAGATAAATGGAAAAATCCTAACAACTGTAACGTGGATTTGCTAAGGTTTGCCTATACCATATTTTTCTGATAGCTTTCTCTGATGAAACAGGGGATTAAAAACCGTACATTTCTACACCTATAAGTAATTTTTTTAAAAGGACATTATTGTTTAAATGAAAGAGATGTCCATGGATGATGCTAAAAGAAGAAGCATCAAAGGTTTCAGCGCCCAAGAAGTACGTGAGTTAATGATTAGTGTCAGGGAGGGTGAATAGCAGGAGGGTGTCAAGGACCACAGTAATAAATTAAATTCAATAGGCCAGGCTGCAACTTTTACTTCGGGACTTATAAAAAAGGGTTGCAGTTATAAACTGGGTATTCATCAACTAGAAATGACCGAGGAAAAAGACAGAGAGATCCATTTATAAACGAAATGAATATATCATCAACAAGCTGTTCCTGTGAAAATGGTAAATGAGATCCCAAGTTAAATCTGCTGAGATAAGTAAGTACTTATGCTGTTTTAAAAATGATGCAGTGAATTCTTCCTCATTTGGTGATGTTTGCTATGTTATTCTGACAAAACGAAGACTGAAAGGCTGCAAAAAAATCACCAAGATTTACATTTATATATCAATCAATTCAATATCAAGTTAGGAAGAACAATGTGACCTGAGAACAACTGGATATAAACAATTAAAACTTAATTCACCCAGACATAAGTGAGATTCTAGAGCAGTTTTCCAACAGGAGTAGTAGGAAAAAAAATCTGAACTATATATGCTACAGAATTGGTTTAGGGAAAAAGTTCTTCCTAAAATACCTGCCTGCAGAAGGATGAAAATAAAATCAATGGTCCCAGAAGTCCCTTGCATGTATTACTGTGTGTGACTTTGTAATGAACCTGTTTGTTTTTTTTTAAAGCTTAAAATGCTCACATCTTCTCAGAAATATATCTGTCTCATTGGGAAGATTTTTTGGAAGCCAGTGACATCAATTGAAAAGTCATAGGGAGAAAGTCAGACCTGAGGCAAACTCTCATAATTCCAAGGGGAATGCAAAATTTTAAGGAATATATGGTTACAAAAAATGTAAAAACATTATATATTTTGCAAAACATGTTTTCTGACCAGTCATAATAATTGTGATTTTGTTGTCAATAATCTTAGTATTACTAAAATAGAATCTATATTTATAAATGGTTTTAATGTCTGTATCCGATTGAATTAAACAACTTATTTAAGTATATGGGAAAAAAATACATGATTCCATGATTTCCAGAGAAGTACTTTTCTCTACTTTAATGAAATGAGCCTAACTAAAAGTTACATGGGCAAAAAATAATAAAATCACATTTCCATACAGAAACAAGACTAGGCAACACAAAGCACACTACACTGAGCCTTCACAGACAGAGTACCCAGAAGAAATAAGTACTCCTTTGCCCTAAGAAGTGGGTGCTCCACTGGAATATATAATATATTCACTGAAGAGGAGCAAGCTCTGTCAGGTCCTTCTAAAGCATAGTTGAGGGGAGAAGGTGGAAGGGAGAGAAAATATCTTGCCTCAGTATAGGTGAAGGTACATCAGTGTTTTAACGTGGACCAGGAAGATGCTTTTGCAGCACCCTCCTCCCCACTGCTGTGCTTTGGTTTGCAGTCTCAAGTGGTCTCAGGGTGTGCAAACTGCTCCTTTGGATGAAACTAAAATGAAAGATGCACTGCAGGAGGACATGAAATGCACTTTAGCAGCTGACAAGTATTTAAGCTGCACAGTCAGACTAGAACTAGCCCGAAGTAAAAGCCCCAAAGTACTTTCAGTGCCAGTATCAGGTCCTTGGTTCTGTTTGGCTCCACAGACACACATCAGTTAGGTTTGGTCATGACACTTGCTCAATGTAGGCATATTCTGTGCCTCTAGCAAAGCCTCTTCTGTTTTCTTTTTCTTTTACTCATGGGGAAATGTTATCACTGTATAGCATAAAAATTATGCTCGAAAAGAAACTACAATCTATATGCAAATGTTTTCAAGATGGGGATCACACAAAAGGATGAAAACCTGTGGGCAAGGTTCGAGGGAAAAGATGCAAGAAGATGGGAGACAGTTCAGACATCAGGAAATGACTGGGAGAAATTAAAAAAAAAGTAAGAAACACTAATTAAACAGGTGGGAAATACAATAGGTAAAGGGATTGCAAGTGGAAATATTAACCATGTATTCTCCTTTCCCATGTAATTAAAAGGATAAGGGACATGTTGCAACTTGTTCTATTTCTTGTTCTTCCATAAAAAAGCTTTTTTTTTTTTTCCAAATGAGGCAGCTACCAGGAAATCCTAGGCATCCTCATTTTCCCTTGCATAAAGTGGGATCTGAAAAGCCTGGACTGAATCTAGTGATGGCTAGCTCTTCTTCCAGTCTCCCCACAGGAACACATGGGTTTACTCATCTAAAGGAACATTTCCTCGTGTTCCTGTTCACAGGGCAGTTCTTTGGGGAAAGTTTTTCCTTTATTTATATGCAACTTCAGACAAGAGGATCAAAGAATTATCCACCTCCGAGTGACCAGTGAGTAGTCAGCTGCTGCAAGTGACACATGTGGATAGCATCAAAGAGTCTCAGACATAAAGGAGCAATATCTTGTACACCAGTAGCTTCTAAAATGGTAATTAGATGCTTAATAAGAGTAGAAATCAATGAAAATCGACTGGAAAGCAGTGATAGAAAGGCTTGGACCTGTACGCTTTAGGGGATAGTGGAAGACAGGACAGAAAGACATCGATTCTTTTTCACATCCGTGACTTCCAGATAATGCCACAAATAACAGTCACAAATGTTTATAATTCCTCCCAGCATGTATTTGAGCAATTATGTAAAAGAAGTTATGGCCCTTATCCCTGTTCCACTCCAATGAGAGGAATAGTGGCTTCAAGTTGTATCTGGTGAGACTACTGGTTCCAGTTATAGGCCCATGAGATAACTATGAACAAATTCTTTTTATATTTCCACTCTCTTTTTATAACAAATTCAAGGAAATTCCATGACAAAAAGCTGCTAACAGGGAGCTAATGACAGTTGGTAATTATTTGTGACCTTTTAGAACATCTAGTTTAGTAAAAGCTCAGTTTCTAAATCTAGGAGACAGATAGTTAAGATACTTCACCCCCTTGAAGTGAAATATAATGCCTCAGTACAGCCATAATATATATATTTCACTCTGTCTTTGATCTCCTGGGAGATGTGGAGATGTGTTCAGCTTCCCTCCAGTCAAAAGTTTTGCTTATTTCACAGAAGCTCGGTGTGTTCAAGAAGTTCAAGAAAGGCCTTTATTAGGTATGCAATTAACTTCACAAACTAGTCCTTAAACCCATAAGCATAAACATCTCCAACTTAACTGCTGACAGCTGCCATAGAAAGAATTCCCCAGCAAGAATTCCCCAGCAATCTGCCAGAGAACTTACACTGGCTCACTGATGTGCTCCAAAACGTTCAAGTTACTTGTGCCTCTCCTTTAACCATGTAGTAACTGCAGGTCAGCCAAATGAAGGAAATCACCTCACTTCACCTTGTTCCCTTCCACGGCCTCTCTCAGTTGGCTCATACCTGAGTCACAGCTCGCCTTTTCATTCACAGAAGCCTTGCAGAGGGTGCAGCCAGTGCCACTTGACAAGTCCCAGCAGGTCTTGACAGCTGAAGGAAGGCAAAGAATCAGCAGAAGTCCTGTGGATGCTGTGAAGAAAGAGGACTAAAGGCTTAAGTGACATCCAAGCAACTCTGGCATATTTTCAACAAATAGTTTTTAAAGTTGCCCATATCTCAGTTTGTGAGAAGCATGAGTTTTACTAGCAAGTAATTCTGGAAGAACAACCTATACTATAAATGGTATAGTAACTAAGTTAGAATAAGGAAAAAAAACCCCATAATTTGCTTTTTAGTTCATCTTACATGTTGCTGAGAATTGCAAGTTACAGTAAACTCACTTAATAGGTTTTTAAAGTGAAATTAAATACTATTTTAAATGACCACATGAAAACATACCGAGGTATTGGCAGACAAGATTAATAGTTCCTCCTGTCTTTCCCATCCCCTTTATATTTTATTTTCTATTTCTGATAAATGAGAAAATATGATAGATATGAAATACTCTTGAAATTAAAAGACAACCAGCTCAGTGTCAGTATTGATATTCTGTAGAATAACTACATTCACATAAATGTTAAACAATTCAGTAATGTGCCAGGCAGTGTTTATAAATGTGCACCAAAATAATAATCCAGATGAGAGCTGTTACATTACGAGATGATTATGCTTCTTTTACATACTTTATAATTAAATAGACCCTTTTTCTTTCAGTTTAATAGCCAGAAATAGTATCTCATTAGCTGTGCTTTCAATTTTACCCTTGTAACTTGGAAAATATTGTCCTATAATTAGCTCAGGGTACTTAAACCCTCCCAGCAAAACAGTAAATGCATATGGGTGTCTAGATGTGAAATCAAATTAAAGTAACACACAATGTGAGTCTTTTATTGTACAGGGTTGGAGTTTTTTCTGGCTTTTTTTTTTTTCTTTTTTCCTTAATCAACTAGGGTTATTATGAGAGAAATAAATAACTTTTATAACTTCCCTGCCTGTAGCAGCTATTATTTCATACACTCTTTCTTGAGATAGATTATCCAGCTCATTTCCAAGGAGTATTGGGGGCAGTCAGTTGAACTCCAGGGGTAAAGATTGCCCTTATTTCTCCACGCAGTACTACTAGGTAGCACAGAAAAGTGCTTTTTGAAAACGTGCCAAAGGCTGCATTGATGGCATTAACTGGAAAAAGTTTAATTCTTCTCTCAATATGAATCCCTCAACTCTTGTTAGTCGGAGGTATAGAATGACAAATGCTCACACATAAAGGATAGCAAAACCAAATATCTTAGTTCACCTAAGATAATGCTTAAGAGTTACATGCTACCCATATTAATAGCCCATATGAACCAAACAAAGCTTCAATACACAAGTGAGGCTAAAGGTTATGGATAGGACGTTCCTGATAAAGAATGAAGCTGTGGGCATTCAATTCTGCTCAGATCTTGTCCTCTATTTGCAGGCTTGCAGAAGCAGCTCCCACCGCTGAGCTTTCAGCTGCACAATTCAGAGTGGCTCATGTGCAGGAGAAGGGGCAAACACAGCCCATACCCATCACTTGCTGCATAGGGGAGCAGGAGGCACAACTCACAATGCTTCAGGCTGAGGAGGGAAATGTTTAAACCATTAGATTAGTTTGGAAAGAGTAGGATGAACTGATTGCAGGTTTTGTAAGAAAGTGAGCCAGTCATTTCTTTGGAAATGTATGAAGCTGTTACTTGGAATCTGGAAAGCTTTTGGCACTAAATCCTTGTTTAACATAAGTACCTACCACAGAACTGCCAGTGGGCAAGGTGGGGAGAGAGCTGAATAAACAGAACTTTTTTTCTCTCAGGCATTTTCTGTTTGCTAGCTGAAACTCTGTGTGCTAGATGATGAATCCTATTTTTAGGCATATAGATCTCCGTCTTCAATATCTTGGGAATTTAGAAGCTTTATGCAGTAATTTCAACACTACTGGAGAAGAGGTTTCCCAAGTTTTCAGCAGCACAGTGCTTCTTGTTACAAGTACTATGTCCAGGCCTGAGTCATTCATTAGTTATTGCACAGAAAGGCACAGTTTTGTAAAGGCCATGAAATATGTATTAGCACTCCTTCACTATGAATGTAGTCATACTGAAGTCAGCCTCACTCCCTACTGCAGTAGCAATGATTTGCAGAACAGTGTTTTGAATTTTTACTGGTTTCCTCCATACCAGCATGCAATACCTGGTTTGGCTGCTGCTGTCAACAGTGGCTGATCCATCCTCTGGGGAGCCAAAACATGCTCTATGTCCCACCAAAGAGACTATCAGAGGTGTTATTCTGCCACAAGAAAATCAAGGCCAACAGAAGTGCTTTCTGGATGATTTGGGAGCTCTGATGTTGTCATGCCACAGGGAGGGACAGCAGTTTATATGTGCATGACTGGAAGTTGGACTTCTGTTACCTGGTGTCTGGTTTAGCCACACTGTGGTCAGATCAAGATATGACCGCTCCTTGGCCAACATTTTGCAACTCCTGATTTACTGATATCTTTGCCCTTCTAAAATCCCCATGGCATGAAAGGAAGAAGTAAAATGAGGCTCTGTTCCGTGTAAGCCTGGAAAAAACAGCTCTTGCCTAATTTTCAGCAAAATCATGGAGCCCTTATTCAACACTGATTTAGTAAGAAGGAATGCCAAATACAGACTTCAGAAGCTGTACTTAAAGTGAAGCTGTCTGAAATGGTTATTTTTCTAAAACCATGCTAGGTACCTATTGCACTTCCTATTGATTCTACTCCTTTTACTTTCCTCTGGGTACTACAGATCCTTTGTGAAACTTCCAAGCTACAAATCAAATCCATCTGTACAAAACAATAAATAATAATTTTCTAAACCAGCTTTATTTCATATTAACCTCGACACTGAATGCCAGCAGCACCAATTAGCCTTGCAATCCTGTCTGCTGTATAAGGCCTAAAGATTTGAACATAGTCTTTCATCTGTTAGCATTCAAGAGACTGATAAAAATTTACTCTGCTTTTAAAACAAGCTGTACGTGACTGAAATTTACGTCATACTGGGGTGTGCTATAAATAAGGTGAATCTGAAGAGACTGTGAATTTTTCACAGCTTTGTTTCAGAGCTATTCAAAACCATGGTTATCAATGACTGCACCACAAAATTCCTGTCAGCTTAAGATTTCAGTCGCAGCCAGGGACTTTGATGGATGGTTTCCCACTCTTCCCTAGTGAAATATAATTATCAAGGCATAAAAATCACTTAATCTCAAGGCTGAAATGTTTAAGCATAACAGTAATTAGTTCTTCTGTAATGCTTTCAATTCACAGATGTAAGTATTTTACAACAGAAATTATCACTTCCATTTTATAGTTGAAGTAAACTGAGGCAGAGAAGGAACAGAACAGAGTGTTTTTTACACTGTGGGTTAGAAAGAAGGCTTTGAAGAAAAAACAACTCTTCTCACTGCCAATCCAGAGCTGCTCTTGCCCATGCTAGTTAGAATAAGGTCAGTCAGAAAAACTGTAAGAAAACACAGTTTGCCAAACTGTTCTTTCTGCTGGAATAACCTCCACTAAAAACTCGACTACTACTGCTGCTACTACTACTGCTGCTACTACTACTACTGCTACTACTACTACAAAGCAAACTAACAACGCTGTAGAGTACACTCATTGAGAAGCCTGATACATTTTTTTGAAGAAATTGAAGGGTTCAAAGCTGGCTAGCCAACAGGACACTCCAGCTGGGAATAACAGAATAGGACTCTAGGCCTTTTTTTGTTGTTTTTTGGAAGCAGGGCCATAATTAAGAGCAATGGCTGGGGACATTCATATTGTGACACTTGAATTGGAATTCTTGGACCAGTCCAAGGTGGCCTAAAACAAAAGCATTTGCCAAGAATGTTGTCGTTAGCTGAGAACAAAAGCTGGAGGCTTGTGGCCAGGTCACTACTGGGTGGCATTACTCCCATCAGCCACTGTGCAGCTCACTGGACACCCAGGTCTTTGGGTTCTGGAAGAAAGTTGGTTATAAGGGCACTACTGGCAGTGGAGTCTGAGGCTATGCTGGATTCAAGATAGGAAAACTTGTCTGTTCAGACATGGACAGGATTGAAAGAATATCAACCTTTTTCCTTATTTCTTAGCTGATGGAGCAATTAAGACTAACTTTCTTACTGTGTTTGATGGGTATATTTATTCCCCAGTAGGGAGCATAAAGATAGCCACCAGGAGGAAAGGCAGTTTAATAGCACATTTGTGACCAGACACATGGGCTGAAGACCAGCCCTGGTACAGGCTGGTTAAACAGTAAAAATTTACTCTAAGCTGTTATGAGTTCTTCATTTTGAGTTACTAATAACCACATATCTGATATCTGAGAGCTCCCAAATGCAGCTTTTCAGCACTTGTGCAGTTTTGCAATGCTTCACATCTCCCAGGGTCATTCCACCACTGCTTTGTCAAATATGTGATAAAAATTATCTTTCCTATTAAAATCTTTCCTTTTTCCTAGAACAATTGGTAAATTACCTCTCCACCAACTATGAAACAATATCTTGCTCTATTTTTCCCAAATTCATATTCAAACAATGTACTGACTAATTTCCAGTGACTCAGTAGCATTTCACTATAGTGGTCCTGTCATTCTGGAAAGGAAAAGAAACGAGAAGAAATCATGAAAGTGTGAAATGTTGTTCTCCCATATAGAACAGTCTGAGAGACAGTACCAAGAGCTCTTGCTCATGATGGAAAAATAGATAACCTGTTAATAATTTCTTGTCACTGGTAAATTCAAAATTCCTTCATCTAATGTGCATGAAAGTCTAGTTTAGGACAAGCAATTTTTTGTTTGTTTGTTTTAAAATATCCATGAATATTGCTTTGCCAAGAAGAAAACTTTAAAAGAGCTTCAGATTCTCCTGTCACCATGGGATATGTTGGAGTCTTTTATTTATTCCCTTATGGGATCTGAGCCACAGTTCCGTAATATTTCAAGAGATAACTAGGTAAAAATTTTAAAAAAAACCCCAAAACCTAACTAAAAAAGTAAAATTAAAAAGCTCATTCCAGTAAACAAAACACAAATGATTGGAACCCAAACCACTACCTTCTCTGTAGGAATTTATAACTGAATGCTCATTAGAAGGATATGATGCTGCTAGTCTCAGAAAAAAAATGTCCATGTTATTTTCATCATATTGTGACCTTCACACACTTGTTTGCCTTTCCATGGGTAAAAGTTGGTGGTAACTGAATGCGTGCAGACTACAAGGATGACACTTGGAGAACATCAAAGACAGAGATCTAGGTATGCAGGGTGAGTCAAGAACGTTTGAGGAACATTAAGGCCTAAAAGAGAGTCTGTCATTTTCATAAAAAGGCCTTGGTTTCTCAACCAATAGGGTGCAATATTTGGTCTCAGAATTGTCTTAAAATAAAGTCCAAAATGGAGAACCTTTGTTTTCAAACAAACAGGCAGCAACAAGAAAGAACAAACAGAAATTTTGTTAAGCTTAAAATAAAACCAGAGTAGTCTGTCCACTGGGGAATACAGACTCGGCCCTTAGTATCTGCTGGTGGTGTAATAAATTCTCTGTCTCCAAACTCCATGAACAGTCAAAAGTTCACGTTACATATTGGTTAGTGTGTTTCTTTAGTAAGTGGGCTGCATATCTGAGATAACAAAAGTACCATGTGTTGCAGCAGATACTATAGTAGGGACTATTCTTACTGAACAGCAGAGGAGATAATCACATAGACCTTATGTAAATAAGCAGAACACACATTACTGCTACAGTAAATCTAAGCAGCTTTCAATTTGCTCTTTCCTTCGCTGCCTAATTTTTCAAGTCTATTGCTTAAACATGTATTTTTTCCCTCTCCTACTGGAATACTTCCTGCCTTCTTTGGTTTAACTCTGCAGTTCTCCATAGGAAATTGGTCTTATGTAGACTCTATTTTTGCATCTTTATGGTATTTAATCTCATTTAGAAAATAGTTCTGTAGTACTGCACAAATTATAATCAAATTCATAAAGTTCTTAAGGCAAGCACAATATGTGCTCATCTAAAAAGCAACCCTACGGTGTATTTATTTTTATCTGCCACCAGTGGTCTATGTGCATGCATCTCTGTGTGAGAGAGGAAGTGTTTTTATGTGCCTATGCCTGCATGTTTGTGTGTGCTAAAATATATAGCTGCATCTATTTTACATATACACATCAGTATCTGGGGATATGCAGAGCTAATCACATCTAGAAATGTCATTTACTTAGCATTGCTCATGAATACTAGAAAATACCCTGAAGAATTTGCATCTATGTATCCTAAAGCAGATTACATTCCCTAATGTCAGCCCAAATTACAACAGCCGAAAACTGGCTGATGATTGTAAAAGACAATGTAATTGAGGATATTGGAAAAGAGACAAGAGTCCTTTCTTACTTTGGTCATCTACTAACATCTTTGGGTTATTAGCAAATGGCTTCACAGTATCTCCACTTCCCTAAAATACCCTCCTTTACAAACTCAACTTAAACATGTGAATAGTAAAATCAAAGCAGAATATTTGTTATAATTACCCAGGTGACCAAATATCCCATGCGGACATCCTGGTAGTCAGGCCATATCTGAAAATTAGAGTCATAAAGCATGCACAGAACAAGCTTTAAGTCTCCTGATAATGATTAGCTTCCTGAAGCATCTATTTAATTTCCATCACACTCTGTGAGAACTGCATGGTACATCTGTATGCTGAGAATTAGATCCTGATCTTACCCAAGTCCAAAAGGTAAAAAAAAAGCTGTTGGTGGAAGAGAACAGCCACAGTTTGGCCACGTTCCTGCTTCAGAGCCACTGGTTTCAGCTGATTCCAGCTGATCTTGGCATTGCCTTCTGTGAAATGCTCACAAAGGCAGTATTTGTGATGTTGACACTTGCTCCTTGGGTGCCATCTTTTTCCTTTGGGAGCTAGATAAAGGCAAGTGATTTCCACCATACAGATCACTGAACAAACATTTCCGGCATTCAAATTTAAAGCTGTAATTTTGATTTGATTTGAGGCAATTATTTACCATAGTTACTGTTACTCTTCAGTGTATTAAGGAGCTGAGAATTAGACCTCTGGGGTCTGTAATCCTATTTATGACACTGGGCTCATTAAATCAGCAGTAAGGGTGATGTCAAAATCAGCAGATTAGAAAAAAAACCCCTCACTATTGCAAATCTGCGCAGCTCCAGCAACTTTGAGGCAGATAGACACCTGCTGAGGCACTGGGTTGGCAACTTCAGAGGAAGTGTGCTTTACTGGAGCAAGGAAAAGAAGATGTTTTCATCCTGATGCTCACACAGAAAGCCTATTTTTTAATTCCCTTTCTCTCATATCTGTCTCAGGCAGGAGAATACTCCTGTGACTTGGGGTGAGGATTTTTCCAGTATATGGAACACTAAACAGAGCCTTTTTTAAAAATAGTGAACTGAGGTAATATGCGAGATATGAGCAGTAATATCATTGAATGAGACATATTTCAGTGTTGCCTATGAGGCGTAAGTGGACCAACACAACTCTGAGATATTCTTGTTCTTTCTTGCTTTGGTGAAAGCTACATTTCTATTTGTATATGGAAAGTGTAATTTGTGTGACTACAGTGAATATACATGATGCATATATATGAAAAAATATAGAATATAGAAAAAAATTTCTGTGCCAGTAAAGTTTCTGTTATAAGTCCTAGAAATCAACAAATACATATTAAATAGCACAGACTAGAGCATCAACTTTATTATGACAAATACAAAGAACCATTCAAAATATGATAGTCATTTAAGCATTTGCCCAAGAAATTACTTTTCTCTCCTCACTTGGCTCTCCAGTCTTTTGTAGTTACTTAGTGATGGATATCCTGTTTCCTTGCGTCTGTGTGGGAGGATGAGTGAAACGAAATGCAGTGTTTCAGCATAGAAAGAGGAAGAAAAAGTATCTAACTGCAGAGCTGAGAATGTCACCAAAGATATGCGCATAGCACCACAAGGTTGGACAACTCTGTATTGCAATATAGATGTCAACAACAGGCAGGCATATGCATAGGCAAAATACGCACATGAACGTGGAAAAACAGTCCTGGCGTATGTGTTTTGCCACCCACTGACATCCACAAGACTTGTCTCTTGGTGTCTGTGCTAAGGCTGGGCCCAGAGTTTGTGCAAAACTACCTATTGCCACAGAAGTAGGGCCACTTGAGGAGACAGTCTTTGTACTGACTGCTTCTGCACCTTCTACTGGGAACAAGCCCAGTTTCCTTCCTTTCTTTCTCCCTTTACCACTTTGAACTGTTTCTGAGGAGCCTGAATTCTACTCTGACCACATCTTTATCTCTTTGAGGCACAAAAGCAAAAATCACTTCCTTTGCATGGATGTTCTTCCAGGCACAGATGTAAGCTAGACCAAGCCTTTGAAGACTAACTTACCTTTAGTGAGGTGTCTCTGAAGCTGCAGAATGAAGAAAAGGGGACACATGTTTGTGTGCATTCTGCAGGCTCCATGGCTGATGCACACTTAAGGCTGTCATGCCCTCTTTCTCCATGGTGCTTGGCATCCAACACCAGGATTTTCTGGCTTTTATCTCAGCCAGCAGAAATAGCAGCAGTGGAAAGGCTCCTTCTTTCCCTCTCATGCCCTCAGTATGCAGAGGCAACATGAAATATCTCACAAGGTTTGCAGTAGAAACAAAAATTTTGGAAGGCCACGTACAGGCTAGAGAATTCCCAACCAAATTTTCCTTCTCAGAAAAATTTGTGCTTTCCCACATCAGCACCTATTACAAGATAACCCAAACTAACACCTAAGCTTTCACACACTGCCAAAATCCCAACACAATGTATGCACACAAATGTCTCTCTATAACCATTCTTGTGTGATGATGCTGAAGAGGGAATCTTTAAAATATTGTCCTATTAACTTAACCTTAGAACCTGATTATTCCAAATCAATCACAATACCATTTGGCCACACAAGGGGCACCCAAGGAGAGGTGACAAATACTACAAAGAAGATAAAAGATAATTTAACAAGATGCAAGTTGTAAGGGGTGACAAAGTGTTATTTCCATAATAAGCTTATCTGAGCCTGGGTAAGTTCCTGAACAGGGTGTGGATTTGGCAGTAGCAAAGAAACAGGCCACACAAAGAATGTCTGTTTAGCTAATGAATGCCACTGAAGTGGTTGACTCTCATTTCTCTGGTTTGGATCCTTGCCACCTTTACTCTAATGTCAGACTTTGTTTAATTGGCAAATATACCTTCAAAGGATTGCAGAGCCCTCCATGCTGCTCCATGGGCTGTTAATATTTAATTGTGATTTGTTAAAGGCATACTAACAGTTGATTAAACTATGTGTCTGGGTGCTTTATTGTAATGCAAACCAGCAGCAGGACTTTCTGTGTTCTTTTTTTAGAGGAGAAGGAGAATATTGTCTTAGAGAGAGGAGAGAAAAACATAAATTTATCAGTTTTCCATCAAAAAAAAATTCTTGGAAAGAATCACAGGCTTTGTTGCAAATGTATTTTGGAGGTATGAAATTCATGATTTTCTTATCTTCACTACAAAGAAAAGCAATTAATTCGATGGGAAATTACTGGTATTTAAAACAAGACAGAATAAGCTTTTGCCTTTTGCACTTTCAAATGTGTTAACAAATTTTGAATTTGGAGGAAAAGTTATTAAATTGGGCCTTTTTGATGATCACTTTGAGAATACAAAAGGAAGAATCTTCTTGGAATTTGTCCATGTGTATTACATTTGACTGAAGTTTTGTTTCCATTGAACTTGCAGAAAGCAAGAAATAGCATCTAGGACACAATACAAAACAGTACATCTGAAGGACTGTGTTACATGAATGACTCAAAATCACAAGAAAGTGCTTACACAATTTCTAAACGTTACTATTTGTGTTAACTGAATGACAAAAATAAGTCTGTGTAATAGTCTCTATTCAAACAAAAGTTATGTTCAAGCCCATGGTAGAAATAGCAATGTGAAAATGAAAGATAAAGAGAATACTTGGTAAAAAATTTTCAGTCTTGGCCCAAGTGCATTCAACAAAAAAATCACCCATCTGCACCCATTTCTTTACTATGAAAATCCTTAGTTCTTTTTCATTAAATAAGTACTCTTTTACAGTAGCTTTTTATCTTCCTAAGAAATCTGAGTCAGTCAATAAAAAAAAACCATCAAAGAGGTTACTTAGCACCTGTAAGCAATAATTTACACTGATGCCAACCCTTTGAAAGTGAAGGGGCACATTACGTTCTTGACATATGTGAGTAATTTCCCTTGAGTTCGTTTCTGTTATTGCCATGTAGAAAATAAGGCTTGTTCTCAGAGAGTAAATATGCAAAAGTATTTTTTAGAATTTGTTTTATAATACATCTGGTCAAAATGTGGGACAACATTTCTTCAGCTACTTTAGCCTATTCCTTTCCACAACATCTGAAATATTGATAACCTCAGAAATTTTAAAAATTCCTTTGTGAATAAAGACAAAGCCATGATTTTTAGTTACAACACTGAAACCTCACAGAAGTCACATGTCTTGATTTATTGAAGCCTTTTTCTTCTTGCATATTTCTGAGGATGAGGGAAGCTAATCATCCCGTATTACCTCCAGCTTACCTGATGAATTGCCAGTCATTTTTGAAAAGTTTGACAATTTCTCTCCAAGAAAAGGCAGAGAAGGATTTGTCTTCAGGAGCTGTATGCAGCTGCTCCAATAACCTTACCTGGACAGGCAGAGGTGCTGGGGCTGCCCAGCATACACAGCCAGTCAGCAGAGCCAGGAGATACCAGCCCTATTTACAAGGACATAACAAAACCAGGATCCAGAGCCTGAGGCTCAGGCAATTGGCTTATCCTAAGGCAGGAAAACCAGTTTGGTTTTATGCTACTATTTTTTTTACATTGGGGGTAAAATAAGGCATTTATGGGTTTGTTAATAATTTTCTTCATGGTGCTAAATGGGGGGATTTTGAAACAGAACTCATACCAGCTCTGAAGCTGTCCATCTAAACCAGAGCTACAGATTGACATCTCTCTAGTCAGCAGTAGTGTGCCCTTTCTTAAATTCCTAGACTAATAATTTTTCCAAATCTTTGGACATTAACTAGTTTTTTCAAAACTGCTATCTATCACCATTCATATTAAATTTGTCTCCTCATTACTCATCTGTGTGTCAGATAGCCCACAGCAGCCTTGGTCACTGTGATCTGTGGCAGCAGTTTCCACAGAATCATCTCATATTCTGCAGAAAGAATCTCTTTTCCATCAGATGCACCTTTGATGCTTCATCTCACTGAATGTTACCTTTCCTTTTGTTCTTGGACAGAAGGAATGACATAGGAGTGAGACAACTTTTAGGATACAGTTAAATCAGTAGTAAACACAGTATACTAGATGAAATTTAAACATGCCACACAATAATGCAAAAATCAAAAGCAAATATTCCTAAATATCAAGAAACATTTGTATTACATAGTGGGTTTTTTTCCTTAGTCTGCTTTCCCTTTAAACAGTAGCACAGCCACATTTCTCTGGGCAATTGCAGAAGTTGCTTACTCATGATTCTCTGCATTAGTTTGCTCAAGGCTCTTGCAAAACATGCCAAGGTACCCATCTTCCTGCAGTCCACAGGAGCATCTGCAGTAGAGTGCAGCCCACTGAGTTGTGAGAGGAGGGAAAGAAACAGGCAGACAGCATAAATGACGAAAAAAAGAAGCAAATGGAGAGCAAATACAAGGTATAAAACACTGTTTTACCTGCTTTACCTTTGGAAGGGTCTGCCGGATATCCTGAGAGCAGTAACCTCTTCCAATTGGGTCTGGAAAGTTTTTTTGACATCGTGTTGCATGATATTGTCCTCAGCCAAAGAAGGAAATACTATCTTGAACAAATGACTCTATGATAAATGCACAAGTGATTGAAAAAAAAATACTCAAAGACAAGTTGCCAACATTTCACTCACAAATTGGCAACATATTTCTGCAGCACCTTCTTCTATTCCTTACTTTCATTAAATATATGAATGACAGTACAGAGACTACTTATGCCATTTGTAAGTCATACAGAGCTGGAAGCACATTGGAGGCTGTGGTTGCTGTTCAAGCTGATCCTGACAAATTGGAGGAATGATCCAAAAGCAACACGATGAAATGGAAATTAAAAAAAAGGGCAGCAGTTGAGAGAGGAAATTGAACACACAAACAGAAAATCAGGAAAAACTAGCTAGGCAGCATGCTAGAAAAAAGAAAAAGTTGAGGCAGGGAGGTTAGAGTGGATTTTAAACTAAGTCCAGGTGAAAAATGTGATGCTATTAACAAGCAACAGGCTGTGGAGTAACACAGAGGAGGTAGTTATTCTTTATCCTACACACTTGAGGCCTCAGCTGGAGTCCAGTTTTGACTACACTGCTTTAAAACAAGGTACCCAACAGGACAGAGTCGAAACCAGCAGAGGACAGATAAAAAGATACTTAGACTGAAACAGTATTAGGGAAAATGTACCAAATATATTCAGTCTAGAAAGGAGAAGACTGGGGAAAGAGAAACCCTATTGTAGTCTCCTCGTCCCAAATCTTGCAGGAACCATCTATCAAAGCATTTGCATTCTGTGTCTGAGTAAGAATACATGGCCAAGACTGATATAAGTCTGCACCCAACTGGTGGTAAAGTTATAAGGAACTTCTGTAAAGAAAAGGTAGGCAAAGAACTAACTCAATAAGGTGCCACTTGTAGCCTTGATACCTGGGTCATTTAAAGCCCATTATCCAAAATAGATGTGGTTGAACCTTAAGTTTAGGTTCAATTCACAACCAACCCATTCTTGATACTAGAGAGGCACTTCTATCCCCTTCCTTTTCAAGGAATTGCATCTCTTTCTGATTCTTTCATTTGTTTCACATATTTCTTCAAGTTTAACAGGATAGCCAACATTTCCCCTCAGAAGCTTTACTCAAAGCTGCCTGAACTCACTGGAAGCACATCAAAAAGTGTTAACATGACAGGGTTCATTTTCTAAATTTAAAATTCAGTCTATATTTGAGAAACAAAGCACTCCCAAAGGTTTTGTAGGAGTTATCAAAAAGGCATAGCCCTCTTTGGACTGACTAAATGTTGTTTCCAGCCATCATTATATACTACTTAAGTTTTAGAAGGACAAGAATATACACTGCATATGTCACTCTGAACTTGGTATAACTAAATACAGACAGGCAATGTGCAGCCCCAAAATACCCTGCAACCAGTGAGGTAACACTGTGCTGAAATTATGAATGTTCTAACTGCATGTTAAGAGCTTTTTACATTAATTTTGGCTGTGTTTGATTTCTCAATGTCACTGATGCCACATCTAGAGAGGATCTCTATTAACTAAGCAGAAACTGAGCACAATCTACTCTGCAAAGGAATAATTCTTTCTAAGCTGGGCTTATCTCCCAGCTCATGTCTTTTATACCACTAACATCCACATGTTTTGATTTTTTGTCAAGGTTAACCATCCTGTGCATGTTGTTTTCCACAGGGAAAACTCACCTTCACTCCTTTGTCCTGTTACAAGGAGAAACTAAAATTTCTAAATCCTTCTCAGTCCATAATACCAGTTGCAAAAGTTCTCAGCTGTGAAAGTCCAGTGACATACAGAAAGGTCATCATAAGATTATTAGTGCTTTTGCATTCTCAGTGCAAAGTGGAGAGATGCCAACATAAACTGAAGCAGAGTTTGGCTTTTACCCATGCCCATTAGCCATGAAAACAAACATGAATTCCACAGGGCACAGGGAGATTGGATGGGAATAACAAGGAAGTTGGGGTTAAAACAGGTGTGAGACTGGTATGATGGCATGGTCCTAAAACTGTGCAGTCACTATCTCAGGGCTGCTGGCAGCTTTGATCATCTCTTTGTTCAATCCTGGGTTAAAATAGATTATTTTTTTTAGTATTCAGTCTTCCACTCTTCTTTGCTGGAAATAAGAACTCTCTGTTCCATTCTTCTCCATGTGAGGATATGTACCCTGCAGTAATTCTTCCTGTCTCCACATGAGATTGGAATTTCTGGCAAACCCTAAAAAATTCCTATATGTTACTGTAACTGTCTGCTTTGTACTTTATTCTTGTTTACTTCTTCTCTGCTCCTGTTGCTCTTAGATTTAATTTAAAGGCACTGACCTGAATTAACCCAGTAATTACTCTGACATTTGGGAGTGTAGAAGAGATTGTAGTGAAAGTGGTATTTAAGACTGACCAGGTAATTATACTTTAAATAGCAAAAAAAAGATTTTTTGGAAACATTGCTTTTCTGGTGTAAGGTATATGTTTTAGCTGAGATTGCATAATGCATAATGATGTTTGATTCAGAAGAAATAAAAATAATTTACACTAGAAAACTAGAAAAACAGCCCGAAAAAGATGGTGTAAGTCAGTTTCAATCTCATAATTCGTTTCATCATTTATTTCATTAAGTCCAGACCATGGCCTCTGCTAATGGGGCCTATTCACAGCTGATTCACAGAATAACATAATGTTCAGATTGCAAGAGTGAGGACAGAGCCAAGAAAAATGCATGATAGACCATAGTACATTTGAAAGGTTAACAGTTGTACATGGTTCATAGAAATTGGAGGAGAAAATAAAACACAATTCCTCGTTTTTCTAACTGCTTGACTGTATAGTGTTATCTTGCCTTTAAAAAGATTTAACACAGTTCGTTATCCAAGTTTAACATTGTCCTCAGAAAAATATGAAAAGCATGCTCAAACTGCAGAATAAACATGATTTGACAATAGTTTTTCATTTTGACTTTTTTTTTTGCTTGCTTATTTTATAATCGGGAAGGTTGAGGCTTATCTAACTTTTTTCATTCAACTGTAGCATGTTAAAGGCCTCTGCTTTTCATACAACATAAGAAGTGTTCAAATGCTCTTTGTGTGATACAGTGATTCCAGATTTCTGTAACCTGAAACCCTGGCACCTGTTCTCCCAGTGTCTCTGGAAGGAGTTGGTCCACAAAAAAAAAGGCTGCCAGAGTGATTCTGTCAGCATAAAACAATGAGAAATGTCCTAGGTGTTTTTGTACAGGAAGCTTAATCTGCCTAGCACTTCAGCAAAAACACACATGGCAAAATTTGAATACGTATTTATTATTTTATAAATGTGAAGAAAATCAAAACAAGAGCCAAAGTATTCAAAAATATAACATAAATTCATCAAATTAATTTTTTCTGTGAGAATTTAGATGCAATTTCCTGTTCTTATAGAATCGGATCATTAAGGTTGGAAAAATACTCTGAGATCGTTGTATCCAACCATTATTCTTACACTGCGACGTCCACCAAGCAATAGCTCTTGGTGGGAAGGGAAAGATACATTCCCTTACTCACTTTTGAGCTGTCACTACACCTTTCACTACCTTGGAAGGTGAAGGGAAAGGAGAAGATAAAAGCATCGAAGGGGAGAAGACTCAGTGGTGGAGATCAGTATGACCATATAAAATGGCAAATGGCTTTTGTTACCTGCAGGTCACACAAAGCCAACTGCTACTCAGACCTGGGGCAGTGACAAGCCCAGTTTCGGTGTCTGACCAGAGCAGGAACATCAGGTGATTCAGCACACTGATTAGAAAGCCGAAAAAGCCTCAGGGATTTGGTAGGAATAGTGTACCTATATAACTTTCTATGCCTTACTGTAGAGAGACTGTGCCCCTGTTTCCATCGCCAGTCTGGTGACCCATGTGCCCTGAACAGTGAGCAAGGGCACAGGAACCCACTGGCTTAGCTGAGAAAGCTGCTGGTCTGCAGCACATCTTGCAGGAGGTGTCTTGGTGGACTTGGGCTTGTGGTGTATATCCTCTCAAAGTGAGGAATATCCAGTCTGCTTGAAGACAGGAATCAGAGGAAAGCCTAAAAGTCATAGAATTATAGAATTATAGAATCATTTAGGTTGGAAAAGACCTCTAAAATCATCATGTCCCACCATTAACCTAGCACTGCCAGGTCTCCCACTAAACCATGTCCATATGTGCCACATCTACTGGTCTTTTAAATACCTCCAGGGATGGTGACTAAACCTGGGCAGCCTGTTTCAATGCTTGACAACCCTTTTAGTGAAGAAATTTTTCCTAATATCCAATCTAAACCTTTCTGGCACAACTGAAGGCTGGTGGAAGGTTCCCCATCAGAGTTTTGAAAAGCTGTCAGCCACAATGACAATCCTCAAGAGAGCACCAGTTCTGGACAGACTTTGGGACTGGGCCTCATGGATTTTACCATGGACATGGTAAAAGGACAGAATAGATCACAGGCTCAAAGCCTCACCCTTGCTGCCACTTCCCACAAGCCTGGCAACGCTTGAATGTCACTTAGTGTTTGTGAAAGAGGGGAATCCTTCAAATAAGTGAAGTAACAGCATTGTAAAAATACATACAGCAGCAAAATGACTTTGACAGTCCCTTATGCTGCTTCAGTGCAACTCATTAAGCTTGTGTTTCAATGTAATGTTTGCTTAACTATAATTATTCACAGATGCAGACCTTCTTATTCTTAAACTCTAAGAACACAGGCACTTACTATTTGGGAGGTTATAGAACTAATACTCCGGGAGTCAAAACAAGGAACAACTGTGACTTGGAGTTAAGGGACTCAAAAACCTCTTCTTTCTGCAAAATCAGCAGCCTGTCAGCTGCAAAGAATTACAAGCATTTTCAAGGATTTGGCAGAAAAGAAAACATTAATAAAACGATTAACAGATTTTTCCCCTGCTCTTAATATGTTTAACACTCAACACCTTGCTTACCTTTCAGCTTAATGTCACTAGTTCATTTATTTTTATAAAGACTGCTACAGGATATCTTGGTATAAAAATAGTTTACAGGGAGGCCTGTTTGGGAAGATCTCAATATACTGAGTAGCTGACTGATATGGAAGTTAACAACAAGCCAAACATTGTTCATTACCTGGTGGAGAAGAGGCCAAGGTTTTAGCCTACAGGCTGTGTTGGGAGTTCATCAGAAACCTAAGGCACATTTTTAATTTGCACCCAGCTGAACAGCTTGCACTTCCCTTGCAGCAGTGGGGATGGGATGCCCTGTTCTTGGCAGCGCTCCTCCATCGTGGTCCAAGGGGCCAGGGCTGCTGCTGAGCCCAGAATATCGTATTCTGCTCTGATGCCCACTGAGATCAAAACAGAGCATCAAACACCTCAGTGGCAAGATTTCCTTCCTCACAATTTCCAACTTCAGGCTGCAGTTCACTATAACCAAGAGCTCCTCTTGCAGCTGAAACAAGAGTCTAATCCAGGTAAAACATTTACTCTTTAAACTACACTTATTCAATGAAATTCTATAAATTGTTTATGAAGGACAGTTACAAAACAATTGAAAAATTTATAAGCACTCAGAACTTGTTTGGGCCATCAATGTTTTTAAGGATTAGAAATTACATAGATGACTAATGGGCATGCTGAGGTGTCTAACTGTTAGCTAAAAAGACCTTTACTGCTTTGGTGACTTATATTACTATTTGGTCTCATCTTTTTTACATGAAACATGGAAAATAAAAGTTAGCATGTCTCTAATTATATTTTGAACCTAAGAGATAGAAACAGCATTAGTGTTCAATTAATGCAGTAGTCAAAACATTGAATTATATTTTATTGGATTTTAGTGCTATTATGAAGCATAGGAAAGGATACAAACCTTATAAATTTACCAGCATCTGCTCTAAAAATGTCAAAAACTTAAAAATTTAAGAGAGCTTCCTGAAAATATTCATTCCACAGTACAGTGAAGTTACTGCCCAAAGGTAAAGTGATGTAGCAGAGTTATTGCAAGAAAAACACATGGCACATTACTCACACTGGCAAAGCACTGGAACGTACCTTTGCTCTGTGAATAAACCACTGACTTCAATAGGACTATTTATATGCTTAAAATTAGGATACTGTTCAAGTACATTTCTGATTTGAAGCCACAGAAATCAACTCAGACTTAGGGGCATGACATCATCATTTAAATGTTACATGTTAAAGCAATTCAGAGTAGAATTCACCTAAATAAATGTAAACTTTTAAACTGTAAGCATTGACATATCAGCTAATTGTTTAGAGTACCAAAATTACCTATTTCCTCTTCATTTATGATAAAAGGAGCTTGAGGAGGTTATTAGCTTAGATATAGACATCTTCCACTATAGATAACCAAATTTAGATGAGATTAATGTCATTCTTGCCTCTCTTTTCTTTTGTTATCCTGATTTCTTTATGATGTGATATAAACTAAATATTTGTCTCTTTTGAGATAAAAAGATATGTTGAAGTGCCTCCCTGTCTGAAGTAAGATCAAAATCTATTCCCATAAAGCAAGAGCCTTAATATTATGCTAACAAGAATATACAGAAACCCATGTGTTTGTTTTCAAAGTATTAATGATCTTCAATTGTCAGAAAGCACCTGATTTCCCAGGAGCTGGATGATGTAGACTAGTATGGAAAGAACTGCAGAAACAAGACTGCTACATCAAGAGCAGATATTTTATTGTATCATCTTGGTTTCTGTGGCCTTTATTTGTTATGAAGTTATGTTCTACCCTTTACTTATGAATTCACCTTTTAATTTTAGTGATTATATCTAGGTACAGTTTGAAACCTGATTCAGTGCTGTGAACCAGCTTTAGTGGAATTCAGAAGTGTTTCCATAGAGAAATCCAGCACTTACCATAATGCCTAAAAGAATTTGGAAAATCATGATTTCCTAGCAAAGGGCTCAATCTGTATGATGAAAATCTCATGATATCTCTGGACAGTTTCTGTATAAGCAAATTCTGCCATTATCTGTGAACAGGCCCTGAAGAAAATGCCCCCAATGGTGAAAGAACTATTTAAATCGCAAAGATTTAAACCTGTGCATGCCAGAATGCAACATTCTTCAGCTAATACATCCAACATCATCTGTGAAACTAGAGCTATGCATCCAAACGAGCTCACAAAGACAGTCAGTAAAGGACTATGGAAGAAAACCTCTTCAAAGTAACTAGGCTTTCTTCAACCTCTTAATACTTAAAACATCTGCAAAAGATGGCTTTGGTGTTAGTTTTTGTGGTGTCTCTAAAAAGCACAGACTGAAAAAGAGATGCTATTTCACAGCATATACAAACATTTTTATGTTCTCTGATTATAGTTCTGCAGGAGCTAACTTTCATGCCACCATCTGTAACTCACAGAGCTGGCAGCCTTTATCACTTTCTTTCTGGTAATATTCCACTCCTATAATAACTGCCCTTTTCTCTCCAACTGGCTAATTGACTATCACAGTCAAGCCTAGAATAGAGATGTTATTATTCTCAGCATGTATTTAACTTGCTTTGACTTGAGCACTAAAAAAGGCTTGCTCAGCACCCTCATTTTTCCTGTCTGTATCAAGAGTTCCATTAATTTACTCTGAAAAAATTTTTTCTCTTACACCCCAGTATGAATGTGTATCAGATGCAGATGTAATAACACAAATTTTGCACTTGATTCATTTAGTGTATGTGACTGTCTCCCTTAAGACTTAATCTGTTTGCCAATCAAGAATGCTCAGAGGAAATTATCTGGAAGTGTACTGTATTTTTTTGAGGCCGAGTAATGGAGTTACAAGTGTCTAACTCCTTTGTTTCTTATCCATATGAATTTGTATGTTCTCTATTTCTTACTAATAGACATGAATGAACTCAATGTATTCAATGAAAATAAAATTTGGTCCAATCTTTATGTGACTCTAAGTAAAATGCTAGTAACATTTCTAAATTTTTCAGAATTTTATGCCAATTCAGGGAACAATACTGAGTTGGAGTTAGCTGGAGTTAAGGAATGAGCTAATAAAGGATTATAATGAATCCTCAAAACTTAATGATAGGATTCATTTGTTTTTTCGTGTCCTGTCAGTCATTCCTGAATACCTGTTTCTGATTCAGATGATGATTATGCAGTTCAAATATAACTGAAATAACAATATATTTGAATACTGTTCGAATGCAAAATTAGGTTCACTTTATTCGTGGTCTATAATGTTCCAAATATTTTCACGACTTCTGATGGCATTGCTATAATATTGGCTCAAATTTAAAACACCCTTAATTTGAAGGCTCTAGATTCATCATTGAGGGTTTTATAATTAATTACTCCAGGAGTTCCTACAAAGTTTGGTTCCAGATCTAGATGTAAGTGAAACACAGGCTCTCAGGACATAATCCTTCGGATCTTGGTTTTGTTTTTGGTAAACATCTTACCCTCAGACTTCTATGTTCACCTTAAAGTTTCACAGCAAAAACAAAGAAATAATAAGTTTCTCAGAAAAACAAAGTGTCAGGAATGGTGAAGGACCAGTTTATTGTAAGAAGATACAGGCTAGTGAATTAAGGAAGTTTAGAGATGTCTTGGACATAGTAACAGCTTCACTCATGCTATTATAATAACGATGACTATTTGATAAATTAGGGTACTTCCCTGTCTCTTCATGAAACTGGGGAGAGAAAGTTACTCTTCTGGCCTTCTTGGAGCTGGGAACTGCTTCTCAGCCTCCCGTATTTCTGGTGAATGTCACACCATCAGACTATTTAGCACCAGCTGTGTAATTAAGCTTGTAATAATAACAACATTTTTTCAGGAAAAAAAAAAGCAACATTAAATATGTACCCTTTCATTAGGACATTCACCTGGAATATAGCAAATCTGTGTTCATGTTTCATGTCATTCAAGTTTTACATTGGAAGCCTGTTATCCTGTGCCTCAGGGCAATGGGACATTGGCCAGACTCTTGATCCCTGCAGTTTTTGTCTAAGTATAACAAACCCTGAAATCCTTTTTTGACACCATAAAGCTTTCCAAAAGTAATTCCTTTGAAACTTTCAAATTTCTATAAAATTTAGGTTTTGAACATTTAACTTTTCCAATGAAAATTGATGCAGTCAAAAATTCCTGATCAGTTCTACTGCAGTTAATTCTTTTCCCCGTCCAATTCTCATAGAAAAACTCTTCCTGGAGAATTATAAAATACAGCTAGCTAGTTTTTAATCTAATCTGGCTTGGTTTTCAGTATCTAAGTCGTACAAAGTTTGCCATTGTGTGTTTCTGAAAGAATTATGAACTGTGGTTTTCCTTAACTAAGTGGAAGGATGTCTTCCTTAATTTAGATTTCCCTGGCATGTCCAGCAAACAATGATTCATGAAAACCTTATTTTAAATTCTCCTTTACAGAAAGCTTTTTCTTTGCTCTGTACGCAGGGAGAAAATTGACCACAAGTTTGTCTCCTGCAGAAGTGGTTTCCTCCTCATATCACTCTTCCAGCAGAGGACAATGCCTTTTTCATCCCAGTAAGAGGTAGGTTAACCAGAGAGGAAAATGTGTCCAAAACTGATTAAAATAAAAAATAAAAATTAAAAAACTTTTGTAATGATCAGGAAGCTACCTTGCACATAACACATTTAGTAATTTGATGGGAATTGTTCTAGAATTTGCGTATTCTTAATTTGGGCTAGCTTCTTGGCTACCACAAGCTAGGTATCAGGATGGATATCAGAAGTAACTCTAAACACTTGATAATCTTGCCCATCTATTTAAAAGTAAACTCTCTTTACAGAAAAAAAAGGAGGGGAGAAGGGTCTAAATAAATAATAATAATAATACAAATAAATAATAAATAATAAATAATAACAATAACTACAATAATACATTGAATGTCCCACCCCTCATGCCAATAAACATAATTACAAAAACTGAGGCAGGTAGACTGCACCAATATAGTCATTATTTTAACAGAAGAAAAAAAAGGAGCTTTTCAGAACTAAACAAATATTTCAAGGTTTTATGCAAACAAACATAGTTCATGTGATCCAAAACTAAATATTTAATTTTACTTTAGTGTTGTTTATCTCAGTTGTCTAATGTGAGTTCTCATTAATTTAGGTGACTTTTTCTAAGGAGTAATCCTTAATATTCTTTAACCCTTCTTCCATGTGTTTCCATGATTGTTCTCTGAATTTTACTCTGATTCTTAAGTAGGTTTGGTATTCCTCAAAATCATTTTTGGGGTGAAACTGGTATTTTCCTGAAGCTAAACTGATCCTGTGAGTAGTTTCCCTGAGTAAGCCTAACAGTCTGTTATCTTTCACTAGTGCCAGCTTTCACTAAAGAAACAGTAGGGCCTCTCAATTACATATATAAAGTGTCCAATTTTCTTCCTGTTTACAAGAGCTTTTTACCGAATTTTGCAGAATTCTGCATTCCACATGGAAAAAACCATGTTGTTTGTTGTCACAGGTACTATTCATGGATACTAATTTTCCTGCTAATTTTGGTATTGCTGTTGTACAGATCCAGATTTAATTCTAGAAAGGACATTATAACATATTCGCTATTTGCAACTTAAAAAAATGAACCATAGTGCCTTGTCTAAGCAGCTTAAGAAATACTAGTAATCTTTACACCCAATCACTCATGATCTACAGACAAAAACTCTTATCTCTGGAAGAAAAATCTCTTTCTCCTCAAGGATGAGGATAAATCCGAGTCATCTGGTCTAGTTGGCGCCAAAGAAGAGATATTGAAAAGATTATCAGCCTATAATTAGGGATTTATAATTACCCAATTAAAAGCTAAATCTTCTCATGCCCAGCCCAAGAATTTCCATTCAAACAAGTAACAGCTCTGAGTATCGCACACTAATTGGAGGGTCCAGCTGATGAGGGCTCTAATCTGGAGAGTGGTCTGGTTTCTTGCAGTCATTCTTAATATGGTCCTACCCAGAGTGAGGTTGCTGTGGCCATTGCTTCAGTGTCATGGCAGCTTTAAGAGTGACACAATTCTTCTTGTCTTACCATACTCTTCTTGGAGGTCTCAATTACTTGCCACTATACCTGATAATTTGGAGAGGTTACATATGAGATGGAGTAGAAGAGAGATCCACAGATCGCCTTAAGTTTGCATGGTGTGAATTCCAGCAGTGTTGAGTGGATTATAGCAATCAAATCCAGGTTTAGAACTGTAGAGAAAGCCATCTGTTGTTTGTATTTTGAATCCGAATGCATAAAATATAGGGGGGAATCAATCATCTGCCGAGAACATTGACATTCTAGCTGAGTGAACAGTTTCTTCAGCAAAAATTAGGCTTTTTGTTGGGAGGAAAATCCAGCTATTGATTTATGTGGCAGAATGTCGACTGATTAATCCTATCAGAGAACTTTAATTAGATACAGGCTCATTTGCTGTCCTTGTCCCTGGACTACTACTGTGTACAGTATTGGCCTGCATTTGGACTTGCTGGTGTCAGCACTGCATAGTCAGTTTACAACATGCAATGTCACCACTTGCAGAAATACTGCAATTGAGCCAAAAAGCTATTTAAGCTGAAATAAATTGATTTCTACTGAAGTTTTAAATTTAAAAAAAAAATTAAAAATTAGTAATTACAGTTGTACTTTGTGGTCTTTAAAAGTGTTTTATTACACAAACCCACAAATAAAGGCCAGATGGTGCAACACAGACATTTCAAGGCCTGAATTAGAAAATCCAATCATGGTTCTCAATGGAAGCTCTCTACATGAAATTTAGATTTGATGGAGTGATACGTAAGGTGCTGAAATTTATCCATACAGTTTGAGACAGAGCTGCAAATTTGTACACCTCTCTCCTTTCACAATGCCACTGCCTCAGCACCAAAAAACAAACGATTGTCAAATGATAATGTCAGACAAGATCTATATATCTGTATCAAAAAGATGCCTTTTCCATCTCTACTCTCCAGAATTATTTAGCAGATTGCATATAGGAATTTCATTAGATTTTCAAATGTTTCAAAAGAAATTCAGATATTGACAGCTAAGTCTGATCATTTCATTGCCCCACTCTGCTTTAAATATCCCAACTACTTGTTCTCTTCTTTCACTTTTACAAATTAAATAGTGTCTTCCTCTACTCTTTCAAACAATGATGATAAATGAATTTGCAAATCACATCAGATGTATCTTAAAGGCTATTATTTGCTGAAATTCTGATCATAGAAGTGTCTCTTTCCACAGAAGTTTTGATCAAGAAGAGGTTAATATGCATATCAGTTGCTATTAAGGCTTCTGTTTTGACAGACTTGTCTGATGATGTCCTAGGTGGAGTGAGCAGCAAGCACATCACTAGTTTGTCTTACCTTGTATCAGAGGTAGGAAAGCAGTTCCTTCTCAAAGGATACCAAGCCTTTTCTGATCCTCTCTTGAGCTTGCCAGTAAGGGCAATCCAAAATATCAAATGATCACCTTGTCAATAAATGGAGAGGTGAAGCCTGAGGCGTAAATGTGCAAAAGTAGCTTTAAAGGAGGGGGAAAAAAATTAGACTTTGTATTTTAAAGCAGAGAAAATGGAAAGTTTTTGCTTCGAAAGGTGAGCACCGATAATCCGGGGTTATATTTGACTCTTGGAGGTGATGCAAAATCATTTAATAGATAGACAAATAGACTTTCTTCAGACTGACCCATGCATGTGTCCATGGTGTTTGAGCATATTCAAACAATGGGACCTGGAAAGCATTTTATAGAGAAACTGAAAGGGTTGCAGCAGTTTAGGTCATAAAGAAGGCAGAAAAATTAGAAGGGGAGTAATAAAATTGAAAATGAAGAATTACAAAACCTTATTGTTGTTTCTGTTTCCCTGTCTTTTCTCCTGGTGGATGTGATTGCCCCTTCCTTGTTCAGTCATTAGAGATGCTGTTTCAGTTCTCTCAATACCCTGACTCCCTCAATGTCCTCCTTGGTCCCCTGTCATTTATGCAGGTTCTTCACGTCCTGGCTTTAGGATGCACCTGCATTTATCAAAGAGTTGTCTTCCAGATATGGCAAATACTCCCAGGTCTGGTCCTCAATATATTTATATTGGATATGAGCCAGGTCATTTCTCCAGGCTTTTGCTGAAATTACAGCTTTCTCCCAGATGAAAGACAGCTATGAATGATAAAACTGTGCACAACAAAGCATGTTCCAGCCAGATAACATGAACATTAATTATGCCAGGTTTAGCATCATCTGCTTAGCAAATTCCTCCTGGGTAGGTCTTGTTCTCTCAAGTGTCTCCCAGTGCTGTCCTAGCATAAGCATCACACATGCTCAGAGATGCTGTAACAAAACAATTCTGCCAAAATCATGCTCTCACCCAAAATTACTAGGACTTAAAATCACCTGGAGTCCAGAGAAAATCCATAGGACCATAGAATGTTTTGGGTTGTAAAGGACCCTAAAAATCATCTTGTTCCAACCTCCCTGCCATGGACGAGGTTGCTCAAATTTGGCCTGGAACACCTCCAGCGATGGGGCATCCAGAGCTTCTCCAGGCAACCTGTTCCAGGTTCTTCTGTTAGAGATATTTATTTTCCCACTAAATTATTATATTTAATTATATTTAAATCATTCCATTCTTCTTCAGCACTTAAATATTCTGCTTTGTATTTCCATTATGTATTGATTGTTGTGTTTTAGTTAATTTCCTTTTAGTTTAATAATAATTAATTTTTTAGTGATTTCTCATTTCTATTTACCATTCTGGTTCAGGTAGTTCTAATAACTGACAATGGCATGATGCATGCAGTATATGAATACTAAATAATTGCAAAATCTCTAAGTTACTTGTAGAAATACTCTAAAAAATGTTCCATTTTGCAAACATTCAAGAAGAAAAATAATAGGATAAATCAGTATGAAAATACAGGCTTCATTTGAATTACTGATTGATCTTACTGGGTTTGTAACATAACACTAATAAAAACATGGTGTATTCAGTAACAGATCTTTTGAATTAATCTTCTATGAAAACTTTACTTCAAAACACTACCTCACAAAAATTCTGACAATGGGAAAAAGGGCAGAACCTTCGTGCATAAAAGTGTTTGTTTTCATGTTCATAGTAGTGACTGATAATTAAATTGGGTTTGCAACAGATGGGAGGAATGTAAGTCAGTTTGTGGCAGAAGGCAGACATGCTAGCTAATGAGAAATCACGAAACTGTACTCCAAAGAGTTGACTGAGGTGGGTAAGAGAACTGTGTCTGTTATCCAAACTGTATTTCAGTTAAAGCTATGAATGTTTTAACAGCAGAATTAGCAGTACCCTGCAGTTACTCAGGCATAATGGTAGTTATAATTATAATGCACGTTTCTGATGTCCTTTAACATATCTCAAAGGGACTAAAGGAATCTGCACACGAAGAGTGATTAAAAAAATACAAATTATACTCTGCCCAAGTAGGAACTATCAAAGGAGTGTGATAATTGGTCTGCAAGACTTGATTGAAAAATATCTAAGCAAACTTTATAATATTTTTGCCAGAATGTGAACTGGCGATTGAATTGGTTGGTCGTATTTGAACTCTAAAAGATAATGGCTATTCTGTGGAAACAGTGAGCCTATTTCTTGAAATGATAATTAAACTACATGTATTTGAACAATGGTAGACAGGTCTATATTTCACAAATAACCTTATAATGTAAATAAGAAAGAAGTGTGGAGCTATTTCTGTATCTACATAGAGACGATACTGGAGCAATTCAAGAGGATGTCACCACAAAAAACTCCCTGACAATGAGATGTATTTTATGATTCCCTGATTATCTGGCAAATGCCCTATTTCATAATGAGTCTTTGTGGAGTGAAATAGGGAAGAGGTCTGCAAATGAAAGTTAAAATATTTGGAAGACAGAGCCATCTCCAGCTCAAGAGAGGAACACATCAGGCTTCAGCCTGAACAATTGTGGGGACTAATGGTACATTTGCCTCTTACCACTTCTGCCAGATGAAATACATTTGCTCCAGAAACATGCTTGATGCACCACACAAAATAATGGCTCTGACCAGATGGTTGACATTCAGATATGCCAGAGGTGGTCATCAGGCATCTTCTGGTTGTGGTTGCCAGGCATACTGAAAGCCCAGAACACAGTCATCCTGAGATCACTGCCCACCCTGCTGCATTTCAGTAAGTCAAGCTTGCTGGGATCAAATGCACAAGAGATGTTGTAAGTGCCCAACAAAGCGGGCTCCTCGTATCTGTGCCCAATGTATGGTGTACTCTCTGTCTGACACTCTCTCCAGAGGAGGTCCCTCATCGCCTTGCAAATTTACAGCTGTTTTCACATCCCATTTTTTAATGAGTTTGCTTCAGATCTACACTTCAGCCTTAAAGGAAGATTTTAAAAACTAGAGATTTAGAAGGTCTACTAGATCCATGTCCTTTTAACTGTGTGAAGTCTGCTGGGTGATTCTTCTATTTTATTGGAAGACCTGAATAAAAAGAAAGTATCTATATAGAGAATGATGGTAGGATCACTCTTGGCTCTGATGTGGAGTCTGGCGTGTATTTACTTGACATTCCTTCATTTTTGCTGTTTTCTATATGTGTTAGCGCCCCGCTATGTTCATTGAAGTGTCTTATTTGCACTCTTTTGAATTTCTATAATGATACAATTTCCACAATCATAAGGTCCTGCATGATTCTAACAAAATAAAAAAAGGATTGGGAAAGTCAGTTTTCCCAAGTGAAAAGCACAGTGATTGTGATAAGTTATATACATTTTAAGTTGTAAAATTCAAAAGAGAACAAAGACCAAGACAGTTGCATTTTGGCATCTAGGTTGTTCAAATAGAGGACAATAATATAGAACAAATAACAATAGAAAACATTTTGATTCTACACCTCCTATTTCCTAAAGAGAATTGGTGCTAAAGCTACCTAAACTTTTATGTCACTCACAGAGTAAAAACATACATATTTTAAAGATAACATATTATTCAATTGCTTTATCAGACATATTCATCAACTACATGGATGTGAAATATCTTTTCCATATGAGTTTTTCTCTTGGCAAAGACCTATCTATGAATTTGCCAATGTAAATTTAACTCCAGGGTTCTAAGAAAATCAGTTATAACTAGGAAAATTCTAAACTATTTAGGTTAACAAAGGTCTCCTATACCTAGATCTAATACAACATGAAGTACAGTTGACTTTATATTTCTGAGACAGACTGTAGACAAAGGGGCCATTGTTTACCAATACCATAAAGAAAACTATAGAAGTATTTGATTATAAATTTCAATGCGATGTTTAAAATATGAGTTGAGTGGAGGCAGAAGCACACATGAATCATCTGGTATGGCTGATTTCCCCCACTCCATTATATTTAAGCAGCTTTACTGTGCCTTTGAGATGGGAAAATACCAGGAATGTATATAAATTCCAGACTTAGAGTCATGTCTCTCAGAATCTCTGGAACTATCGACTCATTATCCAAGCCATTATCTTTCAGGCTTGTTTTCATGGAGGTTATTTTTAATACATAACTGGTTTAACAATACATGATTTAAAGGCAGCATTGTTAAAGCAGCTGACCAAAGTTCTACTGATCAGCTTTACAGCTTTCCACACTACTGTGGGGCTGTTGTTGGATCTGTGTGGGGAAGGTGGCCAGCAGCAGTTGTGTATGGAACAGAGACTCCCATCACACTGTGTGAGTCCAGCCCTGGGAATGTCTGCCCCTCCCAAAGTGCAAGAGAGTTTATTTTATACAAGGCAGTGTAGAATGGGAAGCAGAGAGTCAGCATCTGAAATCCTTCATTTACTAAAGCCTTATAAATAAGAACACATAGCATTACTCTCAGTCCTCCTTCAAATGAGTTGAAAACATTTTTTTCAGACGTATTTTTCCAATTAGTCTTTTTGAATGTTTTTTATGTTAGCATTTAAATCATATAAGAAACATGAGATGTTGCATTTATTAAAATAATAGACTCAGAACAGACCAGAAAAAGACTTTTTTAATACTTCAACCAGAGAAGATTAATACATGCAACATTCTGAATGTTTTATAAAAACCAAATACTTAGTATTAAAGAATGTTTAAAAAATAACCAAACAGCTAAGGAACCTGTCTAGACTTTGTCTGGTCCCCATCTCAAGTGTGTGCCTTGGCCTTGCTGAAAGTCAATTGTTCTTCCCTCCCATCCTTGGTTTCCATGCAAAGAAAACACAGGTGCGCTGCTCCAGGCAGGACCATCGTGACCCATGGATGAACAAGTGACCGTGATGAAGGGGTAAGGGTGCAACATAAATTCTGTCAAGGTGCTGCAAAGACACATGACTTGCCTTTCTTGCCAAGTAAGAGGGATTTCACTTGGTTGGGGGGTTGATTTTTTTTAGTGTAAAGACTTGTAGTTATTATCTTCCCACAGAAATATTTCTCTGCCCTTCTTGTGCTGAGTTGTTTCTCTACTTTCTTTAGTTACAACCTTCTTTAGTTGTGAACTGGTGAAAATAAGGCATTCTAAAGAATTGTTTTTTATGTAGCAATAAGAATGCAATAAAGCAAATGAGAGCCAGCCCACTATATCAGAGCATGTTCTTCATTCCAGGTGAATAAGTGAAAAAAGGAGCTATACCAGTTTTTCCTTCTTTCTGGGGATACTCTGGAAAATCAGTTCTCAGCATACTCACCAGCTTTGACACTGAAAGCACTTTGGACAACTGGAGGGTGTCAAGACCAGGGAGCATGTTGCCTTCCAGGGTAGGGATGCTTTGGGTGAAGCAGGTCAGCATCTAGGTTCCCAATGCAGTTATAGTCCTCAAGACCCTATGTACATTCAGAGAGCTATCTATCTCGTGAAGATCAGGGACTGGTAAGATTCCAGGTCTAATTATAATTATGTTCTTCCACAATTTTTCCAAGAGATACAAATTAAATATGTCTTTATGCTCCCAGGTAGCTCTATCAGGAAAAGAGTTCTCAGATTTACTCAGGCAGGATAATTTTGATTACTGTGTCAAGAAAAGTATTTTTGTCAGGTCAGCTCTGTATTTCTTTGTGAAGAATAAAAGGCATGAGAAAGAAATGGGGACATATCCCTTTTGAAGTACAAAAGCTGTGTGTTTTGAAAGTCATGTTTGAGGCTGTTTTTGTGTCTGCTTGTGTATCTCCACAAATGAAGCCAGAATGCAGAGGAGTCAACATTAAAAATTGTCTTCAGAGCCCCTTGTACCAAAGTGTTTCATTGTAGATGAAAACGAAAGGAATCTGCTGTACTTGAAGCAACAACATGTAATATTTTTTTTAATTGCAGAATCAGATCACAAGTTTTTAAAACACTGCAATAATTTAATCCAATTTGAAGGCAATGTGTTGCCATAAAATTAAGCATGCAAATGCTCTTTTAAAATTAAGAACCTGGGACCAGTCTGCTGGCAAATAATGTTCTGTGTAGCAGGTAATGCTTTAACAGTTTATCTGCCTCCTACTCATGACTGTAACACTGTTCAACACCACTTTGAAGTAACGATACTGGCAGGGAGCAAAGCCAGCATGTTCACCAATCAGGCATCTCTTTTGTTCAAATTATGTACCTTGCAATTATATTTTAATTTTTATGGGCTTTTATCACAATTACTATATTTTTCAAATGTGGAATTTTCTTCTGTTTTTAAGTCCCCCTTTTCTCAATGTGTTTCTTCCATTATGATGAATTTCCCCTATATATTTACTTTTCTGCATTGATTGCTTCCCTTCTCCCTCTTTCCTGATGTGAAATATTTTTACATTCTTCTTCATTTAATTCCCTTGGATGGCTAGCTTGCAACAACTGTAAACTCCAGGTGGTGCTTTTGGAGGTAGAAACCAGGATTACTCTGGAGGCGCTGCTTTCAGTATGGTGCAGTATAAAATAAAGACATTTCCCCTTGAAGGATATGAGATTACTTTAGAAGTGGAAAGTGCAAAGTTAAGCAAGACCTCTTTTTTTGTGAAGGAGGAAAACGTAAAGGCAAAGTGAGCCCACTGGTAGCATCCTGAGAGGAAAGCACACATAAAGCTGGCACAGCAAAATTTTCCCAGCCAAAGGAAGTAGCTGCTTTGGTAAGACTTTTGTAAGGGTGTCAGTGCATGAGACAAAGTTCCCTCAGAGTTGACCCAAACTGGGAAATAAATTCCCACGGGAACAAAGAGTTACAACAAACCTCACCACCTCCTGCTGGGAAAGCAATCTGCACATCTCTGACCTTACCTTGAGCAGGACAAGCACATAGGTGTACTCTAAGTACTCCACTGGTTGTTGCACATGATTATTATCTGGGAGGGAGAGGAATAAGCAAATATATAATAGATGTTAGCCATGCCCTAATGCACCCTGGCCTTAGGTGCAGCAGTGGTGAGTCTGACTGCTGAATGTACAGCAGAGAAGGGGCTGTGACTGCTTCACTTTTACAGGCTTAATCACAATTTACATGTTTCCCATACAACAAGAAATGGCCTGGCCAAATTCTTTAGTAGCTTACAGCACTTCGACATGAAGGTAGTTCCTTTGATGTCGGGAGAATTTTTATGATTTTGACCAAAATGAGAGTCAGTCCCCAGTTCTTTCAAGTATAAAAATAGAATAATGATGCTATTTATTCATTTATTTTTAGTAAATGCCATTATCCTGAGGGTTAAACTGAATTAATTCCATAAAGAAAGAGCTGCCATATAAGGAGTCATGAAATGCCTTTGTGAAACTGGTAGCCAAAAAAGCAGCTGTTGCAACAGCTAGGATGTACAGTTTGGGTTTTAACAAAGGTTGGAATCTAAGTTCTCTTTGTTGTTTGATGTGTGTGTATGGATGTGCCCTCATGAGGGGGAACAGAGGTAGAAGTCCGAGCAACAAAATGATACAGCAGGACACTGAGAAAATGGAAGTCAAAATTTCAGCCACACCTTGCAGCATGATACCAAAAAAAAAAGTAGTGCTTTGGGAGAGATTTGGAAATGTGAACAAATAAAACTCCTAACTCCATCCTCCATCTCTCTCTCAAATCCTCCCTGCAAGAACACAAACATTAGCTAACTGCCATATACAAAAATCAACTGCAAAGGTATAAATGTCATCTATGTGCTACTGCATTTACTTTATCAAAATCAGACAGGAGAATAAAAATCTGTTTAAAACTCCTTGCTGAACACTAGGTTATTCACATTCTTGTTCTGTCTGGAAACATTTGCAAGAGAATATTTCAGACAGGAACAGCCTGATTCCATTAATAAAATTGTTGGCAAGATATGAAAAAGCCCAAAGATTACGTGACTGCTCTGGTTAGGTGAGCTAAACAAACACCAGTTTAAGTAATTGCTTTGTATGTAGAAAAACTCTCCTGAAAGAACAAGGATTAGCCCATTAAAAAATTAAATAAGCTACACCTAAATGAATGCTTGTAAGGTCCATAGCATTGCAAATAAAGACACACTGTATAGTTCCTATAGAGATGCATGTTAAATACACATTACCCTAAAATTCACAGATCATTCAAACACAGTTAAACTCAGGAAACTGAGGCTATAGATTTTGAAGGTAATCTTTTGGTGAAAATGTCCAGTAGGTGCACAGTTCCCCATATGACTGATATTCTTATGAGCTCTCTGCTGGCACTGCTGGTGGTTCCTGCATGGTTTCCATTATAGACTCCTTTTCATCCAAGCACTATTTTCAACTCGACCATCAAAATTCACTCCAGAGCTGCAATCAGACAAGAATTAGTTATTCATTCTGTATGTCTGTGTTCCTGAAACGTCTTTTATTTAAAGAAAGAAATAGAGTAGTTTTCTGAACTGGGTGTTTCCCCCAAACAGTAATAGTGAAATCTACCCCCAAGGTAAAGATGTGTACCTGAGTCTCACTTTAGCCCCACTTGGAACAAGACAGAGATTTCCAAATGTAAGTAATGTCAATGAGGTTTACTGATGCAGAAAAATTTATGTTTTCAGGGTCAGACCATAGGCTCAAGCCATTTGGATTGTCTTGCCTTTTAATAAAAAAAAATAAAAAACAGCTATCCTCATTTATCTGAGGAAAAAAATTCCTGAAAATCAAACAATAAAAAATTTCCAATTTTAATTTTTTTTAACTTTTCCATTGCCATCTAAATAACCTGTCACATTTTGTTTGTTTGTTTGAGTTGGTTTGGTTTTGTTTTTAGGGGGGTTTGATTGGTTGGTTGGTTGGTTTGGTGTGTGTAGGGACGGGGAGTTTTTTTTGGGGGGGGGGATAGGTTTTGGGGTTTTGTTTGGTTTTGGTTTTTTTTTTTTTTTGCTTGATTGGTTGGTCTTTTGTTATTTTTCTATCTGAGGGAAAAATTTTCTCAGCTACTCTGTCATGTGAAAAGGGGAGGATGTATTGCTGGGATACCAGAGGCCTGAAACAATTTTAAATGAGCTTTTTTCTGTTTTATTAAGAAAATGTAATTAAGCAAAGCCACTGCTCATTCAGATCCTGCCTTTGACACAAAAATACCTGCAGTCAACTAACACTTACGTGTTTTCATCATCACACTTACACAGTGTTCAAGCAGTGTCCAGACCACTGAAAAGCACCAACAGGAGCAAGACAGAGGCCTCTGCATTTCAGGGCTCATACCTCTTTTTCCTCTTGTCCTATCCAGCAAGGACACAATTGAGTTTTGGAAGGAAAAAGTTCTTTATGTGTTATGCACATGAAAATATACTGATGGCTTTAGTGCTGTCATAGGTTTGTATCAGATTATTTTTTCACATCTCATCACAATAACCAATATTTCTAACCTCGTTTAATTGGCTACCTTGTTTGCCAGCCTAAACAGAGTATGCTGCTGGGGGGATGTACAGAGGCACTCAGTTATGGATTTAGGCTCCATATGCTTCCTCTACAGTCACAAAAGAGCAATGAACACCTCAGCAAGGCAATTCAAAGCATCGGAGTTCAAGTAGAGCCTTTAGTCAGCTGGGTGTCTCTGTAGATGTACAGGCTTCCTGGGATGAGTCTTTGCTGACTTACAGGAAGAGTTTAAACACTTAGCTCATGTACAAGCACACAGATATACATTCATAAGCATAAGTGTCTTGGTGAATCTCCTGCTGAATGAGTGAAGAGGCATACCTCTCTTAGATTTCCCTCAAACTTGTAATGTATAAGGAAAGATTTTTCTCAGTTTAAGGAAAAAAAACCAAACCTTACATTCTGTCAATTCTGTAATCTTCTGTTTTATTGTAATCCTTTGTTACATATAGGTTATGGATTTAGGGCTCAAAGAAATCTTGCAAAGCAAAAAAAAAAATTAAAAAGTGGGGAGAGTTCAGTACACGAGCTCATTTTCTCTTTATTACAAACCTGACTTGGGGGCAAGGATGCCCTTGTTGATCAATACAGAGTGTAAATGAGTGAAAAGTTTCATGTGACACACGAAGGAAGAGCTTTTCTCTGGGGAGATTAACCTTTCTTCTCCTTTATTTCTCATCCAATACATCACTAGGCACTTTCTTCAGAAAGCAACCTTTCTTGATATTGCCCAAAATCTGCTTCTTAACATTTCTTAGGCATAATCCCTTCAGCTTCTCTGTTAAAGGCAGTTATACAACTCATCATCAAATACTTGGTGCTCAAACAACAGGGCTGGGAGCAGACTGGAAGTCCTCAGGGCTTGTGTGCAGATGCATGGAGTGAAGCCTTTCTGCCATGTATTTAAACAGAGAGAGCCTCCATCCTAGATGCCATATAACCAATATTAGGACAACCTGGTGTTTGAAATATTAAGGCTTGCTGAGAGCTACAGCATGTCAGAATGAGCACAGCATGGTACAGACATGGCTATATGATTTCTACAGGGGATATTAACTCAAAAGGAGCATTCCATTAATGCAGCTACTTGGCTTCCCAACAGGAGCTTGCCCTCAGATTAATAAATAGGTATAATCTGTAAGTGTCACTGGTTTCACAGGACAGTCTGCCTGTGCAGACTACAAGATAAACTCTGCCGTGGGTGAAGAAAATTTAGCAAGTGTTATTAAATGTGCTCAAAAGATTCTTTTTTTTTCTACCTATAATTATTTGAAATATAAAATTACCGCATGCTTGATGTACAAGGAACATTAAAGAGAATTTTTAATATTCTTCAGGAGCTTTCCAGACTTGTCCACAGTCCTTCAGATCTGCGATAAAAGACAGTCTGTACCTGCTGGCTCCACTAATAAAAGATCTTCCATGTTGTAAACTCAGATTGTTTTGAGGCATTCTACCTTCACACAGAAAATATTAAACCTCATACTTAATGACATTGGCCTCATTTTCAGTGTCAGTTCCTCAGCTAGTATCAGTTGATGCGGGATTCATTAGCTTCTTCGAATGGCTTAAATTTACACCAGCTGAGGATCTGGCTCCTATTCTTGAAAATCCAAGCCAACACAAAAGGACTTTCCTCTCTGCTTCTTAGGTCTTCCCAGTATTACAGCTACTAATCCCAGATGTAGCTTGTGCTGCTGACAGATGTCCTCAATAATTATATTGTTGGGTCTTCTGCTTACTATGTTTAGCATGATACTGACATATGGCAATGCTGCCACGATACTGGGGCACCGAGCCAATGTTGTCATTTCCTATTTACAAAGTAATATGTTTGGGAACCAACATGAATTCAAATAGGAAGGAGCTTTCTTATGAGGACCCTGCAGTCAGTGCTAGTTAGTGGGAGGCATAATATGTAAATGGAGAGATTAAGTGCTTTATTTTAATTAATCAATTACTTAATTAAAGGGGCAGGGCTGACAGCTGCATAATCACAGTTGGATCTTTGGAGGTTGAAACATTTTCTTTCTCTTTTCAGGCTCTCAACCTTCATGTCACCTTTCATTTCTTTCACCCTTTTTCCCACCCTAATGTCCTGCTGCTTCTTTTTCCACAGTACCAACAAAATCAGTCTTGTCCTCAACATCCCTGCTGCCCAGACATATTGCCTGTTTGTCATAATTTCTCTTCTAGACTACATGACCTCCCTTCTTCCCTTACTTTCCACATAATTTCATATACAGTTGTAGATATTTTCTGCCTCTCTTGCCACCACCATGGTGGCTTTCCTGCTCTTTCATTTCTCTATTCTGCAGTGCCATGATTTTCCACAGGGGTAATTCAGCTATACCCTTTTCTATTTCATGCTCAAGGATTTTGTGCCTCTTCTGAATTCAGTTCCATAAGGGACTCTCTACAGTGCCTCCTTTGATATTCCTGGTTAGAGAACAATTGAGCCTTGAAGCTTCTTTCAGTTTACAGGAGGTATGAATGCTCAACTCACGTGTCTCACCAATCTCTTTTATTTACAGATTATACAAAGATCTATTCAGATGAATTTAGGAAGAAGCAAACAAGAGGAGGTTTGTTCCTGTTAGAACAGTTTCGTGCCTTTTTCACCCAGCACTTTACCCCCCAAAAAATCATTCTTGATAAGCTCTCTTTACTTGTTTTGAGAAGTAGGTTCTCAACACTTGTTTGGAGAGTGACCAGTGCTTCTCTTTTAAATGTTGTTTTTCCCACCTCAGTGTCCTGGGCACACATAAATCTCTCCTAAGGCAGCATTCCCCCAAATCCTTTCTCAGCCTGAACATTACAATGGCACTGTTTTTGATGCATGCACTTTACAAGAGGTTTTCTACAGATTTAACTGCCTGTTTGCAAGGTGTTTAACTTCATATTGCCTAAAAAAATCTTACAGGTTCCTGGTTGTGAGGTTCAGCTCAGACTATAATTCTGAAACAAAATGTCCAAAGGCAAAGACTCAAGTAGGACAGGTCTTAGAGAAGGATCCCTTGCAATCAGATATTGTTCCCCATTACAACAGGTATGTGATTCACAACTACTGAGAGTGTAGACAATTTTGTGGAACAGAATAGTCTCCTCTGGTATCACATATGCTGTTTTATCTCTAGCTCAGACAGACACAATACGGAGGGCTTTCTGGACCTCAGGTCTGGTATTGTCTTGAGAAAACAACACAGAACTTAACACCAGCTCTTTATAAGGATGGTGACGCTCAAATGGAGTAAAGGGCACAGTTTGATTCAGAGGTTCTGCAGCCCACAAGCCACTTGCAACCTGTGTTTTATATGCAAAGAGACAGATTAATTCAACCACTTTTAGCAGAATAAACCAACTATGAAAGCTGTACCAATACAGATCTTTTTCAGTGCTGGTCCCTGAATAAGTAACTGGGTACTCAGAGCCTGAAGCTGGCAGCCAATTAGAAGATCAAGCAGCCTGTCTTGCTGACTTATTAACTAAGCTCCCTGGCTTTAGTCCAGAAAATCCTACATACCAGACTCCAGCTGGTTCTCTTGAATCCTGTCTTATTCCAACAGCGAATCTGCTGCAAAAGCACCATACCTAGATCAAAGAGTCTGAGTTTCACCCACTTATTTTTCTGGTCAATCAACCACACCAGTTGAAACTAGATCATTAGAAGTCTGATAGTCCACCCTGGAGGGCATGGGTAGCATAGATCCTACAGTGACAACCACAGAGCAGGAGACTATTGACCTTGTGCTATCCAGATTTATGTCCAGACAGACTGGACAAGCCTAGATGTATTACTGGGACTGTGTCTGGTTGGTACTTTTGTGGTTAGCAAGAGAGAGAACACCTAAATCAAGAGACAAACTTATAGACCTGAAAATGTCAAAAGAGATTCTTTCTGTCACAAGCACAGAGTCAAAAATGCAGTAAGTAAAGGACCTGGGACAAAAGGAGAGATGGAGGGGCAATCAAAAAGACCACGTGGGTTGGGCTGCCACAAACAGGTGTGTCAGACTGAACCGTGGCAAATCTGAGGACCAAGCGTTGCTCACAAAACTGGGGACATGTAGAGTGCAAACCCACAGGTGTGAATGAAACATGGCTCATTTCAGCTGAGATTCACCACTGTCAGTCTGCTGAATCACCAGTCCTCCCAGTAATTAACAGTTCTCTCCTGGAGTTCATATGCTTGTGAGGAATCATACCCCTGGAATACCAGGTGCCTCTGTGTGCATGTGTTTGTGTTCAGGCTGAAAACACAACTGAAAAAATGGCGCTTCGACTCCATCATTCAAAATGAATCAACTTTGGAATGAAAAGTGTCTCCAAACTTTGGTAGTGAGAGTCAGGTGTACCCTGCCCACTCAAACATGTATCCAGCAATGATGGTGATCTTTACCTTCTTTGAAATTTTGTATTATGGCAGGTATTTCCAGCTCCCTCTGTTAAGCACCCAATACTGATTTCAATGCACAATGTCTACATTGCCATAGACAGTAACTACTCTTTTACCTCAGCCATGGTCTGTGGATTAAAGGTCGGTTGAGGATCTAAGTGAATCAAAAACTATAACTGAATGAAACATTGATGTGAAAGCCGTAGTCCAAGGTGCATTCAATGTTAGGCAGAAAATCAAGACTATCATCTCAATGATTACTTTGATGTCAGCTCACTTGCTTAAGTTCATGATTATGGAGAAACAACACGCTATGAATAAGAAACTTTGTTAGCTTGTTATTCATTAAGATGAATTACAAACTGAACTGTGAAGAAGTTTTTGGTTTAGGACCTTCTTTTCTCTTGCTTAAGAGAGCAGTACATAAACTGGGGGAGAGTTGACTGGGAGGAGACAGCTGTTGCTCAGGGATGGGTTGGGCGTTGGTCAGTGGGTGGTGTCATGCATCATTTACTTTTCTTGTATTTGATCTCTCTGTCTCCTTTTTATTAGTAGTATTAATTGTATTTTACTTTGTATCATTTATTACACTGTTCTTATCTCAACCTGTGAGTTTTATTTTTTCTTTCTGATTCTGCTCCTCCTCCCATTGGGGTAGGGGAGAAGAGCGAGTGAGTGCCTGCACAGTACTTGGTTGCTGGCTGGGGTTAAACCGTGTCTCATGATACTCAGCAAGGCACTTCCACCAGTTTTGTGGCTCCTTCCAGCTTCTTGAAACATATCTCCAGTGGTTCTACATCATCAGGGGAGCCAAAGTAACTATAGCCTTTGAAACTATCAAGTCGATATGAAATGCCCAGAGAAAAATCATGCAACTGTGTCTGCCTTTTTATCTCTGTAATATGAGATGGATGGCAAACACTGAGGGGCCTTTCTTCATCCCCCCCATGCCCTTTATTCTTATGCCCTCTTGCTCTATGGTTCTAAAGTTCACAGTGTCTTTAAAGTAAAGTTCCTTTTCGACAGAACAGGCATGTGGCCTGGTGAGACCTCCCCTGTGTGGAGGCAAACTCCCCTCTTCAGGCTGCACAAGGACAAACTGCTGGGGAAGAGCTGGAATCCCCTTCGCCAACAACGTAACTCCCTTGACTTCAGTGGCAGTAAAGAATTTGGCTACAGCATCATTTTGTATGATGTAGTGGTTAAAATCACTGTTATTATCTTATGAAGAAATCAGTTAAAAGCACTCTGTTTCTTTGGCAAAGTCCTGAGTCCTCTGGACGCGACATTTCTAGGCCTTAGTGTGGGCTGGTTACCATGCAACTGAAACTTTTGTTTGTTTTGGAAATACAAGATTTCTTTTTTTCAGTGCACAGATTGGATGAAATTGCCAAGTACAATAAAGGAAATCTGACATAATAAACAAAAAATTATCCCAGCATATAATTTCCTTTTATGAAGGGGAAACAAAGGTATAAAGTGGGAGTCTCTGTGGACACTACTGCCCTAGGGTAATCTCCCTATTTTCATGTCCTTTTCAGAAAGCACGAATTAATAGAATAAGTGTGCTAGTATTGTAACATCTAAAGTATTTTTTTCTTTCAGAAACTGCTATTTTCAGAAAAATTCCAGTGTTACTGTCTAACAACACATTGATAATGAACAGTTATTTCTTCCCTAGTATACAGGGGAAGGCATTAAGGCAATCATTGAAACTTTAACACATCATATACAAGAAATACATTGGTAGATAACACATCTTGATCACTCCTGTGTAGAACCCCATTCCAAAAAAGTCCTATGATACAACAGACAGTAATATATCACCTCAAATCTAGATAATCTGGAGAAGGGGTGGAAAACACACATGGGAGAGGAGCGTGCAGACAGCAGCTGGCTGATTGTTCCAGCTGGAGATAGAAATGTATTTGAAAAATGTACATCTCTCTTTGCCTTGAATTTTGCCGTCCAATGTTTACATGCAATTGATGTTTCCTCCTCAGTTAAGCCAGAATGCAGATCTTTGCTATCCTAATGGTTTGTGAGCAGCTACAAAATCAAGCGTTTTGCTGTCAATAAATGGAACAGAAGAAAGCCCGTCTTAGCTTAAGGGAACTAAACTCAGATCTCTAAGACAATAACCACTATCTTGTAGGTACATTCACTACTCCTCAAGCAGTTCACATGCTAACCACAGTGTGGGACCAAAAATACAGCAAATGAGACATGGTGTAATATCATATTCTATTCTGCTGCTGTAGATTGCTTCTGCATTTCAATTGAACCAGATAAACACACATAAGAGGAAATGATGTACAGAGCAGAACCAGTTCTATTCTCTTCCAACAATGCTTAAATCACTGGGCTATAAAATTATGCTTTCTCTTACTTATTCCTTCTTTGGTTTCATGACTGTCACATCCTCTGCTGCAGAGTTACCCATTTTCAACAGCAAACGAAAAAAAAGAGAGTTGCAGTTTTAAGTATGATATTTTAAATTAAATATACAAAACCATTAATGCTCCGGAACCTCTGTTTATTGTGTTTCACTGTGAAAGTCACTGCGACTTTTATTTTATTCCAAACTCAGTGCTCTCAGAATGTGTTAAATCTGACTTAAGGGTTTCAACATATATGAGAAACTTCCAATGTCTAAACATATTCTGGGCTTTAGATTAGACTGATGTCTTGAATTTAGAGGTCTATACTCTGTTTCAGAAACATAAATAGTATTTTGGGCTTTTCAGCATAAAGTAATTTTCAAACTGTGACAAGTATGAAATGTTATTTCATGTTATATTACATGTAATTTATTGCCATAAATATGATATCTTGGTTTTGGCAGAACTGAGGATCTTCTCCTGGGTGTCATTAGAATTTTCTGTCACATTGCACCTCAGAAGAAGAATTTTTTTTATTTAGTTCTTAAATAAAAATTTAGCAATTTTAATGCTCAGAATATAAAATGAACATTTTGTCCTCAAAGCCCCTAGTGCCCAAATGCTTGGGAAGTGTCAGTGACGTTTTACACCCACTGACACTCTGCCTCCAGATAGCCACCTCATTGCTTTCAGAGCTTAAAATGACCATTTAGGCATTTAACCTTAGACATACAGCTTCAGGTCTTAACTGTTCAGTACTCATCTCCATAAGAGAAACACCTCCCTCAGGAAGATTTGACATGTTATCGGGTCTGGTTTTCATTTAATCAACAAGTAGCATAGCAACTGCCTTGTTGCTTATTAGCTGTGAGAGCCTAAGTAGATACTTCAAAGCCCCTCTTGAAATTATAATGAAAAACAATTTCTAGCTGGGAACAGTAGAATCATTTGCTTTATGTTCCCACGGCACCAGAGAAGACAGAAGAGCACAATGAAGCTGAAGAGTAATGTGTTGACAGAGAGAGAGGCTGAAGGCTATAAAGACATGTAAAACAATAAACAGTGTATGTCATGCCAACAAAATATTTCAGAGGGAAAAGCAGTTCAGAAAAGCAGTCTGCTTTGCCACCTTACAGTTTGCTTTTTTCAGATTCTATTTATTACAGTAAAATTATACTGGATGGCCCTCAAGTTTCCATTGTAGGAAATGGCCAGCAATCAAGCTATATTGTTACCCAAAAGGCTACCAGAGATGGTTATTTAAATATTGAAACATATTTTTGCAGAAGAACCTTTATTACTGCAGGTGTTCAAGTCCTTTTCTTTGCTTACACATTTGTATTTTATTCATCCTGCAAGAATTGCTTTGATTTTGTGCTCAGAATTTCCCTTTTTTTTTTCTCCTTATTCCTGGTTATGTTTATTGTGTATTGCAGAAACTCAGAGGGAGAAGACAGCCTAAAGCCATGCTAGAGAGTCCATCTCTCTAAAGCTGAGTATCTCCTGAGAATGCAGGAAACAGAGGAGGATAAGATCCAAAACATGCAATCCAACTTCTTGCTTTGCTGCCCTGGATATGTGGCTGGGCCTGTTGTCACTGCTCACAGATAAAGCAGGTTTATGCTCCATCATCTAACCAATACTCACTGGGTACCAAAACAGGGCATTGCAGGACTGACTGCAGCACCTGAGGAAGCAAATGCTGTGATAACTTCAGGAGAAGTTGAGGTGACACAAAAGAAGACCTAGAGACACCAGTGCAGTTCAAAAAGTCTGAGGAAACGTCATCCAGGATCCATTTACTAAGCACAATAATCCTGCACCTTACTATCGAATGAAACACTAAAGCTGTAGCAATCCATGAGACATCACTGCAGCACCTCCACTCAAAAGAAACTGGTGTTTAGTCCTTCCTGCGCCCACAGAATTGGCACATTCTGCCTTTCATACATTCCCATCATATTCATCCTTTCAGCATTATTCATTCATGAGTCTACATTTTTCTCTTGGATTCTTCACTTCCCCCAGTAGCTGAGAAACATTCTGCATTATTGTATTTCTCAAAATTTCATTTTTCAGTGACTCAGGCAATGGAGGAAAAAAGAGCTTCTACAGATTTTTACATAGCTAATAAAGATGTACCTACTGTGTGTAGAAATAAGCACATTTATACCTTTTCTCTCAAGTCTTCAAGCACACAGTGCATGAACTGATGCTCCACCTATATCCAATGGCTTTTTAGTCCTTCCATAAGGAACTCACTTACTTATATCATGAACAGATGTAATTATACAGTTGCAGACTGAGACAACTCCTCTACATGAGCTTCACACTCCCCAGGTGGATATGCTACCTTACTCAGATTTAGAATGAGATTCTGCATTTCCACAATAAACAGATCTAAACAGGCTGCCAGTTAACTAGGAAGTATATTTAATAATTACCAACACTCTTTTTAGCACCCTTGGTAATGTAAGTCTGTAAAGTTTATTCATCTTTGTGGGCCTCATTATTTATTTATTTAATGTCTGCTACTTTCTAAATTCTTAAATTTAGCACTTTCCAAATCCAGACAAAAATGTCTTTTTTTTTTCCCCTCCCAAGCACTACGACTTTGGATGTGTTATTTCATTATTTCTATATTTCACTTACAAAATTCTATATAAAATCTCATTAGCACTTATCTTTCTTTCTTTCTTTTCTATTTGACATGCTCAGTTGCTGAAGCATTTGTTTCTGGGCTGATAACTGGTCAAGCTGTTCCCAGGTCTGGAGCCAATCTGTAGGTCAGCCAGCTGGAGCAGTGACAGAAACACTGAACTGTGTTTCATCCTTCAGAGCCCAGCCGCTGTCCTCTCAAAATGTGTTAATTCTTTTCTCATGTTCTGTTGGCTGGTGGCCCTTTACTTGACATCCACTCCACCTTCTGAGCTGGTAGTTCTTTTTTGGTTCTGCAATGGTTACATCTGAGTAGCAAAGCCCTAAGATAACGCCCGAAATAGGAATGTTCTATGACAAAATATTATTACAGTGTTTAAATAAAAAATGAATCAGCTGCATCACTTTTGGTAAAGTTTATGCATTCAGGACTGCTGAAGTCTGCACATGTATGAAAACTCACAGCTGAAGCCTCTACTCTTTGTACTTGTGCATTGCACCAAAGAGAACCCATAAGTTCAAAGAGTTCTGCAAAGCTGAGTGTGATGTGGGCAGTTGGAGGTAGAGAGGAAAAGCTGTCATTCTGCAGCAACACTACCTTTGGCTTTTAATGGTTCAAGTTAAAAATTCAGCGTCAATTCTTGCCCCAGGCCAGAAAGACAGCAGCACAGCATAGGGTGCTTTATCGAGCACAGTGTGACTACAGTTCCAGGCAATGAAGAAGTGCCTGTACAGAGGTGTTCAGATGAGGGTAGCCAGCATAGACACAAGAATATGCTGATATTGTTCACCCATGTAACTGAATCTGTACGTGAGTTTTTGCCAGAGTAACTCTTTAGAAAGTTACAGCAATATAAGTTTGTGCTTATAGTAAAGCATGAGAAGTGTTCCAACAAAATTATTAAGGACTCTGTTTTAGATAACCTCTGAGACTAGGAGCAGAGCAGTAAATTCAGTCCACACTGCCGGGACTGAGAAATATGTTTGCTGAACACATCTTGAAGCTGCTTAAAGGTTTTCCTTTAATGACTGTCAACAATGAGCCAACACATACTCTTTCTTAAAGCAAAGACTAATTTACTGTCCACATAAGTAACACAGTGTGACAGGGGTTCATATAACCTAAGTCTATAAGAATGCTTCTATCTCCTACATGAAGTCTTTTGCATATTCCTCTCTGATACATTAGGCTCAAAGGTTGGGTTTACTTGAGCAAAAGCAGTGTGTGACCTCTTTTAGAGAGACTATTTAAATTCCTCTCCTCCTTTATCAATTGCATTTCATAGGCTCCTAGACTCATAGAATCACAGAATTATAGAATGGTTAGGTTTGGAAGGGACTTTAAAGATCATCCAGTTTCAACCTCCCTGCCATGGGCAGGGTCAGCTTCCACTAGATGAGGTTGCTCAGGACCCCATTCAACCTGGCCTTGAACACTTCCAGGGATGGAATAACACAGGTGTCTCCTCCACCAGTGTTTACTAACCTGGAGAAGACAGTCGGTAAGCCCACAAAGAAGCAGAAGTAATCCCCCACTCTTGTGGGAGAGGCTATTCTGGCTGCTCTCCATCCTCCTGATCATCAAGCCTTGGAATCTGGACAGTAAACATATAACCTCCTTGATATTTCTCATCAAACAGGGCCTCCAGCCTGTGACCAAAGAGTTGTTATTGAGCATATCAGTTGGGATTGGCACTGCAAAGCAAACATTATCCCAAAGGAGAATGGTTGTGATGTCCATTAGAGAAAGCACTAGGAGACACAAGCTGCTGCTGTACTGCCTTTGGTATTGGGAGAAAATGGCAATGTCATCTGTGTGATCTGAGTTTGAAAAGTGGTTTACATGCTGCGTGTTGACTGTTAGAGTCTCACCTTGTGTATAAATAGCTGCTTAATGGAAGGACAACTGATCCACTGTTCCCATGGAAATTCCCACACACCTCTTTCTGCTGCATCTGGTGGTTTCTGCCACCTCCTAACTTTGTTTTTAGACTGGTCTTTTAAGTTCTTTAAAACTGGATCAGGCACATTCTTTTACTTGTGTATGTGCATCACACACAGCATAAGAGGGTCTGTGAAGCACTGTGATGTCTGCACCACTTGTTTGAGCAGTGTGAGATCAAGCCTGAGCCACCCCTACTGTACAGATGTGTGGCCAGAGCTCCTATGTAAGACAGGACCCCTGCCTCAAGACCTGCTCCACTTGCTTTGGACAAGAGCTGGCCCATCAGGGAGTTTTGGCTCCAGGCTAACTTGATAAAAGAGACTTCAAGTGGGGTTTCACAGCTGCCTTGAGCTCACCTATTCTTCTGCTGACAAGGTAATCCTGCTCTCTTGTTACCCCAGTTTCTTCCCAGTTAATACAGGTTCTCACACCAGTGCAAGTGCCTTTATGATAGAACCTACAATTCTTGTCTCAAAATTTGTTCTCACTTAAAATAAATTTAAAATGTAAAAAGTAATTTCAATTTCTTAGTCTTTGTAAATTGAAAACCATAGGTTTCTGTGGTGACTGGTGACAGGACCTGAGGCAATGGCCTGAAGTTGTATCAGGAGAGGTTTAGGTTGGATACTAGGAAAAGGTTCTTCACCCAGAGGGTGGTTGGGCACTGGAACAGCACCCCGGGGAAGTGGTCACAGCACCAGCCTGACAGAGCTCAAGGAGTGTTTGGACGATGCTCTCAGCTACATGGTGTGACTCTTGGAGTGCTCCTGTGCAGAGCCAGGAGTTGGCCTCAATGATCCTTGTGGGTCCCTTCCAACTCAGCATATTCTGTAATTCTGTAAAATATATTATCCTTGACAGACACCACTGTGAAAGTGAGAGGGAGCAGAAGGTGACCATGGCATTCATAGTGTCATAGAATGGTTTAGGTTGGAAGGGACTTTAAAGATCATCCAGTTCCAGCCCTGCTGCCATGGCCAGGGACACCTTCTACTAGACCAGGTTGCTCAAAGCCCCATCCAAATTGTTCTTAAAACTTCCCAGGGTGGGGCATTCACAACTTCTCTGGACAACCCAATCCAGTGTCACACAGCTCTCAAAGGAAAGAATTTTTTCTTAATACCTCATCTAAATGTGCCCCCTTTCAGTTTAAAGCCATCCCCTCTATTACAACATGCCCTTGTCAAAAGTGCCTCTCCAGCTCTCTTGCAGCTCCTTTGGGTACTGGAAGATGCAATAAGATCTCCCCAGAGTCTTCTCTTCTTCAGGCCAAACAGCCCCAGTCCTTTCTGCCTGTCTTCACAGGAGTGGTGCTCCAGCATCTTTGTGGCCTCCTCTGGACTATTTTTAGGTCAAGCTTTGCTTATTAAAATTGATGTAATGTTATCAATTCTACATTCCTTTATCTCTTGGTCTGGGGTTTGTAAGATACAATTCAAGTAGATTCTGTCAATCATTGTCTTACACAAGTAACAGTTCAGATGTTCCCAAAGCAGCTGTATCAGTACTTTTTTATTTCTTGCATTATTTTGTCTAGAAGGAAGGAGAATATCTCTTTCAATATTGTAGTCAATATTTAAATATTTGTACTCAAATCATTAATGGGAGAGCATCTACATCCCAAGATAATTCATAATGGAAAATTAACACTGCCAGTAGCATGCTCCCCCAGTCAGCCCATCTTATGGCAACATTTCCTAAATGAAATTGCACTGAACATGTACAACTACACACCATCTAAAAAATACTGAATAGGCTGTGATTGTTAAGGTCCTTTTACCAAGAAAATTATTCAAAATCACTCTTTCATTGCAAACTACTGTGGTTTTCCAAATCAACAACCTTTATTTAAAGATCCCTTAGGAATTATTGTCAGATAGGAAAAGTGATTCTACAGGAACTGAAGTCCAGAAGGGTTAGTTTCAGCAGTGGGCAGAAGGAGAAGTACAGGCAAGTTAGGGTACTGACTACAGAATCTTCCTATAAAATTGGTTTCAAAAGAGTATATTCTTGAATAAGGAGTCTTTTCTATGTTGAGAACTTCGTTCACTTGTAGTTGACCTAATTGTTCTCATTCTGTGATTGAAGTACAACCTGTTCAGCACTTCCACACTAGCTGGACTTACTCAGGGTCAGGACACTTTAATCCTTGACTCAAACTAGTTACAATACACAGATTTGCAGCCTGGAGTGTCTGAGAGAACAACACATTTGGGAAATTTAAGGATTCTTCTGGAAGGGTCCACGCATTCACAGATTGCATGAGAAGCTGTTCTTATTTCCCTGCCATGCCTGGGACAGGGGGGAGCTCAGTTGGATTAGAAGTCATTTATGTTGTTGCAGCAAGGACATTTTTTATACCTGTGAGTTTAACATTTCTGGCATTTCATTTTTCTCTTAATCAGCTTTCAGTGGAGTTGATCTTGACTTAAGATAGGGGTTGACCTCTCAAGGTCATACCCTTTCTGTCATCTGAAAGGCATTAACCATGGGCAATCTAAGACTTCTTTTTTCAATTGGCAGGTTTGTTGCCTGAGAGCAGAGCTTCAGATTTGACTTTTAGTGCTTTGTATTATGAACTTTCTTTTCCTTTACAGATTTTTCTGTACATATTATGTTCTTTGCCTATACGTATGAGATTTCAACCCTTTCCCCTCCAAAATCAGTGTCAGCAAGCTAATTGTTCTGAGCAGTAAACAGAACTTGCAACCAGGTCACTGTTCTTAAAAACAGTAATGAGAGTAACACATTGTTTTTTTCACCTAGGTCTCATGAAATTTGCCACCCGCTTTCACAAAATTACATGCTTCCAAAGGCACAGGCTTGACCAAAGCTGGACATTCCCCTGATAATTTCTTCCAGTGATGTGTATATAGGAACAATTATACATTTTAACTCAAATGTGCATGTCTTCAACTTCCAGACATTGGTTCTTGTTACTTCCTTCCTCTTAGATTGAAGGGTTATTTAATACCCATTACGTTCTCCCTGTGAAAGTAGTGTGATTGTGATCAAGGGCAAAACTACATCATGCTGGCAGAGGCATCCAAGGCATTTGAGCTGTCTCAGTTTATATAAACCAGCGCAAGAGGAAGTGTAGAGAAGTGCAGCACAGACACCCCAGTGCTGATTGCACACTGAAGAGCCAGAAGCCAGGGAATAGCATGGCTGCATTTGCAGGTAGACTGCAATTACAGCTAATTATCAGCACTTTTACCATGCTGAGACCTCACATTAGGTTGCTCCTTTGTTTTGATCCCTAGGTCTTTTTCAGGGTCCTGTTTATGAAAAGATCATTGTCTTGCCTCATTGTCTTATCCTTATGTACTATTTTACCAAGTTGTTTTTCTTTTTTCAGTTTTAATTACAAATGTTATCATAAGTGATTTATTATTTACTTTCAAAAATAATCAGTGAAGTCGTTGAATGGTATCAGGTCTGCTACTGATCCCCATGAAACTCCATTATAAGTATGTTCAGCTGTTGATAATTTCCTGGAGACAATCTAAGATCTATCACTTAACCAGTTCTTAATTCATAAAACATTTGCTTTATTAATAGTATATGATGCTAATGTTTAAATCAGAACATGCTGTGCTGCCAAATTCAAATATTTTACAAAAATCAGATTACTCAAACAAGCTTGCAATTTCATCAAAGAATAAAGTGAGATTTCTTTGACATGATCTGCTTTTCATAAAACCATGTTGTCTGGAATTAATTTTATTTCTATCCTTTAATTATTTCTCAGCTGATTCTCTTCCTAGCTTTTCTGTTATATTTTCTGGAACAGATGTCAGATTAATTGACCTACACTGACTCCAATCATCTTGTCAGATTTTTTTTAATATTGGTTCACTGTAAACTCAATTTCAGTCTTCTGGAATTTTCCTGGTATTCCAGAATTTGTTAAAAATGAGAATTAAAGATTAAAAATTTCCTAGAGCAATTTGTGTGCGAACTATCTGTTTCCACTGAATTAGAATTGTTTAATTCTACTTAAAGTTGCTTTGTATTTTCCTCAGACCACAACAAGACAGAAAGAAATTTGTTGTTCTTATATGGTAGAAGTACAGCATCTGTATTTTATTTCTAGGAATCCAGCTATTTTTATGAATTTTAACTATTCTATGTCTTCTAAAAAGAATTTGATGATTTGTTTCCAACATTATGACACTGATGTTTTCCAACATCACTTTATGTTCGATATACTTCTATACCAACATACTTTAAAAACCTACATTTTATCATGCTAACGTTTTTCCTCCATATTTTTAGTTTCTAACATTATTTTTTTCAGTATTTTTTAGCATGCAAGTTACATATTGTATATCATTGTGTTTGGGTTTTTTTCCTAACTGCTGTCTTACTTCTTAATGTAATCAGGTGTATTTATAAACAATTGAGAGACTTGGATGTGAATTATTAGAAAGTTTAGGTATGTAGCAAATATGTGTTAAAGCAAAACACATCATCAGTCTAAATTTCCAGTCCAAACCCTCCTCACCATCAAACTGGTTTTGCCTTTGTAAATTGAACGCTTCTGAAGACACTTTGAAGTAAATACTAAATAATTAATATTTGAGATATATATTCTTCACCTTAAATATTACAATCACTGGTCTTTAAGCAGCATGTTTCCAGTCCAAGACCATTCTTACCTTTATCTGAACACATCCTGTTACACCACTGTGGAAGCTTGAAAGCATGGAAAGAAGCTTCACTTGTTCCTGAGGAAATTTATCAGCAAAACTGACTTTTATGATTACATCAATTTCTGTCCTGAATACTAAAATGAAGTTGTTCCCACTCCGGTGAAGTGTCCCTCCTCATTTCTCTACTAATTGTTCTAAACATGAACTCTCTTTGCAAACATGTTTGCCATGACTGACTATACAGCTTAAAAAAAGGGCAAATTTGGAAAACATATAGCAGCTTCCCAGGTAAAGAGCCATTGAACAAGTCTCACAGAGAAAAAAAACCACCAAAAAACATCAACCTGCATGCACAAGGCTTCAGGTTTCAGCCAAAGCCAATGAGTAGGGTAATTTGCAATATATTATTCAGTGGTTTGTAAGATGTTTAAATGAATTCACTATCTGGTATCTGAGCATGTCATAAGCTTTGCAACACTCCTGCAAGACAGAATTGTTTCCATATTTTAGTGCCATTTTTAGCTAATCAGAAACTTCAAGTGAATTGTTCAAGATCAAAAAATGTGCAGAAGAGCAGGGATTTGAACCCTATTCTCTAAAAACTTATGAGACATTAACTCATGGACTGAGCTTCCTTTCTGAAAAAAAACTACAGCTGTTCTTTGGCTGAACAAGGAATGTGCTTCCTGTGCAGTCAATTCACCCCGCAGCATCTCTCAGATTTACTTTCTTCCAGTTCTGTTATGCAGCTTTCTTGCTCCTAAACCCAAACAGCAGATAGAGAAATGGGCAGGTCTGGAATGAACTTTGTGAGGAGATGAATAATGGTAATGTCAGCTAGCTCACTAAACTGTCATCAGTCTACAATGACAATAAGCTCACAATAATCTATATTCCCATCTTCATCTTTCATTGTTCTAGTTAGGCTGTTTGTTTAAGCCTCTTAACCCAATTACTGAAATTCATTGTTCTCATTAGTGCCATTTGTTGCCAAACAAGAAAAAAAAGGGTTTTCTGACAGAGCTGGAAAACTCCCAAAATATGTGGTTGGCTCCAGCACTTCTCTCATTCTCGCAAGCTTAGGCCAGCACAGAACATCTTTGTTTTGCAGTTGTCAAGGCTCTAACCAGTTGTTGGGGTCTCTGCACACTTGTCATCATTTAAGAACAATGTAAAATCTATTGACGGCAACATGGGAATAATTCCCAAAAGGGATTACTAAAGGTAATTTTTCAGGAAATGGAAATGCTGTAAATAGGTGCTAGTGTAAAGATTTACAGGAAGAGAACACAAACAAAGATTTTACTGTGTCAAATATCATTCTTGTTTTGTGATAAACCTAACTAGATATTGCCAAAGGACTTTAAAGAAATTACAGCTTGCATTCCTGTCCACCTCATTCCAGTTCATTGGCCAGACTCATTTTCCCACAGTACATCTATAATCATGAATGCCTTTTTATACAAAATTAAGTTCATCTAAGAAGCTCATCTTCTACTTAGTTGAAAACATGGGTAAAGTGAGGGTCTTTTTCCTCAGCGCCATCCTCAGGCTCTAGTGTTTCACTTTTCAGTTGCAAGCCAACTTTTACTACAGAATGTGGACATGGTCACATAAAATTTCAGTTGGCAGTGAAATTTTTATTTCCATAATAGGTGCACTGGAAATATGTGGTGTAAACCCTTGGCAATGATGTTGGTGTGAGTGTCATTTTTTTGCATATGACACAACTGAAAAAATGTGTACTTGTTCTTGTGTACACTTTGAGAGCTTCCTTGTAAAAACATCTGTTTTTTCATGATGACATCACAATTTTCTAAACTTGTTGGATTTCAAGAGCTCTAGAACATGTTCATTTAGGCATCCACACCATGTGTGAAAACATTTCTAAAATACAGAATTGCTATGTGCCCTGTGTTCGAACGCAGAAATCACTTGGCATCTCTATTTAACAAGCCTGTGTTCTTTAAGTTTTTTTTCTGAAGCTACATTTTGGACTCTTAGCTTTGTCTCTATAGTAATAAACAAATTTGTGTCTTATCCACAAGCAGAAATAACTGATCAAAAATTATGTGACACAACATTGTATCCTCTTTGATTCAAAACTTATTTTAAAGAGGTTTAAGGAAACGGTTTAGCTGGGAAGTCATGTTTTAAGTGAAAGCTTTACCTTAAGCCACTAGGGAATAAAGGGAAGGGAAAAGAAAGGAAAAGAGAGAGAGGAGTTCATTGCAATTTCTGTTTTGTTTTATACTTCTGCCTGTTATCACTGAACAAGCAGGGTTAAGAGTTAGAAAACCAAGTTTAACCTCCAGTCCTGCCAGCTTGCTGTTGTCTGTCCACAGGCAAGTTATTCCAACTTCAGATGTTTCCTCCCCTGATATTTGTCCATCTAAGTTATGGATACTGCTCTCTCCAGCAGAGTTTGACACAGAATTAGTGCCAAGTCCCACTCAATAGAATCACGTCATCCAGTGGGCCATGTGCACTCTATTTAATGTAAAATTACACCTTGGTCCTGCCTGAAAATGGAAAGGTTCTTGTGCCAGTTATTCCACACTGGTAGAATGTACCTAAAATACCATTTCTCACGAGATGTCCAGCATCAAAGTATCTTGCAATGTAAATAATATGCAGTATTATAATTTAATGGTAATAAAAATTACTATTATTTAATAATAATACTTAAATATTATTATATTTAAAATATATCAAAATATATAATTTTTGATAACTAAAAATATGCAGTAAATTACCTTTTTTACCTCTCCTTCACTTTCTCCCTTCCCTTTGCATCTGCCTTGAGCTTAGTAGTAGACATAGGCTCTTACTCTCTACCCTTCAAAGCATCTATTCTTCAGATCACAGGTCATAAACACACATTTCTTTCCTGAATATTTTTTTTCTGCTGTGGTGAATAACCTGATCAGTTCTAACAGAAACATTCCTTCCTGACACCATGATGAATCACAAATCCCTTAGACACAAAGGAGACTGAGTCAATTTCAGAGAGAGAATCCAGAGAATCTAACACTTCATTTTGTAAACAAGACCAGCCCTTCTAGTGTTTAAACCAAATATATTAGAAAAAATCAATTAGAAAGCAGTTTTAATTAAGTATACCTGTAGAATGTTCTTTTATTTCCTTTGTAGGTAAAAGAAGCATTGACTACACTGAAGCATGTTGCTGAACTACTGTTTTTTCAAAGTGTTAAAGCTGAGAGATATGGAGATAGAATTCTTCAATATGATGAACTGAAGAAGAAATGAAGTTAAATCCTAACTTCAGTGGATCAAGGGGACGACAGCATTTATTTCAATGGCACTGAGATTTCACCTTCTGTAGCAAACTCAGCAATTCTCTTTGCTTGCAAAGTGCTTGGATCAGGCCCTCAGGACATTGCAAAGACCAAAGCGTTTTCCTCTTCAGAAGCTTTTCAGAAAGCCCTAGAAATAAAAGCTACCTTTTGATTTGGATGTGTCTGTAGGGTGGATTCCACTGGGGCAGGAAGGTCACCCCTTCTTCCTTCCTGGAGCTCAGGGGAATGGGAAAGAAAGGATCCCCATAGCACATGCAAGTCTCCTTCAGTAATTAACCACATGCTTGTTACTAAGCCAGCATAATAATTTTATTATATCCATCTGCAGCTTTTTCTATTTGAATTGACTGAGTTTTATTAACACATTATTTGATTATTTTGCAGTATATATAAAAAACCTCATTTTTTTTGGTTAGAGTTCCTGAGTTTCAGTATTTTATCTTGAAAAGTTACTTACTGCAGCATGGAAACTGCACCAGTACATTAAACTTGAGACATATCATTCTCTGCCACTGAGGTCAAACAACACAGTAAAACCTGTGTTGAGAACATTGCACCCAGCATGAATGCCCAAATGGAGGCCATTCACCCAAAGTGCCTTCTGGAAATGGTATTTGCCCCATGATAACTTCTGAACCATTTCTGAGGCATTTGGAATGGGAAGGATGGCTCCAGCTAAAGTTGTGCCAAGGATCTTCCTAAGATGAAGTTCCAGTCCCCTGGAACATCCAGTGGAGCTTTTCAAAGTACATTAATATATGATGCAGACAAACAGCAGCAGGAGTCAGAGCACATCCAGCTGAGGCCACCCAGCAACACCCTTTGCCTCTGCCTTCGCATGCAGAATCTGAAGGTGCTAGCAAGTGTGGAGGAGGATGACAGAGGACATATGATAGATGCACCACTAGATCCAGCCAAATGACTACTTTAAGTGGTTCTGTGATTAAACAAAGAGCTGACAGCTGATCTGTGACTGCAGGATGAGATGTGGTGCATTTAGCACTCAGCTAATTTCAGAGCTGAACCAAGTAGGTACAAATCCTCTGCAGTTCTCTCTTCTGAGCTAATTCCCTGACCATTGATTAATAAGACTTGGTGGAAATTAGACAAGCTTAGAGCATCAACACAAACTGAAAATGCATTCTAACCTCAAATCAATTGAATCAGCATCTTATCTACATTTCCTGACTTTTACATGTGCCAGTATTTAGCTCACCACAGTGACTTCAGAGTGTCAGTATATTTCACAATCCAATTAGTCATTCCCAAGTGAAGTATTGTAATTGATTCTTTTTTTGGTCTCCACTGGTGATAAAGGTAATGGATGTTTTTGTCAAGTGAATGGACTTCCTCTAAATGTCTGCTTCTCCGTGTCACTGCTCTGAAGTAAATGGTGAGGTATATTTCTATAAATAGACAAGTAGCTGGCAGGAGGGAAAAAAAAAAGAGAAGGGGAAAAAAGAGCAGAGAACCATACATTTCCTGACACTGCACTTCCAAGATGGTTTAATTACCACAAACGAACATTCTTGAACCACTCTTATCTTAGAGACCATTGCAGGAAGCAGAGAATAATTTGAATGCTAACAGATATTGCTTAAAATACAAAAGGAAAATTAATCAAATGCCCCTGTACAGTGTCCATGGTTTCAGTTTGGGGGAACTGATGTTTCCAGAAAAGGCTGAAGTAGCACCTCAGACTAAGAGCTGTGGCTTACAGCAAGAATTGATGTAACATCTCCCAGCAGCTGGTCTGCACTTGAAAAACAGAGCAAGCAACTCTGTTTTCTGAGAAAAGCAATCAATCAGCTGCGTTTGTCACAGCTCTCTGAAGTCCCCAGCTACGGATATCATTAACCAAACACAGTTTCCCTGCATGCAGTGAGGGACAGCACGCCAAGAGCAGGGGTAGGGTTACCTCCAAAAACACCCTGACTGCCAGGTTTTAGGGCCTTCCTCTTCATAATGCTTCCTTTCACCACACAGAAAAGACTTGCAGACCTAAGAAACATCTTGGATCACATTAAAACCCCATCACATAGAAACTCTCTGGGAAAAATTTTTTCCTTATGGAAAGCAAAACTGCTGATTCCTTGGCTTGGTGCCAGCACTGCAATGTAACTGAACAGGAACGCCTGGCCTCTTGCCAGGAATATGTACATCTCAGTAGTGGTCATTTCTTTCCTGATATTCACATGAAGATGTTAAAAGTAAGAAATTCTGGTATCCTGAGGTTTCAAAAAATTAAAAGGTAATAGGTACTGTGGTCCCATCTTTCCCTTTAGCTGACTTCATAAAAGAATATCACACATCACACATAATGGAATATGCTCCACAGTAGTCACCAAACCTATCAGACCTAACATAAATCAAGGACTTCTAGAATTGTATCTAGAGAAGGAATATTTCAGAATAATTTGATGATGTATTCCTTAAATTGTGTTAAAGTCCTCTATGTTGTTGCCCTTGGGTGACATAAAAATGTGATGGAGGCTTTTGCATATTGCAGTGCATGTTTTCCAAGGCAAAAGGATATTAATCTGCAGCCAAACTTGTTTGGGGATAGGCAGTTTTCTGAAATTTCTTGGCTATCTCAGTAAGTTACAGCTGTTCTCCACTAGCCTGTCTTAAAATCTAGAGTGGTACTGTCATGTACTTCCAATATACTGCAGAATTTTACATTAAAAATGGATAAAGAGGTTAATAATTTTTATAATAATTAGGAAAGCAATCTGAATCAAAAAGCCTTATATTTTAATATAAAATAGGATTTATTATAATTAGAGACATAAAGGATTGATTATATCCCACAAGGGTGAGATATAACTTTGAATAAGCATTAATTGTTGTATTATCTTTTCCTTGTAACCTATATAAAGGGCCTGAGCATTTGGAGGACTTTAGGAATCTGGTAATTAAAGCAGCTCATCTGATTTGAACCTAACGATGACAGCTCAAGGGTTTTTCTCCTTCCATAGCTAAAGAGCGCTACAAATAAAACATGAAGGGGCAGCTAACATCTCTATGACTCCATTGTCATCATGGGGAATTGTATCTTCTTGTCCACTCTTGGCAAAGAGAATATGGAGCTCCCATCTGGTGTGGAAATAGACTGACTTCACCAGCCTCTTGTCCATTTGGGTTGACACTTTTTTTTGTGTCAGCATTTCTTCCCTGCTGATAGAGATGGGCATAGAGAAAGAATGGTTTTGCTTGGCTCTTCTCAAGGCCACAGCTGCCTCCCTAGCATTTTCTACCTAGTGAAAATAAAAATTTTAAAGTCCACATCCTTAGCTGCTGTTTTATTACGTGATCTTATTGATTTTGTTGGCTGCTGATGCCAGTTTATTTCAAATTAGGATTGGGCTGTCACCAAAAAAATCACTTAACTTTCAAATCTCCTTTCTCAATTGGAAATTATGTCCTGCTTTATGTTATGTATGTGACAGGTTATAGACCGTATATTTTGAGTAATATTTTGTAACATTTTCAAATGTCCAAGTTTAAATACCCAATCAAAGCTACTCATCAAACACATCCCTCCTGCACATTAGTAATATACATAGGCACTGTGAAGGAATGCCTATAATGTGTCCTAAAAACAGCTGGCCTGAATGTCTCTCTGCAGAGGTGCCTTTAAGCAATTCACAGAGAGGAAAATCTGCAGTTTACAGAGACAGGAAAAAACACTTTATTGATAAGAGGAGGTCATACCAAGCTTGCTCAGACAACTGGATTTAGTTTAGGGATGAAATACTTATGCTCCAAAACCAATTCACTGTCTCCATTAGCAAACATTGGGACACTGGAGGTGATCTTTTCGGAAAAAGAAGACAAATAAAGGACTTGCAGACATTTTTTTTTCCCTGTAAATATAAGAGGACTCTCTGTGAAACCTTCACTGATTCACAGCTGCCCTGTGATAGCTCAAAGTGCTCAGAGATCAGAAAGGGAGCAGATGTGGCAGAATCACTCAGTGCTGAAATGGCACAAGCCAGGTTTGCCAAGCAGCAGTCAGTGACCACATACATCTGTTCCTCAGAGCTCAGCAGGCCAGCTGTGATGGAGAGAGATTAGCTCAAATGAAATGGAACATGAAAAGTCTAGTGAAATTGCCACAAATAAAGTACAGAGTGGTTCCTGGAGAGACAAGCAGATCCATCTGCAACAGATCTAATGAAGCTTGGGATTTTTAATGGATTTGTGCCTTGTGGTTGGGTTCTTTGGTGTGAGTACCAATTAAAACCATTCCTGTGGTTGGGGCAGTCATAATAGTTGTCTTCTGTGTGAATTCTCCAGTGGGTGGAGACCACACTGCAACCTTGTGATTAGAGAAGATCTGACTTGATTAGACCACTAATGACACCTCTTGTTCCTGCTCAGCCACCTATTCCTACAGAACTGGATATTTAAATTCTGCTAACTTCTGCTATCCTGGGTTGAAACTAGTTAAGTGATTCAGAGTTATTGGGATGTAGATGGACAGTGTGGCAGACCCATGTGCACAGATTCCTGTATATGCACAAGTGGAGTGTAATCTCTCACTGCTCACTGCAGGGACCATCACATGGACCTAGGATATTATCTCCTGGCTTGTGATTTCAATAACAAAAGCTGAAACATGCCTTGTGTCAAGGTTATGATGTCTGCAGAGATGACAGTGAGTACAGACATGCTCTTGAAAACACACACCTTTTGGCTGAAGAGTCAGTCCAGGCTTGTGCATAGAGCACTGTGTGGGACAAAGGAAACATGAAATCTAACTTTATGCTTTATTTGGAAAAGCAGCTTCAGCAACACCTCCTGTTAGAAAATAGTATCCCTTCCATCCACATTGTTAAACTCTTCATTACTTTCACATCACAATTTCATGGTCCCTGTAAGCTGAGGAATTCTCACCTTACACGATGATGATGACGATGGCCATGACTGTTGATTGCTGGTTACCCCACTTACATGACCAGGGAGCTGATATTTCAGGTGACAGCACTTTCATTTTTGGGAAGTAGAAGTCACCTTCAAGAGAAACTCCACAGCTCTAATGTAAAGGTCTGCAAAACTGAATTGAATCTTCTTCATGCTCAGTTCTTCTTGGCAGTGGGACAAGTGGATCAGTTTTCTGAGCTACTTACTTAACTCTTATTTTTATTAATCATTAAAGAGTGACAAGAAAATAGAAAAGATGGTGTTATATTTGGCACTACCTTGACTTCATTTCCTGATTTGGTCATGGCCTTTCTTTGTGACTTGAAATCTTGTACCATTTTTCACCCTGTCCAACAGGGTCCTTGCAAATGATGACTCCTTTCTCTTTTTAGGTATAAGGGTACTAAAGCATAAAAGTCTATATACAACCATGTAAACATTAAGTCGAGATTAATGTAATTCCAGAGCTACTTAATCACTCACAGAGGTAGGATAAACAACTGAGTTCAGAAAAAAGGCTTTTTATAGACTACAGGAAACTATTTGCAGAATTCTTATTTTGTTCCATTACTTAAAACAAACAAAACAAATAAACAACCTTCTACCCCCCCCCCCCCCCCCCCCCCCCCTCAGCTAGAGATTTAAACATTAAACAGAACATTTTTGTCAGGGCAATTATTTCACATTGTTATGTTTGATTATGATTATGTTAATTATAATGCATTTCTCCAGAACCATTGCTGTGGATTTTGTTGTAATAGAAGTCTCAGAACAAGACCATTCCTAAGATCCAGTCAAAGTGGTGACCTGGTTGCTGTCAGACCTGGAACCTAGACTGAAACCAGCTCTTCTCAGGTGTCAGCAGAGAATTTTCGTATATTTGTGGATTGTATTCTTGAGAAATATTATGCCAAGAACACCCCCACTTGGTCAAGGAAAGAAATGGAGTCAGAGAAATATTACCACATCTGAAATATATTGCAGAAAGAATTACTATTCTGTGCTTATTTTTTGAAAACTGCTGTCCATGAATATCATCATGAATGAAATTCCAAAGGTCGTTGAGAGAAAAAATAAAGTCATAAATGAGAATTTTTAGTGTTTTAGTATTGTTCATTGAAAATTTCTCACACAAACTACATATCTCAGACTATAGTGAAAATACTCAGGCCGATTTGCCTGGCAAAGACACATCAGCACCCAGGCTTCTACAACATCATCCTAAGTACAAACTAGTTTATTTTGTTGTTACCAGAGAACACATTTTCTTAAATAATAAACTCAGCTCTACAGGAATTCTTGTGTCTACAGGAACTATATCCTGTTGTACACAGCCCAGACATGGTCATTGAAAGAGTGATGTGAATGTTAGCACCTTTTTAAAATTTTATTATCATTTGTTTCTTTCTTTTAGCAAGAAGTTTTGTGCAGTGTTGAACAGTCACAAAAAGAAGCCACCAACATACAGCCACACATGAAGCACATCAACACAAACATTTTTTCTTCAGCCACTCTCAGCTTTCCCAGAAGAGCAGAAAAGAAAACGAAGAATGCCTATTTTATTTGCTGTAGACCATCAACTTTGAATCATCATTAATTAGCTTCCAACAAGATGTCTGGTTCCAGACCAGAAGCACTTAATTAGTCTCTACAGCCATTGATTTCAAGGGCAGTTTTACCTGAGTGGGGATTTTGAATGAGGCCATGAGGTGTGAGTGAGCCCCGAGGAAGCAAATGGAGCCTCACCCTTGTGCAGGTGTGCAGGTGAAATTTCAAGGAGCTTCACCACTCTTTCTAATATTTTTGGTCCCCTATAGGGAAAAGGCTGCAGTTTTAGTGTGGCACTACAGGAATTTAGAAGCATCCAGACAGGGTTAAATGTGCCTCAGAAAAGGAAAAGATCCCAGGAAAATTGAGGAAAAAAAATATAGGGAAAAGGAATCCACAATAAAGTTCACGAACAGCAAAGTTTTAGGAATATGAAATAAGGGTTTGAACTTGACACTGTGTTTCTGTGAAAAAAAAAAAGGCAACAAAACAAAATAATAATAATAATAGTAGTAATAATAATAATAATAAAAGCAGCCTGTGGCAGGAGACTGGGAGGAAATTGTGAGCAGGAGGTACCTGAGGCTGGACAGAGAAAGAGAGGTCACACCGGCTTCCTGGGCCAGGGCTTTGGGAGGTCTCTGTCCAAGCTCCCACTCATATACAAAAAAAGCCTTGGCCTGAGAACATGTTGGTCTGTAAAAGTGCAGACAATGAAATGAGAAAAGGAATGACTTTACAGGAAGAATGTGGTGACATATTGTGCTGCTGTGGGAAGACGAAGATCATGATGTAAAAAGCGCAATCCCCCCCTTCCATATTTAAAGTCTCATAGCATGTGGGTAATTCAATTACTTTAAGTAAATCACCTCTCTGTAACATCTATAAAATCATATAACTTTTCTTAAAACTCATGTATTAGTTTTCAGAAACAGCTGAAGAATTTTCAATAAAAATTTCTGTGCATATGCTCAGAATTCCATACAAGACAGACTCTTGGATTAAAAAAAAATACAGTCAAGAAAATAGGAAAACTTCTAAATAACTGAAATTGGATTCCTGTATGCAGAAACTTCTCTAACCTTAATACCTAATAACCTTAACAATATCCTTAATATGGGCCCTCTCTAAGACTTTAAAAAATGAATTGAAAGATCTGGCAGGCTGTGTGCATGTAAGAGTAAATAGTTGATGAAGGTCAGTAGACACAATTGCAGCAATCAATAGGTATGTATTGGCTCTTTAATTATCTTACTATTAAAGCTAAATTAGCTAAAGTATATTTCAGACATCTGTTATAATTTAAAGGATTGCCAATAATTCTTATCTTATTGAAAAAAGATTGTTCCTTATTGGAAAGGCCATAAAGCAAACCTGAAAATCTTTATCTATGGAGTTTGTCTCACAGTGCAAGGTGTCATCAATAAAACATCTCATGGTCCACTCACTGCTGCTGTGCAGACTGAAGACTATTAAAAGTTGATAATTTTCTGTCCTGACATATCCTAACATGTGTTTTAATGGTGGTATTTCTCTTGCATCATATCTTTATCCTTTAGGACATGTCAGTTCCTCACCCAGCTGACCTATCCAGCATTCCTGCCATACCTTCAGTCAAGCACCACGAGATGATATCCATAAAAATCCACTTTAGCTGACAGAAGGCATATCATATCCTGAGCTTAATTCCCTGTTTTTAAAAATCTGCTTTGTGACACTTATTTTTACCTGGCCCCCCACACCCCGTCCCCCAGCTCAGGGGTTTTTATGCTTCAGGGGACTGCTTGCATCTTCCCCTCTAGCCCTTACCAAACAATCTGAGGGAGAATAAGGCATTGGTCAAATATCTCACAACCCAAATGTTAACTCTCACAAATCACCTGTGGGGGGGAGACCCTGCCTTTCCACACTCTTACATATTCTGTGCATGCTGCAGTTTCTCTCCTGTGCGGCCCCGGCAGCTTTCTCAGGATTATGTGATTTACATTCTGCACAGGCCTATGTGGATCCATACAGCTCAGTAGGAGTGATTTTTACAGATTTACTGTAGCAGCCATAGGCCAGGGTAGGATCTGAATTTTTTTCATACTTAGATGTGATTCACAGCAGAATCTCAAGGGCAGAACACCCTCCAGCTGCTGCGGCTTAAACTCCTGGGAAAATCATACCTGTCCAAGGCAGGCAGTCCTTCCCAAGGTACAATCCCTGCCTAAGAATTTTTAAAGGAGCTAAAGAAAATGGAGGGCTCTGATACATTATCAAGTTATTGAATATTAATGAGTTACCTTGCATCAGCTGAACCACAGCAGCTCCCGTGTACTTAAATGCAGCCCATTGCTGCCACCAAGGATAACACACAAGTATTACCTTTTCCACCTAGGTCTGGTGTGATTATTTTTAACCACATTTGCTACAGACTAAATGCACACACAAAAAGTGAGCTACTGCCACTCAGCTGACAGGCACTAGGCCATGAAACTCTGGTCACAAGGGAAACAGCGAAATCAGGATTCATCACAGTTGCTCATGCACTTCTGAAATGCAATGTCAAATGTCAGTTTGGTAGAAAAAGCACTAGAAAATATCTCCTGAGCTAAAAAAGACATCCTTCAGCTGCCAAGAGAACAGCCTCCGTTCCTAAGCTCTCCCACCACCCAAGGAGCTTGTAAATCACACCAAAAGACCTCATTTCTCACCAGAACATCTCTGCATCTACCTGCCCTTGCCAAGAGAACGAAGAGATTGTTTGCTGACTAGTGCAGCCTCATCTCTGTAAGATGTCTCAGTCTGGTCCTCTCCTATTCAATATGTAGCACTACAAAGCTTTTAAACAATATCAAGTTTATGCACACAAAGATATCTTGAAAAAGCGGCTTTTCTGGATTTGGGAGATAACTTGGATTTGGGGCTTTTTTTTTTTTTTTTTTTTTTCTGATGTAGATAATCGCACATGGAATCTATCCACAAGAAATATTTTGATTTTAGATAATACCAGCTAGCTGGGAGCAGGGAGTGGGAATACTACAAGGTAATTGGCATTTTGTGTGATCACAGGGGGCAGAAGCCACTGAACACTCTTGAAATGGTATTGCTAAGGAGGAAAATATTCTACGCTACAATGATCATCAAAAGTTTATGGACACAAATGCTAGGAAAGGAGAAATTTCCATGGGACAGCAGGTGTAAGAAATGCTAGATCTTTGCTTTCAATATTCCTTCCCTGAAAGACATTTAACAGGTGGCACTTTAATGAGAATTGGAGCAGTTCATATTTGTTCTTATTTTGGTATTGTGCAGCTGCAACTCAGCCTCACTGTTCTAAGGGAATAGAGTCTTCTCATGGGCCAGGAGAAGTAAAAGCTCACCTTGAGCTTAATTCAAGCTAGCAGCATACAGAGTACAGCTTTTATGTTTGTGACACCTCTGCATCCAGACCTCTTGCGCACTAATCACAAGAATTACCTTTGGTCGAGTTAGTTGCACTGAGAAAACCTGCAATGTAGAAGTCTCTTTGCAAGTCCATTCTTCCCTAGTTCTTGTAAAAACGGATTGAAAATGCATCATATTCCCTTATTATATATGCATTACTTGCATGCTGTCAACCTTACTGATTGTTTCCCACTAAAATCTGATTTTTCCAACAGCTTCTAAATGAAAATTATAAGGTGGGATTTCAAAAAGCATGTCATTAAGTGAATTTTGCACAAACCAAAGTCACTGGAAAAACTCCAGAAAGAGGAGAGGTATGTCAAAGGTAGCAGATTTTCCGAGAAAAAATGAAAAACAACCCAAAGAACCACTAACCAAGAGCTCCTTTGCCTATTACTGCAAAATGACTTAAAGTGAGACAGAACCCCCTGTTTTGACTGGTGAGAAATAATAGTGAGAGGCTAATGTTAATGTGAAAAAGACATTTCTTTCTTTTCAGAGCATTAAAATTCCAGTTATGTTACATACCATACTGGTGATATGCAGATTTATATTGATTGAAAACATGATTGTATTTTATTTCCAGAACTCTTAGCTCTCTAAGAAATTTATGTTTTTCCTTACGAGATAACTCAAGACCTTACAAGAAGGCATGAATTTTGCTAATAGCCTTCACTTTGTGTGCACTGTTACAGCAATGCACCTTTTGCAGCCTCGCTTTCTCCTCTTCATGTGAACTCCTTGGAGACCAGAATCCTCGGAGCAAGAAAGAGACAAAGTCCTGTCCTTGGGCTTCCAAGTCAACCGGCACGAGCTGATTGCATCCACAGTATTGAGCTCTTAGTATCATTGAATAGTTTGGGTTGGAAGGCACCTTTAAAGGTAATCTAGTCCAACCCCCCTGCAAATGGTGGCATCTTCCACAAGATCAGGTAGCTCAGAGCCCTGTCCAACATGACCTTGAATGTTTCCAGGGTGAGGCATCTACAACCTCTGGGAGACCCTTGTTTCTTTGTTTCACCATCCTCATGGTTCTAGCTAACCTGAATCTACGCTCTTTTAAAAGTTTAAAATCGTTACCCCTTGTTCTGTTGCTACAGACCCTACTAAAAACTCTTGTCCCCATCTTTCTTATCAGCTCCCTTTAAGTATTGAAAGGCTGTATTAAGGTGTCCCCAAAGGCTTCTCCTCTCCAGACTGAACAACCCACTTCTCTCAGCCTGTCCTTGTAGGAGAGGTTCTCCATCTCTCTAATGATCCTGGTGGCCTCCTCTGGACTGACTCCAACAGATCCATGTCCTTCCTGTGCTGGGGACCCCAGAGCTGGATGCAGCACTGCAGGTGGGGTCTCACCAGAGCAGAGCAGAGGGGCAGAATCGCCCCCCTCCCCTGCTGCCCACGGTGCTTTGGATGCAGCCCAGGACACAACTGGCACTCTGGGCTGCAAGGGCACATGGCTGGGTCATGTCCAGCCTCTCACCCACCAGCACCCCCAAGTCCTTCTTGGCAGGGCTGCTCTCGATGAGTTCTTCTCCCAGTCTTCACTGAGGATGCACTTGATCCTAATGTTACTGATGAAGATATTAAACAGCAGTGCTCCCAATACGGACCCCTGAGGGACATCATTCATCACCACTCGTGGTGCTTCCAGAACAGGTTGCCCATGTTCAGATTGCTACGGGGACAAGATGTTCCTTGCAGAATTGAAGATGTAGACTCTTGTCCCTGTAGTTCAGTGTTGAGACACTGCTCCTTACACTCTACTAATGCACGTCTAATAGATAATTTTAAAATTTATTACGTGCCTAACGGATAACAAAAAGCTTGCAGGGAGTTGTGTGCGGCTTTGCAGAGTCCATATTGTCAGTGATCCCGTCCCCGGGGGAGCGGACTGCGGGCACAGCCGAACCAGACCCTGGCGATGATGGGAAAACGCTGGGCGCGTCTGGCAAAGGTCCAGAGCCTCAAGACGGGGAGGGGATCGCAGGGAAGGCAAAGCAACAGAACATCTGCCCCAAACGATTTCTCACTGACTCGGCGGCCGGGCAGCCCCGGCTCTCCGGGACCCGCACCAGTGCGGCGGGGCGGGAGTAGCTCCAGCCCGGCCGGCGAGAGCGACAATAGACAAAGCGGGGCCCTTTCATCCCGGGCTGCCGGGCAGAGCCCCGGCGGGTGATGGATGAGCAGAATCCGACACGGTTCCCCCGGCGCTCCCCGGCACTGCGGGGCCGTGGCCGGCACGGAGCGCCCGATCCCCGCCCCTGCCCGCCCGGGCCTCCGGCGGCCGCAGCCGGCCCTGCCCCGCGGGACACGGCTGGGGGGCGCTGCTGGGGGAGTGGCTTCTGGGGTATGTGACACTGCTGGAGGGTGGCAGTGCTGGGGGGTGGCAGTGCTGGGGGTGGCAGTGCTGGGGGTGACATTGCTGGAGGGTGACAGTGCTGGGGGTGACAGTGCTGGAGGGTGGCAGTGCTGGGGGTGGCAGTGCTGGGGGTGACATTGCTGGAGGGTGACAGTGCCGGGGGTGACAGTGCCGGGGGTGACAGTGCTGGGGGTGGCAGTGCTGGGGGTGACATTGCTGGAGGGTGACAGTGCCGGGGGTGACAGTGCTGGAGGGTGGCAGTGCTGGGGGTGGCAGTGCTGGGGGTGACATTGCTGGAGGGTGACAGTGCCGGGGGTGACAGTGCTGGAGGGTGGCAGTGCTGGGGGTGACATTGCTGGAGGGTGGCAGTGCCGGGGGTGACAGTGCTGGAGGGTGACAGTGCTGGGGGTGACAGTGCTGGGGGTGACAGTGCTGGAGGGTGACAGTGCCAGGGGGCTGACAGTGCTGGAGGGTGACATTGCTGCGGGGTGACAGTGCTGGGGGTGGCAGTGCTATCCAGGTGTCTGTGTGTGCAGTGTTGTGTGTGTGTGCTGATGCGACCCAAGCCTGTAGACCTTTCGTTGATCCATGTTCCTGGGTGTTGGCTGCCATCGCTCCCTCACACTTTTAGTCCCTGATGGCACTGGATGGCCTTCTCATCCATTAGGTACTCTGTGCTTTGTGGTTGTAATTGCCATCAGATGTGACTACTGCACAAATGTTATGGACTATATTACTCAAGACTCCTGGAAGGAGACATTTGGAGAGGAACAGGAGAAGAAGAGGTGGATTCCTCCTGCTCCATCCTTCACTGGACAGTTGAAAGTAGTCTTTCACAAGTCCCAGCTCAAGAAGATGTTAGCCTGTGAACATATATGGTTCTTTTCCAAAAAGACAGGAACTATCTAACTTCCTTGGCAGGTCAAGATGTTTCAGTCTAGTTGCTTCCATATGAGTAAATAGCCACACCTCTATAGCAGCTTATTTTGCTCTCCAGTAACCGAAACATTTAGCTCTGTGATTCAATCACTTCCCTCAAAGCTGTCTAAGATCACAGAATCACAGAATCACAGAATAGTTAAGGCTGAAAGGGACCACTGGAGGTCATGTCCTCCAACCTCTCTGCTCAAGCAGGGTTCCCTAGATCACATCATTCAGAGTTGTGCCTCAACTCCAGTGAGGCAGATCCACAGCCTCTCTGGACAATCAGATCCAGTGTGTGGTCACCTGCACAGTAAAGATTCCTCCTCACATTCAGGTGGAACTTCCTGTGCATCAGTTTCTGCCTGTTGGCTCTTGTCCTGTTGCTCGGCACCACCAAGGAGAGCCTGGTCCATCCTCTTGACACCCTCCCGTCAGATAATTACAGACTTTGATGAGGTGTCCTCTCAGTCTTCTCCAGGCTGAACAGGCCCACCTTCCTCAGCTGTTCCTTCTAAGAGAGATGCTCCCCTCCCCTGATCATCTTTGTAGCCCTACTGATGCTGTGAAGTATCTAAAGTTCTCTTGGATATGTACTTCAAACCCATATTTACTAAAAAAAAAAAAAAGAAGCTTTAAAAATTCTGTTAGCACAGCAGTAGTGACACTTTTAAGCTAAAAAAGATCTCTGATTAGAAAGCAGGAGCTACCCTGCAGTTTAACCTGGATTTTTTCACTCACTTTCTATAATATGTCAGATAATGAGACAAGAAGGGTCATGAAGGATTAAGTACAAATATTATAAAATAGATAATGTAATTAATTAGCCTTGGAAGGGGATAAGGACCGAATGGAAAAGAAGTGATCTTTAAAAAGATCACCAGCATGAAGGTGTGCTTTCCCTGCAAACAGAGTTATTGAGCATAGCTAATTTGTGGCAGGGGGAGGAGATTGTGCTTTAGGGAGGGGATTAAATGCTCGTCTTTGATGTGCACGTAGGGTGCAGTAGTTGCACCTGTAGATGATGATTCAGAGACATAAAAATAAGCTTGGGGAAGCAATAAGAAATGGTCTGAGCTTGCTCCTGACAGACCTTGCCCGATGTACCCATTACTGCCCCAGCTAACAGCCAATACACAAATACTAATACTTCAGTGAAACAGAGCAAAACTGACAGAGAGGCCTCTGAGTGCACAGTGTTACCCAGCTCACAGGTGAGGAACTCAGACTCATTCAAACTTCAGGTGAGCAACGAGGAATGCAGGCTGCTACACGGGTAATAACACCGAGACACTGAACGAGAAAGCAGCCATGCAAAGAACAGCTACATGGACTGGAAAAGCAACAAGATAGAAAGCTGAGGTGAACTGCTCTGGCTTTCAAAGGTAAAAGGGAAACCTGGTACCAGCTTAAGTCTGGCAATTTCCAAACCTCACAAAAAACACAGACCTGCTCTTACTAATTTCATGAAGCACTTCATACTGCTGATGGTCAGATTTTATTTAGATTTTGTCAGCATATAAACAGGCCATTTAGAAGCAGTGCAGTAAAGTCATTTTAGGCAGTGATACTTTAATTTTAAATTTAAAAAAAATTGAATTCAATACAGTATTAGAGAGACTTTCAAAAAATTCAAGTTCGGATTGGCATTGTATACCAATGCTACCCTTCTTGTTGAATAAACCAGCTGCAAGCTGTATGGATTTACATAAAAAAATAACCCCCCTAATTCCTTTATTTCTATAATTTGCAATAGATGATTTTAGACTGCTCGTTCTCAAACCATTGCTGACATCTCCATGCTGTTCAATGAATTTGCTTGATGCAACCACTCTCCTGTGCTCAGTTTAAGGCATGAACTGGTGATATCTATCAGTAATTTTCTGTGATACTTTGCAGAAAGTGAAAGTGGTTCTAATTAATTAATAAGTGGTTCAAACAATTTGTATTTTACCTTGCTTAGCTAATAGAGATATTAGCTAATATCTCTAGCTAATAGAGATAATATCTTAGTTTTGAGACCCTGGTGAATTTCCCTAACTGGTGCTTTACATGTTCCTCCTGCACCCCCGTTTAACTTGCTCACTTTCTGGTGCTGGATTTCTGCATTCCTGAGACCATCTTTAATGAGGCTGTTAGGCTGCTGGGGCACAACTGTTTGCAAGCACATAAGTTTTGCTTTGAAATCACAGGTGATCTTGACATTTCTAGCAGGCAGAACTTGCACTTGTGTAAAGCTGCTGGATCCAGTCCAAAGAATTTGACTTAGATGAGTGAATACAGCTGAACAGAAACCCTGGGAATACCTCTCTTCACTATGACTCAGAGAAGCACTGCTGGGCATAGTCAAAATATTAAATTACAATTAAAAACCTGCTTGCTTTGTCATTCATGTGTTCCTCATAGTTTAATGAAACTATTCACATTGGGGAATTGTGCAACATTTATGCCATTTTCTAAGGAACACTATCATATGGTGTAACATCATGCCATTAATGTTTGGCTACCTGCACTGATAAAAGTTACTTGTGTCACAGTATTTATTTTTAATTGCCCTGATAATACACTCCCATAAATTATAGTACCTGATCCTTCTGTGTACAGTCTCTGTCCATGTGTTGAAACTCCAACTTGTTCCTTGCTGTTCTCACTAATGAAAAACTTTGCTATAAGCAATTTTATATACATGTATAGTAGTTTTAGATTACTGAAATTGCCTAATGAGATTAGAATCAGCTGTTAAATGTTTCTGACAGAAAACATACAGTACAGAATTTAGAAAACATCTTTATCTCATGATGAAACCAACTTCTAGAAGATTTTGTTAGAAATATTCCCAAGGAAGCCTTTACAGTTTGGAAGAAATTATCCCGCACAATGTTAATAAAGCAGAATTAGTTCAGGTTGCTGCTAACAGCAAAAAGTTCTCCATCATTTCACCCTATCAGGCTTCCACACTTGGAAATTATTACAAGCAACTGCTAGAAATAAGAAGATGAACACGGGAAAAAGTGGAGAGACAATTCGGGTTTTGGCCCCTTGGGATGATCATCCTAAACTGGATCCCAGTTTAGTCATCTGGGTGAAATTGCCTCCAGTGAAGCACACTTCCAGACATGGGCAAAAATTCAGGCTGGTTTCCTGGGAATTCTAAGTTTTACAGAATGTTGGGACTATTTTATTATGCAACACTGCAACAGCAGAATTTTAAAGGGAAGTTCATTTTTATCAAATTACTTTGTAAGTAAGATGCTGTATAGTAGTATGCTTTACTCCCTGATGTTCACAAGCAGGAGTTCACCTGGTTGTAGGGAACTGGGCTTTGCTGGTTTTTGGTATAATTTTCTGGGAGGATTGTTTTTTTTATTTTTTCATTGGTTCCTGTTTGATATGCTGCAGCACTGGTCAGCTTGATAGAAATTTTTTCTAAAGATGAATATTGATGCAAGTTACATCTTCTGGTGGTTGCTGGGAGATCACGGAAGAGGCTGAGCCTTTTACCATCATGTCCAGTTGATTGTGATAAAATGCATTGTAATAACTGTATAGTTATATATAACTGACTAGTGTTAAATGACAATGGATTTGGCCCAATTTACTTTTGTGGCTGAAAAGGAGTGAATCTGTAGAGCAAAATTCATGGTGCTGACATGATGTCCCCTGTAGGCATGTTTTGGAGGTTTTATGTAAGGCCAGATCTATTCTGGGGACATGAACTGAATGCTCATTAGAAGCCAGAGCTGTGAAGTGATATTTGGAGCATATCACCTCATTTGCTATCAGGGCACCGTAATTGTTTTGTGTGCTCCAAGACATGTTCTATCACATGGGTCAGAGACCTGCTCCAAAAACTCTATTCCCCTGATATATATTAAAAAAATTAAGGCAGATACACCCAAATATGTTGCTTAGTTATCACATGGGCCTGCTGTACATGGATGCAAATTCTGCCATGTCACTCTCCCTCGTCTCAGGTCCATCTGTGGGCTCTTGCCTTTGCAAAATAAGCCACAACAGTCCTGCCCCCACCACATACATTTCATTTGCTGGAGAAGAGGGGGAAATGCAACTCACATTTCTTCAATTTGATCTGCAGACTGGACATTAAAGAAGTGGGAAATATGTGCCTGATGACCTCAGGCTATGTCTATGCTTGAAAATAAACCGTGCTAAAGATCACAGCTTGGCTTACACCCATACATGTAAAATCTCTTCCCTCCAAAACCAGTGTCTCCTCAGGTAAAAGCTTTGTTTTCTTGTAGTGAAATTGCACATGCCTCTCATCCATCTCTTGATTTTTCTTGTTTAATTTTTTGAGAGTTGAATAAAAAGTTTCATCAGAGTCAGATAAATTTCTCTCTTCAAAAGAGTGGCACTGCAGCTTTTTTTCCATGGGAATGACAAAGCTTTCTGCATTTGTTGTACACTCTGGCAGAGACTAGTGAAAAAGGACGTGATGATGAAATTGTATTCCTGCCTGGAAAGCCAGCATGGTGCACCCATCTCTTACTTTATCATCTCTGAGGAGCAGAATGCAGAGTGCATGAGCACACTTTAAGTCTGCAGCACCTACCACCTGACCTCAGAGATGAATGCATCCAAAATCCTCCATGCTTTGCACAAAACTAATATAGCTAAAACCCATTCTTGCAGATTCTGTGTGTGTAGCTTTCCCAGCACTGATGAAGATACCGCTGATGCCCAGGGGTCCCCATCATCATCACTTCTAGTGTTGGTAGTTCTGTAGCTGCTGTGGCCTATTAGGTAAAAATTACATTTTATCCTCAGCTCACACTGAAATCTTCCGTCTTCTAATTTTGCCTTTTTTTTATATAGTTATATAAATGAACACCAAAAATAGGAGCCTGTATTTCTACACAGGCAATGTAGTTCCACAGGGTTTCAAGTGTAAACTGTCCATAATTTGCCTCAGAATGCAGTGCTTGGTAAGGTCACATCCTCTACTTGGATTAATTAGAGATACTCATTAAATAGAGCTATTCTGATTTGTGCCAAATCAGGAGATGTTTTGATATGAAGAAAAAGTTCCTAAAAATTAGACACAGTGTATTTGAAGACTGATGAAGGAATATATTCCTCACAGTTGGCAGGGACAGTTTTTTGATTTAACATCTCCGCACATATAAAGCTCCTGTCCAAGGATACTCTAAAAGTGCACATCAATAGTTGCCCTTAGAAATTACCAACTTAGCATGAACATTATTGTAGACAAATCTGCCTATAAAAATGAAAAAAAAAAACCAAAATAAATCAAAATATCCAGATTAATCCAAAATAATTCACTTAAATGAATCTCATAAAGGCAAAATATACTTAGAGTAATCAGTAGTTCACTGCCAGAAGGAAAAGATTTGCGGGTGCAAATTTCTTCTCCCGAGGAAGTCATGGCCAATAGACCAGAGAATACTTCCAATACATTTGTAGGCAATATCAATGTAGGAAGGACTGAGAAAAAAGACTCAGGTACATCTTGCTACTGAAAAATGGTGCCATTTTCCCCTGCTTTCTCTCAGGCACATTTACAGGAGTTGGCACGGCACATGATATATGGGAAAGTGACATGACACCTGGCTCAGAACAGTGTGTCCTTTCAGCCACAGACTTTGTAAAGGCACCTTGCAATTGCATCCCAATAAACACTGAAAATCAGAAACAGAGTTCAAAATCTTGACAAGTGGGAAATTCACTGGAAATAGGATTAAATAGGATAGGAGTAAAGTAATGTACTTAAGAAATATAAATGTCCATTGTAGGTGGATTACAAGATTGCAGTTCCCCCTTTGATGTTTTTTTTTTCTTATGCCCATGCTGACTTCTGATTGCACCATCTTGACCCTGTACTTCTGTGGTACCTATGTGGGATTTGGGTTGTCTTTCCAGTTTGGTTATGATTAAGTAGGGCAAAACAGAGAGAAGGCTGTCCCACAAGTTCATTGAGCTGATAGTAAACCTGCTGCCAATGCTTACTGCAGATAACACCTGTAGTAATCCCTGTGTAAACAAGGCAGGAGACAAAACAAGCAAAAAATCTGCACTCACAAGCAAAAATCACAACCTAAATGACATGGTAAGGTGGCTTCATATGTCTCCTGTTATACATCCAGAATTAAACCCAACACTGATCTCTCCTCAGTTTTCAAGACCTTACTCAGGTGGAAATCTTGTGGAAGGGTTCAGTTCACCAGAGATCTCAGCTGCCTGCTCTAGAAATCATTGTATCTTTGTATTAATTTGCTTTCATTGACAGGCACTCAAAAACTGCACCTGCACCATTCTGTGCTTCAACAGGATACAAGCCATATATAATTTCTATACTGCCCTGCCCTTGTTACCTTCCCACTATGAATGGCACAATATTATGTGTATCTGACAGATGAGATTTTTCTTCTTAAGCTTTTACCAGAGGGATAATAATTTATTTTCCTAACTTTTAGATTAAAGGAAAGGTTTGTTGGGTTCGGTTTTTTTTTTTCTGAGAATTGCCTTCTGATGGGTTTTAAACTAATGGAATTGCATAAAAATATAAACAATATGCAAAAGAAGAGAGCTGGGCTCCTCAGCCATGTTTACATAGGCGTCTGAGTGAGGAAACCCTTGTTCTGAGCTGCACATACATCATTTTCCACAGACTGTGGTTTGTAAAAAGCTGTATTGTTCCCTCTTCCAACTCATTCAGAGGCCTTTTTGTGTTTTTTGCTGCTTTCCTCTCCTCCAGTCCTGTACACAGCCCATTTTTCTCCTTTTATTGTTACTGCTGCTGTGTCCTGCTTCCTTCTTTGACCTCTTTGCAGGATGTAACAGAGCTTGGATTCCTGCCTTTCAGCACGAAGAGTGCTGAAACCAGCCTGCAGACCACAGGAACACATTGTGGGATCAGCCCTGGCCAGGGACAGGGAGCTCCTCTGAGCAGATCCGGAGACCCTCAGCTGCTGGCAGCAGAGTGAGCCACAGGGTGGGGAACTCCATGGCTCAGCATTTAGCCCGTGTCAGCTGTAACTCACATGCCCCTGGTTTTACTCTACAGCCGTACTGAGGGGAAAAAAAAAAAAGGGAAGAAATAATAAAGTGTGTAATACTTGTTTAAGTTTGCTGCAAAAACATTGTTCTCAACAGTTCATGCTGAAAAGGAAGGAGTCTTTTCATCGCTAGATGAGATCAAGGACTGATGGAAGTGAGATAAAGAATGGTTCACAAAATTCTGCTGTTGTTTGGCATCTATGTTTATTAAATTTGTCATTATAACAATTAGATTTTAATTTGTTTTTGTCTTATTTTGACTATCTGGTGATAATGATTATATAGCAGGAATAAGAGAGAGTAACATTTTACCCATATTCAATTATGCTACACTTCACCTTTCTCAGATTATATTAATTATAAATCATGGCTTTTGCAAACCCCTCATAGTTAAAGGGCACTCAAATAAGGAAGAAAAACAAATGTAATCTCTGACTCCAGGGTACTCATGCAAGCCCTGTTAACCCACTGATTAAATGATCTAGCCTTCCATAATTATTCCTGTTCTGGGAACTGGTAAATAAAGGCAAAAAGGTGGCTTCGCTAGTGAGAGCCAGCACAAGGATATCTTATCCATCAATTTCTACTAAAGCTTTAAAAATATTGTTAGAAAGTTAGTATTTTGCCTTAATGTTCACAAAATTCAGTCAGGATAAACTCTTACATTTTAAATCAATTATGGTGTTTCAGCAAGGTATGAGAGATGACATCTAAGTCCTTCACATTTTAGACTGCATGGCAGAGGTTGTATTTTATCAGCTGGCTACATTTTTATATTATACCACTTAATAATTAACCACTTAATTGAACATTTTCCTTAATACAAATGAACAGATTTTGCTGTTTGTTTAAAGGAATAACTACACAAAAGGTATAATGGAATACAAAACATGTCCGGTGAACCACTTATTTTCCCCCACCCAACAGCTCTGCCTTCTTGAAGTACAGTTACCTGGAGTAAGATCCAAAGTGTCTACACATAAAGGCTACATCACTACTAATAAATTGAACATGTCCCTAGCCAGTGGGCTGACTGGCAGGATGTGGCCACAGCCATGCCCTTGTTCTGCCTCTGCCTCCAAAACAACCCTGCCACAACTGACAGAGGAAAGGCTCAAGCTGTACACAGACCTTTGTGGGTTCTCAGGGCACAGGGTGGGACTGGAGCATGGCTGAAGAGGCTCTCAGTCCTCACCCTGTGCCCTGTACAGCTGGAGTGTCTGCATTCCAGAAAGGGGTTTTATTTACCCTCTGACAGATTTATCTAGACCACATTGCTTTAGCTGCTTACAGACCATCTGTGTGGGGTAGTACCAAAAGCCTCATGGAGGCAAATTAACTTGATATTGCTGCTTCTTCTGTGCTACTTCTTTCTCTTAAGGAAACTTTGACATGGTCTGGCACAGTCTGTTATCTGTGCAGGCTTATTTTCACACGCCTACCTGATTTCTAAGGGCAGGCACATGACTCACCTCCCCTTTAGAAGTAACTACACTCTGTGCTAACCCAGTTCATCAAATTCCATACGATGAAGTTCATCAGGCCCAACCTATTCCAAAATACTGCAATTAGCTAAGGCTGGGGCACTGAAGCACGGACTCAGTATTTAAGGATATTACTTGCAGCATGTGAGATCAGCTCAGCTGGTCAGTGCAGGGTGCTAATACAGCCAAGATGGTGGGTTTGATGCCCCATGGGCCATTCACTTAAGAGCTGGACTTGATGATCCTTGTGGGCCCTTCCAACTCCAAATATTCTGTGATTCTGTGATATCTCCTGTGCTGTGGGATAATGGTGAATAAACACTAGCTAATGGACTGAGCAGCAAGTAACACTGCAAAGCTCTTCTGTTACTAGAGTTCTGTTTCTCACCTCCGTATTGTGCCAATGGAAGTATAATTCCCTTCCTTTCTCCATCAATTTTAATGCTTCCACATCTTTAATATTTTATGTTGAGAAAGCTTCTTTATAAATATCTCTACTCCTATCAGTGTAGAAGTAGAGTAACTCTACTAAGTCAATGCTTATAGGAGACAGTTTCTGTTTTTAAGCATTCCAAAAAGCTGAACTGCTCTGCAATGTCTCAAGTTCACTGCCTAGTTCTAGAGGCTTTTTGTGGATCCTAAATGTTTCCAGGTCTCCCTGTCCCTGGTTGTTTGTATTCGCCTCTCACGTTCTGATTTCACTGTTTAAAGGGCAAGGAAAGTTTACTGAATGGAAAGACCTTGAGTCTACAATATCAAACAGCAGACTGACCTCAAAGGAAAACATATTTCATTAAAAAGAAAAAAGAGTTTCCTTGAAAATCCAGCTTGTTTTACCCACCCAGATCTGCCTTTTTGCTGCCTCTGTGCTGACACATGTTTTATATGAATCTATATTAAGATGAATTTTAACCTACAAATAACTAGATACAGCTATGCAGTAGGAGGGAATTCCTACAAGATGATGTAAAGTTTTTTAAGCAGTAAAATTAAAAATAGCACGTAAAACTTGACCAGTAGATTTGGATTTGAACCAAGGCAACACATTTGGGAAACATTATCAAGTTTATCAGGGGTAACATATCAGAGAAAATCTGCTTCTGTTTATATGCCATTTATTATTCATTTCTGACATTTCCATTTTTTCCTCAACCTTTTTTACCCCTAAGCAAATATATGTTAGACTTAACTGAAATGTGAGATAACGGACCAGTCTCTTAATTTTCTTTCCCTATAAGACAAAAGCAGATCTGACTAGAAGTAAAATAAAAAAGTTATATGAAATATAAGTACAGGAAAAAAAAGTTGCCAGAGTAGGACTGGTAATAAGGGAGAAATCTGTCTCACAGTGAAAGCCCAGAAAAAATAAATGCCTAATAAGATTAAACTAAGGGCCAAATTCTGTCCTTTCCTATGCTGTCTTGCATTTCACAATGTATAAATAGCACATGAAAGCCTTTGCCTCATGCAATGCACCACATGTGTGAGAAAGGCTGGTTTTAATGTCTAGGACACTTATATTAATGGGGTCATGCCAGCAGAGAGTTCTTTGCCCATGGCTGGCAGAATGTTTGCCAGCCATGGGCAAAGTAATCAAGTCTAACTCAGGGAAAAATACAAACAATAAAAGCAAATTCACTCTTATTAAACAACCCAGTCCCTCAACTTTACTCAGAAAAATTCTCACTCATGTTATCACAATAAATTTAAGAATGAGATGTATGTTTAGTTGCACCTGATCTGACCAAAACAAAAGCAAGCATTACAAATCAGCTTAAACCTGCTCCAAAGTCAGACAAGATTCATGCTTTCTACTGAACGCAAGCTGAAACTCAACATAAATTTGAATTATTTTGTTAGTTTTTTCCCATCAGTATATTGTAATTTTCTTCAGTGGATTCCAATGCAAAATATCAGTATTTTTTGAAAGCTGTTATTAAACAATGGTTTGTTCTGATGCTGAGATCTCCAGTTGAGCTGAATGCTTACTATTCTTTGTTAGGATGAGCCAAACCTTTGGAATGGTTTCAGGAGTAAAATCTTTCTTCTGTGTGCTCTAGAATCCCCACTTAGACCTTTTTCTATCAGCAAACACTCCTTATATCTCAAAGAAAACAAACATAGTAATGGGCATAAAATGGGAAATATATTTATTTTAAAATGCAAGGAAACCCCCAGAATATAATAAATATAAATAGATATTATTTATATTTATTGTTTAGTTTTATTTTAGTAATTGCTGCTGTTTCTAGAATCTATGTGATAAAAAAACTCTGTGTTTTTATGAGCTGTTGCACACTGTTGCCAACGTAGATGCTTTGATTATCTATTGAATAGTTCCATTTGAACAATTATTTGTAATTAGAATTAAAAATTACTTGTAATTACAATTAAGATTCTTGTAATTCAAATATACAATGAGTGCAGAATTGCACCCAGACATTACTAAAGAAATGCTGGGTAAGTCTCCACTCCTGTGGCAGAGCACAAAACTCATGTTTTGGCAAATGTAAGGTAACATGTCTTAAAATGTGGTATTTAGAGGACATTTATTCTAAGTGGATACAGATGGAAGAGACCTGAGAGGGTAAGTCAAAGGAGCTCCTAGTAACCCAGTAAGGTTGAACTGCTGAACCCTGTCGAGGAAATTAGCATCGCTGGTGATGCTGTCAGGTAGCTGAGTGTACTAGACAGAGTAGATGATTTATAAGCACACATAAGAAAAAGTTACAGCTTGTAAGAGTGAAGTTTTGTTTGGCTTTTTTTTTGGTTTATTTTCAGTTTGGCAATTTGAAAGCTAATGACTCAAACAGGCTTTGAATCAGATCCTCAAAGATAAACTAAATTAGAATGAAAACCCTGTCATTTATTTTATAATGCTGTTTGTGTTGCCTCCCTCTTGCTGTTACAAAAATCCCAGAACAGGACAGCAACAGACACTGCTCAAAGCAAAAACTTTCAGTTACTGAGAACACTTAGATACTTTGTTGCCTCTGCTGAAGATGATTGTAAGAGCTGGCATTTCATCCAAGGTAATAACCCAGGATCTCCACAGGCAACAGTGGAGAGACAGAGAATGGGGCCCATGGGAATCCCATGACGTTCAACAAGACCAAGTGCCGGTGCTGCACCAGGGTTGAGGCAACTCCTGGTATCAATCCAGGCTGGGGGATGAACAGATGCAGAGCAGCCCTGCCAAGAAGGACTTGGGGGTGCTGGTGGGTGAGAGGCTGGACATGACCCAGCCATGTGCCCTTGCAGCCCAGAGTGCCAGTTGTGTCCTGGGCTGCATCCAAAGCACCGTGGGCAGCAGGGGAGGGGGGCGATTCTGCCCCTCTGCTCTGCTCTGGTGAGACCCCACCTGCAGTGCTGCATCCAGCTCTGGGGTCCCCAGCACAGGAAGGACATGGATCTGCTGGAGTCAGTCCAGAGGAGGACAGCAAGATGATTTGAGGGATGGAGCACCTCTCATGTGAGGAAAGGCTGAGAGAATTGGGATTTTTCAGCCTGGAGAAGAGAAGGCTCTGGGATGACCTAATTGTGTCCTTCCAGTACCTGAAGAGAGCCACCAAGATAGATGGAGGACTTTTTACAAGAACCTGTGACAAGGGGGAATGGCTTCAAACTGAAAGAGAGTAGGTCAATTTAGATATTAGGAATAATATCTAATGTGAAATTATTTAATGTAAGGGTGGTGAGGCACTGGAACAGGTTGTCCAAAGAAGGTGTGGATGGCCCATCCCTGGTAGTGTTCAGGGCCAGGTTGGATGGGGCTCTAAGCAACCTGGTCTGGTGAAAGGTGTCCCAGCCCACTGCAGGGTGGTCAGAACTGAAAGCTTTAATGTCCTTTCCAATTCAAACCATTCTATGACTTCTTGGAACAATTTAGTCTACCCCAACACAAAGAACAAGGGTGTTTAGAGGTCTGTCTGTCCATACTCTTTTGAGGACTGCACACATGCCATAATTTGCTACTGCAAGCAAAGCCTATGGCTGTTCCAAGTGCTCTCCCTTGAAATGTCATATGAAAACTAAGCTTGTAACACCTGTCACCTGTATTTTCAAGATGTTTGTGTCAGGCAGGACACAAAATTCTGTGTTTCAAACAGCATATCAGGTTAATATGAACAAAGCTATGGAAGAATTAGTCTACTTCAAGCGGAGGCAAAAATACATTTTCTAATTTTGAAAAGAGAGAATAAAAAGAAATCAAAAAATTAATGTCATTAAAAAGAATGTGAGAGATGACATTTTAGGAACTCTGATACCAGTACTCTGATCAGGAATTATTTTCATTTTGCTCTTAGGATCAGGGAGTTAAATGACCTGATATTGCCAAGTCTAGAAGGCTATCTTTCATTTTTTTCCTTCTTGACCCATAAAGTCAATAGAAGATGTCCCAGAATTTGTCCAGCAAAAGTTTCCAATACAACTATGATACAATTGAATGAAAACCCCAGGAGAATTTAACTTTCCACACACATGCAAAATCCCAGACTTCGGCAGGGCCAAATCTCCGCTGTTTCCTGGACCTTTTGTTTTACATGGTAATGTACCCACTACTCTCTGGCATGAAAATATGCTGAATTAAATTTAAGCCTGTACATTTCAAAGCTAAAACCCACAACATTTGCTTGTTAGACTGGCTAATTTTTATTAAGTATGGCATTTCAAATTGTTCTTGGGGTCAAAGACAAATTACTTTTTTTTTTTTTTTCCTAATTTCATCAGTATGAAAGAACTGAGGAATCTCTAACTTTCCAACATGAACAGTGATCAGTGTCTTGGGAACCTGTGTCAAACTCTAACAAAATTGTTCTGTCTTTTCTCAGCTCAGTTACACTGCACCTCTTGATTTAAACTACTCACATACCCAGGCAATATCTGTAACAGTAAACTCTCAGTTTCTATTTGAAAAATACAAAATACAAAAATACTGTTACTTGTTTGAAAAATAATATTGTGTCAGAAGTAATATTTTTCAACAAAATAATTTAAAGTCATTTTCAGGTAGCATGTATTTGAGTACTTTTGCTGATTTTATTTAACCTAACCTTGTATTATGTAAAACTCTGGCCAATTATATAGCAAATGATAAGAATAAAGAAAAAAAATGGTCTTATGTGTGTATCTCAAATTAATTACAGTTGTACAACATATAATCAGAACAGTGGGTCTCAATGTGAGTCTGAAACCACCGAACAAAAGGAATTTTAAGCTTCAAATGTTATAAATGTCAATCTGACAGGCTGCGTAAAACAAATGTGGCATTCACTCTGTAGTTTTAAAACACAGCTGCAAAGAATTGGCTAAATCAGTGGTTACAAAAAATCTCTCATTGTATAAATATCATAGATATTACTATGAATGTATACCTGAATATGAGCATTTCAAAATTAATCAGAACAAATATGTTTGTTTCATTTGATAGATATATTTGATCCATAATAAAAATTTCTAAAGAATCCGTTAATTAGGTTGGCTATATACCACAACTTTTCTTTCCCCAAACTAAAAACTTCCATAGAGATGTAATACCTGCTTCAGTCTTATACTGATATATTCAGTATCTCAGCAACTAGGACCACATTAACTTGTTCAGTAAGTTCATCTAAGAAACCTAATTCAATTCCCCTGTAAGGAATCTTATTTGGGAAGGTTTCTATTAAAGAGCCTTTGAGCTCTCATGCTGCATGTTATTTAAGCCTGAGTTTAATAGTGAAAGTGCCTGTAGTTAACCACAGCCTTGTATGCAATACAAAACCCACCCCCAAACAAAAGTAAAACCAAAAAAAAGAAAACAAAACCAAAACCAAACCCAAGATCCATTATCTTACATGAAATGGATCCTCACAGAATGAGAATTTTCACAAGCTGTAGTAGCACTTTTGATACAAGCCACATACAGATATTCTAACCTTTAAGTTCTGTGAGCAATTTTAAAATGTCAAGAGGTATGTCAAGTTCTTAATACCAAAGTCTACATATTTAATTGTCAACAGCCCAAATACCCAAGACAAGAGAGTCATATCAATTTCAGCTTAACCCCCAATTAAGATGTGTTGGAAAATCATTATGTTTCTTCCTCTTAAACTAGGGAATAGTGCTTGGTTGGCCTGCCTTTTAACTATATACTTATTTTCTAGAACACGTACTGGATTGTTCATTTTAGCTTTATTTTTCAAAGTAGTCATGCACAGGAGATCTCTGCAAGATTATAACATTATGCCATTGATCCTCACGAGAAGAAGACTCAATTTGCTCAGTAATAAGCAACCCGGGTCAAAGGCCACAACTGAGGAAAGACAAAGGGCATTGTTTACACCTGTGTCAATCAGAAACCCCTCTAATGAAACCCATTGCATTATACTTGCCTCAAATCCCTATGAAAGATTTCTGTGTTTGCTGAATCTGGATTATGTGGCAGCAAAGAATTCACATTTATTAGTTCGTAGCAGGAAGCATTACAGACAGCTAAATTAAAATACTCGTTTGCTATACTGGCTTTTTAGCAAAAATGGAGTTTTATTCTCTTATTGGCAATTCAAATCCATGTCACTGCTTCAGCCTGCTCACTTGCATTGCGTTACCTAATGCACTTCACAGTACGAAGTAACAGATTCTGTAATTTTGGATTAGAGAATTCATCTGAGGCAAGGAAACAGTAATTAGTGTCCCACATTTTAAAGAAAAAGAACCAAAACCCCATCTCTTCCAACTATTTGCATCTATTTGAAGACTTTTGGATATACAAGATTTTGTATTTCCTGACTTTTGATGTTCACAGAACCACAAACTTCTAATAGTCCAAGAATGCGTGCAATTTTAAAAGCTTATTTCTGACTACACAGCCACAAGAGGATTTACAAAAAAAGATTTAATTTGGGAATTTTAATTTAGCTTGTTCAGGGATCTGGTTGGAAGCATTGCATGGCATACAGCCCCACAGAGAAGATTTGTCCAGGAGAGCTGGCTTACTTTCAAGGACCACCTCCTCCAAGCTCAAGAATGGTCTCTTCTGACATGCAAAGATGGCATGGTTGGACTTAGGAAAGCCAAAACCCTTCTGAAATGAAATTTGGTGAAGGACATAAAGGTCTATAAAAAAGGGATTCTACAGGTATATCAGCAGCAACAGGAAAGCTGTGGAAAATGTCTTCCTGCTGCTAAATGGGGTATGGGACCTGTGACAAAGAACACAGAGAAGGTCAAGGAATTTAATGTCCACTTTGCCTCTCAGTCTTTTAATGGTAGGATTTACCTTCAGGAATCCCAAGCGCCTGAAACCAGAGAGAAAGTCTGGAGCAAGAAAGACTTTGGGCAGATCAGGGATCAGGGTGGGAACACTTAAGCAAGCTGGACCTACACAATCAGTGGGACCTGATGGGATGCGCCATAAATGTGGACTGAGCTGGCCAATGTCTTGTTTATCTTGTCTTCAGCAAGGCTTCTGGCCCTGTAACTTCCTCAGAGGCAAACTGGTGAACTCTGGATGAGATAAACTGGCACTGGGATATACTGAGAACTGGCTATACTCCAAGCTCAAAGGGGATGTCACCAGCAGCACAAAATACATCTTGAGGACAGTTACTAGCGCTGTTCTCCTGTGGTTGGTACTGGGATCAATACTGTTTGACATCTTCATTAATGACCCAGAGGGTGGGGCAGAACATACCCTCAGGAATTTTGCAGCTGATACAAGACTGGGAGGAGCTGTTGATACACCAGATGGTTGTGCTGCCATTCAGAGGGACCTTGACAGACTGGGAACTGGACACCTGTACTGCTTTGGTTCAGATGTGGCATGAAAAAGTGATGCACCATTTCCCAAACGGGAATCTACTGAACTGGCACTGTATTTTCCTAGGAATATATTGATTACAATTAACGGCTCAAGAAGTAAATGGGGGAGGGGGAGGACAGATCATTTTGCATGAAGAATTTATGTCCTACATTGTTTTAATTCAGAACATATGTAAGAATGCAAGCAATTTCATATATTTATGTCTTACTTCCAGTTTAGATCTAGCTGAAATACAACACAGAAATCAACACAGAGAGGACTTTTTGTTGGTTTGTAAATTTTAGTAGACATGGAAAATGTAAGATAATTTATCTGAGTGATGTGGTCTACCAGATACCAGTAACTGCAGTCTCAGAAGCTATCTCATGACAGCCACTTACTAGCAGCAGAAAGCTAAGAAGTCAAAAATTATGTTTCAAACACATTCAATCGTTCTTAGTGACAAATCTTAGTCTTTCAAATTCATACAACCCTCAAATAGTATTTTCTTCCACCACAAAACTAGCAAATCTTTAGGGCTCTTCTGACCCAAACTATTCATGGTCATTTATGAGCATTCTGAAGTGCTGTCATTATGAGGCTTAAATATTTAACATACCACAAACATGTACTCTTACATAATGATGAGACAAAATAAGAAGAAGCACTGACAAAATGGAGATCAATAACTTTGACCATTAATCTATATAGCTCTTCTTCCAAAAGCAACTCATTTGAATTTATCTTACAATTAAATGAATCATCTTCTGGTGACCTTATTGATTACAAACACAACCTGAGATGGCCTCCATAGGCCAGGATGGCTAATGTGAAGATATGAAAGTCAGAAAAGGGATTCATGCCCTCAGCAGTATCAACAATTTCCCTTGGTCATGATGGCAAACAAGTGCTAAGACATGTCAGAAAACCAGGATTTTTAATGTCATGTGAGGTTATACTGTTGTAGCATACAAGTGAAACAAGTGCTTTTAAAATAAACTACAAACTGGACACATAAAGGTGAGCCTACTATATGATCCAGAACTCTAAATGATGTATTTCTCAACCTGTTTATGTTGTCTCTAAATATAGGGAGTCCCAAAGTTTACGGTACCAAATTTTTTATTATTTCAAACAAACTTCTGTACAAAAACATCAAAGCAGGCAAAGAAATCCCGTGACTTCAGCAAATAGCACATGACAACGCACAGAATGCTTTAAGGTTTACATTTTTATTATACAAGTGACAAATAGCTTTTTTCTGGGCTACTTAAAGATAAGACTTCATTGTCTGACAAAAAAATTGCAGGTAAGCATATATTAACTTCAGTTACCAAAGCTCACCAGAATAGCCACCTAATTCACCTAACTGGAAGTGACTATGAACAAAGCAGGATTTTCCCTAATATACATTTTTAAATGTCCCCCCAATTAAAAATTGAGCTTGTAAACAGTGGATTTACTACTGTGAAAAAAGTGTGATCATTGCTTTCGGAAAAAGAAAAAAACCTAATGTGAGTGAGCTCTAATTCTGTCCCCGACAACAACATAGCAACCGGCTGCTGCACCTGCAGAGGTGTGACATGAATGCTGGAGTTGTGGTGCTGTCCAGCATCATGGCATGTGTGACACTGGCACCTGTGGGTTCTGATCAGGCCTGAGAAACCTCACAGTGGTTGCTCTGCTCAGAAATAAACTCTTAAGTCAATCCCTACTCCAGAGAACTTGTGACATTAATACTGTTTAAGGACTGAGTTCAGTGACAGTTTGTCACAGTGCAGCCGAGTTCCAGCAGACCAAATGCATCTTCAAAGCCTTAAGGTAATGTTTTTAGAAGAGATGTGCATGAAACTTCCAGTGAAGGCACACAAACCCTGATTTATCTACACGGGAATAAGCAAATACAAATCTGAATCTGTGCACAAGCACTGGAGTTTCCACACATACATGCAAGCAAAGTACACAAAATCAAACACATTTTCAGAACGTGACCTCTGCAAGAATATGTACAGCAACTGCAGACCACCCAGTAGACACACTTAACAGAGCATAAGCACTTTGCTGCTTTTGGCAAAGTATTTCTATTCCATTAATTGGAAAATTTACCAGAAAGTAGGAAACAACTCAGCAAGGAACTTAACTCCTTGAAGTATCAATCAAATCTCAAAAGCCAGTGAAGAGCAGTCAGCTGATAAGTATTTCTGTGCTGACTCTGAATCATGTAATGCATAACACCATCAGGAACTTGATGGAGTTCCTAAGAACAGTTCAGCTCTTAAATTTGAACCATCCCTAGTATGATGAGGCTGATTTGACACTAGGGAAGTTTGCTACAGAAGAGTGTACTAGTCTAGATCAGCAAAATACTTACTTACCAGCTAGAGCTGTCTGGGAGTTAATGTGCATTGTGATATATTTACACTGACAAACCTTTTCCAGTTAAGTCAAGGCATTAGCATTTTCCCTTTCCTTTCTAAATCTAATAAAATTATACAGAGTTTTCAAAATCTATCAACGATCTTTAAGCATATTTTCTGTATATTTATACTGAATCTGAAAATGAATATTAATGACTTCAATTGTTGAAAGGTACAGGTTATATTTAATTAAAAAGGTAAAAGTACCTGTTTGAAATACATTTTTGGATGCCAGACAGCACATAATCCTTAAAATCAGGTGGATCTCCACTTATTACAGGAAAGACAATGCTTTTTATGAGAGTGATGAACACTCAGGTATTCTTCTATGCATACTAGTTTGACAAGATCCTAAAACTGACCAAAAAACTGTGCACACGTTCTTTAAAACATACCCAATGCATTTTACTTTCTCTTATATTAACTTTCTTCTTCTTTAAAGTTTCTTTTCTGCAGTACCTTTGACGTTTCAGTTTGATTTCCATTTTGTCTTCACTACTGCTTACTTCTCTGATAGAGAAGGTGTTTAAGGATTAAAATGCACAGATAAACTGTCATAACTGAAGTATCTAAGTAAAAAAGTATTTTAAAAGTCAAAAGATAAAGGCTAGCATAAAAACTTAGGTTGCACTATATAAAGTCAGTTAGGTTATGAACAGATTCATATATTTTAGCAATGTGAAGAAAATGGTTATGTAAATACACACAAGTATTAACATCAAACTGTATTAAATTATGTAAACATACACATCTTCTGTGATCAATACAAACATCTACTTGTCTCTGGATACTACTGCAGCATAGCTCGAATTTGTTTTGAAGTAGATTCATCATTCAGGTGTTTTGTAGTGAACCTAGAAATTACAAGTTAGAACAATAATTTATAAAATGAACAGGGATAGGGAAAGTCTGAACACTTGAGCCTGTTTTTGAAATCAGCACAGTTCAGTTACACAAAGGAGGAATTTACATGTTCCTCTACTGATCACTGGAATTTAACTGGTAAGAGTCTGGTGCTCTTTATCTTCTAAATACGCTATGCAATAAATTATTCCCTGTTAAAAGGTGGAGAACTGTGGCTAAATCCTGTTTGCTATCTGTCTATGACACTGTCATCATCTTGGGTCAAAATTATTTCTCATTTTTTCCAGTTAAAAGCCTCCTAAGAAGCAAAATCATGAAAAGACATAAGAAATACAGTAAATACTAAAATAAATTAGGAACCTAGACTGAATTTTGGTACAATCTATGACTTTAAGCAGTTTTCTTAAATATCCTGAGAGGACTGAAGAGCTTTAGTGTGTTTTTTCCATTTAAACCCAAACATTCTCCACCACCTATGCTCATAGAGAGATTGATTATTACATAAACTCAAAACACACTTGATACTTGTAGATTTAACTCCACATCAACTTTAGTTCAAAAGACATGATAAGCAAATATGGAGGTACAGTTCTCCCTCTATCCAAGCATTCAACAACTAGAGAACTCAAAACAGCTCTGAAAAACTTGGTACTGACTCCCTTCTCAGCTTCAGAGAAGTGTCAGACTCCTGTGTGTCTTCCTTCCCAAGACAGCACCATAAACATTCAGCTACAGGACTGGGATTTAGGATGCTGTTTTCTTGAAGCTGTTTAATTTAGCAAGATTAACAAAAGAAAAAGTCTTATTAAGACGGAAAGGGAGATGGGAAGTACCAAGGGTTTGAGAAATAGAAATCTGATACTTCATTTCTAAAATGTTCTAGATGCTGGGATATTTTATATAGCAAATCTTAGCTAGGATACACTATTTACAATATTAATAGTAATTGTTTCTTCAAGTGAAATTAAATGGAAAGAAATGAATATCAAGAAAACCCCAGGTGATGAAGGAAAACCTGAAAGGATAATCTTACTAAATCAAGCTTCTAAAGTGAAGTCTTAAATATAAAGAGAGTGGGAGAAAAACAAAGAGGAATTTTCTAAGGCTGAACCACACATACCTGAGAGCATTCAGAAGTCCTTCCACAGAGTCAGGTGGTTGTTCCTTTAAAACTTTTATGCATCCCTTCATCTGGGAACAGAAGCATGCCACTATTGAACAATAATATATGAATTGCACTAGCTGAAAACAAGGAAAATTTTCACCATATACAGGTAGGTTTCTTTTCTTACTGAGCGTTAATGCTGCTTTAGATGACACAATAAAAGCATTGTAACTTACTAAAATTATCTCAAAGTTAAAAACCCAATTTTGGAGAAAACATTTATTTTAATAAGCATTTGTAGAGAGTAAACTATATATCAAGTGTCTATATTTAGCTTGCAGACAATTTCTCCAATTCCAAATTAAAAATATAAAAATCAAAACCAGCTGATATAAGCTAAAAAAAAGAGAGTTTGGGAGTTCCATGTCATTGCTGTTAAGAACTCTAAGAAGAGATGTTTCAGCTTAGACTTTTTATGTTTGCATACAAGGAAGTAATTTTCAGTATTCAGTTTTTAACTGTAAACCTAACCAGTGACAACTTATGATTTGTTTCATAACTAGTGGTTAAAAATTTAATCTAAGAAGTCCATGGTGTTGATTTTAACACCACACCGAATTGAACCATCTTTGTAGAGACTGTAATAATGGGCTGAAATCTGTCCAAATTTACAAAAGGGGAAATGAAGCAGAGAAAGCAGGAGTAGAACTCATGTGACCCCCACTGTACAGACTCCCTAGCTAGTCAGTAGAGAGAAACAAGAAATATTCTCACCTATTCAGAATGTATTTTTATATGTAATGAATTATGCCCCAGAAGTACTTCTTTCTTCCCATTGCTATGAAGACATCCTAATCTAGCTATCCAGAAATTAGCCTAGATTAATTCCATCTTATTCAAAGCGACAGGTAAAGACACGGCCGAGTCAAGATCAGAATCCTTTAATTTTCCAAGTCACACTGGAGTGCTAAATCTACACGTCAGATTTTCTTTTCAGCTAAAGAGCACTTCTGCCTTTTTAAGGAAATGGATGATGAAATACTTAATTGAAGTCCACTTATTTGCCAGCAAAAATGAATCAGAAAATGTAGCTCAGCATCCTCAACAGTGACCAGCCCAACAGACACTGCTCACTGCTCAGCTGGCTCATTTTTACCCGGAAGGTGTTAACTTGCTTTGCAAATAACAGATCAGATGAGATTCTCAGGCCAGTATCATGTGCCTTGAAGTGACAGTTATTTTGTCTAACTTAGAGAAACTCAAGTCTAAGTGCACATCACTCAGTACAGGTTTACCTGCCCCAGCAGATCTGATCAGACCAGACCAGGTCACAGGGAATAAAAATTCAAATGATTCTTTTTAGTTTTAGTTAGAATCAGAATCCCTAAAACAATTAGGATGTCTAAGCTAGGAGACTGTAATTAATAGCTTGAAATACAGCCTCCAGTCTTGAAAGAGTAAGGAAAGGGTAATATACTCCACGGTCCCTGAAAGTCTCTTGAAATGGCTTGAATGCCTGAAGTGAGTAATTTGGAGAAAAGAATTGTTTACCACAGTAAAATAAACTCATCATTTGAAACATTAGGAGATTTTTTTAATTACAGAAAAATTGCTAAACTAATTACACAAATCAAGATTTGGAACCACGTAGTCATTTTTTAAAACTGTGTCATACATCTCCTGCCTCCCACTTACATCTAGCTAACTCTCCTGTACGATTACAGGGCTTTAGGATAAATGTGAGAAACAAAGTACACACAATGTATATTAGGGCCTATCAGAATTTCATTTGTGTTGCTTCTGTAGGCAAGAGACTGAACTAGCAGTCAAGAAATCTGCATTCAAGTCCCAGCCTCTATCTGCTTCATGACCTTGAGCAAATCTATTCACCTTGTTGTGACAAATCTTTCCCCCTGTACAGAGTCAAAGAGGAGATGGGGCAAAATTCTGGTATCTGCAGATGCAAAATGCTAACAAAGACCCAGTGTCATGGAGGGCAATAATATATGCTTTTTTCTTTTCTTTTGTAGCAGGCTCTCTTGTAAAGGGAAAGACTTGGCATCTTTTTAAGTAAAAACAAAGTGGTGCATGAGATTTAAGTTAGTAAAAACATGTAGAAAAAATGAGTACTCTTTTAATGTGTGCTTGCAATTCCTCAAATGGAAAAATAATGTTGATTTCTCTGTGACTGGCCGTGCCAAAGATAAAACTGAAGGGTCATTATCAACAGTAGAACAGTAACATTTCAGTTCTGCTGATGCAGATCTCAGACAAAGCAGAGACAGCGTTGAATACCTACTTATTTACAAGAGAATTACTGCCTAAGATGAGCATTTCAGCACTGATAAACTACATGATTTAAAAAAAATTATGACCACAGAACATATTCCAGGCTAGGTGTAATACGAAATTATTTTAGCCTAACTATACAGTTGGCAAGAAAGCAGAGATAACAAAGAAAAATTATTATCTGTGTGTGCAAGAAAATAAAAATAGCTGGTCCTTATTTTATTTTCAAACAAACTGATGTATTAAAGTGCACAGGTGAAGACAAATTCTAAATTTTGCCATTCAGAAGTAATTAAAATTATTTATACCAAGCTGTAAGCTTGTGCTGAAAAAGAGCTGCAGACTAGTATTATCAAACCTGCAGAGTTTTAAAGAAAGGCCTCTCTTACATCAATCTTTGATGTCTTTGAGAAAGCTCCCACAGGATGAACATGATCATACAGAATAATAACTCCCACCATTACTCTCATGCAGAACATAAGGGTCTCTTCACTGGTGAATCTACTCCTGTACTCTCTGGAAAACAGAACAAAAGAAATAAACATTCTAGACCTTTTACTAGACAACTTTAAAAACTAGACTGTGAGTGCATGAAATCTGAACCAAAGGTGTATTTTAAGGTTGCAGATGCTCACTAGTAAGACTTTAAATATCTGTGAATTCTGTAAGTCCTTGCCAGCTTAGAAGAATGGTTAGAGAGTACAAAGATGTAAACCTCTTGTCATACCCACGCACAGTTGGGATCCTCAAAATGTATGTGATGATGGCTTCAGGGAAAACTTCAGGAAATATAATGGAGACTGATCATACTTCTGTTTAAACTCAGAAACACCACATGCTGGGACCTCAAAGGAAAGCTACGTTTTCGCTTAAATTCCTACTTTGGAATAGTTAAGTGGGATCTAAGTTCAGCAGCTGGGAAGTTCAGGGCTTCACCAAGGAGGATTGTAATAGTCATTGTGCTCTCTCTCTCTCTGTACTGTAGAACCTCTCAGTTTACAACAACTTCAACTTTTATTCTTCCACAGCATCGTAACATGAACAGATTTAAAGGCTACAGAAATTTTGATGTGAAAATGCTTGATTATCCCACAATTAGAATTAAATATCAGATAATCTTTTAGATGACTCACAACTCTTTTTCTCTGCTTTTGTCAAAAAAATGAGCTGAGTCATAAGGCTACTTTTCAATTACTACTTTTATGATGCCTCAGGATTGTGATATGAGTCCCATCCCTACAGACACTTCTCCAGAATTTTCATGAACAAACACAAACCTCAGGAATTCTACCCTTTACATGGTACCATGAACAAATGACTCACAGGCAGAAAGACTACCTTGACTCTATCTTGTATGTGCTTTCCAGTCAAAGAGACATCTAACCTAAAATATACTCCACCAAATGCATAGTAAAATAATAATTTTTTAAAAAAATAGCCCACTGGCTATTATCTACACTAGCAGATACAAACACAATTGTACAGCTGAATACATTTATATGAATGAAAATTCATACAGCTGAATTTTTTCATATCTAGAATAAGATGGCTGCATACAAAAAAAGATCTACTTAAATGATCCTTGAAATAGTTCTTGTGTATTTGCTAAAGTGCTGCTTGGAAGTGCCAAAATCTTGCCCCTCTGTGTGCTAATAATTGAGCACCATGGGAAAGCAGGAGGCAGCAGTCAGCCTTTGGCCCTGGTTAGACAAGACATAGACACTGAAGCCTGTGAGTGCGTAAGATTATTACACTCATATTTTAACCTTTTGTTGAAATGCAGGCTGACCATGTAAGCTCTCCCCAACAGAACTCAGCACTGATTCATGAAAGATATCATAAGGGGGTTAGGAGGCAAGGCTTTCTAATACCAGGTCATGCTTTGTATACAAAAGTAGTAACAACTTAAGGCAAAGATACAGGAATTCACTTGGAAAAAACTGCATTATCCCAGGTGACTAATTAAAGTACAAGTTCTGTTGTACAAACCTCCCAAGATTTAAGATAAAACTTACGGTGTTTCCAACATGACTTTACATACGCTGGCCATAGTACTTAGACAGTCTGTTGTATTTTCAATTGGTAACGTTTTGTTCTGGAAGGGTAAGAAAAAGTCAGTGTTCAGTAAACTATCTTTTAAAATTAAAATCAAGAATGTCTGTGTTAGACCTTTCTCCCCCTTTACGTACTTCTGACACAAAATGTGTTGTTTGCGTTACTGAGGGTTTTTCAGCATTGTGTGGCCTCTGCATAGAACAGGGACATCCTATTGGCCATTTCATTGTTCACTTCATTCTCAATGTCTAGCTGATGGAAACAGGAGAAAAATAGTCAGTAAAGCTCTTTAAATCTTGCCAGCAGCAAGAAAAAGATACAGTACATGTTCATGTCAGCAAGCAGACTGTTGCATGAATAGTTCTCTCTAATCACTTCATCCGGACTGCTGATTAATTCTCAGTGTGAAGGAGAGAATATGACAGCTACTGAATCAAAAGCAAAAACTTTACCACAAATGGCATAAATGCATCCTGATAAATAAATACCTCACTGTGTGCAGCACATCAGAGTTTATTTACTTACATGCATATTGTTTATTCTGTTGCGACTTATTGTCCGCCTGTAATAACTGAAGTCGTTCTGAATTGCTGGGTTTCTCATCTTCCAGGAAGAAAAACAGGAAATAATCAGTTTTGGTTCAAAATACACAGCAAAAGTCAACATGTATTGAAAGACTTTATTAACCTTAAGTTCATCAAAACGAAGAGTAAAATGTAAGATTTCTGCAAACTCTTTTGCTAGAGCCTGTTCCCGTTCCAGGTGCTGAGTTGGAGTGTAGGGAGGGCATGTCAAGGATTCCAACAAACTCTGCAGGGCTTTCTCTGAATAAAAATCAGAAGCACAAATTGTAGTCAGTCCACACAAAGACAAAGTTTTAACTACATATCTAAACATACTGCATTCGAAGGGAGGGAACCCTCCAAACACGCAGAGACATAACAGAAGTGGTTTTTCTTACTATTCTGAAGTGAGAAGCATTAATTGAAGACACCTCCCTCTTCAGGCTCTGCCATTTTCTCTCCATTTTGTATCACTGAACTCTTTTCCATTTTTTGTCACCCTTTATCTGGGATCCCTATCAAAAATGCTAGTGGAAGCATTTTTCTTGCATTCAGATATCCAGCACTTTCATCTTCCTCAATCAGCGAACAGCTCAGTATAGAGATTATTCTGGCATCTCTGTTACTAAAAGTGTACTCTTAGGCACTGATAGCAATATAAATCAGCTTCTGTGCCTGTAATTACTAGCATAACTCAAAAAGTGAAAGACATAGTTAGAGGACGTTGTAGAAGAATTCCCTTGCACTGGGAGCCCTCTCATTTCATACATATATTTGCATTCCAGAATCCTAATTCAAAAAGTAACTACATCACCTTTTGTGTCTGTTGGGATGACAAAGTCAGTGTACAACACATCCAGCTTTAGATTTTCACCCTGTGAGTTTATTGATACTCTTTCCCCATTATCCCTGCTTTTAAGAAGTCTCAAACTATTACTGGCTTACATTCCTTCTAAAACTCCAAAGGATCCAAATTACAAAAAATAAATTCCATTAGTCCAGCAAGGACCAGTGAAGTGCAGAAAAGTGGCAGGAAACAATGAAAAACATTATAGTTTTATCATGTTTTTTGCTTGTATGCTATTTAGGTAATATAGACAAACTAACAAACTATGAAATTAAGATTAAAGAGATGCCTCGATAAATGCAATTGCAGATAAATGTCTGTTGATATCAAACAGAAATAATATTAACTCTAAAACTCTTTAAAAGCTTGTGGAAAGACAAAACTTCCTCTTTCATTTTATATAAAAAACTTATTAAACGTACATACTAAAACAGGGCTCACTAGTCTGAAGTGAAAACTCGTAAAAGCGCTTTAGCCTTACAACCAGGGGACAGACTGAATTCCATGCTTTTTCTTGCAGCTGGATATCATTGGGATTTTGTATTGCCTGAAATGAAAATATTACCATAAAGACCTGTGATAAACGAATAACAAGCAAGAGGTGGTTTGGAATTTTTCTACATTATTTTAAAAAGTATTGTAAAGCATGGAAGAACTCTGAGAAACTACATTGCATAGGATTCCAAAAAATACCATGTTTTTCACCTTCCCTCACCCCTGTAACATACTGTTTTAAAATCATTCATTACAGTGAACCACTGACATATTCTTTTGGGAGCAAAACTATTGTAGAAGCATCAGGTAAAACCTTTTATGTAACTACTGGTTGCAAAAGTAGCCTTCTTTTCAGGTTTTGATGCTTTTGAAATCTTCAATATGCTGAGTTTCTTAAGTAACCAACAGCTCACACTATGAGCATCTGCAAATCTGATGAAGGAAAAGTTTTGGTCACCTGAGAAAAATTCTAAGTTACAGTTCAAAATTCTACTTCAGGACCAGTTTCACAGAATAAGATGCCTCTAAAGTGGATGTGAAGTTATAATTTACCAGGATTCATTATTCCATTTACACAAAAGAACAACTATCTGTATCATGTATTTCTGACACCTGAGTATTCTTCCATGTCCTCAAATTTGACTTCTGCCATGAGATACATGAAACAAGGTATATGAAATGGTGCTTCTTGAAGTGAAAAATAATAACTAATTACTAACAGAAAACCTGAAAGAAGTTCCAACAGCCATCATTTAATGATTTCAAATTAGAGCTTTATACTTAATGTTATGCACAATCTGTTACGTATTTTACAAATACAATTTTTAAGGAGATATTCATTTGAGTTCATAGAATGTGCTTGGGCAGAGAACAGAAGCAGGGAACACATCGAGTTTTGCCTGATTTTGCTTCCAAAAAAACTGTAATTAACAAACATACATCTCTAATTTCTTGTCCAGCTCCTTTGTAAGCCTGAAGGTCTGCAAGCATGCTTTCTGAATCCTGTAAAACTGCACTGATCTGGTTCCAGACCTCCCTTTCTCCATCCGTGGGCTGTGCATCTAAGAATGAGAAAAGCAAAATGCACAAAGTCAAAAGGAAGCTGCAGTACAAATGGCAAGATTACTCAGTTCTACTTAACAATACCACATCCAGCTTAACTGTGTGTAACTCCATTCTGATGAAGTTTTTTTCAAATATACAATTATACTGCCATTCTGCTAACATCCAAGCTTCTGCTTTTTATAGCAAGGAAGGAAAAACAGTACAGTTTTTGTATGCTCTGGCTCACAATGCCTCTTCTCAAAATGCAGCATTTTAAAGAGCAGCAGTATCATAAAGCAATGTTATTAGAAAATAGGATAATGCATCAGTCCCTCTCTTTCACTAGCTCCATGGCTCAATCACAAAAAATTGCTCACTTTTCTTGCAGCTTGGGGATAAAATCAGGCCTTTCAATGGATGGAGCAGTGGGATATTGCTCCACTTTGACTTTCCTCCAGGCTTCCTTAACCAGGGTAATTTATTTCTCCTTTTGTAAAACACAGATACAGTACTATTAAAAATAATTTTTTCCTCATGTATGTCAGGGATCATTCATGCCACTAAAATAAATCCAGCTCTGTCAGTAATCAGTTTTCAGGGTGTGAGTGACCTGTAGACCTTTATTGTTGAGAGAAATGACATTTGAAAGTAGATCAATTTTCCTATTCAAATCTCCTCCTATGGGATTTACACAGCAGTGTGACACCAGAGAGTGATGTTATCCCCAGAACACTAACACATTAGACAAGGTAGAGTTCTCCTGTCTTCTTTTGCTTTAAAACATAAAGATGACAGGCACTGACCAAAGACTGGATAACCTATATATGGGATTGCAGTCTATATGTGAAGGAACAATGACATTGTCCCAGCAGATTTCTACAGAGACAAAACTATTTTTTTCCCTTAGATTTGTATTAGCTTGTAAAGATAGAATGTTAATTTTTATGAAAGAAAAAAACTACCCTGAAGTTGAGTCTTAGAACTTAAAGACTACTTGTTTGAATTAAAAGCAACGAGCTAAGTTCAGTTCAAAGCTCACCAATTAGGACAAGCTACTGTATTAATCTCTACATTAATAGACAAGAATATTAAAAATACTTTTTCTATTTAGTCATCTCACTCTTCTTAAGAAAACTGACAGAGTTTTCTACTAATGTATCAGAATGGGATTCATTTACCCAGTCCCCATTAGAAACAAAAGCACTGGTTCACACTGGAGTGTATGGAAAATTGGCATTCTCTCCATGATGTTTCAGGTTCAGATAATTTATTTAAATGTTTCAAGTTATCTATGGACCTTGCATGAATGGGACACAAATGGCTGAGATTTACATGTCTGCAGCTCCAAAGCAACTCGTACTTAAAACCCTTCCCAAGCTCCTGTGTACCATGAGTACAACAAAACTGGGCACGTAATACTAACGGGACTTTCCTTTTATTCTGGAAGTCTTCCTTTATCTTATTTAAAAAGTGAAAATAAACATAAACTGAACTTAGCTGGGTTTTATAGCCAAAATACTTCATGTAACTAAAAATCCCACTATCCTTCAAGAAGTGAGGGAAATGAGCACAGAAGGGAAAAACTGTCCCCACAGGAAAATCCCATCTGGGACATGGCTGTTGAACTGACCCATCAGTCACATTAAATTTACAGTGTTCCAGACTGGTTCTTTCCTCAAGCTGCAAGAAATCTCAGGTACACACCATAAGGCGGTTGCCACCTTGTGATAAAAAGCAAAACAGAAAACCCTTCTGACTTTAAGAACGAAAGAAGAGATCCTGCAAAACAGTTACATACCATACAACAACAGAGCAGGGGAAGGTAGGAGTCACATAAAAATCAGTATCGGTATTTTAATAGTTAAATTAGTTAATGAAAATAACATTTTGAGTGAATACTAGCACAAGAGAATAAATAATTTGTTAGGGCAGTTCATGAATGTAAAATTTGCATGTGCAGGTCACCTGAAGCATCTTGTTTAACCTTGTTGGTTTACAAGGTACTTCTATGTTAATTTTTACAATTTATTTGCTTTAAAAGTACTAGTGCATAAGGGGGATGTAAATGTTATAGATGGTCCAGCACTTTGGGACTTCAAAATGGCCTTTAGTAACACCCTTTATTGTAAGCGTTTTTCAAAATTTCTGAATTCATCTTTTGGAAGTTGGTGGAAGGAGGAATATTTGAAACTCATTGAGCTTTCTGTAGTATCCCAGCACCTGGGGAAGAAGGGGCAAGAGGCAGGTAGGTATGTGGAAGAGGGAAAGAAAGGGAAGGGAGAGGAAAAGGACTGCAAAGGCTCCAGAGCAACAGGCTTAGCTTGCATTTGCGGATGCAGTTTATATTTATGTTGGAAGTATTTAGCTTAAAAAGAAAGGTAGGGAGGATGATTCAGGCTTTTTTTTAAAAAAAGCATGCATCTTATTTATGAAATAAAAGTTATGCAATCAGATGTTCTGATAAGACCATGGCCATGTTTCAAAAGGGATTTTACAAGAAGATCCTGCCAAAAATGGTCAGCTAAAATAACTGTACTGGATCACTTTGAAAACAATTTCATCTTACTGTCAACAACAACAACAATAATAGCAACAGCAACTAAAAGAAATCGAGACTTCTTCATGACAGATTTTGGCTTTTAAAACTGGTTTTTATTCCAATGAAACCAAAGCTAGTTTCTCTGCTCTCAATTAAAAAATGCCAATCCTGAATCACAGTGTGGAATCACTGCTTGGAGGTGCTCACCTCTTATCCCCACACCACCAGAGAACCAGCAAGTGCTTCAGGAACCTGAGCCCATCTCTAAATGAAACCACTGCTACTGACTAACCTACAGTGACTCCAAGCCCTCTCAGTAACAAGTTACCATAATGGCCAGACTCACTGCATTTCAAGTCTGAGTTTTTAGAGTACTCATGATTAGCATTCAGAGTATTCTGTCTTAATAAGACAAAATACGAGAAGAACCCTTTTACCTCCCTTTGGACAAATGTTTCTAATTGTGAACCCCTACACCAAACCAACTACATGTTTGTATCCTGTATCAAATTAATATGAGTCAGATGAGGCTTGAATCTTCCATATATAGATTCTACCAGCAAAACTGGAAAACTTTAGCTCTGGAGAGAAATACATTTCCACTGGCTGCATCAGAAATAATCAGGATATGGTAATTCATCCATTCCATGAACACATGCTCTCTTTCATGTTTACACATGGTCTATGCCATGTTTTGTATGGAACTACAGACTTCATAAAGAGCAGGCAGAAACCTGGACCCAATACAATTCATTTGTGGATGCATTAAGCATTTCAGGTGAATGGTGAAGCATGAAAGTGGGGTCATCATTATTTTCTTAGCAAGATACCTGTCATTTGTTTCAGAAAACCCTCCTAACAGTGTAAGGTATCTACCTCATCCTTCACCAAATGTGCATTAGAAAAAAACCATAGAAACTGCTAGGTAGGTCAAACATTAATTCTCATAGGACAAGACTAAATATAGAAAGGATGTGTTCATTTGGTATTTACCAATACCAAATGAAGTGTAACAATATCTCAGTAATTAATTTTAATGAAGAAAGAACAGTACTATGAACAGTACTAACAACAGTATTAAAAGAAGCACTTCCAACTCACACTCCCTTTCTGAATCTGAAATGCAGATCAAAAGCTCAGAACTTTATTCCACCCTCAGGTGATTAAGAAGATTCCCACTGAGGTTGGTTAGTTCTTTCACTTCAGTGAGTGTAGAATCATATTTGTCATAAAAATACTATACCCTTCTGGCCTCAACAACATAGCAAAAGAAAGCATGTTAAACAAGAGCTTTCATGGGCTCTGCTTTCAGCTCTTCTTGTCCTGTCCAGCAAGTTAGAGAGCAGTACACATATTTAGTGCATAATGCTAAAGTCCTATTTCAGATTTATCACCATGACAATGATTTTTTTCCATGGCAATCTGGGACAAAAATTAAAAGAAAAACTCTTAGAAATGAGCAAAGGCATTACAATTACAGCGAGTAATGCACTCTAGAGGGTACCAGAACCTGCTATACTCCATACATTAAAGAACACCCAGTACTGGATAGAAGCAGTACCCCATCCAGGCTACAAGGGATTTTTGAATCTCATTCCTTCTAAACTAGCTGGAATAAAGTTAAACTCACTAAATTGTTAATACTGGCTCCAGGCAGGGTGCTGTGCCAGGGAGATCAGTGCCCAGCTTCAGCTCCATCAGACAGGGGATGGACACACAGCACCTCTCTGACTGAGCTGCAGTTTCTGGCTCAGGACACTCCACAGCTCAGGAACTGAGTGCACCCTCCCTCAGGCTGGACCCCAACTATATCCCCAGCCTTGCTGTCTGTGCAGAAAGGGTATTAATTAATAGCCTATTATACAAAAAGTGGGTAGTTGCTCTGCTGCCAGACACGTTCTAATAACAGACCCTTTTAATCATACATGAACAGTAACTAAAAATTTCATGAATCTTTCTGGGCATGTGAGGGAATCCTAGAAAATAAGATTCGTGAAGGGGATGAGAGGGATTTAACTAGGATCAAGTCCACCTAGCCAAAATTAAAAAAAAAAAAAAAAAGAACCTGCTCACAATAAGATTTGAGAGGTCTAGAAAAAGTATTTGAGGAGAGGATGGGACTGCAGGTGTCACTTAAGGACATGTCCTCCAAATAATCTATAAACTTTTGTCTTTTATATTTGAAATAAATTGTTGCCTCCACTTTCAAATTACTTCCAAGAATTCATGTGGAATTATTTGTTTACTTTGCCTGAAAAAGGCAGCAGTAATTTGACAATAGATTTACTGCAAAAAAAGAGCAATTTTAAAATTGTGCAGAAAGAGCTCAGATACCCAGAATTCATTTATCTGCAACTAATTTAAATAAGGTCAAAATTTAGAGAACAAAATAATTCTTGAACTGACAAAATCCATTCAAGAGAATTTGCCATGGAATCCTGAAATCCAGACTCTCAAGATTTGCCAGACTTTCCTAACATTATTTTCAAACTGAGAGCTAAGAAGGAATTAAGGTAAAGTAAGTGGTGTATATAATCAAACCTAAGAGGGTAGCAGTTTGATTAAAATATTCCCATCAAGATCCAAGTGTAAAATAGCAATATGGTGCACTTTCTATGAAGGATGAAATTATTTTTCTTTATGTAAACCTTTCAGTAGACCTTAAAAAAGAATAATTTGGCTGAATGCATTTAGTCTGCAATACCCCTCAAAGAAAAGGCCTTTCCACCTGCATGGACAATGTTATTCTCCAGAGGACCCAGCGTAACTTGCTCAACTAAATTATTACTGGGGACCAAACAGAACTGCTTTTGCTCTACAGCATAAACTGAAACTAATGCTGGATTCAAGTTTTTTCAAGTATGACCATGAAGTTACAAAACTTGGTTTCCAGTTTGGATTGAAGAATAAACTTAGGTGTTAAAAAGAATTGCAACTGACAATGTGGTCACCTGCACAAAAGTAGGGGAAAAGAGATGATGTCAAACTTCTTTGTTCTTTTTTTTTTTTGTAGCCAGCTAATGAAAAAGCACACAGAGACTAGAAAGCAATATGCTGATACAAATAATGAATACAGTAAAACATCAGCTCAGCACACCCCTCATCCTCCAAATAGCCAACTGTAGTGATCATGTTCACCCATGAGCTTGAACTGATGGCTCAGGCCACAGAAGGCCACACGTCCAGCAAGCCCACACCAGACTCTGACCCGTGTTCACTCATTCAGAGAGTCCTTTTCCACTTCACAATGGCCAGGAGACCAAAAAAGCAGGAGAGCTAAAGGAGACCAAAGCACAGAACCATAGCCCTTTTCAGTCACATCCCTTGAGCCAATACAGATTTTCTGCCACTAAAAACCTCTGGGACTGTATTTTGTGAGAAAAACTTTTAAACATTCACTCATGAGCGTGAAACTCCCTGAAATTTGGAGCTGACAGTTTTGTTCCTCTCCAGGTAGATGTGCCTTACTAGTGTGCCCTAACCACTGGCATCTCCTGCGGGAGAGGGGGCTTCATTCAGTTCTTGGCCACATGCTTTTGGAATAAAAACCAACCTTCGCTGCCAAGGCAACAAATTCAGTATTTCCCCCTCTCACCACCACCTCTACCAAGGCTCCCTGCTGCCAGGCCAGCTGTTTCCTGCCAAGCCTGCAGCCTGGGTCAGGAACACATTCTTGCCAACAAGGACACAATGGGGCTGATTAAACCTGGAAGCTCAGAGCAGCTGAAAACTTTCACAATAGCTTGGCAAAGCCACAGGGCACTGCCAAGGCCCTCAAAAGTTTGGTAGAAAAAATTTAGGTGGTGGTTTGGATATAAGTTTGACATCCTGGGATGACAGTAAAATTTTCAAATTTTACAGACAGAGAAGATACCATGGCTCATGGTACCTTCTCCTAAACCCAAACTAACTAACCTTTTTTTCATCATTTAAAACTGTTTTTTCATAATGAGGTAATTAAGATCTAGATGAGAAGATTAAGGTACGTGTACAGTTCCAGTCATACATTCTAGCTCTCACCTAAGCAAGCAGGTTTGAGCAATTTCATGAGATTTAAGTATGTGTCTAAATGACTTCTGGAAGTGGTGATTCTGAGTGTACACAGACATACACACTTACAGAATGTCAGTTACTCTTTTCAGAAAAATAATTCAGGAATAAATGATTAAAGAACAAAACTATTTCAAGATGACAAAATATGTGTATAATCACCTGAAATGCTCTTTGAAACCATGCTACAAAAGGAAAGTATTTTAAAACACTGGATTTTCTTTAAACTTTTGGCTTTTCTTTATTTTTTTAGAATAGAGGTATTAAGAGAGAAAACATCACACACTGTTAGTGTTTCAAAGAAAATGCTTTTCACATATGTAGTGAAAACAGATTAAACCCATATTAAGGGATTTGCTAACAGTGTCTAGAAGTACATGCAGGGAAACTGTAGTCAGCAAAAGTGAAAACAGCTTTGAATCAAATATAGATGTGGCAAGAAAACTGGAATGGGAAATGCTGTTCTGCAAACTGATAACCATGCAATTAAGAGAGATGCAATCAAGCACATACACTTTGACCACTTCACTACTTTTTAGAAACTATTATCCCAGAAAAGTAGTTCCACCTCCACTGCTTTTTTTTTTTCAGCTTTTTATTTCCAACATGTATTTCCGTTCAAGAAAGAATCATAATTTTTTTAGCCCTGATTTGTTAAAGAAAGTTGAGAACAAGTTTATTCATGTGTAAATTTAACAATGGCTCATAAATGTTTTGAGTTTAATTCAAGATAAGGTTTTACTTGCATATCTACCTTTCTCTGCTCAGAATGAAGTAATTTTGTACGGTTTTACAAAAATCAAAAAGCAGTATTCTACTGAATTGTAATTTGATTTGTTTGCAAATCCCTTTTGAATTGCTTTATGATGCATAAGCACATGCAGTTTATTAAGAAATAATAAGCAAAGAAGGCAAGCCAGGCAAGAAGCTTTGCTCACTTTCAAAGTCAAGGAAAAAATTTGGCCCCTGATCAAGCTCTGTGCAAGTGAGAACTTTTAAAAGATTTCCCATTTGGTTCCTGAAAAATAGAAAAGGAAGAGAAAAGCAGTCCTGAGTGAACAAATGATTTTAGAGACAAGGACTTGGACAGATTGGTTGTGCTGGAAAATACACACTGTAAGCATTTAGATTTTAAAAGTTTTTCCTCAGTTTGCTGTTAAGTCAGGGAAAAGATTCTCTCATTGTCTTGTAATTGTTTGAACTTACTTTCAAAATCCAGGAAAAAATGTGGATAGTTTTCAATTTCCCTGGTAAGGACCTTAAGAAGATTACCCATCCCAGCAAACCTAGTAAATGCAACAAAATCATAAACAGTTATACATGTAAACTCATACAGCTAAGGGCTTGACACAGTCTGCATCATGTATTCAACATTTTGCCAAGTTCTGGACCAAGAGAAACATTTTGATGGTCATGATATTTACGCATGGGGGCAGAAAGAGGAAGACCTCAGATAAACACTGAAATAATTCTATTCAACAAATTGGAATTTAAACATCAGGATAACATCCCAGTGTATAAACAGATATTTATGAGTTTATTTACTTAGCAGGAGAAACAAACTCAGAGCTACATCTCTATTTGTAAATTCTCTAAACTGCTGGACTCCAGATTACTGAATATAATTTCAAAGTAAAAACTGAGGTCTTAGAATCTTCAGCAAAAAAATCCATGTCATTTTAGGAAAATAACTCACTATAAGGGAAAAAAAAAATCTAGTTATTTCCAATCAGTAAGATTTTATAATATATTACTATAAAATTCTATCAAAAAGGACAGCTAAAAAGCTTTTTAGCTTTTAAAAATGTAAGCATGCATTAAAAAAAAAAAACGACAGGAAAAAGGGGAGTTTTGTACTCTATCTTTTTATCTGTTATTCCTATCTTTTATCATCTTGGAATTCTTTGCATTTCAAGTTATGAACAACTCCCAAGAGGAAAAGTGACCAGTTCTCAAAGAGCAAGTCTCTATGGAAGATAAAAAGGAAGTAGATTTGAAGAAATGTTTTTTACCAGTGCAGTCCTTATGAAGATAAGTTTTTCTAAAACTATGTAAAAGTAGAGCTTTCTTGGTCAAACGTAAACTTTTACTCAGAAGAGAGAAAAATTAAACCATGAAAAGCACATATCAGGATAAAGAGATCTGCCTGGAGGGATGTAGAAAAATGTAATTTTAGATTTAAAACACAGATTGAAAACTGATTTTTGCCTCAAAGAGAAATATTCTCATTACTCTAAACCACGGCTCTTGGGGCTCACATCTGATGTTCATCTGCGATTCAGTTTAAATCTCTTCCCACTTAAGAGATCAGATCATAAAAAATTATTCTAAGCATGTACATGGCTGATACTCCACATGAGGAGACAAAGCTTTTTTCAAGTTTTCCCACAAGTATTACAGTAGGAAAAGTACCATCAACCCTAATTTCTATGTGCATATAAAGGATGTATTTCTACATCAGGAAAACCTAGGAAAGTAATGTGAGGCTTGGAGATTTCAAAGCAGCCACAGTCATACCATAAAATGATATAAATTTAATCAATAATCTGTTCAGAACATGCAGTTTCATGTAAGCAAGGCTTTTGATAAATAAATGGCTTTGTTTTGCATTTAATACTTCAAAATTTTCTCTCCAGAACAAATCCAGTCAGCAGACTGTCAAGCCCTTTGTAATTAGCAACATCTTGCATATACAAAATTGAAACATAAAGAAACATTTTCCATTATTCGTAAAGTTACATTCATTATATGCTGGAAAAATATTTACACTTTTACTTTCTGAACAAGATCAGCACCTTATAAACTGAGTTTGACTTTCTGATTAGCCTAGAAAGGGGAAAAACATGCAAACAGAGCAAAATAGATTTTATGCAGTGTTAAAACTTGTATCTTCAATAATTTAACATCTTCATCACACTGGTATAATACATTTTATCAGCATCAGCGAGAAGAAACACGGTAACATATACACACTTATTTTCCTTTTCATAACCTTGAAAGATAAAGTTATATTATGTAATACTATCACAATCTAAATGACTGACTCAGCTTGGATTCTTCACTTTCAACTCTTTCTAAGCCACAACTTACCTCATCGCCTTCAATCTTCAGAGAGTATCCAAGCATTTCTTCTACTGCCAAAGCTTGCACTGCATCCAGAACTGGTTTAGCTGATAGCATGCTTCGAACAGCGAGGAACCCTTTGTGCCAAAAACCTGAGGATACGCTCCCTCATTTGCATTGAGTAGCTTGAGGTCATGTGCCCAAGCTCTGCCTCTGATCCTTCTTACACAAGTACAGCACATCTCGGCTTGGGAGATTTCTGAGTATTGTACCGGAACTTTTGTTGTAGTTCCTAGCTTGTTTTTCACTTTATTCCCTCTCCTTCAATCCCTGTGTAGAAACTGATCCAGCTATTCAGGTCACAAGTATGAAACAGAACCCTACCACAAACTTATGTACACGTGTTCATGCAGGCAGCATTTTCCAGTGATCCTCAAGGCTCTGGTTTGACACCATCTATTTTCAAAGCACATCAACCCCAAAAATAGTCATATTCAACATCAACATCTAGAAAATATGGCTCAGGCAGTGGCTAAACATGTTTTAATTATTTATGATTTTATGTAATTTCTTTATGGTTTCCTAAAAAAACAAACTAAAAGCAATACCTGGTTCCAAGAAATTTTCACTTTCAAGTGTAACTCATTATTCAACACTAAGTTTTTAATTCCGAATTAAAGGGCCAAACTTCACCTTAAAGGAAGTGCTAATAAACACAAATCTTTGCCTCAAACTGAATTATTTAATTCTGCATAGCTTGCTGCTTTCCAGTACTTGGCTCTTTCAAACTGTCTTTCCTTAAAAACTCTAATAACATACTCCAAACCTCAGGAACTGAAAGTCACCTCCAGGATAATTTTAATGAGATTTCAAAGTAACTAATGGCACACACTCTGAGCAGGTCAATATATATACTGTGGTTGCAGGAGAAATGCAAATAACAGCTGAGGTACAGAAGCAAATCACAAAGGTTTAACAGAAGAGCATAAAATTCTATTTCATTAAACTGGAAAGCATTTTATTTTACTTACTGTAAAATCAGTTTAAATGCTGAACTGAGATTCAATGCATATATAAAAATATTGCTGATGCCGCAACACTAAATGCTAGCTGCTTCTCTTTAGTGTCTAAATCCCTTAAAATTTCAACTTTTAACTATGCTTTTAAAATTATCACATGTTGAAAATGATGTTTGCATTTTGTTTTTCGCTATTGCTTTCTAAACCATTAAAACTTACCCTAAGATATTACATAAGCATATAGAAAATAGCTTTTAAGCTACTGTTGACATTTTAAAGCTCATTGCTTGATTTTTGATGCTCATCACTTAATTAGTAGCCCATAGACATAAATAAACCATAACCCAGCAATGAACAGGAAAGCACATTTAGCATTTTTCATTTTATTTACCATTTTCCAGTAGCATGTTTAAAAATCTTAGCTTTGAACAAAATATCACAGGTTGGTTTTCCAACACATAACTGTGTTCCTAAAATTTCACTGATTTAGTTTCAACATTCTAGAGGTATTAACTTGTATGAGAAAATAAACTCCTTCTACCCCACTAAAGCAATCAGTTTATTTTTGAGCTGTGATATATAAAATACTATCCCCCCCCAAAACAAATCAGAATTCAACCCTACAAATCTGCCATGGATTTTACAAACATATACTGAAAGTATACTGAAATATATTTATTATATACTTAAATCCACTTCTGAAAATTTAGTAAGTGTTCCCAAACTCAGTATTATTAACTGAACACTGAATGTTCACAACTAAATATCATGTTATTCAACTCTTCTTTAAAATCTTTACTTACACACTGTTTTAAGCAACTACACAATTTTCAAGTGTGAAGTTTTGCACCACTTTCTAATGACAGCTAAAGTACTATACAAATTGCTAGAGAAGTACTGACTGATTTCTTCTCTTACAGGACTAATTTAATCAGTATCAATTCAACACCATCAGCAGCACTGCAGTACACTGAAGATCTAACAGAGAGTCAAAGCTTTAAAACATTGTGTTAGTGAAGGACAGATTCACCAGCTCAAGCCTTTGCAGCTCAGCAGTACTCCTCTGCCAGATAATATTTCCTAAATCTGCCTGCTCACATAAACATGGTCTGAAAGGCTTTTGTCAAAATGAGCTGGATCAGCAAATACCTACTGCTTAACCTCATTTAGATCATCCTAACGAAAGCAGGGCTGTGCGTGTTTTCACTCCACTGGGAGTATCAGGAGAAACAGAGGCTCCCAAGCTCAGGAGTGGCAATGGATGATTCAGAATGATAACTTCTAGTGGCACACCTAAGTGGGCAGAGACAGGAGGTATCCAGTCCACAGTCTGAGGGAAATGTACTAAGCACATCAGCATCATTAAAGCACTGGAACCGACCTTCCTCCATGAATAATTAATTGTGGTTTCAAAAATATACCAGCATCTGAGCAATCTCAAGATCTCTCAGATCAAAAGCATGATTCCAAATCTTTCTGATATTTACTCATACAGTTGGTTCAGGTGCTTGTAAGGAAACAGCAAAAGTGCAAGACTCAAAAAATTATCTTGGAGAAACTGGCTGCTCATGGCTTGGACAGGTGCACCAGGCACTGGCTGAAAAACTGTCTGGAACAGAGTGGTGGTGAATGGAGTTACATCCAGATGGTGGCTGGACACCAGTGGTGTTCTCCAGGGCTAAGTACTGGGGCCAGTCCCATTTAACACTTACCAGTGATCTGGGCAAGAGGATTTGCAGTGGTGAGGCCACAACCCAAGTGCTGTGTCCAGTTTTGGGCCCCTTACTACAAGAAAGACATTGAGGAGCTGGAGTGTGTCCAGAGAAGGGAAATAAAGCTGGTGAAGGGTCTGGGGCACAAGTCTGATGAGGAGCAGCTGAGGGAGCTGGAGGTGATCAGCCTGGAGAAAAGGAGGCTCAGGGGAGACCTTATCACGCTCTACAGCCGCCTGAAAAGAGGTTGTAGCCAGACGGGGGTTGGTCTCTTTCCCCAGGCAACTGGCGACAGGACGAGAGGATATGGCCTCCAATTGCACCAGTGAAGGCTCAGGTTGGACACCAGGAAGGATTTCTTCATGGAAAAAGTGGTTAAACATAGGAACAGACTGGCCCAGGAGGTGGTGGAGTCACCACCCCTGGCAGTGTTCAACAAACTGGAGATGGCACTTAGTGCCATGCTCTAGTCGGCCTGATGGTGTTCAGCCAAAGGTTGGACTCAATAACCTTGGAGCTCTTTTCCAACCTAAATGATTCTGTGATCGATTGCACTCTCATTCAGTTCAGTGTCAGATGACACCAGGTTGAGTGGGAGTGTTGATCTGCTGGAGAGCAGGAAAGGTCTGCAGAGGGATCTGGACAGGCTGCATTGATGGGCCAAGGCCACTTGTAGGAGGTTGCACAAGGCCAAGTGCCAGGTCCTGCCCTTGGCTCACAACAACCTCTGCAGTGCTAAAGGCTGGGGAAGAGTGGCTGGAAAGTGACCAAGAGCAAAAGGATCTGGAGGTGTTGGTCAACTGTGGCTGAACATGAGCCAGGTGTGCCCAGGTGGCCAACAAGGCCAATGGCACCTGGCCTGTATCAGCAATAGCGTGGCCAGCGGGACCAGGGCAGAGAAGTAAGACAAGAGGAAATGGCCACAAGTTGCACCAGGGAGGTTTAGATTGGATATTAGGAAACATTTGTTCTCTGAGAGGGCTGTCAAACACTTGCACAAGCTGACCCAGGAAGTGGAAGAGTCACCATCTCTGGAGGTATTTAAAAGACTCATAGATGTCATGCTTAGGGACATGGTGGATTTGGCAGGATCAGGTCAACAGCTGGACTCAATGAACTTGGAGGTCTTGTCCAACCTAAACGATTCTCTGTTTCTATTACTTCTTCCCATCAAATTCCACAGTAGGTTTCTTTTTAATAATCACTTCAATTTTCTTATAAATGAGGATATTTGCATGGATATGGTATTATTATCTTCAGTTGTTTTACTGCTAAGTGTTTAAATCTTATAAACTGCAGTTGCATCGATGAAGAAAAATATAACAACTGATACTTTAATAGTCTCAGTTGTGCAAATACAGTTAGTTTTTAAAAATGGTATTATTCCTCTATGGACTTCATTCTAGAAATAAGTTAAAAAATGTATTGTTATACTAAGAAAAAAAATAAAATTAGTCATACATTTGTGTTTGAGGTGCTAATTGTGCAAAACCCCCAAAGATATTTGGTAATGAAGTATGTAAAGTATTCTCTAGAAAGGCAGAGGTAAGAGAAAAACATAACCAAATTCTTTTCAGAAAGCAAGCTATATTCATTTTCCAGAAAAAAGAAATTATCCCCAATGCTGGCCTCTAAACACTGTATTTATAAGGTTTTCATAACATAAATAACATACATAAAGTCCACCAAGTGGCAACCTATACGCAAGCAAAGGAAAATCAGTGCCACACATTCCATAGGCAGGTGAAGTATAAACAGACAAAAAGAAACTCCAACAAAACTCAAAGCCAGAAAATAGCTATAAAGAACTGAGGAGTGGAATAAGAGAATAAAGTCGCTCAAGGTGAAAGTAACTCAAGATAAAAGAATCATTCCCTCTTTGAACAACCATTTTATTAAAATTCCTAGCTAAGGTACACTTCCAGCTAAGAGCTTTTGCTGCTGATATGCAGATTGTAGGTTTTAATTGACAATTAAAACCTACAAAAAAAGTGATGCAAGTTACATGGAATTAATAAATGCTTTGTAATGACAAATATGTTTTTCACTAATCATAAAATGTTTAAAGAGTTGGCCAACATTAGTACCTGTAGCCCCAAGGATTACAGAGCTTGGCTTGCAGTCTCTCTAAAATTAAAAGGTAAAAGAAAAAATTACCTTAGATGAACCTAAAAGGTATCCAACGGGGGGATTTTTCTATATGCCAACTCCCACACCTGAATTTACTTTGAACTCCTGTATATTTTTAAAGTATATAATGTCAGAGCAGCCGTCATGAAAGAACAAAAACCAGGCACAACCAAAATATCTGGATTTTGATTCATAGGTCATAATAAAAAACAAAACAGAACACAAACCAGACAAACAAAAAACCACCAACAAAAATGTAGAATGGAATCCAATTAAGTAATTAGAGTAAAATTATATTTGACTTTAAAAAAGCACTGTTGCACTTTGATCCTTCTGCCTGAGTGTAGAGTAACTACAGTAAGCTAGTCTGAATATGGCATTGCCTGCACAGATGCGTTACACAAACCAAAGACATAATTACTCTGTACACAATAAATGGAGCCTCTCATCAATTTTCACAGCAGGGAGACACTTTTAAAAGATACATGTCAGGTTTGGCTAGTTTGAGTGTTTCTTCTTTCAAAATAAAACCACTGTATTTTGTTCCAAGTGGAGTTTGACCTAGTTCCTCCAACCTCTTGCAAGAGAGCCACACCATCATCTTCCTCTTCAAAGTTTTCTTGTCCTCATCATCTCTCACCAAATTCATAGTGAGAAAGGATATAAGCCATCTTAGAACACACTCAGTTTTGGCAATCTAATGATTTGAACATTTGAGAAGTTACCTGGTTTCAACACTTGTGAGTATAATGAGTGAAAAATGTATGCGACATCAGGTAAGTTCTTAGACATAGAATCAGAAACATGACTCTTGGATAGAAATTCAGAAAAAGAAAAAAAATGTTCCTGGTCCTTTCTGCCTGTAAATGACTGCTGATTATTCAATTATTCAGCCTTATGACTATGCCACACAGAGCATTTTTATTATACTCACAAAAAATCCAATGCATGTGTCTGAGAAGCAAGATGAAAACCATCATACTCTAGTTCTCTGGACAACTATGGTAAAAACTTTCCTCAGAGTGATTTTATTTTCCAGTTACTTATTGTGCCAGTTGATAACAGGAGTTAAGTCTTTGCATGCTAGCTTTCTTCTCTTTCTATTCTACTTCTCATTTTAATACATAAATGCCAAAACAGTACACCTAATCTCAGTAAGTCAAACATAAATCCCACAGGGGCTGGATTTCTTAGTGTGTATTTCCTAGCAATCTGTTCTGAATGTGTCAGTATGTAAGATATAATGCATTTTGCCATTTTGTATTTATGGTTTGGAGGGTAAGAGTCTGTAAGATATGGATCTGAAACAGTCTTTACAAGTATTGTTTCCTAGGAAAGGGGAGAGAAGTGAAAGAACATCTTAAAATACTAAACAGACAATTAATTCAATCAAAGATATTGACATTAGTGGAAGTAAGACAGATATGGCTGACAATATTTACCAATAGCTCAAGATTTGAGGAATTAAAGATGAAATGTGGATCTTTCTAGGGATTTGCTGCTTTTAGTTTAAAATATTTCCATTTGTGTCATAGTGGTCTTATTTAATATCTCATTACAAAAATAAGAAAACTTGCTGACCTATTACAAGGCTGTTGCAAGGCTGCTGATGGAAATAGCAAGAGTTCCATTAGGAAAAAAAACCCAAAAACCACTGTAAATAAACTGGAGGATAATGTATATTTTAAAAATGTATTCAAGATTTCAGAAAAAAAGTAAAACTTCTATGTGTGTCTGGGAAACGGAAAAAAAGAAACAACAGGTAACATCCCAAAACAGCAACCTGAGAGACCACCTAACCTAGGAAAGTGTTTAAGAAGGCTCTGCTGAAGTATGGAGGTGTATGAGTGACAGAATGGGGCAAGAAGCTTCAGGAGGATTAATTAACCATGTATCTGCACAGGCTTCTGGAGTAAGTAATGCCATTTCTAGAGGCTATTTTTTACTTTTATGGTAGTTATGGAGAGAAATAACTGAATATAAGGATGAAAATACAAGAGAAATTAAAAAGAGAGGAGGTTACTAAACAAGGAGAAAACAGCAAATTAAACTGATTTTACAAAAGCAGTTTCAGTAATCTCAGGTACCTGGAAGGACAGGTCTCTTGGCAAGTTGATTTAAGGGATAAGGGAGTGCAGAAAGCTCAGCAGTTAAGACAATACACAACAGGTTATTCTGATGGACAAGAAAGATAAAACAGAGGCTCAGAAATCAATATACCTGTATAAGCATAGGGCAGAATTGAAGAAATAGAGGGAGCTTTGACAAAGCACTAGAGATGAGGAACGAGAAAATGTTATTTACTACCATAAATTTGCTAGAACACTGAAAACCTGAAAAAGCAGCTGTCAGAAGTTTACTGGCCAAAAAAAAGACAACAGTATTTTTAAACAGTAACGGTTGTATAGATCTGGTTTTGTTCAATACTTTTAATTACTAACAGGCAAAGAAGAAGAAAATACCCTTTTAAAATACGCACTAGGCTAGAAGGGAATTAAAATATTTTGGAAAATAGGGTCATAATTCAAAATACTTTAATAAGCTGGAGATACTATCCAGAAGACATTCCATAAATACAAATGTAAATTATTCAACTCAAGGAAAAAAGCAAATCAATCCCAAAAATGCAGATAGACTGGTAAGCAGAAAGACTGAGAAGAAAATATTTAATCATTATACTGGACTATAAATTAAACATAAGGCAGGTTAGAAAGTTGCTAAACTCTGGAATTTTTCAATGACTGCTCTCACAGTCAAGTTAAGGGATGAGGAGACTGAATATTGAACAATAAGAGGTTTTCTCCAAAACATTAGTCTAACCTTTAAGTATGCAGGAATTACTGAAAAGTATAAATTTCAACAAAACTCTTCCTTTTTTCTTAATTACCTCAGTGTAATTTTTTTAATCCTTCTGACAGCATTTTGTTAGTGCACATACTTTCAAATTAAAGACTCAATTCATTAAGACATACAGGGCAGAAAGGGTGCATGACATTTTTCTGCAAAAGAGCCTGCCTTGAAAATTGTGTTAATAGGCAAGCACATTACCCCTCTTAATGATGCAAACACAAAGAGATTCTTAATTTTGCATTGTGCCTAATACTTTAAGAAGCACGTTCCCTAGTAAATCTATTTTCAAATAATATGTTTTACTTACATTGATTGGCAAACAAGCTTTTCGCCTCAACATGAGCTGCTAAAACCACTGCAACTTTTTTGGGGTATATTAACAAGTCTACTATTTGCCTAAAATGACAAACAGGGAAGGACTGCTATGGATGGTGCAGAATTAAAACCATCCTTTTAATTAAAACTTAGATTTCTTGTAAGTGTAAATGAAAATTGAAAGCATGTACTGACCCTGGCAAGCTCTGCAGTAATTAATTCTAATCACTCCTGGAAGCTATTCCTAGTATAGTAATGAAATTTGCACAATAACTTTTTATTAAGACAGTAAAATTGATGCACCGTAGTGACTCTATACCCTACTCTCACTTTCCTGTATGTATGTATTTTTTGCTGACTGACCAGTGCGGATGGCGGCCGGTCCAAGGCCCACTTATGCCAGTTTGTTCCCTGTCCTGGGGGATGCACGAGCCTGCAGAGGCTCATTATCCATTATCCATGAGCCAGGGAAAGCGGAGCGCGCCCGATCGGGGAGCGCGGGACGGGGCGGCGCGGGAGCACCCCCTGCTGCCGCACGGCCGCCACCGCAGCGCCCCGGGCTTCAGCTCCAGCGGGGGAGATCAACCCACAGCCCCTCCGGGCAACCCACAGTCTCTCCGGGCAACCCACAGCCCCTCCGGGCAACCCACAGGCTCCCCGAGCAATCCGCAGCCCCTCCGGGCAACCCACAGGCTCCCCGAGCAATCCGCAGCCCCTCCGGGCAACCCACAGGCTCCCCGAGCAATCCACAGCCCCTCCGGGCAACCCACAGTCTCTCCGGGCAATCCGCAGCCCCTCCGGGCAACCCACAGTCTCTCCGGGCAATCCACAGCCCCTCCGGGCAATCCACAGCCCCTCCGGGCAACCCACAGGCTCCCCGAGCAATCCGCAGCCCCTCCGGGCAACCCACAGTCTCTCCGGGCAATCCACAGCCCCTCCGGGCAACCCACAGGCTCCCCGAGCAATCCGCAGCCCCTCCGGGCAATCCGCAGCCCCTCCGGGCAATCCACAGCCCCTCCGGGCAACCCACAGTCTCTCCGGGCAATCCACAGCCCCTCCGGGCAATCCGCAGCCCCTCCGGGCGATCTGCTCCACTGCTCGAGCACCCGTACAAGGAAGTTCTTCCTCATGTTCAGGGGAACTTCCTGGGCATCAGTTTCTGCCATTGCCTCTTGAGCTACTGCTGGGCACCACCGAGCAGAGCCGGGTCCACCCTCTTGACACCCCTCCTTCTACACACATTGATGGAGCCTACACTCAGGTTTTCTCCTCTCCAGGCTAAACAGGCCCAGCTCCCTCAGCCTTTTCTCACAAATGAGGTGCACCAGTTCCCTGGCTGTTTCCATAGTCTACCTTCCCACCTAAGTAAAGGCCACAGAGCCCTCACACCAGTTGAGATCAGCCCAACAGCACCAATTCCCTCTGCACAGTCAGCCTGGATTTCTGCATGGGCTCCAGCTCCTTTACCAGTGGGTGACCTTCTCTTCTACTCTTACAGCTCAAGCAAAACCCAAACTAGTTCAGACAATAATATAATGACCACATTTCAGAACTAATACAAATATTAAAAACCAAATTATATTGCTTTCCCTTTCTTCCTGCTGAAATTCAGAATTAAAAGTAACTGTGGCTGCATCTGAAATTATCATTAGTGTCACTTTCACTCAAGCACTGAACAGCACATGGGAGCTGCTCACGCTTAGCACAGCGAGATCCTGAGGCTGGTGAGGGTTCTCAGCAGGGCATCCCCGCCCAGCATCTGCCACATGCCACATCAGCTCTGGCACCAATCCTGTCTTCTCCATCTGTACAGGAACACTGGTTTTATTTACACTTTCTCAAGCAGTATGGAATAATATTACTTCTTTTGAAGTTAAGGAGCAGCCTAGAAGTTGAGAAAGAAGAAATGGTTTTGTAGTCTGACTAAAAGATACACGGGATGACATCTCTAATTTTAAAATGCCAGTTACCTGCTATCAAAAATGGAAGGAAGCAGTCACATCCAAGACTTTCTTACTGCCTTTGCTGAATCCTGTTTCAAAGGCAAATCATGCCTTTTAGAATTAGGAACTATAGAAAATACACTATATTTAGGTTTAGAGCAAAATTTAAAATTTTACTTTTGCATAACCTTGTTTCATTTTCACTTGTAACTAACTTGCCATTCACATTGGAAGTGACAGAAGTCACATCTAAAATAAACAAATCCCTGAAAAGGCAACATTCATTAGTTTCTGAGAAAATTTCAAATTATAAACAACTATTTAAATAGGAAATGTAAAAATATTTTAAAACTTTGTTGAAAAACTTAAATTTTATAAAAACTACACACGCAGACATGCAAACACCCACTGTATGCATGTACACAGGGACTTGCAAATGAGCTTCTTTAACCAAGAACTGGGAACTGGCTGCTTATTACAGAAAAAAATGTCAGATACATCAAGATTAAAACTGTAACAAAATCAAAACATTAAACTCATTGACTCAACCAAAGCTTTCTGTTTGGTGACTGAAAGCCATCTATGGGCAGGTGGAACGCCTGGGTGACTTCAGCTGCATTAGAAAGAGTCCTACAGCTCAGGTTCCTCTTAGCTCATGACTTAAGATGTCATGAGCTCACTGGAGGATGGCAGAAGGCAGATAAAACCCTGCAATTATTCCTAATTTCACTGTAAACAAATGGAAGATAAGAAATTTTATAAAAAATATTGTTATACAAGCCAACAAAAGTCTTTGTATTGTCGTGCAAACTTCACCATTAATTTAAACAGCCTGTAATACAGCACTAAAATATGTCTGGAAGCTGAATTTTGGTTTATTCTCCTCTGAGCCAATTACTATTTTAGATGCAAATTATTCAACTGATTTACTAATAAAAACAGCATAAATTAAAACTTCAGAAAAGCCTGAAAGATTAGGTAAAAAATACTTAGTGATTGAAGATTATCAGGGTTGATGGGAAATAACAGAAATTTACTGAGGTCAAAAAAAAGTTCAAAGAACAGAGTTTAAGGACCGAAAAGAAAGACCTAAATCAATATCCATTTCAAAAGTGAAAAAAATCTTTTCCATAAAAAAAAAAAAAGCCTTTAAATTGCAAAAAGGATGATATTATTTTATTATAGATTTTTTAAAAAACACTAATATTAGAAAAAAATACTTACAATATAGATTATATATGTGTATATGTATTGGTATCAGATAAAAGATTTTTAAAAATATATTTAAATTTTGTATCAAATACAACAAGTTATTAATACTACCATCCAAACTGCTTAGCAATAAAGAGTCTTTATTAAAAAATTATATTCAGGAAATTATAACTTTCAATGACGGTGGTAGAACAGACATTTGATGTCTATCTCACCTTTCTGATCTTCCAAAGGAGAATCACAGAATATTCGGAGCTGGAAGGGACCCAAGAGGATCATAAAGTTCAACTCTGAAGTGAATGGCCCATACAGGGATCAAACCCACAACTTTGACACCATCCGCACCCTGCTCTAACCAATTATTTGAAGTCTGAGGAAGTCCAGCTACAGCAGGGCCTATCCCACTCCCATTTTGGATACACCAAGCAAAAGGCACTCACTACTTTCAACTCTTCAATTCCATTCTTGAACTGTCAGCTTGTTCCATCCAGGTCAGTGTTTGCCCAGCCATCAATCTTCCAACCAAAAGGGTTAAAACAAAGCATTGCCTAAACCACCAAAATTATCCCCTTAGTATCAATTTATATTTCATTAACCTAAAGAATCAGTGCAAAGTGACCAAGATGGTTGTTTAATGTTTCAAATAATCCGAAATATGCAAATAAGATCCTCATTTTCCTCTAAGTTTAAAATTCTGTAATAAATAATTCCTACATTTTAATGCATTTAATCCAAGAAATGAACTAGCTGTAATAAACTTCCTAAAATGCACCTGATAATTAAAAGTTTCTTGAAAACATGCTATAGTCAACATATTCTAGGCAGGAGGAAAACTCCAATATACAAATCAAGAGAGCTGTCAGACACCTGATTTGGCTTTGGAACAGGCTGCAGTTAAGGCAGATATCCACTAAGTGGCATTAGCAACCCAAACACCTAATTTTGACAAAAAGTGATCATAATACAGCACACTTTACCTCCTACAAACAAATTGATGGAAAACGTTTCCTTTGAATGATTCATTTTATTCAATTTTGTCATAAGCTTTGGCATAATTCCAAACAGCATTAGCAACTTACTTTTCAGATCAAGACATTTATTAGAAATAAAACCATCATGACAAACCTATTAAACAAAGCAAGCAAGATATGGGAGCAATATGAGTTTAAAATAAGACACATTAAACTACAACAAGGTATTTTAAAAGTAGCTGGGGTTTCAGAAGTGCTGTAAATCAACAAGTGTAGTATTTCCTGTTGTGAAGTATAAAAGTATAAAAGTCACACCAGATGTTTACTTTAGATAAAACACTTAAAAAAAAAATAGGTAATTCTAATAATTTAGATATGAGGCTACCTGATTCTAGAGAGTATTAAAGATTACAATAATTGGGAAAGTAAGAAAACTACTACACTTCACTAATTATTTAAGGATTTGTTTTCAAAATATTAATTAAGGGTTAATGACTGTAAGTATAGGGTTTTGACAATTGTTTACTGGAAAAATGCCTTTAGGAACAATATAAATACCAGAGAAAAGTATTAGAACAGAACTCTCATTTTAAAATAGTTTTTCCCTATTCCTATTGTTTGTCCCTGGTCTTTTATCACTATCAAGTTTGTTCATACATAAACAGCTCCTGAAAATAAAGGGAGGTGGAAAAATCAGTATTACTGTATAGAAGATTACAGAAAAATTAAATGAGCAAGTACTTCTGTCTCTCAGCCTCATCAAAACATATATTTTAAGCTTGTGAAATGTCTTATATATGCACTCAAAATTCTCAGCATACTTCAGTGCTACAAGGAGCAAGACATTCCTTTTCTTTTTTTTTAAGTGATTTTTTTCTCCTCGCTGGCCACAGAGGAATTGCATTAGGACATAGTCCTTTTTCCCTACATCCGCCTACGACAAACATTTGCTGCAAGTCAGCGACTCCAAAACCAAATTGTTTACAATTAACTCAAAAAGCCATTAAAAAATTGTTTCTTTGTTCCAGTTGGAAAGAGAGACAGCCAGATGTGTGGCTTGTTGATCCTGCTCTTTTCTGACCTCTGAGTGTAGGAAGAACTGCAGCTGAGGAAGGAAGTCAGCAAGTTGTGCTAATGAAGGTGAACATTGCAAAAAAAGGGCTTACAATCTTTTTCATGGAAGAAAAATATATGTGAAAGAGGTTTTTTTATTAAAAAAGAGATAACAAAAGGCCTTATTTTTTCCTATTGGTGAAAAATTAGAGCCTTTGTTTCAGAAGAAGTGACTGAGTTTCTCTTTTGCTACTTTTGAAAAATTTTACCCTTAATTTCAAAAACTTCATTAAGTTTGAGGTGTCTGTAAATAAGCAGACATCTCATCATTAACACCTGCTGGAAAACCATCCTTCTTTGAAGACATAAAACTCAGGAAAAGCATTTTAATTTTAGGCTCTGAGTCACAGTCTAGCACTACAGACCAAAATCTGGCATAAAGCTGAATTCCAGATTGAGAGTGTACCCAGTTCTTGGGAAAACACATCTGGCCAACAATACAAGGCAACCCCTACAATTACCACAGTACTTTTCTTCACAGTTCTCCCTGAAACACATTTATGCATTTTATCTGTAAAATACCTGGCAATGAATTAGACTAGAGGTCTGTGTTGAAAACTTCATTACATGGTACTCCTCATAACCGTACAGAACACGCCCATACAAGATACTATGTGAGATAAAATCAGTCTCAAAAACTGCACAGCAACAGGCGTGGAAAGTTATCATCTTGTTTATGAACTTTTAATTACTTCCTAAAAAAATGTCTGAAATGCATTCTGAACTTCTATGACCACCGTGCTCCTCATTGTATCAAGATAGCCGAGATGTTAGTAAGTTATCATGGCCTAAGGTAAACTAAGGACACATTTGTGTGTGAAGTACAAATTCACTCCAGCGATTCAGCTTTAGATCTTAATTCTGGCACTTAAGCATCAATCTTGAAGCAGTTAGTGAAGCCTACTTTAGGCATCCAACTTAATTGTCTGGACTAGGTTAAATGTTTGATCTTGCTGTCCCTGCATTGCTAACTTCATCTTAACAGTTCACACTACTTTTGGTAGAAAATGATGCCTAATTCTTGTCAAGCAGTTACTATTTTAAGAACATACTTACCATGTGAAGACCTGAATATAATCATCATAGTTTGTCTTCCAACTGTCTGTTATGATATTATTTAACTAAGAAACTTTCCAATGTATTCTTAGAAAACAGGAAACTGAAAATGAAAACTAGTTTACTCGCTTCCCACCCCATGTGCTGCTGCTCCCAAGGTCATTTAAAAAAGCAAGAGTAATAGATCACCATATACATGTATATACAAAACACTTCTGAAAACAGTTATACAATTATTTAATCTGATAAGAACATTCAAACTCTGGAGAATTAAAGCAATAATACATGTCACACCTTTCAAAAGTTGTAAGAGATATCGGCCATTTAAAAATAGTGTACGAGGTTCAGTCTTTCTCTTTGCACTGACAGAAATTAAAACCTTATCATGTAAAATTCCCAGCACAGCTCAAACAGCTCACAGCTAAGAGCACAAAATATTGCTTCTGCTGCATTAGTATTTAAAATTTATTACTGGCTTGTCACTTTTATATTAAGATTTGATTTTCAGAACCTTTCCTTTTACAAAAAAAATCTTCATATGCTTCTACAGCTTGTATTTTGCCAGTCTGAAAAAAACCCAATATTTAAGATCAGTGAAGTCATATTTAAGGGTTTCATTTTGAAAAAAAAAGTCTTAACTGTAAAAGATCTCAAAGAGCAAACAGTGAGGACTTCACAAATATAGCAGGTAAAACAAAATACTAATTTTCTTACCAGGTGTAATTCCTACCAGTTTATTATTTTCTACCAATGAACTTAATAAAAGTGAACCACACTGCAGTCATATTAACTTTCTATGGAATAAATATGAAATAGCCCATAATTTAACAAATCTCTATTCCCTCATTTCACTCCCTTTTTTTTTCTCCTCATTTCCTGTGTCTTCTGATACACCAAGAGTATTATTCATCACTCCTACCATTTTTCCTTTTATTCTTCCTTTTCATTCTATTTGTACTGCCTCCAAGATCTCCCTTCAACTCATCTCACTCCCCCCCAGTGGAGTAGATAAGTCCATGCTGAGCACTCATTTTTGAGTTTCTCTCCTCTCTGGCCCAGAAGGATCATCCTGGGCCATTAATTTTAGTTGAAGTGCTATTATAAAATTTAATAGGTATGTCATATACATAATTCCTATTTCAAATCCCATATGACTGTAACAAAATAGAAGGTTGGAAGCTCTTTTAATGGAGAAAATAAAACCTAAAAATAAAATAAGCAAAATAGCTTTGCTGCTTATGTATACAGTCCTTACAAGTTCACATCAGTCGTTTAAAACAGAGAATAATTTTCTACACTGCAGAAATTGTCAAGCTCTGGCTGCAGCTGTTCATCTTAAGTCTCTCCTGCCACCCCTCCCATCCACTTTGTCCCTTGGACCTGGGTTTGTTCAGCCATCCAGTGAAATGAAACAGGAATATCGCTGTCTGTCAGCTATGCTGGTTCCACATCCTTTGTGACCTTAAAGTGATAAATCTCTACACCTTCCACCTCTGCAGGTGGCTTTATTTCTTTTGAACAAACCTCCACATGACCAGCAAACACCTTTATTTTGACAGACTCCCCTGGGTTCACCTGGGTACTGTGAACCAGCTTCGACAGAAACCCAGTCAGGCTGCTGCCATGTTGGGCTTATTTTCACCTACAACAAATGGAAGTTTTTGCAGGCTTTTGCCCACAACACCACTTTTTGGATGCCTCTCACAGCAAGCTGAATTAATGACAGCATGCACTGTTACTAAAGCAGGGTTAGCTTAAAGAATCCCTTCCATACCCAGTGGCTTCCATCTCTCTGAGAAACCACTGGATCAAAGCCACCATCTCGCACAGCCTTACTATCCACAATACTTAATATCCACACAACTACTAGTTAAGATACTATTGCCTTTCAGATTTTAGGCTTTGCATGCTGCAAAGCACTCCAGGTCAAATGTCCTGTCTGCTTCACGTTTCCCTGGAGTCCAGGAAGGGCTGGCAAACAGCACTGTTTGGGTCACAACCACCAGAACTGATGTCTGTGACTCTCAGCCGTGCAGCCCCAGTGCAGTGCTGGCCACAACTCAGCTGCATGTGAAGTGTGACAGAGATCTCCCTTCTGGTCCCTATAACCTTTGTAGAAAACATGCGAAGCCAGACTGGCATTTCACTAAGAAGAAGGTAATCTTCAGTGACAAATTTTCTCTTAATTACATCTACAGATCAAAACTTTCTAGTTCATCTCTATCCCCATCTGCTTTCTCCCCAGCTATTAAAGTCTGCAGCTGTTCACAACCCCTTCACAGTCTTCCTCATGTATCAAACCTTTTCTTGGAGCAGAGAGAAATAAGGAGTTCAAAGCCAATAAAACAATTTGTTGCTGCAGGTACTGGCACTGATTCCCTTGCACTGACACCAGTACTTGTGTGAATCTGCAGTGAGCTGATGCAGAGGTCTAAACTGACAGAAAAGTAATCCTCTGGGAAGCCTTTGCAATCCCACAGATTTTCAGCAGCAAATTCCCTAAACCAGCATATCCTGCTGAGTGAAGGTGTTGATGCAAGAGAAGGGGCAGACAGCACTCACCTACCCCTCTAGATGACAATGAGCTAATAGAACAACTATACACCTGATCACAAAATTCAGTCCTGTACGTATACTGACCATACAAGAGTGGCTGTTGTGGTTTCTCTCAGGGAACATAGAAATTTAGGACAAATGAACTATTAGTACTTAAAATCTCAAATAACATTGCACTAATTCAACAAATACATAAGCATTGCACAAAGCAAAGTCCAGCATATTGCCCTCTTTAGCTTTCCCACAATTCAGGTATAAAAGGAAGGGGGTGCTTAACACAAACACTCGGTTATGTCTTACCTAGAAATACAGTGGTTCCAATTCACATTCAAAAATCCAAAGAGGTGATGCTAAACATTCAACGTCCGTCTGTCATGAAAAACATTCAAGATTACACTTGGGATCACTTTGCTCTTCCCTATCTCAATTTTGCAATGCAACTTTCTAGCTTAAAAAAGAAATTTCCATGAGAAATGGAAATTATTCTATTCAAAGTGAAATTTGTAACATCCAAAAATTTTTGTAGTAATACCATTAAAAATGAAGCTGGGCTGAAATGATCAGGTATTCAAACTAGATTTTATTCCATATAATTCTGCTGAACAGATTCAATTTAAATTGGATTTTAGAATAAGCTGTTGCTAAGACTGGTACAGCCAAAGGAAAATAATGTGCACTGGTAATGGTATGCATTATATTAAGAATTAAAAGATATAATAACGAAATCATGGAAATAGGAATTCATTTCCAAAACATTTAGCAATTTAGTATAAAGGCTATATTTATGTAAAACAACATTTATATTGAAAAAAGTCCAGTTAAAGCAGTTCTAAATTCAGAAATTAATTTTCCAATCTTTTGAAACTACTGAAATAAAGAATGTAATTTAAATGCCCAATAGTGGTCATTTCATTTTGCAAGTATTGAGGCAGGGGAGGCCACTAGAAAAACAAGGGGACCGGCTCCTTCATAAGGTTCTATAGGACAGCTATTTTAATGTTACTTTTTCAACTCTCTAAATAAAATAACTTAAGAGAAGTGCAAGCTTGCTCCCAAAATAATAGTGAAGGTAACAAGGAAAATAAATTCCCCACAGAAAAGCTTGGAAGTGAACTTCTGTTTTGACCATAACCTCAATAATGTTAATGTAACTGCACAAACACTCTTCCCAAATATTCAGTTTCACTGTCCTCACGATCTCAGAGGTCAAGCTATCCGGTTCATAAATCAGCTTAATTCAGCTTAATTAAGTTTTGGCTTTGAAAAACACATGGTTGTGTTTCTGGAGCTATATTTATAAACATGTGACTAAAAACTGGGTTTAATCTAATTATGGATTTTTATTCATTTAATTTCCAAATAGTAACCTTGACTGCTGCTTAGAGAGGAATTACCTTTTGAAACTCAGGGGTGGTGCCGGGCAGATTCGTTTTTTTCCTAAAAAGATGTTCCTTACTGCAAATTGTAACAATTCATTATAAAAGATGATTAAATTATATCAAAATGTAACACTAATTTCCCAGTAGAACACCCACACAGGGAACTAATTAGCAATAGCTCCTCTGTGTAAACAAATCTTTGTACCAATTAGTAGCCAGTCAAGTCAGGAAACTCCCTTTCTCTAGGGGAAAAACATTTTTTTTTTTAGCATTGCTTTACTTTGCTGCTGGCTGCAAATTCTCTCCAGTTCTGTAGCAATGCATGGTATTTACAACTTATATTTCAGAGAGTTTGATGGGAACTTGGTCAAGATTTGGAAAAAAAAAATGGCAGTAGGAGACCCATAAAAATTACAGAACCAGGACTTCAAAAGGGATGTGAACAAATCCTGCTCTCTGCCTAAGCCAATTCTGTCCCAAGGGTTTACCCAGACCAGAACAATAACAGTGAAATGACTCAAAACAAACAGTGGAGTAAATGAAAAAAGTACATGGGAAGAATTATTCTCAATTGTTGTTCTATAATGAGAAAAGCAAACAAATAAAAACCTCAAGGCGAGAATATTATGCCCAGATAGCATTCTGAAAGCATCAGTGAGGTGCAAGAGTAAAACTGCATAAAGGATGGTATTCAAGGGGGGCTGAGTGTTCATTTATCATTGATGATGTTCAAATCTGCTCAACAGCTGTTCTGTGCAAGCCTGAAAGTACTAGAGTTGACTCTTACCTTGTTGAGGATGATCCAGAGCCTTCCCAATACTTAGACAGAGGCTGCAATCTGTGAATTTTAAAATTTATTTAAAAGGATTGTTATCAATGAAACAGTTTTAATTACTGAGTAAAAATCAGAAAAGTTACTTAAATGCCTTCAATAGAGAATAACTTCCCTTTTTTCAAAAGCAAAGAGCACTCTGCAAGGTGTCTTCTACCGTGCATTACTCCCAGAGCCAAAGGTCAATTAATCTCATACTGCCACACACCAGGGTAGTGAACTACTGTTGCAGGAACACCTCAGGACAGGGAAAGGACTGGCAGCACCTCACAGAACCCAGAAACCCACCCTTTCCCATAGAGAAGTGATGTAGTAAGAGACAACTTCTGACCCTCCAGTGCTACAGGACTGCAAAAACCAGCTCTAAATACCATTGTTTTGTCCCCTTACCTTTTGACCCAACAACAACAAAAATGACAGGCCTGAAAGACTCTCTAATTCCAGCATTGATTACATTTATATAGAAAAACTAAATTTTGGAAATAAAAACCCATCAACTATCAAGGAGAACCTCCTTTTCAGCTGAATTATAAAATTACAAAACTTTTGCAACTTACACAGAATAGCTATCCCTCAGCACAACTTAAGTAGTAACTAGGACTGAATTAGCTTTTTAATCAAATACACACAACATTCTGGAAGTCTGCTTTTTAATCTTTTAAAAAAATTATCTCAGATATCTAAATTTCTTTCAATATAAAACAAAATGAAACACAAAATCAAACGGGATGTAAAAACGATGTCAGTGTAATTCACGGGGTTAATGTGATTAGCAGGTATGAAAGGGGCATTAAAAAGAAGACTACGAACAGATGCCAGGAAGCATTTCTTGTTCGTGAGCAATAACTGCACGGAATGGGCTGCAAGGCAAGTTCACTGAGGTATCACATTTGGATTGAGATGCCATCGAGTGGGAAAGCCGATGCCATGGAAGGGAAGGAGGATAAACTACTCTGAAAAGTTTAGAGTTTCCAGTTTCATATCTTTAAAATATTCCTTTTAAAGTGGAGATAAACATCCCAAGATTGGTATCAAGAGTTTTCCATAGGAAAGCTGAGGGGAATGAAGAGGAACAACAATTTAATGAGTTTAGAAAATAACTAAATATCAAGATACTCCTTACAACACTGTTACATAACCACAGGGTGAAGAAACATATTTATGAGTAACTGCTCCTGTCCTTGGGAGAATTTGTGAGTCAGAAAAAAAGTAAAGTGATCATTTCTTAAACACCAGCCTGATAAAAATGGACTGAAATAAATAAGGCACTCTTTTCTACTTTAGTAGAAACCTTAATGCTGCTTTAAGGGAAGGATATTAACAAGGAGGCATCACATATTAACACAGAAGAGAAAATTCTCTTTTACTACTTTGGCAAGATCCAGCAAGTCAATTTATCCATAGTTAAAATGCATTTATACAATGAAACATGGGAGTCAGTTCAGTTCCCTCAGTGTAGTAGTCTGGGGGACCTGCGGGGAGTAAAGCTTATTATCCACCTAGGGATTTGAGCAGTCGTAGTTCACAACCAATTTGATTAAGGAAAAACACAGCTGCTATTTTGAAAGTTTCCTGCTGTGTAAGAAATAATTAAGGCTGTACAATCAGTATTCAAGTAAGCATAAATAGCAAAGATGTTAAATTAATTCTATTTGGAAATAAAGAGTTAAGTGAAGCTGCATTACAGAACAGAATACATAATGTTGTAGTTCAAAGGCAAAAGAGAAGAGTTAAATGAGATGAAGTGTGCATCAGAGGTCAAACTCTCAATCCTAAATATGCAACCACAACATTATTTCATGTTTTAAAGTCCTTTACTCAAGAAGTAGAAAGTAAAAGTTCCAAAATGAAGCAATGAATTCTATTCTGATTTAAAATACAAAAAAGGAGCAGCAGCTGAACACACTTATCTATGTATAAACTGAAAAAGCACAGAATCCTTAAAACTTCTACTACCAAGCCAGTACTATTTAAATATTACGCAGAAAAATGCGAGAGATGTCAATGGCAATATAGGTAATTCAGGGCAGCTCATCCTTAGAGCATCCTGACCTGCACTTCCAATTCTCTCCCCACACAACCCTCAAAGCACAAACTGCACCAGGAATTCCCAGCCCAGGGATGGCACTCAGCCTTGTCACTGTCAGTGTGGGGACTGGGAGCTCAGTTTCTGATTGCTGGACCACTTCCAGGTGGAGAAATACATGACAAGGTTACCAAGAAGCCTATGCCATCCCAGCAGCTATTCCTCGTGTCCTGCAGAAGCGAGGTGGTGAGACAGATGGCTGTGCTCTACTGACTAGAGTCAACCCTTGAGCTGTCTGTTGGACCAGACACTGTTAAGTCATTAGGATGCTAATAGCTTTAACACTGCTTAAAGTAAAAAACACCCACACACAAAACTTCACACCCTACAGTTTTTGCTAAATATAAGGTTAGACTTGCACCTCCCTGACAGGAGGCAAACAGACAATTAGAAGAAGAGGGCTGAGACATCTGCTTAAGACAGGGATTCCCCAGGGAAAAGCTAAGGATCATGCCAACTCAGGTTTGCACTAGCATGTTGCTACTGCTCCTTTAGCTAACAGAAGGCAAAGCTTAGGCCAGGGATAAATTTTACTCTACTGCCAGGATATACATCCTCTGGTTGAGGATGTTGTAGATGCCATCTGCTTAACATTCAGTTTATTCATTTTGATTTAAAATGCCAGGCCATAATTCTTCAAATATATTCTTTTTTTTTTTTAAACAAGTGCTTTCAAAATGGCTGATTATATTTGTGTATTCCCTGGGGCTTGTCTTATTAAAAAAATATGAAACTCAATTATTCTATGATTTTAAGTTGCTCTGGCTTATTTTTCCTGCTTTCCAGACAGCTTCTCACTTCCAGGCTTGAAAGAATTTTTCTTCTACCTTCCTAAGCACACAGTGACAATGCTGCCACTGCCTTCCCAAAGAAGCTGCTGAATCCCAGCTTCCTGGAAAGCAGGATCTGTGGCCACATATATGTCAAAAAATAAAATAGACCAGGGCACACAGCCACGTTCTGGGCTTGGAACCAGCAAACATGTCACAGCTTGAAGCTGGACAACTAAAATCCTACTCCTCCATACAGCCTGGCCAGATCCAAACCGCCTTTTGGAAATGGTCCATAGTGTCTCCTAACCCCAGAACTATGCTTGGGCATTATCTGGGAGAGTGTTAGTTGGCATAGAACAAAACTGTGTCATGAGAAGTACTAAAAATGTAACAGTAGAGTTGCATGCCATATCCACTCCTCATTTAGTTCCTACTATGAACGTGCATCACAAATACAGTACCCAGTTGCTTCTGGAGAACATAATTTTTAGAAGTTAATTCCATAACCAGCCAAATGCATTTCAGAATTAACAAGTCACCCTCACCTAGGTGGTTGTTGCTTTCAGATCAGGGGAACAGAACCACATAAACATAAGAGCTGAGCATTTGTGTTTCCACAGGTGTCATAGGCAACACAAGTGAAAATTTGCACTCTCTAGGTTTTGGAGCTTTTTAATGTGTTCAGATGGACTGAACATGAGCATCTGATTTCTTAATTTCGGCAAGCCTGGATTGCTGCCAGTAGAACATTGGCCCTGACTGTCAGTTGGTATGAAGTGGGCATAGCTCTATCAACTGCATCCCAATGCACAGCTGAGACTCTGCTTCTCCAAGCTTCACCCACATCGTGGTGATAGGCAAGGAAGAAATTCATCTTACAAGATCAATGCTTACAAGCATTTTAAGAACAAATCTTTTTTTTCGATAATTCACAAAGTTATGTATGTCTTCACAAATTTGTTTCTTTTGTCGAAGTCAGAAATCAAATTAATTACTTAAAAAAACTTCATGCAAACCTGAATTGTAAGCACTTGCCCTTGTTTTTCTCAAAAAGGAACACAATCAAGAAGTTTTTGTAAACACCAGAGAGGCACATAAAACCTTCCAAAGGAAAACACAACTAATGTGGTGCAAATCTGGATGTAAATATTGTACTTGGCCAGAATTACTGTGTGTAAAACTTTGTATAGATGTGATTATGCAGTGTCATAGGGGACTGAAAAATCATCCTGACAGTACAAAAACATACAACCCTTTCACACCTGCTGACCTACAGATCATCATCTTCAGCGCCAACTCCTTACCTTGGAGTCTTAAGTGCAATGGTATTGTATTTCGGGTTTCCATGGCAAGGTTTTGGTAGTGGGGAGGGCAGTGAGGGGGAACAGGACAGAATGACACAACTCGCCATTGGCTAAGGACAAGCCCATCAGTGATGGTGGCAGCACCTCTGGGATAACTGAGTTAAGAAGGGGGGAAAAAAAACTGCTGCAGAACAGCAGCCAAAGAGAGAAGTGAGAGCATGAAAGCAACAGCCCTGCAGACCCAAGGTGAGTGCCAGAGGGGCCGAAGGTGCTCCAGGCACTTGAGCAGAGATCCATCAGCAGCCCCTGGTGCAGCCCACGGTGAGGCAGCTGTGCCCCTGCAGCCCATGGAGGCACACGGCAGAGCAGAGATCCACCTGCAGCCCATGGAGGCACACCCCTGAGCTGGTGGATGTCTGAAGGAGGCTGTGACTCTGTGGGAAGCCCCTGCTGGAGCAGGCTCCTGGCAGGACCTGTGGCCTATGGAGAGAGGAGCCCACACTGCAGCAAGCTGTTCCTGAAGGACTGCATCTTGAGGGAGGGATCACATTGGAGCATTTCATGAACTGCAGGCCATGGGAAGCACTCATGTTAGGAAAGTTCATGAAGGACTGTCTCCTGTGCGAGGGACCCCATGCTGGAGAAGAAGAAGAATGTGAGGAGGAAGGAGTGGCAGAGGTGGGCTGAACTGACTGCAACCTACATTATCTGTCCCCCTGTGTTGCTTGAGGGAAAGAAGTAGAGAATTTGACAGTGAAGTTGAGTACAGGAAGAAGAGTAGGGTGGGGAGAAGGTGTTTTAAGATTTGGATTTATTTCTCATTATCCTACTCTGATATGATTGGTAGTAAGTTAAACTAATTTCCCCAAGTGAAGTCTGTTTTGCCCATGACAGTCACTGATGAGGGATCTCTCTCTGCCCTTATCTCAGCCCACAAGCTTTTCATTATGTTTTCTCTTCCCTGCCCAGCTGAGGAGGGCAGTGACAGGGCAGCTTTGGTGGGCACCTGCCATCCAACCAGGGTCAACCCACCTCAGTATTGACAAAACTGCTTATTACTCTGTAAAACCTTGAGCACCCATTTATAACTGTTGGGATAGCAGCTGCCAATCTGGTCCAGTGGGTCCATCTAATAATCCACCTAATAACCATCTGCTCCAACCTAATAGTCCCAGATGAACTCCTACGCTCTGATTTACCAGTGAATACTTTAATTGTAGTGTCTTGAACTACAGGTACAATTTCAGTCTTCCAAAGAGATGAAAAGATGACAAATGTATCTCAACAGTGACATCAACACAACTAAAGACCATTACTCCAATAAACCATAAAACCATCAGATGTTTCAAGAAAAACAACCAAAAGTCTAAAACACAACAAAAACCCACCCACATATGTGAAGTAAAAAATTTATTAAATCCCAGTGATGATAACACTGCAGGCATGAGACAGACATCTGTTTTTCAAAGATCTTGGCCTACACCCTAGTTCTGATGTAAAAAATCCCCAAAAACAACAGCTAGAGAGAAAAAAAGAAAAAATTACTTTAGATCCATAATTAGTATGGTCCTTTTGCTCTGTTCCCAGGATACCTACTAGAAAACGGTGATGCTAGGAAATATAGGAAATGACTGTTCATTACTAAGATCTTAATTTTCTCCAGCTCCCTTTGGACTCCTTGACAAAATGCTTCAATTCATATGAAAGTACATGTTTGGGTTGAAGATCTCCATTTTTCATAGTTGTCAAAGAAAAAAGTCTGGTTTGCACAGACACATCTATTTTGCTGTGATTTCTAAAACATCTTGTGTTGGAGTGAGCAAGAAGAGAGACATCTGATTTATATGCCCCCATGTCAAATCGCTTCACAGCATCAGTAAATAAAGGGAATGTGCAAGGCTGACTAAATCCAAGCTGATCAATACTGTGAAATATTGACTCAGAGATGGCTTTGAACACACACACACACAGGACTTTAGCTGGCAGCATGGTTGGACTTGACCATCCTGGTGCTTGCTCTGCACTCTGATGTAGAATCAGGAGCCCATCAAACACCACCTAGTGACCCATGCCAGAAACTGGGTGGAACTCTTTAAAGTTGCTAATTGCCTAAAACTGTAACCCTCGTCAGTGAGAGGGCTATGCTTTTTGTCAGAATATGTCAAAGGAACTCTTGCTTTATTGTACACTGAGAGTCACTGTGAGACTGCAGAGTAAGAGAGCTCAAACGTTTTGTGAAAAGGCACAGAGGTGTCCAGATTTGATCTCTGAGCAAGTCTTCAGAGTATCACCCAATTAGCCTGTTTTCTGGAAAAACTGGAGATGAAGATTTTAACAGTGCAAAATTAAGCAATGAATTCAGGCATGCCTACCTACAGTCACTGGCACGAGATGGGAGAATACCACATACAGTCGTTCCTTAACAACCAGCAGGAAAGTGTCTGCAGGTTTGAAGGATAGCCTAATCCCTAAGAACTGAAGTTATCTCCTTTCCAAACTCATTTATATCCCTTCCCTTCAGAATCTCTCATCCATGCAGAAAAAAAAAAAAAAAAAGGAAAAAAAAGTTATTATAAGAATGAAATGTTTGATTTCAATGTCACTTAAAGGAAATACTACCACATACTTTGCTCGTAATACCACATTAAACACAGAAAGCTGAATGTTTTGTACCATGTACAAGAAACAAAGCTACCTGAATAATTTCCCCCCCTCGTGCCCCCCTCCCTCTGGCCCCAACCTCATCTTGTGATTCTCTCTAAAGCGAGTCATATGGCAGCACTTTTCTCCTTTTATGGGCAAAAAAAAAAGGAGAAAGGAAGTCAGCAGCTGAGCAGGACTGCACTGCCACATGAATTAAGCAGCCCAGAGTTGTGCTGCTCCTCTTGCATCCCTACCTCAGTGCTTTATGGATAGGTACTCTCAGAGAGGGACACTATGAATCAGCTTCCACTTAATGCATATATAATTACATGTCACTGAGTGTTTCACGCTGAACCCGTCACCACAGCATGCATTAGAAACCAAAGGATAGAAGGCATGTAATATATTTGCATTTGCTTATCTACCATCTCCTTCCTTTGTCTGAATGTCCTGTCAATAGCAGGAAAACCTCTTCTTTGGGAAACAGCTGTAGTGATAGTATGACACTGAGCAGCAATAAAATTATAGTACTTTCTGCTGCAAGAATTTACATGTGTCCCACACTGCCCCAGTGACTACCACCCACATTCACCTCAATCCTTTTTCTCAGCAGCTCTACAAGATGGAAGCTGGGAAAGTTATTAGTAATCCAGTTTAGCAAATCTGTCGCTTTTTTTAAGAGAGAGAACTGTGGAAATTTCATTAGCTTAATGTTAGGGAAAGGTAAATAACATACAAAATTCCCTATGTATCAAGAATAAAAGCCTTATTGTTATTTTATCAATGGAAAGAAAGGAATCATTGTTTCTGCCTCAATAACTGATACTAAACAATATGAGGACTCACATCCATAAACAGCTATAGTATTGAGAAATTATAAAGAAATACACCTCCTCTCCATGCACAGGTGATGTGATCAAGAATTTGTAAGTACTCTCATGTCCCACCCAAGCATAGGCAGCAGCATCCATCAGCCAGAGCACCACAGTGTGCATATGGCCACAGGCAGGACACCTGCTGTGAGTCTGGGAACACACCTGTCAGCCTTACAGGTATCACCCCTGAGTCAGAGCCACCCTGCTTTCCTCCAGCTCTTTATGGGCCCTCATTCTGAGTTTTATTTGACTATTACAACTTAATTTGACTACTAGAACTTAAACTTTGACTACTTTGTTTGGAAATGATGCTGAAAACAACTGAATTCAATTACATGAGCTATGTTTGCTGGGTCACAGCCCACACTTCAAAGTTAAAATGTAGATAAGCATTTCCAGGGTTAGAGGCCCTGTCCTCAAAACTTTTTTTTTTTTTTTTTTTGGTTTTTTTTAGGAAGGAAGCAGTCTCCCTGGTTATCAGATTGTTATCAGGTCAGATCAGATGGCCAAAACAGCAGAGTTCAGTAAGGAGTTTAAAATGATCCCATCATTTTTTGAAGTCTAGCATTGCTATTACACAAAACATGGAACTTGTTAAATATATGTATATAAGCATATTTCTTACTGTTAAAGATTAACCATATACTCCTTAGAAGATTTGAAGTGTTACCACAGTTTATTTAATTCCCTATTGAAAATGTTGTTTCTTTATAAACATGGACTATTTCTTTTAAAAGTAGTATTTTAAACCTGTAGGTGTCCCTTTGCCTTATGAATAACTTAGAAGACGCTGAATAACAGCAACCGCCAAAGTACAAACACTTTATTACAATTGTGGTGACTCAGACTGTCAGGATTTGGCAGCCCACAGTGCTCCTCAGCAGCAGAACAAAAGGGGATTTTTTTTGGCAGTTTTACTTTTAGTTCAGTAAAGGACAACATGATACTGTCTGTGCCTTAATGAATCAAAACCTCTGTAAAACAAAGGCGTAAGTATTCAGACCCCAATCATTTTCTGTCTCACAGTATAAAAACGGACAAACATATTACCTGTACGTGTAGGACCTCTAATATGTGTGCTCTGTCCTTGTCTTCCAGGGAAAAAAATAAAATTAATAAAAGCAGTAAGATTATCTAGTTATGGAAATACACATCAGTTCTACAGGCAACACAGTCCCAAAATACTTCAAGATCAAGAAATATTTTCTGTTTTCCTGTCGAATACAAGAGATGCTGATAAAAAATTCTAAATGGATTTCACCTTCACTAACTAAAAACATGAACCCCATAGACCTAAGCATTGCACTATAGTAACACAATCTCTTGTATTCAGAGCATAAAACACATTTTGAGGGAGACTCATTTCCCAACACCCCCATCACAATCTCACCTGGAACAGCAAAACTGTCCCCGCAGTAATTGGTGTTACAGAGCCCTGCTGCAGCACAGCCTTGTGAGAGGGTGAGGGAAGTACTCCAGTCAGTCCTACAGGGCTTTTATGAGTTAGTAATAAAAACATAGGGAAAACGGTTACAAAATATCAGAACCCATTTCCTCTGCCACCATCAATTATTAGGGAGAGGACTTATTCCCAGAAGCTTCTAAAGATGCCAATATCCATCATGAAATCTGTATCTGAAGAAGTCGCCAACTGCCTACAGATGATCCTTGAAGCAAAACACTGCAATTACAGAGCAATACAGCACAGGGAGTCAGACTGTGTGTATGTGGGTGGGACAAAGTGTAACAGACAAAATTAGACTGTTCCTGGAAATACAACATAACAAATTTAACAGTCTAGCCTTCTCAAATATGAAGAGATCTCACAACTCTGAGAAATGTTATAGAATTTTCCCCTTGCCATTGTTTCCCTCCCCAGTTTCCACAGCATTATAGCAATCCCCTCTGAAAAATTAGGACCAACAGATCACCCACACCACATAAATACTACTGTATGTCTCCTAGGGAGGCTATTTAAACACAATTCTGGAACCAATTTACTGGAGATAGAATCATATGGATCAGTTATCAGAGAAAATTTTCCTTCTTCCTCAGTCAGTTCTGCTCTGTAAGTGGCACTACCACTCAGCATTTCGATACCAGCTAAAATCAGTAATGAATTTTTGCCCCACAGCTCCACACCATTATTAACATGCACGAGAGAAACCAGAAGATGAACTTTCTCCCCTCTTCCCAGAAAGCCATTAACTCAAGCTAACCTTCCAGATTTTATCTGGGGCAGCTGCAAAATGAAAATTATAATTATCAAGCTAGATATTAAAAACACAAAAAGCAGGTTTACTTTGAAATATCTTTGAAAAACATTAAAATAACCCCTCCCTCCCACTTCTCAGTATAACCACATTCAGCTTAAGCAACAATAGTCTTAGGACTCTACTGGGCTCAGTTCAGCTGCAGAGGCAAATAGTACTGAGCTCTTTTAAAATATCCTAGTAGGTACTCCAGGACATGGGCCTATGCAGGACATGGGTTTTCCAGCCTCCTTGCATCTGCTAACCAAGTATAGATGCAACAGACGTTGCAAAGCATCTCATCAAAGAAAAAACATTTACACTGGACAACTGAATCAAACCAGACTCAAATTGTGTCCTAAACCCAAAAGACCTTCTCTGGAAGTCCTTAGTCTTGCTGAATTCTGGCCTTCATCTCTTCAAAATCTATACTCATCATAGATTTACTAATCCATATGAGTCTAGAAGCCCAAATTGGACTCACAGGAGAATTTTGAGCATGGCTGCAACATATTTAGGTATATAAGGGAAAGTAAGATAACTCGGATAGCAAGCAGGAAGCCATCTAACCTAACAGGTAAGAAAGTTGTGAAGGCTGTACCTTAAACTGATGTCACCTATTCCTGGAAGCTGAAGAGGTACCTATGTTATCAAAAAGGGTTGTAAAACCCTCAGGCCTCCCTAGAAGCAAGATACAAAGTCATTCCTTTCACAAGCTCCCAAGGAAAGGAGTCATGCAATTTTGAAGTTTCGGATGAGAGGGCAGGAGCATGCCCTTAAGCACCACCGAGCTATCTAAAAGCATCAGGAAACCAACCACAGAGGAAGTAGAAGTGGGTGGTAGGCTCTTTTCAGGTTGAGAGACTGGCTCCCAACCACATCTCTGCACACCAGGGTAGTGCCCTAAACCACAGGCTATTGTCTGTCCTAAGACTATTCCTGCTGAAGTTATGAAATGGAAAAATATTTACTGGATGAAAGAATGAAACACCTATAGAAACCAGGTTTCTCTCACCTGAATGCTTTAATCACAGGGCAGGAGTCACTCTCCCTCTGGCCTAATTACTGTTTTGTTCTGGGTATTTTTCCAAAGGTTGCAGGTTAAATAAAGGACAGTTTATGACACACTGTTTCACTCTCTCGGGAAGAGGGTGATGTGAGCTCAAGGTACTTAAAGCTGAAAAGGACAGAGAATAAAGTGTCACACAATGAATATGGGATGCAACTAATGCACCATAAAACATGAAGAGAGATTAACATCATTGCAAATGCTTCTACTCAAGTTTGAGTAAATAGCTTACACTTATTTCTTAGCAAAACAAGCTTTTCTAATCCTGAGGGAACATTCCCATCTCTGGATGCCAAAGGCAGTGAGGCAGGAAAGAGATTCCACTCTCCAGAACAGCCTCGGTGGTAACAGCTATGGATGGATGCAAAATGGAAGCTCTGTGCATCTCATTTTCTTCACAGTAAAAATTGTAGAAAAGTGTGCTTTCAGACACGAGTTTTAGGACCATCAACCTCAGCTTTGAGGCATCTAATTGTAAAATAGGCCACTCAAATAATTTATGAATTCAGGCAGTAACACAGCAGAGAGAAGGATTTCCCCCCTGCCCAAATCCCATAAATTATATATAAGAAAGCTTCTAACAACTATTTAAATTTTAAGTTAAACCTTTGTGTATCAGAGAGATACAGGACAGTACAGAATGACTTTTATCTAAAATAAGTCTACACATTCCCTTAAAACACCAAACCACCTCCACGGTGTTATTATATTGTGTGAACTTACACTCTGCCATCCCGAGCTCACCACAGAAAAATGGGATGAAACTCAAGATTCCAGTATGCTCCATGCCATATTCTAGACATGACAACTCCCATGCTGTATGGATGCTATGGATACTCTTCACCAGGCCTGAGGAACACGTGTTCATGAATCACATTTATTAACCCAAGACTTGAACCAAACCAGACTAGCACTTATGACAGGCACACATAACACCACAACCTGCACTGCTACTGGAACCTTCAAAATTTACTTTTCATACACTATAAACATCATCAATTCCTTACACAGATTTACTCAAAGATAATCCTGGGACTTACGCATTAGCTTCACCTTTTGCGCTGCTGATCATCCAAACCATGTTGTTAAAAGTCTACCTGTCCACGATGAAAAGCACTACAGAAGTACTGTAGTGGACAGGAGGGGAAAAAAAAAAGGTAATATACATAAAGAAGTCCCTCAGAGCACTGGTTTTCTAGTCTATTGACAAGTTTATAAATTAGACAAGAGTAGTTTAGTTGTTAGCATGCAAAAGTAACCATTCCTGAGTTAAGGTAAGGCTGACTGATGTTTAACTAAATCTCATGGTTGGTATCCTCATGATGGCATCATTTCTTAACATTTTAAATCCACAATACTAAATACTAAATTACTGCTACCACTTTAAATCAAGAACTTGTATTGAGCAGTATGTAAAGACAGAAAATTAGGCACATTTTTCATTTTAACTGGAAGTGAGAATTGGAATTTTATGTAAGTAGAAGAATAGTAAATTCTTGGTACTTCATAAGAATTAGGACCTGTACAACTCAAATCAGTCACATTGCACTCATTATTCACACGAGTGCAGAGCAGCATCTATTACAATTTTAATTTAAACAACAAAATTCAAATTTATGACTGCATTTTTTTGCAGCTCTCAAACTGCCCCATATATTAAATATTTTAATTCATGCCTCTCAAACTGTTTTCTCTGATTTAGTGTTACTGTTTTGCATTCCTAGATAACATGAGTAGAAAGCACTGCTAAAAGAATGATTGATAATATTGAAATGGATCCAAATACATACTGAATTCAGTACAGAGGAAACACTAAGAGGTTTGGCTGCTTCAAATTAACATATATTGTTAGCATCCATACACCGCTATCCACTGATGTTATAGGTCCCAGTAACATACTCAGTTTGTCCCAATGGGATTTTAAAAGGAGACTTAATGATGTCTGGATCATATATAGGGTTTGGATATAGAATAGTATTTTTCTAGTTTGTATAAAATGTGAACTGAATGATTAAGTTCGTGTGCTATTGCATGTAATATGCATCCATTGCTAAAGAATGCCAGTAATTCCACAAAAATAGTTTACAGTTTCTCAAAAAACTCTAATTAGAATGGCATTTGGAAGTAGATAAAAATATGACAGAGGTCTTACTCATAGTATTTGTATACCTACAAAATATTATTTCTGTCCAAGTATAGGAATTTTTATTCATCTAAATAACATCTAGTATTTTTGACAGACATTTTAAGCTCATTTTGTATATCACATAACCTGGAAATCTGCAACATATTGCACATGCAAATCCTCAATGTCTTTGTAAGGCTGCCATACTGCTGAGGACAAGATATTTCAGCCTGACAAAACAGCGTCAAAAATGATGTCATGAGGACAAGCTAAGCACACTAACAATGAATTATCTTCTCACCACTGTAAAATTCACTAATAGGCTCACTGTCATGGCAAAATGACATCTGACGACAGTGACTATGCAGTAGTATCCAAGATGATCACCATTTTTCCTTTCTTACTTAATCAAGGAGGTTTTATTCTAATTACTGACACACATTGTCTTTTTAATCGCTTGTGGTTTGTTTATTTTCAGTTTTTAATAAAGAGCATAAGTTCACGGGGCAATAAACAAAGCATCACTGCAAAAGCAGCAGCAGAGGAGGGTACTGGAAAAGTACACAGCAGAATACAATAAAACATTGCAGAGTCTTTGAGAAACCGTATAAGTAACTCAGAAAGCCTTGCTTATACTTGCCATCGTCTACATCAAGTGAAACTTTAAAGACCAGCGGTTAAACAATACTACAGCAGTTCAAATTGAAGAATTTTATTCTTAGTTGCTACCTTATGCTTTTTATAAAGTTAAGTCAAACCTTTCATGATGTTCCCATAATCTGTAATTTCATTTCATTAAAACATATTTTTAAAGTCTACTGTAGGAAGTAGTAGGACTTTATCACTAGTTTTTAATTTGGGCCTTGTGAGATGGGGGAGCGGGGGTATTACAGGAGAGTAGAAAGCAGATTTAAACACAAGAAATTACAAGGTTTATTTTTTAAAATTACTTTTAAAAAGTACATTGCTGATGTAACAGTCTTCCTTACATTTCATAGAAATACGAAAGTTACCGTAACAGAGAAAAGGGAAGTATCAGCTCAGTTCTTCCCTGTGTAACAGGAGTTGGGGTATTTTTGTAGAGCTGTGCTGAGCATGTGAAAATCTTTGCCCACAAGGCAACCTCATGTCACGACAGCATTTCATTTCAAATCTCCCCACCTAAGAGTTCACTGCCAAAGCAATTTTCATTTTTTTCTGGCCTTGCAGATGATCAAAACAGAAGGAGTAAAGCAAACACATCTGTCCCACTCAACCTACCCTTTCCCCAAACACACATAAACTGCCTTTAGAACTGGTAACAAAAACAGATAGTCTGTATGGCAATTAGAGACTAGGAACAGGCTGGAAACCAACTCACATCATCACCCTCGGCAAGTTATTAGCAGCACCACTGAAAGCCTGTGCAGTTAAGTGACTCGCTGTGTTGCCAGTGAATTATGGAGCATTCGATTTTGCACAGTGGCGTAATGTATTACTGAGACCTTAGCAGAACAAACCCCAGATTGAAAAAAAAGTAAAAGTAAACGGTCTTGGAATCAAATTAGGAGAAAAATAATAATAGGAAGAATAGATGCAACCGAGCTATCTGTTCACTGTAACAGCTCCCAAAATGGACAGCGATTCAAACGAGATGAATGCAGCATTACAGAACCTGTCTTTCATCTCCTGTCTAGATACATCCCTCTGGAAGCACCACGCTTATGGCACCCCGCATCCAGCAACCACCAGCAGCTGGAACAGAAAGTTTTCGGTACAATCAAAGTTTGACGCTTAATCTCCCTTTGCCCCGCACCGCACTCAGTCCAGCCAGGCACAGCGACGCGCTGTCCGACCGACAGCCCGGGCCAGCGCGGAGCTCCGCCGGGCTCCCCCAGGCCCTGCCGCGGGCACAGCCGGCTCCCGCACCCGCGCTGCTCGTCCCTGCGGCCGCGGCGGCTCCGGCATCCACCGCCCGGCAGCAAAAACCCGGAGGCGCCTACCCGGGAGAGCCAGTGGCCGGGGAAGCGTCTCCCCGGCTGGGCGAGGCCAACCGGGAGCCTCCGCTCGGGCTCGCACCGCACCCGATGCCTCTCCGAGCGGGGCTGGGGGCGAATCCGGCCCCCCGGCGCTCACGGCCCCGGGGCCGCTGGCAGCGCTCCGGGGCCGGCGCTTCCCAGGCAACAGTTGGCTGTGTCCCTCCGCGTCCCCCCGCCACCGCCCGCAGCCCCCGCTGTGCGAGGGGCAGGGGCACCGCGGGGAGGGTGACCCGGGGCGGGAGAGCGAGCACAAAGGCGGCTGCGGAGGTTCAAGGGGCGAGGGGAGCGGAGAAACTCCGGGGCTGCAGCGCGCCGTCCCCGCCCCGCCGCGATGCGGGGGCGCCGAGAGAAGGAGCGGCAGAGGTGGCTCAGCCCCCACCCCGTGCAGCCCCCGGGCGGGCGGCAGCCCCCGTTTCCGCCGTGCCTCCCCGCTCTTACCTGGGCCGCCCGTCGCCGCTGGCCGCCGCAGGTACCCTCGTCCATCCCCCGCCGCTGCCTCCGAGTCAGCCGCCGGCGCTGCGGCGCGGCCCAGCCCGCCCGGCCCAGCGCGACGCTGGCAGACCCGCCCCGCCCCGCGGTGGCTGCGTGCGGCTCCCGCCGGCGGCCGCCCCGGGCGCGGCTCCCCGGACCCGCCTCCCGCCGCCGCGGGGCGAGGCGGCCTCCGACGGGGATGAGGATGGGGATGGGGATGGGGATGGGGATGGGGATAGGGGTAGGGATAGGGATAGGGATAGGGATAGGGATAGGGATAGGGATGGGTCCCCCACCCAGTGCAGACCGCACGCAGGGACGCCCTGGGTCCCCAGTCGGCGGGTCGGGGCGCTGGGGTGTCCGCTCAGGAATCAGTGCAGGGGTGCGTGTGGCTGTCACCCGCGCTGCGCCCCGCCGGGGAACATCGGCGCTGACCCAAACCCTCCCCGTTTCGTAGAGATTCCATCCCCCTCTCTCCGGTGGCCTCTGTTTCGGGGTGGGGGGAGGTGGGACGGGACGGTGTCTGTACAAACGCTGGAGTTCGGGACTTCACATACATTTTTTTTTTTTTTTTTTTTTTTTGTATTTCTGGCTTTGCAGAACACAGCGCTTCCTCAAGACGTCAAAACCAGATCTGAGCCCATTCACAGCTCGTGAAAATACTTTGTACTTCCTCTTGCTGTGCGGAGGGTTAAATGAGGTTAAAGTCGCCAGAACGGCTGTGCAGCACTCGGTTTCCCCCTTCCCCAAAAGCCAGTCTGTGCGTCATTAACAGCAAGAAAGAAAGCAAGAAAAGAAAAACAAAACAAAAAAACCTACAAGTGACAGTATTGGGAGTACAGTACAGAAATATCTTCTTATTTGTTCATACCAGGACTTTGCTTGCTGAGCTCTTTAATTGTGAGAAGCTGTGATGCTGACCACAAAGCTATCACAGCTCTATGCTTGTGAGCCTGAGAGTTCACAACTGCCTCCTGCCTCGGGCAAATGTGTTGAGGAGAGCTCTGTGCTCCGAGAGGTGTGATTCTCATGAATGAGGCAAGTTTTGGAGCGCTGTGAGAAGTGGAGTGGTTTGGTGGAGCTATGAGGATGTAGGGCCTGTTGCTGACTTGAGCCTCTGGCCTGTCACTCCCTCTGATCAAGTACCCCAGAGCAGCATCACTTCCATGATTTAACTGCTTCCCTTTACCCAGGCTGGATCCAGATGTCCTTGAATTGTTCTTTTTTTGGTCTGAAAATTCCAAATTGTCTAGCAAATAATTCAAGTGACATACTTAGTCTATTAAAAGGCTGTGTGTCTGTTGCTGTAGCACATATTTAGTATAGCTACCCTTTCAGCACCCAGCTTAGTAGAACACTGAGCTGCTGGCTTGCATTTTTTACCCACGAGTCTCAAAGTACTTTTTAAAAGAAGTAAATAGCATTGCTCCACTTTCAAGCGGGAAGAACAGTCACATGGAAAACTTGAACCAGGAGAAAGAACTGAACCTCAGATTCCCAGCTAGCAACGTAATGTCCCCTTTTAATTATTTTTCTGGGGCATGCATTCTGACTGCTTTATAATGGTCGTGTCTTTAACTGGATAGTTTTACAAAAGAAGAGGCAGCTATCACCCATCTTTTGGAAATATTCTGACTCTATGACCGCATGCTATGTATGCTCTTAAGTTGTCTGCACTGAATGCATCAAGGACTTAGCCACAAGAATATTTTTATTCTGCATACAGATAATATTTAGGAGTTAGAAAAATCCAACTTTTAAATCCTGCCAAAACAAAGGGACTGCTAGATATTGATGAAATGAACTGTAGAACATCTACATGTAGTGTAACATACTACCATAAGAGTGAAGTTGATCAGCCTGTAGGGGAAATGGCAGGCGAGTGATAGATTTCAGATTCTCAGCTTTGGACGATGACGTTGGAGACCAGAAAACAATTGTTTAACTGGCTACTGGCATATTAGCCAAGCCACAACTGTATGTGTGAAACTGTTATCTTAGTGCTTGTGTGAGACAAATTCAGTTTGTACACAAAGGGATCAGATTCCTCAATAAAGTAATTTCTTATCGCTTAGACTCTGTGAGTGATCTCACATATCACCTGTTTTTTCTTTGAAGAGATTCAGGATACCCATAAATTTCTGGTTCATCTCTACCAGTGCCATCCCAATACCTCAAGCACCCTAAACTTTTTCAGGTTAAAGGATGTGCTTGCCTTTATGAGGCGAATTGTGTGAATAGAAAAGACCTTCATATACCCTAAATCTGGGTATACAGACACCTCCATTTCTTAGACACTAATTAGGTGTCTAATCTCCCATTACAGGCAGTGCTAAAGTCCAGGTCTGGTGCTTTCATGAGGTTGTTTCACACATCACAAGAAGCAGGTAGGCACTTATGCTCAGTTCTCTGGTGAGAGGTGCAATGGGCCAGCCAGTAACAGTCTGTGTTATCACAGCTTAAAGCTACCCCAGTCCTGATCCATGGGTGGGATAAGCACAAACATCCAGAGATTTTTAAGTTACCCTTGGTATCTTGCCTTATTTTCTACTGGTCTTCCAGAAGCACCTGTAGGTCCTGTGACCTGTAAATGTAGCTCAGAATGCCCATTGCTAAGTGCATCTGTCATCACTGCAGTGGATATTTAAGTCACTTAGCTAAAGACACCTGCTGACAGACATCTAAAGTTTAGGAGTCTGAATCTCACACTGAATCCCATCCAAATCGATTTGCAATCTGAAATCTGAGGAGATTTTAACACATTTTATTTCACGGTTATGACAATGTATACACAACCATTTGCCATGGCTCAACTGGGACATAGCAGCATAGCAGCAATCTCCGGATTTTTTAGGTGCTGGCCTTATAATATCTGCTGAAATTTGAATGGTGACATAGATTCTTTTTTTAAAAAGGCATGATTCATAAAGTCATCTGCAATAGTGGCAAATACTTGGTTTTTTATTTACCTGGAACAGTGTTGTTTAGTCTTTTGTAGAGTATGGTGCCTTGCAAGTCTTGAAACTCATGGCTTTATGCAGAATTGCATTCAAAATCACCTGGATGCAACCAGCAGTCTCAGAACAGATGGGCACATGAGTTTTCAGCTTTTGATGTTTAACTTGCTAGGCAGAACTAATGTATTTATCTAGCACTTTTCTCCAGTATTGCATGTGGGAGTATATTTGTAGAATAAAAGGAAATCTTCCTTAATGCTCATTTTAGCTCTGTGCAGACTGAAAGGAAGAAGGTTAGTACAAAGGGCATTTTCAGGAAAAGAAAGGTTTAGAGCTCTCTTCAGAAATTACCAAATTCAAAGGAGAAGGTCTTTAATTTCAGTGCCCATTCCATCAGCCCCTCAATCATTTCCTCAGTCTGGAAGCCCTTTATTTTTGAGGTTAACACAGAAAAAAAAGGATAATTATATATTCTGTGAAATAAATTATATGAATATTCAGTACGATCCTGTCATTTGTATAATTCACAGTACCACCGATATTGTTTTTAATGGTAACTTGTGAAGAGGAACCTCAGTGCTATTTTATAATTTAGGGACATAATCTTCTTTTTCAGTTATATGACTGAAAATTAGCAGTGAAGCCAGTAACTTCTGAGACACAACAAACCAAAAGATGAGAGGAGGGAGTTAATCTATAATTTTACAACTCTGACTTGTGTCTGAAATTGTTTCCTATGAAAGAACAGTGCTGCTGTGGCTTTGTCAATATTTTTCTCTCCTCTCAAAGAACCAGCCATTAGTCACGGGGTAGAGAAAACTTGCTCACCTCAATTGTCTCAAGTATCTTCAGCTTGAAGAGCTTTCTTTCTCAGAGCACATTGAGCCTTTACTGCAGAAACAGTATATCTCTTGTATCAACTGGCACATGACATTGCTGACAAGGGACCAGCCATGGCAGATTAGAGCAGCTACAACACTCACCAAAAACACTGGAGTCTCATCTGAATACAGCTGGAAATCTGATCTGTTATCTACCTCTTTGGAAGTCAATATATAGGATATATATTCCCCCTTTAAAGACATGTACACACCTTGAATGACAAACAATAAAAATATAATTATTTTATGCATTAATTATCTTCATTAGGCATTCAGTGAAAATTAAAGAAATTTACTCAAAAAGGTTATATAGTTTAACTTCTGATATTAAATTATAAATTTAAGTAAAATTAAGTGAAAAATATTGATATGCATGTGTACAGCTTAAAAAAATCGAGATTTATAAAATATAGTGCTCAAAATAAAAATAAATTATATTTTTGTCATTTTTAGCAAGTCAGAATAATATATATTAAATAAGAGTTTCTCTATGTCATTGTACAGAAATGTGGTTAGACCCTAGGATTTTTTTTGGATATGGTTGTCAACTGTAACTAACTTGCCCCCATATTATGCATGGATAAAGCATAATAATAGTGTTTCTATACACTGATAGATACTTGTTATTAAGGCTGTAGCACTGAAAATCATAAAAACAATTAACAAGAAACTTACCTTTTAAATTAAAAAGTTTATAAAGGAGCAAGCATGGAATATTCACTCTGAATGCTGCTTCTACAATGCAACCTCAGGATATTTTAGTAGAATTACACTGTACAACCATTAGTTCAGATTTTCTTGAAATAACATTCCTTTTGCAAAACAAATATTAATAATTTCAATAGCTCACTGCATAGGTAATGTTTCATTTATCACTATTAATGTTAATAAGAAAATGTCTAAGTTCCAAACTACTTTAAGCTGGTCGGCACAAACCCATTTTCATTTGCATCGAGCAAGATGTATCCTGGCAACCGTATATTTTTGGATTCGTAACAATTTATTCTATTCATTTTATGCAAATGAGGTAACCAATACTGCAGGAATCACGAGAATACAAGATGGATAACTTCCATCGTTCAGAGCTATAGATAGATGATTAGGAATTTATGTGAGTTAGATTTTTTTTTTTAATAATCTGTTAAACATTTTCTGCAGTGTATTTATCCAGCTTAAACGTGTATCTGGCATGATTCACATACTTTTACTCAAACATGGAAAGCAAGAAGCATCCCAACTTGTGTGTTGTGAAGTCATGATTATCCCAAACCACAGCCCTGCTTCTTCTCTATTATTTTCTGTATTGAAAATCCTCTATTTTTCACCAAACTCACATAGAACTTATGGAGAAAAGAAGAGGAGCAAAGGCTCCCAACATTACCACACCTAGAAATGCTGACTTGGAAGATTGGGAAGCTAACACAGCATCTACAGCAAACATGAAGTTGAGGTGCTATATATATGTGTTATTATATCATCTGTGAATGTCATTGAAAGGACATTTCTCAGAGAGCTGTCTTCTGGTTTTGGTGGTTATGTGTCAGTTTTTTTAATATATTTGCTATAGAAGACGTTTTACAGAAACCTGTGTATCTTTGGTATATTCTAGTATTATAAAACATTTAAAAAAAAAATTTGATAAGATCCATGGAGTTCAGCAGGGACAAAGCTTGTTTATAGAAATGTACCATGTATAGTACCCTATAAATGCAGAACATTTATAAAAGTAGATTATTCTTTCCTGTTTTGTTTTTTTTTTTTAAATTTGTGCTCCTCACAAGCTCTCAGCCTGGATCAAAATCGTGGAGTCTGAATACTCTGAACAGCCAGGCCTAGGTAGCTCCTTTCAAAGCAACATCAATAAATGAAGAAGCATTGCTGGTAGGCTGAACCACAGCCCTACAGCTACTCCTCAGTGAAAATGACAGCTGTTGTTGTTCTACTCCTGAAATTATTTTTCTCTGCTGACCAGTAGGACTCAGTTATACCGAGAATAAATTCAAATTAGACAGCTGAAATGGTCCTCAGTCACTTTTCCTGTACTCATATCAGAGTTAAATGTACATGCAGCAAGAGAACAGTTTCTGAAGCAACTCCTGAGCCACTGAAGTTTTCAGGTGGCCTAGACCTTCATATAGCTACTGACCAACACAATATTCAAAATATGCTTCAGGAAATAAGCAGTAGAGCTTTCCTTGAGTACAGCAGGCTCTGTCAAAGGAGAGGGGGACAGAGCTGATGGAAATGGAATTTCAGCCATCTGATTTTTCCCCGTTGCTACATGGCAGTCAGTGGACTTCAATTGAGCTGAAATCTTTGTTAGTAATTTAAAAAGGTCAGGAGTCCAATTTGAAGATGTATGAAGTGATGAGCAGTTGTTATAGGAAATTACACAAGTGCTTTGAAGTAACAGTTGGATTGCTAAATTAGATTCCTATCTTTTGTAATAGGAAAAGCCAGGCTTTGAATTTCCCATATTATCTCAGTGTGGATCCAATACATACACTTTGGCAAAATCCAGGTACGTGAATGTTCATGTTTGTTTATAAACCATTTCTCCAAGCCTCTGATTTTCAGCCAGAAAGTAGGGTAGGTGCCCAATCGGACCATGGGAAATGTACATTAAAATCTTGATTCTGATATTTCCTAATTCTTGAAATTTTAACTTTGCAGCTTTAAATACTGTTTTTAACGCATGCTTTATGTATGCAGTTCCATTGTTTAAAGAATACATCAAACCAAATATGATCTAATACCCTGTCTTGCATTGACTATTTGGAAAGGATTTGCAGGATCCAGACCATCCTCTGCAGGAGCATTAAGTTGTGAATGGATGTCATCTTCTCAGTTCCATTGTATTGGTACCACCACATCACCACTCCCAGCTTGCCTGTGTTTATTGTCTCCAAAGATTTTCTGGGATGATTTGCTATTACAGTCAAAAATGAGACAGATTAAACAGTTTAAGTAGTAGGTCTCTCCTGGGTCACTTCATTTTGACTGAATCATATTAAGAGGTTGCTCACCTTGTCAACTCTAGAAGAAGATATGAGCAGATGTGACAGCCTCCAGCACAGTATGGAGAGAGATGGTCTGGTTGTTCCTGGAGTGGGCATCAGCTTAGTGCCCAGCAAACTCAAGGAATTTAAAAAACTGAATTCTCCTACAATTATTTGGCTCTTCTGCTATAGGAAATAACTTGAAGCACATGCTATAGCTTTTATTAAAGTCACTTGTATTTATCTGTTCTTTGTTGTGTCAAAACAAGTATCAGGATGTATAAAAATTACTTGGAGTAAATCTAATGAGTTTTTTTCTGCAGGGCCCTTTTTTCTCTTTATCCATGTTTGACAAACTGTAGAACATTTATACTACATGCAAGCCAGTAGGAGACTGGCCTCTTTCTTCTTTTTTCTTTTATTTGAGAACAAGGGAGAGAAGTATAAAACTGTCTTACATGTCATTTGACAAAAAAACCCCTCACATTCCTATAATTATTTTTTTTACCTAAAATCTGAAAAATCAAGAATGCTACCTTTTTAAAAAGGTGTACAAAAATTCAAAGAAAGTATACATGTATCAGTACTGTTAGATTCCATTTGAGATGGTGCCAACATGAAAATTTAGGCCCTCTACAATTTAGACATTCCAAGCCTAGACTATCATTTGTCTAGCACATAATTCAAACAGCACAGCAACAGAAGTGTTAGGAACATTGAGATAATGCTTTCCTCACTTCCAAAAGTGCATTATTCTTTATTCTGTCTTATTAGAATGAGAATAATTATAGCCCATATACTATCCTCCAGCTAGATGATGTTAAAACTACTTAAAAAGAAGTAAATATCCTTATTCTTAGTAAACTATTTTGTCCTTTTCTGGCATCTGAACTAGAAAAGCTAAACATGTTCTTCCGAGTCCTCTAAATAACCTTA